>NW_012116265.1:21924880-22005794 GCF_000951035.1 Colobus angolensis palliatus | reverse complement strand
CCACTGCACTCCAGCCTGGGCGGCAGAGCAAGATTCCGTCTCAAAAAAAAACAAAAAGAATGCTTGTGATTTTTGCACATTGATTTTGTATCCTGAGACTGCTGAAGTTGCTTATCAGCTTAAGGAGGTTTGGGGCTGAGATGATGGGGTTTTCTAAATATACAATCATGTCGTCTGCAAACAGGGACAATTTGACTTCCTCTTTTCCTAATTGAATACCCTTTATTTCTTTCTCCTGCCTGATTACCCTGGCCAGAAGTTCCAACACTATGTTGAATAGGAGTGGTGAGAGAGGGCATCCCTGTCTTGTGCCAGTTTTCAAAGGGAATGCTTCCAATTTTGCCCATTCAGTATGATATTGGCTGTGGGTGTGTCATAAATAGCTCTGATTATTTTGAGATACATCCCATCAATACCTAATTTATTGAGAGTTTGTAACATGAAGGGCTGTTGAATTTTGTCAAAGACCTTTTCTGCATCTATTGAGATAATCATGTGGTTTTTGTCTTTAGTTCTGTTTATATGATGGATTATGTTTATTGACTTGTGTATGTTGAACCAGCCTTGCATCCCAGGGATGAATCCCACTTGATCATGGTGGATAAGCTTTTTGATGTGCTGCTGGATTTGGTTTCCCAGTGTTTTATTGAGGATTTTTGCATCAATGTTCATCAGGGATATTGGTCTAAAATGCTCTTTTTTTGTTGTGTCTCTGCCAGGCTTTGGTATCAGGATGATGCTGGCCTCATAAAATGAGTTAGGGAGGATTCCCTCTTTTTCTATTGATTGGAATAGTTCCAGAAGGAATGGTCCTAGCTCCTCTTTGTACCTCTGGTAGAATTCTGCTGTGAATCCATCTGGTCCTGGACCTTTTTTGCTTGTTAGGCTATTAATTATTGCCTCAATTTCAGAGCCTGTTATTGGTCTATTCAGCGATTCAGCTTCTTCCTGGGTTAGTCTTGGGAGGGTGTATGTGTCCAGGAATTTATCCATTTCTTCTAGATTTTCTAGTTTATTTGTGTAGAGGTGTTTATAGTATTCTCTGATGGTAGTTTGTATCTCTGTGGGGTCGGTGGTGATATCCCCTTTATCATTTTTTATTGCGTCTATTTGATTCTTCTCTCTTTTTTTCTTTATGAGTCTTGCTAGCGGTCTATCAATTTTGTTGATCTTTTCAAAAAAACAGCTCCTGAATTCATTGGTTTTTTTGAGGGGTTTTTTGTGTGTCTGTCTCCTTCAGTTCTGCTCTGACCTTAGTTATTTCTTTTGCTCTTGCTTCTCTAGTTCTTTTAATTGTGATGTTAGGGTGTCAATTTTAGATCTTTCCTGCTTTCTCTTGTGGGCATTTAGTGCTATAAATTTCCGTCTACAGACTGCTTTAAATGTGTCCCAGCGATTCTGGTATGTTGTATTTTTGTTCTCACTGGTTTCAAAGAACATCTTTATTTCTGCCTTCATTTCATTATGTACCCAGTAGTCATTCAGGAGCAGGTTGTTCAGGGGAAATGCCCATTTTTAAAACCATCAGATCTCATGAGACTCATTCACTATCATGAGAACAGTGCAGGAAAGACCCGTCCCATAATTCAATCACCTCCCACCGGGTTCCTCCCATGACACGTGGGAATTGTGGGAGTTACAATTCAAGATGAGATTTGAGTGGGGTCACAGCCAAACCATATCATGTATGTGTGTATATAATACATGTACAGTCACATAGATTTGTTTGGAAGGATACACACCAAACTGTTAATAGTGATTATTCTTCCTCTTGAGAAAGAAATCGAATTTGCTAGAGGGTAGGAGGGTTGCTTCCTGCTTTACTGTGTATACTTGCATATTGTTTGAATTTTTTATAATTAGTTATACATTGCTTCTGTAATTTATTATTAAATTGAAGCAATTTAAACATTACCTCTTAAACTTATAGAAATAATATATTTATTTTTAAGCAAATTAAGAAAAAATCCCTATAATCTCTCTGCCCAAATATAATTACTATTAATCTTCCATACCTTTTTCTATAGATGTATTGTTTGTTTTTAAAAATGTAATTATTCCATTTAGACCATTTTGTAAGCTGCTTCTTTTATTTCACAATATGGGATAAGTGTAATTATTCCCTGAAGAGTTGGATAATAAACACATTTATGTGCCAGTAGATATTCAATTATATTTCTGATGATTTCAATGTTATGGTTTTTAGGTACATGAGATTACTGGAAACTAGGCATTTGAAATGGGCGAGGTAAATTCCTAGTGCAATATCCTACTACCTGGCTTCTTGCTTTCATCTTGTTCATCCGTATATCTAGATGGTCCACCCTTTATGCCTAATCTCTGTCGGTGTCTTGAATAAAGTTTTCCATGGCTGCCCATTGCCCTCAAGATAAATTTCTAGTTTCCTTAGATGGATTGCAAGGCCCCTCACTTTCCAGCTCATGTTTCCTCTGGCACATCTTTGGCTAACACCTTTATCTTCAACTCCCATCGATGGCTCACCTCACCCAGGCTTATTCTCACTCCACCTTCAGATTTCAGCTCCAGTGACTCCATTTCTGATTCAGTTACTTCTGTCTTTCTCAGAGCATCTTCCTCTTCGTCCATCTCTTGTTTTTGCCACCCAATAAGTATTCTCCCTTTTCCTGACAAAATAGTTGATTGTGTGTGAGAGACTTCAGGCAAGGTTATTAAGCTCTCCACGCTTCAGGCTTATCATGGTTCATCATCTATTAATGGGATAATAATAGTACCGACCTCCTGAGATTGTTACTTGGAGGAAGTGAATGAATAGCTCTCAGTGGATTGGAAGTGCCTGTGACATGATACGGGCTCTATGTGTTTGAGGCTGCAGTTGCTGTAATTGGGATCATCTCTCTTTTACTCAGTCCACCTAGTTTGGTTGAAATTGGTTCTACCCTCTGCTCTAGGGGTTGCTGAGGTAATCAGTAAATCTCATCCTTCTAGATCCTGTGATGGGTTCAGAAGAGAACACAAAACCTGATTTGAGCCAATGAGAGTCACTATGAAGACTTTACTTTCTGAGGGAAACTCTTTACCTCTAGGCATGTGCATAATGCATGCTAGGCTTACTGCTGTTGCAGCTGAGAGATTGCAGATGGGAGCCTATCAGAGCATAGAACCTGTGGAAACAACACAGAGGCAAAAAAGCTTAGCAAAGAGAGAGAAGTCCTGTCCTGGTGATACTGGGTCGAGTCTTTCGTGAAGCGATGCCTGACCAAGCTCTTCCTCCAACTCCTCAGTCATTTGAGCCAAAATACCTCCTTGTTGCTTAAACCACTAAGGTTTAGGTTTTCTGTCACTTACAACCCAGAGTTTCCAGAGATATATACCATGTCTTGCCAACATCATACCTTGTTATAATGGTCTTTCTATTGGTCTCTCTGCTTCATGAGACCTTAAGGTCTGTGAGGACAGGCCTGGGTCCTATTTCCCTTTGTATCTCTAGCTTCCAACATAGTGCTTGACTATATTAGATGCTAAGTACTTGTTGAATGAAAAAATGTCTCAGAGACTACCTTGACTATTTCAGCATAACTTGTTCAATGCTGCTGGTTTATCCAGGCCTAAAATTCTGCTAATCCTATCTGCAAGGCATAATAGGATGGAAAAAGAATTAATATTATTGAATGCCTATCAGTAACTAGGTAATGTATATGATACTTTACATTTTGTCATTTAATCAGAAAGCATAATTGCTCTTTCTCCCTTCCTGCTCTCTCATGATAGGTCTATTACTGTACTTCCAAGTCAGTAAAATAAGAACAATGAAATAAAAATATCAGTGAAATAAGAACAAAGGTCAGCTGTGGTGGCACACACCTGTAATCCCAGAACTTTGGGAGGCTAAGGCAGGTGGATTGCTTGAGCTCAGGAGTTTAAGACCAGCCTGGACAAAGGTGAAACCCTATTTCTGCAAAAATTAGCGGGGTATGGTGGCACACAACTGTGGCCCCAGATACTTGAGAGGCTGAGGTGGGAGGATTACTTGAGCCTAGAAGGTCGAGGCTGCAGTGAGCTATGATTGTGCCACCGCACTCCAGCCTGGGTGACAGAGTGAGATCCTATCTCAAAAAAAAAAGAAAAAAAAATATATATATATATGAAAATATGCATACCTTTAGTGTCTTACAAGAAAAATGAAAGGCAGATAAAAAGTATACATATTCTGTTCTTTAAAAGGCAATAATCATTTGAATCTTTTGAGTTCAAAATGCTTTATTTTATAAATTTTTCTTCTATTTCTTCTTAGCATTCAAGTGAGTGATTTTATTAAAATATGCCATTTTGGTAGTAAAACATTTAAATTCAAAGTCACCTTAAGTGAGTGATGTGCTTGTACCCAGCCACTTAATTAGCTGGGGGAAGTGACACAGTTGTGTATATGCAGGACAATTTCGAGGTCACTGGAAGCCCTCTTACCTCCCCATGGTGCCAACTTATTGTCCCATACTGAATGGTAACATTCAGATTTAGGACTAGATGGCCAGGAGAAAAGCACTAAGCAGCCTTCACTCCAGAAGGATTTTTTGTGCTTGACTCCCTGACTTCTCCTTTTGTTCAGGGAGTATGCAGTAGTGAGAGCACCTAAATCGTGATCCTTGTCCTCCGTCTATAAACAATTCGTATTGTTATAGGTTAGTTTCTCAGAGCATAAGAATGAAGACCGTAGTATGGCCCGGCTCTTTCTTATGAAAGCACTCTTGATAAAACAATCTACATAAGTAGACTGATCAGTTAAATATGTTTATTAGTCATTTAGTTTTATCTGTATAATGGTCTTGTCAAAACTAATTATTGCTATATTCAGTAAATATTTAGAGAGAACCCTTTTATGGACCAAACTCTTTGCAGAATACAAAGATACCCAAGAAGTGGATCTCTTGTCTTGAAGGAGCTGAAAATTGAGTTGCGTTATCCTGGAATCACTTTTTTCCTTTAGAGTTGGAATTTTGACAGATGGAGAAAATCATCTAATAAGGTGTTCAAAAACTTGGTTGGCCCGTGTGTGGGTTGAGGATTAATTTGTTAGAGCCACCGGCAGATTGAGCACACTATTCTTAGCTCAGTAGAAGCAAGTTATTCAGAGAAGGATGAGAGATGGCAAACTCCCTCTACTGCCTTTTTGCTGCTAGAGAGGTGAGCTTCCAGGGGCTCCTAGTTCAGGTTGCTTATATTTTTTTCACTTATATTTGGTCTCCACAAGCCTTCCTTTCATCTTCAGATTTGTCCGAAGTTTAACACCTGTGTGTATCCAATCAAGGAAGGACATGTTATCACATATGAGTATATTTAGGTGGGAAGTCTTTGAGGAAAATAAATTTTGTCATTTGAAAGAAAGAACAGTGTTTTATTTTTGAGTCACTTCAGGTCTTTGTCCTGACCTTTGTTAAACTCTTGTTTAAACTTGTCTCAGTGAGAATGTTTGTGGGGATGGGAGATAGCACTTCCCATTGCATCTAATCATCTAGAAAACGAGAGACTACACCTTAACCGTGCAAATCCTTTTAGAATTGATCTGCCTGGTCTTCTGCTTTTTCCTTTCTCCACTCTGCTTTGTCTTGAATTCCCAAAAATGCCATCTTAAAACTTTTCCAAAACTGCTGACTACTCTTTTCCCTCTTTTTTTCCCTACCAGTTTCTTCTTTTAACCATCATATAAAGAGACAGCTTCCAAATAGTGCTCTATAATTGAGCAATAAACAACAAACTTTTGTCTGTATGTATCCATACTACCAATCAAAATACTTAATAACAAAATATCAATAAAAAATGGCCAGTGTCACATTTTTCATCTTCTGTCAAAATCAGAACCCTCTATTTTACCATTTACTTTTAAATCTGGGGAACATAAATTCCTAAGAATATACTAAGCATATCAAAGAAATTCAGACAAATATATGTGAACAGAACAGTTCACTGACACGAATCTTGGCCAAAACCTAGAGTTATTCAGAAAAGATGTCCAGAGACAAATATTGGAGGTTTTGAAGAATTAGAAAGATAAGAGGAAAACCTGGATACAGAGGTATCACAGAAGCTGAGGAAAGTGTTTTAAAAAGGAAGAAGAGGCCAACAGTGTCAGGTGCAGCTAAAATATTTAGTATAAGGAGGACTGAAAAATATATCTTGAGTTTAGAGACTTGAAGGTTATTAGTGACCTTAACAAGCATTGTTTTTGGGGAGTTATGGAGCTAGAAGTGAAACTGCTAGGTTGAGGAATGAGTGGAGGCTAACTAAGGCAGTTGAGCTGTGGGTATGGACACTTCCTTCAAATTAGCTATAGAGAGAGTAATAGAACAGTGTCTGTAGGAGGATTGGGGATTGAGGACTAGGAAATAATTTATTTTAAATGGGAGATATTTGAATAGGTTCAAAGCTTATGGGAAGGATTCAGCTGAAGGTAGAGGTCCTGTAACAAGAGAGAAAATAGAATAGATGATGTTAAGTTCCCAAGATCCACAATGACTGGCAAACCGAAGAATCATCTTAGAGTAGACTTGGAATACAAAGTTCAACTGCAAAAGACCCTATTTTTAGACAGCCTCTGAATTTAAGAAACAATGTCCAGCCTGGAGGAAAAAAGAAGAGGACTGAGTTACTATTTTCTCCATGTTTGATTCTAAGGAATTTAGTGTTATGTTGGATATTACATCAAGCCTTGGAAAATAAGGGAAGGGGCAGGCCATGAAGATATGTGCAATTAAAATTAGAAACTACACATAGCCAGTAAATTGATTACAAGTTAATCTAGCTTTGCTAGATTTGACTACATCACCTGAGAGAGGTGATGTAGTCAGGTAGTTAGGTTTTATCTCAGGTCAGATTTCTAAATATTGAAAGCCATCACCAAAGAAGCTAACATGGAACCAGTACATTACCTGGGGGAGAGCACCTAGAGCCACAGATGTTGGTGTGCCTGAGAAAGGCCAGAATTTTAAAAATAAAATTAGAATAGCTGTGACCAGTTGTACCCTCCAGACTCCTCAATTGCAAACAGTTCCCTTTGTGTCCATTTTGAGGACTCAGCACCGAGACTTCTAAGACATGAAGCACTGGGCAATGCTTTGGGGACACAACAATGCTAATTATGCTAAATACTCATGTTGTCTAGTCTTATATTGATATTGATAACCTAATCAAAGATTCACTTGAGCTAAGCTGACCTTGCTGAATTGCCTGTGTTAGCCGCCGCCAACAATGTCAACAGAGAGGAGAGTAATGGTCAAACTGGAGGCAGATAGTGTTATAATTTATGTGGGGCCATGAAGGCAGTGTTTTTGTCCATGGGAGCTGTGAATAGATGCTATGGGTAGCTGAATACGGTTGAGATTTTTCAAAAATTGGCAGGCATGTTACTTTGGAGGTTCTCCAGTGACACATCAGAGATTTAATAAATTATTACAGTTTTGTATTCTTGCTTTCTGTGACATCTCTCCCCTTTGTGCTTAATCATTGTTTGTTTCCCAGTATGTGTTTGTCACTATTATTAATTTTGGGAGATACAAGGAAATCCCCAAATCAGTAAATGCCCTCTAGGAGTGATTCTCTCGTCTTGTAGTTGGACAGAAACCCACAATATAACCCCCTCTGTGGGCTCATGCAAGAGGAAAGGAATTCAGCTTCCTTAGTGGTGGAGTAGGCCCAGTTCCAAGGATGTCACTGGGTATCCTGTACATCCAGAGAGGAACAGGGCAACTTCCTGACTCTTTTACATCACTTTCTGAAAGGAAAGGGAATGTTTCAAAGCAGGACCATGCACAGATACCTGACCACCTATCCCTTTTGAAAGTCCCACCTGTCACGTCTCCACACAAGTTGTACTGCATTACCTGGGTAAAGGAGTCTAGTGGGAAGGGGTGGAGGGTAGTCCCAAGCTAGTGAGACCAGCATTCCCCTGGGTTATTTTATAGTTTCTCTTATTAATCCTAGAAGCATGGCTATGAGGCCTGTGT
The DNA here is from genome assembly GCF_000951035.1 of Colobus angolensis palliatus. Classification (NCBI taxonomy): domain Eukaryota; kingdom Metazoa; phylum Chordata; class Mammalia; order Primates; family Cercopithecidae; genus Colobus; species Colobus angolensis. Next base: position 21,997,818 of record NW_012116265.1, on the reverse strand, counting down.
TAAGGAGTTTTCTCCTTGGGGAAAGATAATCTTACCAGCATCTTTGGGCTGTTTTCCTAATTTTTAACACTACTCCTATATATTCCTCACTGGGAGCTATGACATAGACAGGTTTGCCTCTCAAGACTTTCTATGAAAGCTTTTTTGATGTTACTCCTGGGAGCTTCTGAAAGGGCCAGGAAAGAGGCCTCAAAGCCACACTGTATACTAGGCTATGTCACACACCCTTTTCTTTCCCGTGTCAAATTGCAGTCTACCCAATGCCATCCACTCAAGCAGAAGGTCCTATGGAGAACCCAGGTAACAGCACTATTTGACGGGGAAAGCTGTCCCTCTTCCCAAAGACATTTGCCTCATCATCACATTCTCATGAACAACATCTTGAGAGACAATGTGTGAGGGGCAGACGTTTAGATTATCATCAAGGCCATGACAGATTGGCAGTTATAGTTGTCTAAAGTTAGATAGCAAACCATTCCAGGTAGATGCAGGTTTATTCCTAAAGATCAGCAGTTTTTGGTTTTGGTGGGAATCTTTCTTAACTACAGACAGTGTTGAACCTCAGCTGAGCTCTGTGCTCCTGGAAAACAGCAAGAATTAAGAAATCCTTCTGCGCTTTTGTGTTCTGGGAAACAGCTCACTGCAAAGCATCACCATCCCCACATGACGTATGTAAGATTCACAGACGATCCTCTTGTTTACCTATGACAAGGCCACCAATCACAGGCCCTCCAAATTCCCTTTCTCTGTCTCATAAATGATTAGCTGAACGTTTGCCCCCTGTGATCAGTCTGGACAAAATACCTACTAATTTGATTTGACCACTTTAGTGAAGCTTCTCTCATCCTCCCACAGCCTGTAAACTTTGACTTATTCCTGAGACTAAGCAAGTGTTGGAACTGGGAACAACCCCTCCTCAATGGCCCTTCCTGAGACCCTCCATTGGCTGCAGACACATCTTTCCTGTTCAGCTGTCACATCATCCCATGTGTGCATCCCCCAGGCCTGGCTCCTTCTAGCCTTGTTTATTCCTCTTCGTTAAAAAAGAAGCCCTTTCAGCCTGATCATCTGGATGTTTATAGACCTTATGGTCAGAGCCTTTTCCCTATTGCAAGAATCATCCTCCCCTTTTGGCATATTCTTTAAAAGTAAAGTCTCTTCTTAACTTAGTCTGGGTTTGTTTTTATTTGGCACTACTCTCTATGTTTTGGTATTTAATACTGTGTATATTGAACATGATCTTTTCTTCATGACCTACCTTCATCTTTAAGACTGTTATCACGTTGTGCTGAAGAGGTAGTTGTCAGTGAGGCCAATTCTGGGTGGGATATTGGCTGACCTGGCACTAATGCTGGAGCCAACTTATTTCAGGGATAGAGCAACTACTTTTGTTTTATGCATTTCTGAGTTACATTAGACTCATTTGGATGGAGTATAATGGTGATCTTTCACTAGAAAAAAAAAAAACTACACTGTTTATTTTCTTATTTTTTGATTCTTTTTTTTTCACTGAGATGGGGTCTCACTCTGTCACCCAGGCTGGAGTGCAGTGGATGCAATCTCAGCTCACTGCAGCCTCCACCTCCTGAGCTCAAGCGATCCTCCCACCTCAGCCTCTTGAGTAGCTGGGACCACAGGCACGCACCACCATGCCCAGCTGATTTTTTGTATTTTTGATGGAGATGGGGTTTCACCATACTGACACTGTTTTAAAAATAATCCTAGAATTCACAACTTTCTATCTAGCATGTGTATGTATAAATTACAATCTCTTATGTTTAGAAATTAACAAGAATCAAATAATGTAAGCTAATTTTCCAAAAAGTGATTGAGCTACAATGCAGGCATCTGACCATCTTAATTTTAGCCCCCAAGACATGCAAATGTTAGAAGAAAAAGAACCTTTAAAATTGCAATTGGTAGTAAAATTGCTTAACTATATGTATAATATGTTGAAGAATATGTATATACAGACCTTTATCAAAAAAGAGGTCAGGAAAGTTGGATGCAGTGTCACACACTTGTGGTCTCAGCTACTTGGGAGGCTGAGGTAGGAGAATTGCTTGAGCCCAGGAGTTTGAGTCCAGCCTGAGCAACACAGTGAGACACTGTCTTTTGGTTTTTGTTTTGTTTTGTTTTGTTTTTTGTTTTTGAGACGAAGTCTCGCTCTGTCACCCAGGCTGGAGTGCAGTGGCACAATCTTGGCTCACTGCAAGCTCCACCTCCCGGGTTCATGCCATTCTCCTGCCTCAGCCTCCCAAGTAGCTGGGGACTACAGGCGCCCAGCACCACACCTGGCTAATTTTTTGTATTTTTTGTAGAGACGCGGTTTTACCATGTTAGCCAGGATGGTCTCAATCTCCTGACCTTGTGATCTGCCTGCCTTGGCCTGTCTCTTAAAAAAATGGGGGGAGTAGGATAAGGAAAGAACCAGGTAAGGATAGAAGAAAAGCATCCAGCCATGAGGCCTTACAGAGCAATATGATATAGAAATTATTCTCATTTATTAATACAAATGAGAACAATTAGATTTGAAAATTTGTGATTTGCATAAATTAACCTGACTTGTAAGTGCCAGAACCAGGGTTAGAACTCCATTATTCTATTTTCTGGTCTATGACTGTCATCAGGACACTGTGAAGCCTTTCCTTTAGTGAGTTCCAGGTAACACAGACCAGAAAACAGTTCTAATTGTATTCCTTGTTGTTCATGTCACTGTCAGACTCTACAACTTGTTGCTTCCATTACTGATTTCAGCACCAGGGACTGCTGTCCGCTCCTCTCTCCCTCCTTTTCTAGGAAGCCTTACTGTTCAAATGTGTAACAACTCATTCTCGACTTCCAGCCAATCAGCCAGAGACATGACCTTCATGCAGACCATCATCTTTTTGAGGCTGTGTCTATTTCTGAGTACTTGGGGGCTGCTGCTTTGCTGATAGGGGTAGAGATAGAAAGAAAAGAACTGTTTCTCTGTTTCGCCCTGTTAGAAATGCTTGTTCCCCAGTGCCATAAAGAAATAGTACTTGAACATAAATTTAATTTCCTCAGCAAGGCCATTTTGTTACTTTCTACAGAAAGAGTACACTCGCCAGCAGTTTTGCCATGAGAGTACACCGAACAAAGGAGACAGGGTCATTTGTAACCTGATGCATCCACCCTACTGCTGTGTCTGGTTTCCATTGGCTGGAACGGGACCTCACATTCTGTATTTGTCCTGATTGGCTAGCAACTTAGAACTTTTTAAATGAGGCAAAGGCAGAGGAGAACAAAGGAAGGAGGAAGTAACTTGTGGAATGCTGAGAAAGGTAAAAACGCCTTCAAATAAGGAAGAGGAACAGATTAAGACCTCATGCTTGCTTGGACCAGTATAAGCTTGCCACGGCAAATATTTAGGCTAAATTGTGGGAGCTAAGAACATAAAGTACGTTGATTTCTTTATTATGGCTAGCAGATATTTAAGAATGTTAGCACATTGAATAATTTTTGAATAAATTTTGCTTCTAAGAGAAGTTACTATTTATTCCTAATTAGATGGGGAGGGAAGTCTTTGAAGAGGAACCTCTACTTTATTTTCTATACTCCCTCACCTTCCTAGATCATCTGAAGGTCTTCCTGAGTTTCTGGAAAACAGAAAGTATCCTAAATACTTATATAGTATTATATGCTACCAATTAATTGTCCACTCTATCATCTAAAGATCTCACGACACACAATATATGGAAGTATATGTTTTACCTTATTCTGTAGGTCCAAATTCTCTGTTGAGATTTATGTGGACTTCAGAGCTAATTTGTTTCATTGACATGCTCCATGCCTCACTTGGTAAGGCTCAGGCCTCGCCCAGAGCAGGATATAGCCTTTGGTCTAGCCAACCTTGCTGGATGTTGTAAAGTATTTTAGCTGTTGGATTATGCTTTCTATAAATGTAAAGATGTCATGGGACCTCAGGTGTATTCATGCAGGCTTTGCCATTTATCTTAACTCCAATTAGTTACCACAGGGACAGCAAAACAAATGTAAGGCATCACAGCAACACAAGGAATTATCAATCTTGTTACTAAGAGGACAGAGGAATCCCTACCATATAGGGTAAATTTCTTTCTAGGTCCTTTAAATGTGAAATGTAATAAGGTAATTTAAAGATCATTTCACTAACATGTAAAGGAAAATACAAACATGTGCACATCAAATTGCAGGTCTTACAGTTTTGGTCCTAAGGAAACAATAATTAACATAAGCTCAAAATGACACTTGCTGTCTGGGAACAGTTCTGGTGAAATAATGAACCTGTAGAAATAAAATTGAAGAGCTAATCAGCCTTGAACGGTGCTGAGGTGAGTGTTTCTCTCTCTCTGGTTGCCGTTCATCTCGTGCCTGTCTCTGCTTTCCTCTACGCCTTTGATGAGACGCATAATTTTTATGTGGGGCGATAAGGTCCCAGTTCTCTTTGATAATTACATAGATGAGAATATGTTTGGTTTTGGAGGAAAAAAAACATTTACTTTACAAATGTATATAAAGAAATAACTTTGACCTTCTGGTAAAGATAACCAAGTACTTCCTCAGCAACAGAAAAACAGGCACATTCGTGGGTGTGAGTTTTCTTTTATAGTGATAGCTCCTCCCTAACAAAAACCTTTGTGAGGAAAAGGACAAAGTTGTTGGTTCGGGGGCTAGCAGTAGACCCCTTCCCCTAACAGCTCAAAGATAAGATAAATCAAAGTGCCCCCCAAGAGTTAAATGAGGGAAAACCCACATGCAGTGGATGGCATTAGCCATCAGTGGTGGGAAAGGAACAGATTGTCAATCAATGCATGGTTAAAGAGTTTGAGAACACCCGAAACCTTAATCAGGGTCACATGGGAGCAATCTCATGAAGGTAGAATGGGAGGATGGTTGCATTTAGCAACCATCAGTTGCATTCCCGCAGGAAGACTGCCTGGATATTAAGATGATGTCATCACAGAGCTGGGATTCTCACAGTGTGGTAAGAAGACCTCTAGCGTAAGCATCTCCTGAGGTCCCTGTAAAAATGCACATCCTAGGGCTTTACTGCATAGACACCAAAAATATTTGGAGCGGGCTCAAAGAATCTGCATTTTGTTTATATTCAACTGAATTTTCTTTTTTAAAATTTTTCTCTAATTTAAAAAAAAATTAACACAATATGGGCTCATTGTAACCAGGAATGCAAATGTGAGGAAAGGAAAAGTAAATCTCAGTTGATCCCTCTTTCTCTCTTACCCTGTGGTAACAATCCTAGTAGCAATTGTTACTAGTAACAATACTGGTGAGCATGAGCATCCTTCCATCACATTTTTCACACTTACAAACATATACACATTTTTAAGAGGTTTTATTTTTTGCTTCTCTTGTTTGTTTTTATAGACTAGGTCATACTATAAATAATATTTTGAGATTTACTTTTCTCAAGTCATAATGCCAAACACTCCAGGTTTTTTTAAAAAATATGTACATCTATATATGTATTCACACACATTTACACATATACATACAAACACATACATATATGTGTCGGGGTTACAAATACATTTGAGAGTGTAGGCAAATTTGCGAATACAGAATCCACAAATAATAAGGATTGACTGTATATTCCCACCAGCAATGTGTTTGTCACATTGATTATTCTTCATCTTCACTGTTTCTCTTTTTTTAATATTGGTGAAATTTTAGGGGAAAACTTGTTGCCAACTAACTGGTGAGGTTAAGCCTATTTTCTTAATTTATTGCACATTTAAATTCTATTATTGATCACTTACCTGTTCATATACTTTGCCCTTTTTGCAACCAAGTGACTTAATTTTTTTCTCATCAGTTCTTAGAAACTGTATATTAGGGATATCAATCCTTTGTTATTTGTTATGTAAATGCTTTTTTTATTCTATTGCTTGTCTTATTTTTGTTTGGGGTATCTTTGCTATATGTTTTAATACTCAAATATATCTGCCTTCCTTTTGTGATTTAAGGTCTCCTGTCTTATTGTATCTCCAAGACTACATCAAGTTTTAAATTTTTATCCCAATGTTTTTATTGTTACATATTTTACACTTAAATCTTGACTCTATCCAGAATGTTTTTGTATCTGGTGTTAGGCAGTGGTCTATGTTCGTTTTTTTCTTCCAGACGAACATTCCTCAGTTGTTCCAAATAGGAAGAGAGGAAATCAAACTCTCCCTGTTTGCAGACAGTATGATCCTCTACCTAGAAAATCGCGTTGTCTCTGCCCAAAAGCTCCCTGATCTGATACACAACTTCAGCAAAGTTTCAGGACACAAAATCAGTGAACAAAAATCAGTAACATTCCTATATAACGATAACATTCAAGCTAAGAGCAAAATCAATAATGCAATCCCATTCATAATCACTACAAAAAGAATAAAATAGGAATACAGCTAACCAAGGAGGTGAAAGACCTTTACAATGAGAATTACAAAACACTGCTAAAAGAAGTCAGAGATGACAAAAACAAATTGAAAAACATTCCACATGAATTTTTTTTTTCCCATCTGAGTTGTTCCTGGATCTGCATTATCCATGCCTGGTTTCCAGGGCTTCCCAGAGATTCTGTGAACCACTTATATCCTTTATTGTTCCTTTTCTACTTAGCCCAGATAAAGTAGATTATGATTTTGCAACTAAGAATAGTAACTGGTGCTGGAAATATTTATACCTAATGGACTGTCAAGTAAATGGGAACCTGGGATTAGCTATTTAACATAGTTGAGTTTGAAGGCATGTGGAAGTGAAACATTTCCTCAAATATTGGCTATGGTTAATGGGAGTGAAGTGCCTACTGAAGGCAGCATTTTGGAAACTCAAGTGGCTGCTTCCCTATAATATTTTAAGAAATGTGGCTGTACTGTCTACGTGGAATTGTGCTAAAAATCTTAAAGAAAAATAAAACAGGCGCAAGGTTTTAAATTATTGCCTCAATGTAGTCTCAGAAAACAAGAGAATTTTTGACTGGCCTAAAATATAGTCTCTTATAGCAACAGGGTTGATGAAGTTAAACATCAAACATATGCTCTGATTCTGTGACTTATTGAATTATAGGCTAAATTTAAAGACTGGCTGTGTTTCTTAAGTGAAATTTAGGACATTGGGAAGAAAAGAATGGGACCCTGAGAATTGGAGTAGAGACATTTGGGAGGATTCAGATGACTCACACGCCCAACCTCACTAAATCCTCCTTATGAGCAGGAGCAACCCTTATCCTCTGAAGGACACAAACCTGTCTGAAGACCTCACAAAGACCTTGCCTAGCTTCTAAGAGGATTCCAGTTCCTCATCATTTACTCCTATCTTACTACCTTTACTTATCTATTTGAAGTCAGATCCCAGTGTGTCTCAGAGATTTAATCATAAAGTCATACCTTGGGAGAAATATATTTCTTCTACTACTGCCACTGCTGTTACAATTTTTTACATACCAAAAAATCACAAGATTTTGCAATTTATGTCTACAAAATTTGCATAAAGTTATCCATTACCCATCCTAATTTTCTTCCTAACTAAAAAGAACATCTGTTTTTGCAATGACTGTACTAGAATACTACATTTCCCAAACTTCCTAATATCTAGGGGTGGCCATAGGACCTAGTCAATGAGACTTAAGTTTAGTTGTACTGATTATTCCTAAAAAAGTTTTGGTATTCTAAGAACTGCTCTTCCTTCTTGTACATTCCTCCTTACTGCATGGGCTTGGTCATAATCTCTGGAACTATAGAGGTCATCTTGTACTCATGAGGGAAAGGCCAGGAGAATTGCTAGGACTTCCAATCTGACATTTGTAAGCTCCTTAACAAGTGACGACAATCACTTTTACTCTTTTTTTGTTTTGTTTTTGTAATAATGGAGGGGAAACAAACGTAATTGATACATTCAGTCAAACACAATCATTAGCAGTGATGATGCAAAAATATAGCAAAGACATAGAAAGCATCTATTTTCCCCTTGAAAAAGTGAAAATTCTTGAGCTTCACTGATTTTACTAATTTAGATCCCATACCAACACTTGATTCAATTAGTTTGGCTGGAGAGTCACTGTTTGCTAGTTGGCTTAGGCCAATAGGGCCCTCCCTGGGAGGTGGGGTCAATCCCATTAAACCCACTTGTTTGCCACTCCATGGGGAGAAGTGCAAAGAAGGAAAAAGGAGACAATTGGATGTGAAATAGGTGAGTAACGTGTCCACTTCATCCCTATTGTGAATATGTCATTAAAATTTATTACTCTTATTCCACTTTCATGGTCACTGAACAGTCTGCTTGTTGGATTTGACTTATCATGTAATTTATAAGAGGGATAGGAACTAATCCACTAATATTAGCATTGTGATCTGATTGCCAGTTTAGTTAATACACTTACATAGAAGATTTCATGAATCAGCATCTCTGTCTCAGTTTAGTTAACATAAGTACACTCCCACCTCCAAGAGATCTGCCGTGCCTGTGATGATAAGCCAGGTCTTGAGTCTGTAAGGATGTTCAGGGCCAGATCCCAGAACAGGGAATTCTCCAAGTAAGGGCATCCTGCCCACTCACTGCCTGGGAAACTCCCTTTGCTGTACCTTTTAGCATTTCCTTGAACCCTTGAAATCGTTGTAGATGTCATGAATGTTATTTTTCTTCGTGTAAGATTTCAGCAGTAACATGTGCCCTGTCTCCAAGTGTACCAAAGATGCCGTGCAGGGTGGGACAGAGCCAGTTCCCATCCTCCTGGAGTAAACATGATCCCAGAACCTTCACCACTATAGATAGTTATCACTTTGGTTCCGTTTAAGGGTGCTGTGACAGATGTAACTAGAATGACACCAATTGCAGAAATGTAGGGTAAGCTTGCAAAACAAAAAGTCATTGATTCTGTAACCCATAGGCTACCAAGTGTCATGCAAAACATCTGGGGTAGTTAACTTGCCAATATTTATTGAGTACAATAAGATATACATCTGACTAATGGAGATGTTATCAGTAATAATCAATAGGATAAAGAGAGTTCTGGATGGGAAGGCAGAAGCTACGGTGCTAATGCTAATTTTCTTTACTATGGATGCATCCATGAGCAAATCACTTCAATTGAATGGCCTTCAAGTTTTTCACCTCCAAAACTGTGTACTCTTCTCACAACGGTTAAATATTTCCTGGGCAGTTTTGTTTATCTCATTAATTTACTTTAAAAGGCCTTTCTTCATATCACAAACTCCAACTTGATTGTGAGCAAATAATAACACATTTTGTGTTTGTGGAAGCCAAATTAATGAGTTTTAACTGCATGCTAATTAAAACTCCTTAGAATTCTGTAAAGACTTTCAAGAGTTCAAATTTGTTGAAGAAATTTTCTCGTTAGACTTCACAATGAGTGTGGAAAACAAATGATCAGTCTATCAGCCCTAAAAAAAGAAAAACTCTAAGATTTTCTTCCCAGTTTTTATTATGGAAGGCAGCAATGGAACAGCCTCACAAACCTGGCCTTAAGGTTATCTTGCAGGTTAACTCACTCTCTTAAAGAGATTCTTGAAGTGATTTAAAACCAAATGGCAATGTAGGATTGAGGTTCAATTAGCAGATTCCTTAGTTGGGTCTTGATCACACCTCTGATTGTCACCTCTAATAGGGTGTATTAAAATTTCCATTCATTATAGTCATTAGTCCCTGCCAGTGATGAGGCTGTAAAGATATCTGTTGGTGTTCAACTTCTAATTTGTGTGATAATTTGTGTTTATGCTTAGAACACTTATTGGTTGTGGATGGAAAGGGTATGACCCATTTAGAAACTATTCATGTAGATAAATCTGGAAAGTTTGCCTGGAATGGTTAAAGCAAGGTGATGCCACCTAGTCTAGTAATAGACAAGGGCCACTTAGAAGGTCAGATGAGTCTTATTCCATAGTCAGGAAGAGAAGTGGTTTACCCAGAGATGCAGTGGGATTGCTTCAGATGATCCAGAAGGGGGTTTTTGCATGGAAAGAAAGTTCCATTAGGTCAGTGTTACTCTACAAATGGGGAGAAAAGCACCTGAATCAGAATCATCTGAGAAGGTTATTAAAAAGGTAAGCTCTTGGGCTACACTCCAGACCTCTGAGGCTAGGGCCCAGGAATCTGTGTGGTTAGTGAGCACCCCAGATTACACTTAGGCTTGCTAAAATTGAGAACCAGCACAGGAGACACCTGAGAGAAGAGACACAGAAACAAATTAGGTATAGCAAAGACATCAAAACATTTTGTAGTAAAGTATTGAGAAAACATTCAACTTGTATTTATTATTGGGATTTTTGCCCTCAACAGCTGAAATACAATATTTAAGAGGAAGAAAGTTTCAAATTTGCAGCATGCGATAAGAAATGGGGCTTGGCAAAGTGGCTCACTCCTGTAATCCCAGCACATTGGGAGGCCAAGCTGAGCAGATCGCTTGAGCTCAGGAGTTCAAAACCAGCCTGGGCAACATGGTGAAACCCCATCTCTACAAAAAAGTACAAAAATTAGCCAGGTGTGGTGGCATGCACCTAGTCTCAGCTACTCAAGAGGTTGAGGTGGGAGGATGGCTTGAGCCCTTGAGAGAGAGGTTCTAGTGGGTTCTAGTGGGCCAAGATTGTGCCACTGTACTCCAGCCTAGGTGACACAGCCAGACCCTATCTCAAAAAAAATAAGAAAAAGAAATGGTTTGGGTGTGTGTGGGGGGTGGGGGCGGGGGGGTTGTACTTCAGAGGCTTTCAGGTTTTTTTCTTGTTCTGTGTGGTCTTATTTAGTTATTTATATTTGAGTTTGGTGCATAAAATAATTTTAGTGCTTATGTATACAAGAATCATGGATATGCTCAAATTTATGTCTCCTAAGCCTGAAAAGTTGTGTGCCAATAACTTGTAATTTTTTTAGGACAGTGTATACTTTGTGAATCTGATGAAAGGCATGGAACTTGATTCCCACAAATGCATGTGCATCAGTATATAAAGCATTACATTTAACCTCTGGGGATTTATAGATCTGTGCTCTCTCTGGACTCTACATCAAGAGCCTCTGACCTGAGCCTAAACCACATGGTCTGCTGCTTCACAAAGTCAAGTGGCTCCACCTATGACTCAGCCATAGAAGGAAGGGAAAGCGCATAGTATGTGTGGGGAAAATGGATGAAAGCAAAACTGAGGAATTCAGCAGTCCTTGAAGCCTCAACTCACACCTTTAAATCTGTCAGAAATGCCACAAAAATATTTGTTTTCCTACAAGAATTTTAGAGGTTTACCATCTTGAGTGGCAAGCCTAGATGCCCCCGTTCACTCATCAAGACCTGGTGCCATATTTAGCAAAAGAGCTGTAACTGAAGGTGCGTTTGATGAATTTAATAGGATTATGTCTTACTAATGACATTAGGCTCCTGGGTCAGGCTTAGCCTTTATGTTTTATCACTGCAAATGAAGATGATATTCTCGGGCATATGGGTTTTGCAACCTCAGAGTTAGTCTTGCAATATGTGAAGTGGCCCTTGGCTTGGTTTGGGCCCATTATAAATTAGATTTTTTTAAAAAACATTGCCTGTGTTTTCTTAAATTTTATTTTATTTTATTTTTTGAGAAGGGGCCTCATGCTGTCGCCCAGGCAAGTGCAGTGATGCACTCACAGATCTCTGCAGACTCAACCTCCCTGGGCTCAGGTGATCCTCCCACCTCAGCCTCCTGGGTAGCTGGGACTGCGGGCATGCATCACCATGCCTGGCTAATTTTTTTGGTATTATTTTTGTAGAAATGGGTTTTCATCATGTTGCCCAGGCTGGTCTTGAGCTCCTGGGCTCAAGTAATCTGCCTGCCTCGAACTCCCAAAATGTTAGGATTACAGGCATGAGCCACCGCGCCCAGCCAAAAACCATTCGCTTTGGAAAAAAGAAAAATCAAACTTCCTATAATGCTACCACCAAAAACACCTAATGTTAATAATATAGCATGTGTTCCTCTAGCAAAAATTCTATGCTTTTTGCAAAAATAGGATCATACTAAGTGTAATCAAATCTGACTCCTTCACTTATATTTTAATATCTATTTCAATAAGTTCCATTTATCATGTTCACTGGCTGCTAATATTCTGTATTATTTATGTATACTTTATTTAAGTGTCAATTAATGGATGCTTAGGCTCATTCCATAAATGAGATTTTTCTAACATCTTTCTGTGCTTATCACCATTAACATTTGGGATTTTTGCTGCTGTTACGGTTAATTTTGGAGTCTCTGAAGAAACAGGTGCTTTGTAGTATCCAGTTTTCTTGCTTAAAAGGAAATTCCTCAGAGTTTAAGGGTGTTTAGATGTAATTTTCACTTTTCATTTTGTTCTGGAAAACTAAGAATAAATAAAAATCCAAATCTATAGCCCATGTCCACCCCCTCCTTTAAAAGTAATCAACCTCAGTCTCTGAAATTTCAAAGGCAAAAACTGAAAATACCACTGAAATCATTTTTAATTAGACATTTAACAGTTCCTAAAGCAAGTTATAATTTGGCCTTCAAAAGCAGTATTTTTAAAGAAGGGAGCATTTTAATTGGTATGTTCTTGCTTAGCATATTTTCTCAGACATTAAAATTTTAAAATCTAGATGTCATATCAAAGTATATGAGATGAAGAATATGATTTCTTCTGTCTAGCTAAACTGTGGCACATAACTGGATGTGTCTCTAAGGATGGATCTCTGGGAGAAAAGAAAATCTTTTCTATTAGCTATGGCTTGATATGTTTTGGGGGGTCCAGAGCTGCCAATTTTATATCATGCATACACTGTGTAGCATCTACTACTCAAAGTGTGGTCCACGGACTGGTGACATCAATATCAACTGGGAACTTGTCAGATAAATAGAACCATGAATCCCAGCCCACACATCCTGGATCAGAATCTTCATTTTAACAAGATCCCCAGGTGATTCTTATACACTTTACTTATTGATTGACTTGATTGATTGATTGAGACAGAATCATACTCTGTCACCCAGGCTTGAGTGCAGTGGCGCAATCTTGGCTCACTGCAACCTCCACCTCCTGGGTTCAAGCGATTCTCCTGCCTCAGACTCCAGGCGCATTCCACCATGCCTGGCTAACTTTTTTTGTATTTTTAGTAGAGATGGTGTTTTGCCATGTTGGCCAGGCTGGTCTTGAGCTCCTGGCTTCAAGTAATCTGCCCACCTTGACCTCCCAAAGTGCAGGAATTATAGGCGTGAGCCACTGTGCCCACGCATGCTGTTAAGGACACCAAACAAATCAGACCAACCAGATATATACACAACATCCATGTACTTCTCCCCACTAGGTATGCAACATTTCTTTCAAAGAACTTGATTCTTGCAGGTGTATGTAAAGTGATTAAATAAAATATGAAGATGTTGTATGTGTCTTAATATAGGAATGCCTGTGTTCAATCAATTTAACAAAGAGTTACATATAGTGAAACTTTTCACTTTATTTTGATAATAGGGAGTTTAGTGAGGACCTTCATTCCTTCTTTTCATTTTAATATTGCATATTGTGCAGTTTTTCAAAAATTGTTTTAGACACAAGATCTCACTGTGTTGCCCAGGCTGGACTTGAACTACTGGGCTCCAACAATCCTTTCCCCTCAACCTCCTGAGTAGCTGGGACTACAGGCAAGCACCACTTCTCTGGGCTTGGAACATTTTCTTAATCTGGAGACATCTAAATTAATACTGCAATATTAAAATGATGAAAAAATTGAATAAAGGTGTTCACCAAACCCCTAGTGTTTTGGGTAATAATGATTTTAAGGCTTTGAAGCCCCTTCCCAATGCCAGTCATTCTACAAATTGTTCATAAGCACAAGCAAAATCATAAGTTGTAATTTGGCGTTCAAATACAGTATTTTTAAAGAAGGGAGGATTTTAATTGGTATGTCCTTGTTTAGCATATTTTATCAGATGTTAAAATTTTAGAATCTAGATGTCATATTAAAGTATATGAGATAAAGAATGTGATTTCTTCTGTTTAGCTAAACTGTGGCATCTAACTGGATGTGTCTGTACAGAGGGACCTCTGGGAGAAAAGAGAAACTTCTGTTAGCTGTGGCTTGGTTATGTTTGGGGGTTCCAGAGCAAGCCAGTCACTTGACTGGGGTGGGGGAAGAGCAATTTATGTGTCAGTAATTATAATTATAAACACATGAGTGTCCTGGGATTAGAGAGCCTGTTCAGTATGAGGGTACCAGGAGATCTTAACAGTGGAAGAACATTTAAACTGAATCTTGATGAATAAGTAGGATTCCCCAAGGGGAACCAGGAGGAACCAGCACCTCAGGTAACTAGAAAAATGAATACAAAAATACAAAAATGGGCCAGGCACGGTGGTTCACGCCATAATCGCAGCACTTTGGGAGGCTGAGGTGAGTAGATCACTTGAGGCCAGGAGTTCGAGCTCAGCCTAGCCAATATGGTGAAACCCTGTATCCACTAAAAATACAAAAAAATTAGCCATGCATGGTGGCAGGAGCCTGTAGTCCCAGCTACTTGGGAGGCCAAGGCAGAAGAATTGCTCAAACCCAGGAGGTGGAGATTGTAGTGAGCCGAGATTGCACCACTGCACTCCAGCCTGGGCAACACAGCGAGACTCTGTCTCAAAAAATAATAATAAAAATAAATAAATATAAAAATGCAGAAGTAGATTACCATGTTAACAAATATGTTCATCATCTTGTTAGTAGGGACCCACTGGAGGTAGGGACCCACTGGAGGGTTTTAATCAAGGAATGCCATTAGATTTGTATTTGAGAAATATAATTCTGGTGGTTCAGTAGAAATAGAGCAAGGTGAGGTCAGAGGCAGGGAGATCAACTAGGAAGCCGCTGCAACCATCTGAGTGATAGAAGATGAACTTGAATCGAACATTGAATGTAGCAATAGTAGTGTGGGACTGAGCAGCCTGGTTAGGGACTGAGCAAAGAGGTAGTGTGGGGAGAGTAGAAAGACAAGAAACACTTTGAAGATTCTAGTTAGGAGCTGGGCACGGTGGCTCATGCCTGTAATCCCTGCACTTTGGGAGGCCAAGGCAGGCAGATCACCTGAGGTCAGGAGTTCAAGACCAACCTGGCCAGCTGGCCAAGATGGTAAAACTCCATCTCTACTAAAAATATAAAAAATTAGCCAGGCATGGTGGCGGGCATCTGTAATCCCAGCTACTCAGGAGGCTGAGGTAGGAGAATCACTTGAACCTGGGAAGCGGAGGTTGCAGTGAGCCGAGATCGTGCCACTGTACTCTAGCCTGGGCAACAAGAGTGAAACTCCTTGTTTCTGTCTTCCTTTCCTTGTGAAATCGTTGTAGATTCATTTGTGGAAAATAACACAAAGAGATTCCACTGTCCCCCAATGGCAACGTCTTGCAAATCTATAATAAAATAAACCCTTCTAAAAATTGTATGATTTATGAGCAATTTTAAGTTAAAATATCAGTATACTTTCATGCTGATTTCTAACTAGTCATTTCTCTGACCTCCTGCCCTTCCCCTCACCCCGTGGCCCCTACCACCCTCCCACACACATACCTAATGGCTCACCATTACCAGGCCCTGTCCCCATGCTCCCCTGATTAAGCAGATCTTGACCCTTGTGGGGAAAATCACATCTCTGGTGGTCACTGGATGCCCGGTGTCCATCCTGACCCTCTAAAGCTAGGGTGTCCCATTGTGGGCTGGTAACCCCTACATGTACCCTCCATGTTCACTTGTAGGGACCCCAGCTTCAGCAGTGCTCTTTACCATATTGTTAAATATATAGCAGATTGGGGGTTGATTCTGGCCACCGCTCTCCCCAGATAACTGAGGCCCCATTTAGGGCCTTTGTCTCACATTTCTGGGAAATTTGTTTCTATAATAGTTAGGACGTTGGTATGCTAGTGACAGATGCACAGATCAAATTAACTTAAGAAACATAAATGTACTGGCTTACTGAGCTGGGAAGTCCAGGGATAAAGCTCCCTTCAGAGATTCTGGGACTCAAACGGTATGATCAAGATTCTCTCTCCCTTGCACTTTTGCTGATTTGTTGACCTCATGCTCTTCCTGGTGTGGTTTATATGGCCATTGGCAGGTCTGGAGATACATCCTTATAGCTCAGAGTGGCACATGAGGAATAAGACTCGCTTCTCCACCATCAGTGCAAAACCCTACTGGAAAAGGGCTCTGTTTGGCCTCATTTATATCCGGTGCCAATCCCATAGGCCAATCACTTGTGTGGGGGGATGTAGTATATTTTGGATGAATCAACCAAAGACACGGTCTGAGCTCTTTATCATCTGATAGACTTGGAATTGGGGTATCAAGTTGTCTGGCTTAGTAGAACCAGATGGAAAGGGAAGAAAGAGTTTTTCAAAGGAAGAGATATTGACAGGCTGGGCTGGGCAGAACAACTAATGTCCATTTTAGTTCTGCTTGGATCTGACAACTTCTCCTGTGGTGAGGAGAGAGGAGGAATGTCACATGGCACCTATGGTTGTCCCTTGGGAGTTATGGTCAGTGTTGACAGAAGAAGGCAAGGATGGCTGTAAGCATCAAGATGTTCATATGTATGAGGTTGGAATTTAAAGGTGTTCAGAACTAATAGCCTTAATTGTCTTTGTGAAATTGAAAACAAAGGCACTTGTGAAAAGACAGGAGGGCAAGGTGGGGGAGCTTAAAAAGCTAGTTGAGGGTTTGAAGAATGAGAGATCCCAAAGACAATGTAGAGGACTGCTAAGAGATATTGAGGATCCAACTAAGATGGGAAACTGTAGCACTCAGGATTCTCCAGAGACCCAGTAGGATGGATGTATGCATATGTACACACACAGAGAAATTTATTTCAAGGAATTGGCTTATGCAACTGCGGGGGTTGCACGTCTGAAATCTCCAGGACAGGACTGCAGGCTGGAAACTTTCAGACAGGAGCTGGTGCTGCAGTCTCAAGGCAGGATTTCTTCTTCCTCAGGGAAACCTCAGTTTTGCTTTAAAGGCCTTCCAGCTGAAGAGATGAGGTTCACCTGCATGATCAGGGGTTCTCTCCTTACTGACAGTCAGCTTATTGTAGCTGCTAATCACATCAACCAAATATTTCCGCATCAACACCTAAATTAGCGTTTGATGGGATAACTGGGTACCGTAGCCTTGCCAAGTTAATACATACAACCGAGTGTCACAGAGGTCTAAACTCTAAGAGCCAGTCTGCATAACATTGGATGACCTATTTTTCCTCTTCAGTTCCACAGAGAGAAATCCCTAGCAAATAGAAGCCGAGAGAATGAATTGTTAAACTGATTGATGATTGTTGGAATCTTCAGGATGGGGACACTGGAGTCTCAAGGGGAGATCTTGATGTTGCTATTGAGAGAATGGTGGACGAAGTCCCTCAGGGTTGTGGCTGGACTGAGAAGTTAGTTCCCCAAGTGTAAAGTGGTGACAAGAGTACCAACCCCACCAGTTAAAATGAATAATGCATGAATAATACTTACGTTGGGCACTGAACTAAGTACCACATTAAATTATTATCATTGTTATGGTTTCATTTAACTCTCAAGGAACTGACACTTTACGTAAAGTCAAAGAGTGGATTTAGTGGGAGTAAGAAGATGAGCTCAGTGTGGTATATTGGAGTTTATTTATTTACTCAACCGCCAGTTATTTAATAAGCATTGGTTATGAGCCAGGAACTGTTTTAGGTGCTAGAGATACAGTGGTAAACAGAACAGACAAAGTCTCTGCCCTCGTGGGGCTTACATTCTGTTGGTGGGAGGAGGTATCTGCTAATAAGCAGACAACTTCAGCAGGCAAAGCTAGCCACAGGTCCAGTGGTAAGCATTTTATGAAGAATAGTAAAGCCAAGTTAGGCAATAGAGAGTGATGGGGCCAGACAGGGCTGGGGTAGGATGCTAGACTTATAAGAGAAACCCTTTCTGATAAAGTGACATTTAAACAGGATCCTGAAGGCATGAAGGGAGAGCATGGGCTATGAATATATGGGGAAGAGTGTGTTCGAGGGAAAGAACATGGTGTGTGCAAAGGTGCTCAGAGGCTGGAGCCTGCTTCTCCCTGTAAGTGAGGAGGAGAGGGGTGGGGGATGAACCGGGCTAGGTGGCAAGGGGCCATGTTGGGTGTGATGGGTCATTATAAGTTCTCTGGAGTTGGTGCTGAGTGAGGTGGCAAGACAATGAAGAGTTTTGAACACAGAAGTGACAAGATTCTTCTCTAAGGGCCACTTTGGAGGCTGTGTGAGGAAGGGATACTGGGAGGACAAGGGCAGAAGAAGGAGACCAGTGGGAAACTGTTAACAGTAATCCAGGCAAGAAGAATTTGTGGTCTGAAAGCCATGCTAGGTATTAGCATGGCCAGGACATGGCCACGGGGATGCATTACTGAAGCAATCTGCCAGCAAAGACCAAGATGGCCCAGGACCCTAGAGCGGCATGTCTGGAGGGTTCTGCTGTGTTGACATGGAACTTCTTCAAGATGGAGACAGGATGGGTAGGCGTGGGGAGAAGAACTCTGACCAAGATTCTGAAGTCCTCCGAGAGAGAGGATGGTGGAGGAAAGCAGCAAAGGGGTAGAAAGAAGAGCATTAGCTGCATGCAGGCAGGTGCTTGAGGCTCCTGCCTCAGGGTCTTTGCATGCAGTGCTTTCTTTACTGGAACATTCTCTTCCTAATATCCACGTGAGTCAGTCTCTTCCTTCCCACCCTAGGTCTTTATTTAAATAGATAGGAAGACTGCTGTCAGGAAATAGTTCATGTAAGAATGAAGAGAACACTCTCTTGCCTCCATCCTTATGTCACCTGGTATGGGGTGGCATGAGCAGCCACTGCCTGGAAGTTCTACATGGAAATGGTGTCCTCAAGTGAGAGGCGGGTCTGGCTTGAGGCTGGGAAGTGACGGGACTCTCCTGTGAAAGGGGTAAGAATGCTGGGGACCTTATTGACCATGGGCTAGGGGTTTCAACAGGCACTGTGGGGAGTGTCCGAAGGGAAGTCAGGAAAGGAGGGTAGAATCAATGGGGATGAAGTAATGAGAGGACCAGAGGCAAGAGGTGCTGGGATGGGAGCTGAGGATGCCAGAACGTGGGATCGACTGCCTTGGGAGGACCTGGCAAGCCTGAGGCTGGCGTGTGTGCAGCCTGTACACTTCCTGGGGCACCAAGCAGAGCATGGGTGGCCACAGGAGATGTAAGGGAGCATTGTCTGAGGGGAGGTGAGGAATGACCAGGTGCTACCCACCTACAGAGCTCTCAGGATGCTTAACTCCTGAATGAGATGTAGCCTGGAATGGCTTGTAGACCTGAATGCAAACCAGGTGTGACTGGCAGAGAGGGAGCAGGCCCCATAAGGTCCTTGTTCATCCTAGTCACGTCCTTCATCCTGTCCCACTTCAGGGCCCAAAGTGCTCTGATTCCAATGCCAGCCTCCTTGGCCTTTTATTTGTAGAGAAGTGAGTTCCCTATCATTGGAGATGTCTAAGCAATGAAGTGGACAGCCACTTAGAGGGAGTGTGCAGGATGGAGGCTTGGGTATTTCTTGGGGGCTGGACTCAATGACCTTTATTTTCCACTTGGCCTGGAGCATCTGTGAGTCCTTGTCAAATACCACCTGGTACTTACCTCCATTGGGACAGAGTGCAGGCATGGCATGGGTGGGTAAATTGTTCATGGAATGCAAACCTTGTGGGATTTATAAATGGTTTATCAATGTGGAAACCGTATTAAAAATAAGTTGAGATCAGCACCTTCCACAGCCTCTGCATATGAAATGTCACTTAAATTTAAACCCACATCAAAGGTTCTGGTTTGATTCTTTGTATACTTGCTAGTAGTGCAATGCTTAGGACACCATTTTCAGGTAGCTGTTTTTTAGTGTGTGTTTGGCAGGTAGGGCTGGTTCTATATAAACGTTCACAGGGAGCAGAG
This sequence comes from Colobus angolensis palliatus, assembly GCF_000951035.1. Taxonomy (NCBI): domain Eukaryota; kingdom Metazoa; phylum Chordata; class Mammalia; order Primates; family Cercopithecidae; genus Colobus; species Colobus angolensis. The sequence continues at coordinate 21,977,900 of NW_012116265.1, read as the reverse complement.
GAACAGCATGATGTCTCCTGCCATGGTTTCACAATTAGCTGGAAGAGAGAGGGTTGCAGGCTCACTGGGCCGGACCAGACACTAGAGGCTGTATCCAGCAGGTGGGGCAGTTGCATGAACCTCTCTGCCCATGATGTGGACATCATGGCAGATGGACTCTTTGGAGAGCAAGCCATGGTTTTAGGATGCTGGCTGTTTGTGGTGATGGGATGAAGGACTGAACACTTGGACTTCTTTCTGAGTGTCTGTGTTGCAGGGAGATTCCAGTCACATCATTTGGGGGTGGCCGCTGTGCTTAGGAATGGTTAAGAGAATGAACAGGCATAGTTGTGCTATGCTTGTGAGTATGCTCACTTCCTGGAGGTGGGGAAAGTCAAATTGTTATAGTGTTGTGTGGCTTATATCTTTTATTAAGTATCTATGTTCTGTGTCTGATAAGCACTTTGCATACACTGCCTTTGATTTTTCCAATCATTCCATTTTGCTCATTGAGGAAGGCAAGCAGTTAAGACAGGCTCATCCCTCAACATGACCCCACATAGTGACTGTACCTCAGAGGGGTAACCATTTTCTGAGAGCTGGGTCTCAACTGTGTTAGGGTCAAAATTCTGATTTGCTTAACCAGAGGTGAATGGAGACCTAGGAAACTGACACATACTATCTTGACTTATAAGAGACTAATGTATAAAAACAGAAATGACGCCCGCTGCTTATTTTGTGAGAAGAAAAAAAAAACAATCCTGTGAACCAGATACATATGTTCTCTCATCAGTGCATTCAATATGAAGGCAAATTTATATGAGAACATAAATTAAGACCGGAAGGTTGCTTATCAGCATGAAACAGTGTAGGCTGAGTGAGGATAGGGCATCTTACTGACAGGGCTACAGAACTGTGATCATCTCGGCTCCAGTGCCACCCTGTCCACTGCAGGGCTGGATGGTAAGGTTGCCTCACAGTAACAGGGACGCCACCACCAGTCCCAGACACTCAGTCTCTGCTTGCAGTGCCTCTAACACCGATCATCAGCCCACTGGGCTGATTCATCCTTTCCTTAGACATTTTCCTATTGGACCCTCAGTAAGTTGTCGTCTTCCTTTGAGAGCAAGTTTTCTCTTTGTGGTATCTTTGCATCTCACCACTTCAGTTTGTTATTTTTGTTTTGTGGCTATACGCTCTCCAGAGAAGTTGTATTGTTCAATTTCCAAATTTGTGGGAAATGGGAAGAAAAGAGGAGAGGCACCATATTGTCAGCCTGATTTCCCACCTCAGAGAAGATATTATTGTCCTCATTTTACAGTTGAGTCAATTAGGTGGCATGGCTTTTTTTCCTAGCTCCCATTGCCATCTGACGTGGTATTTAGTTGTTTGTTTATTGTCTATTTCTCCTGTTAGAATGTAAACTGGAGAACAGCAGTTCTTTGCCGTATTCCCGGCACCTGCAATGTAAGTGACCTGAGGTAGGTATGGGCAGGTAGGAGTATGCGTGGATGGAAGAAGGATGAGGCAGGCCCTCAATCCCAGTCTCTCCCACACCCCACCTTCAGTTTGGTGAGGTGATGGAAGGGAGAAAAACATGAGAAGATCTCAGCCAAAATGAAAATCAGATGAAAACTCAGGGCATGTTCTGGGGGTCCTTGTGTCCCTATGTTGTCTTAAAGAACCAGCCTGGGACAGTGAGGACTGGAGCTGGTGACACACAGGGACACTAGGATATGGAAGGCCTTTCTCTGGCATAATTGAAATAAACTTTGATGAACAATTTGTCCTGTTTTAAATATCTTTATAGATAATATCTGGAGCTGGACGAATCGTGAATAATCTACTTCCTTTATCATTTTTGTTTTAATTATATCCATCTGTAATATCTCAGCCAAAGGGAACACCATTTACTTGGTAGCAGTCACCTGAATTTTAGGCATTGATAGCTAAGAGAAAATAAGTGGCTCAATGGTTGCTTTTTTGTAACACCAAACCTAAGACTTGACTATATGGTCCTGATAGAGTCCAACAACGTGCTAGTTGTTAGCAGCTTTTAGATGGATCTATATGTATTCTGTGTATTTTGTTTGGTGAATAACCCACAACATTCTAACTCAAGTGTCCAGTATTGCTTATCAAATAAGGCTTTGACATACATAGAAATACATAAATTCTAGAAATTATCTTGCACTTATTGTATTAGAAAGTGAAATAGCTTTCTTTACATCTTTTTAAGGGCCATTAACATAATATCTTGTTCCAAATCAAATGGAGCTACTTACTACTAAAGACTTTTGTACCTTCTTCAATAATTAAAGAAAGCAAGCAGGATTTGTAGACAATGCAGTTTTCATGATGCGTTGAAAAATGTGTTCTTACAGCAGCTGTGTTCATCACACACTTTCATTTTTTTGATATCTTAAAATTGCTTGGCAAAATGAAAGGGAAGAGGGTGGTCAGGGATATTCCCAACTTTCTCTTAGGATCATTTTCACACAAACAGAAAATCTGAAGTAATTGTTCAGTGGGTCCTCTGCACCCATCACCTACTTTTTACAATTAATGTTTTGCTTTGTTTGCTTCATCACTGGCTATCCATATATTCATCCCTCTCTTCATCTTATTTTTGGTGTATTTTAAATTAAATTGCAGAAATCAGTACACTTCACCACTAAACAGTTCAGCATGCATATTATTAACTAGAGTTCAATATTTATATGTATTTCAGGTAAAATTTACACACAGCAACATAAACACATTTTAAACTTTCCATTCAGTGAGTTTTGACAAATGCATACACCTGTGTAATGCCAATCCCAAGCTAAGGTACAGGCATTCTTTTTTTTTTCTCCTATTTAAAACTTTTAATTAAAAAGTAAACTTTAATGTCAAAAATGAAAACTTGGGGAAGGCAGAAAGATCGCACACAAGGCTGTCACTTCACACTTGGAAGGTTGCACAGCGGCCAGGCAGAGGTGCTCCTCACTTCCCAGAAGGTGGAGGGGCCGAGCAGAGGCCCTCATCACTTCTCACAAGATGGGGGGGCCGGACAGAGGCGCTCCTCACATCCCAGATGGGGTGGCAGCTTCGCAGAGGTGCTCCTCACATCCCAGATGGTTGCAGGATGCCGGGCAGAGGTGCTCCTAACTTCCCAGACGGGACAGCAGCTGCACAGAGGCGCTCCTCACATCCCAGACTGGCAGCGGCCGGGAGAGGCCCTCCTCACTTCCCGGACGGGGCAGTGGCATTCTTATCACCCAGATCACCCAGAATGATGATGCTAGTGCCTCTTTCCAGTCAGTTTCCACCCTACCTGCACACAGAGGGAACCCATGTTCTGATTTTTTTTCTCAGCGTGGATTACTTTAGTCTTCCCTAAAACTGCATCCAGTTCTAGAATCATATAATATGTACTATTTGGGATAAGTACATACAATACATACTGCTTTGCATGAGCCTTCTTTCATGCAGCACATTTTTGAAGTTCATCTATTTTTGTTTGCATGTGTCAGTAATCTGTACCCATTTTAATGCTGAGTCATATTTCATTGTGTGAATATACCACAGTTTTTTAATCTACTTATTGATGGTTACCTGGGCTGTTTCCAGTTTGCAGCTATTATGAAGAAGATTGCTGTGCACGTTCTTATGCAAGTCTTTTTGTAGGCATAAGCTTTCTGCTTACTTTTGAAACTCCTGGAATATGTAACCTTAGCATAGAGTCTACACATAGTAGGTATTCAATGAATATATAAATTGCCCTGGCACAAAACCCACATGACATATTGGGTTTTACAGTACACCTGACATTTTCTTCCTCATCTCTTCTCAGATGAGCTTTGTAACTACCTGATGAAGAGGCAGAGGCAATCCACACAATGGAAGCTGAGACATTAGGTACTTGCTAATTGTTGGAGCTAAACTAGAACCCAGGTTTCCTAACTCCTAGTCCTGTGCTGTCTGACTGCTTGCTATTGAGACAGGAGAGTTCCCTTGACCCCTTTGCAGGACTCACAAAAGGGGCGTGGCTCACTTATTTGACTGCCACCATGCTCAAACCCCCTGCCTGAGGGGGAGCATGCAGGTGAGCAGGTACAGGAGCTGGGGCAAGTGTGGCAGGAATGAACCTCTTACCGATCAATGGCAGCATCCAGGGTTGTCTGCGACCTCTGGAGCCGTCAAGGGCATGTGTTACAAACAACGCTCTTAGCAGTTACTGTCTGCAGATAGCTAAGTGTTAACCAGCTCAGTGGAGAGTCAGGGTGACAGGCCTTTAAACCTTGCCCTCTGGGTACCTGGGTTTCTGTCTGGCATCCAGGAAGAATCAGGTCACATAGACTTGAAGGATGGTGAATATGGAGATTTTATTAAGCAGTGAAAGTGGCTCTCCAGGAGAGGAGGTGGAAAGGGGATGGTGCAGGAAGAAGGTGATCTGTCTGAAGCTTGGCGTTCTCCAAAGTTGTTTTGTCTGAAGTTAAGCCACATTTGTTTGTAGTTTCTGACACTCAGTTGCTTCTTCTCATTTTGATGTTCAGCTGCTTGTCTCTCTGCCAGCTAAGGTCTGAGGTTTATACGGGCACAGGAGAGGGGGAGCTGGGTGGACCAAAAAAGTAACATTTGGGTGGGAAAACAGGGGTAACTGTTCTAATTTAGGGCCGTGGTTTCCAGGCTTGAGGGTGGGGCCTTTGCCAGGAAACTGCCCTCTTCTACCCAGTATTTCCCTGTCTCCTGTCTGTATCACTATCTCAGGGCCAAACTGAAGGTATGTGTACTTTACATCCTCCCCTCCCCCCAAGCATTGCTCTGTGCCACAGTTACAGTCTTTGAGAGTTTTGCGTTTGTACTTTGGCTCTATTTAAGTTCCTGATCACCAGAACTTATGTATATTTTCCCCTTTTCTATCTTGTTTTCTCAGTGTGTATATATTGGGGTGAGGGGAGTGGCAGCAGGGAGGGCTTGTAGAGGGAGTTATGGAAAAGTGACCTAAGTCAGTCTCATAGTTTTGATTGGTAGCTCTCAGTTACTTCCAATCAGAGAAGTCAGCCATGAGGTTCCTGAGTCTCTCTTTCTCTACTGTCACTCCAAACTGCTCTGGGATCATGAAAACCAACCTCCAGCCTGATTCTGCAACACATAGAAACTTTTATTAACAAGGAGATTCATACACCATGCCAAAACACTCATACAACCTGTTCTGTAAACTCAAGTAGTCCTGCATCCGTGGTTTAGGCAGTCTGGTTGTTGGCATCCGTGGTTTAGGCAGTCCGGTTGTTACCAGTGGAAGGTGTCCGAGTTACTGGCAGCAAATCCATGTGGATCTGCAGCAACTTCAGTTCTTGCCTCCTCAGAAGAAAGAATTCAACGGAGGGGCATAAAGAAGAAAAAGAGACTGAAGTAAGTTTCAGAGCAGGAGTGGAAGTGTCTTTTAAAAGGCTCTAGAACAGTAAAGAAAGGAAAATTCACTTGGAAGAGACCCAAGTGAGCACCTGAAGGTCAAGAGCCCCGATTAACGGTGATGCTAGGACTTTCTAGGATTCCCGTGATTCCTCCCGTAGGGTGAGCTGCCTGCATGCACAGTGCCCTCCCTACCTTTGGGAATTGTGCACACACAGTGTGTTTAGGAAGTTGTATGCATGCCCATCTGCGGCTTGCTTCCCTTTTCTGGTGGTGTGCCCCTGGAGGTCGTACTTTGCCATTTTGTCTCTCAATGCACCTGCCCAGGAAGTTGCTTCTCCCTGGCACCTGCATTCAATTAACATTTTAATGTTAACACATGTGCATCATCAGGAGATTGTCTCTCCCTGGCACCCTTGCACTGGCTGCTGAATTATCATTTTTAGAGAGGCAGTGTGATAACTGTCAGACCATCACCTGACATTCCTAGTGGGTGGGGGAGAAGAGCCCTCTCCTGCCCCCCTCATGCCTAACTACCTGTAACATAATGAGTACCCCTCTTGACACAGTGATCTGACAGCAGGATCAGGAAGCTGCTTCTTGAGGACAGAGTCTTTTCGGAAGCGGTGGGACAATGGTGTAAATGAAGTTCTGGGCCTCCGTCCTTCTCTGAAAGTGTTTGTTAGGCTGGCTAAGCCCAGCACCCTTTTCGTGGAAACTTTGAGGTTTCTAGCCAACCCACACATCTCTCATAGCTTTCATTTGACTATTGAAGATAATTTCTAATATCCTTTTACACTAATTAATGAACTCTGTTGCAGGTTCAGATAGGAGAGTTAGAAGCTTTTGTAAGGCCACCTCTGGGAATATAAATACCATTTGGGATCTTTCAAATGCTCACTAACACCACTGTCTTGGTGCTTCCTGCTTAGGGTGCTTCATATATTAACTAGTAACTGTTGAGGGTGTCCTAACATGAATCGACACACACACACATAAAGCTCACTATGGATGGTGAAGTGTTTCAACATAAAACCCAGATCACATTAGGGAGGTACAAGAGTCCATGTGTCCTTCCCCTAACCCCCATGCTGTAACGATGGCATTTCCACCGGACTCTTGAGTTTTCAGTTTGAGGGAATCCTTTGAATAAATATGATTTGCTGCCTCCACACTTATGTGGTTAGAGCACCAGCCTTGATCCTAATCTCCCTGATCTCTCATCCTCATTGATAGTAAACCAGTGAGTAGGCAAGTCAACTGTGAGTTAATCGGGGTGGGGGGATTTTTAAATGCAAGTCTGATGTTTAAATGCAGCTCTGATTATGCCTCTTGGCTATCAGCAGTGACTTTCATTTGGATGGAGAGCCATTTTACTCAGGGCACACAGCACAGAAGCTGAGCCGCAGTGTAAAGCTTTCAAGTGACTCTTGGAGCTATTAAAGTGCCACTCATTTGGTAACTGTTGCTGTTAATTAAGTTTATAGCCTCATTATTAATTCTTGGCTCTACTATTGTTATTAATTATGCTTCTATAAATTTATAGGAGTAGGCAGTACCTCAGGGAATTTTTCAAGTTGTATATTAAAATTAGAGATAAATAAACATTTAAGCTTCCTTCACAATATACGAAGAGTTTGGGGTTTTTATTTCCAGTACTAGGTACATTTGAAAAGTATGTGATGGTTATTTTCTCTCCTTACTGAGACATTTTCTACGTGGTTTGCAGCAGAAATTTCTATAACATACTTAACAATGTGGTTTAGTATTTAAATATTTAACCCATTCACTGATAACTTGTAACTAATTCCTACAATTAAACTTACGCCTTTGGCCAGGCACCCAGGCAGGCAGATCACGAGGTCAGGAGATGGAGACCATCCTGGCCAACATGGTGAAACCCCGTCTCTACTACAGATACAAAAATTAGCTGGGCGTGGTGGCATGCATCTGTAATCCCAATACTCGGGATACTGAGGCAGGAGAATTGCTTGAACCAGGGAGTCAGAGGCTGCGGTGAGCTGAGATCATACCACTGCATTCCAGCTTGGGTGACAGAGTGAGACTCTCTCAAAAAAAAAAAAAAAAACTTATGCCTTTTATGAGAGCAAGCAGACAGAGAAGGAAAAGAAAAAGCCTGGCATTTTGTGTATAAAAAATGGAAACTCAAATAATGTTGGTCAAATATAGGTATAAACAAGTCCATGTGCATATTAACAACCCCTTCCACCATGTGCTTTATTTCTGAAAATACTTTAAATCCTTTTCTGTCTTCTTATCCAACTCTCCAGACAATAGTTGCTAAATGGTTTCATAGGTAATTATGGTGCATTTTGGTTCTTTTACCTACAGCTTGGTCTTTCTTTCTCACTCTTTTTTTAATTCCTTTTTTTTTTTTTCTCTTATTCTGAGATGGAACAAAAATTGCCCATAATTCTCCAGGTTATAGAAAACATCTATTGGCATTTTGATGTAGTTCCTTTCAGATGCCTTTCCAAGCATATATCATACATAATTTAGATCACACAGTTTTATAGTTTGATTTTACCCCTTAACATTTTATAAAGGGATTCTTTATTATTGGACATTTAAGTTAGTTATAATTTTTGTCCTTGCAAATAATAGATATTGGTATGCTAGATAGCTCTTTAAGTAAATATTTGAGAGCATCTCTAATTACCTATTTAATGCCTAGCAATGTAAATTTTATGCCTAAAGGCATGAACATTGTTCAAATTATTGATATATACTGAAAAATTGCTTTCCAGGAAATGATGCCAATTTCCAGTCCACTAGAAACATTCCAGAGTGTCTCTCTTACTGCAGCCATGCCACTTACTATATCTAATGTGATTATAATAATATTAACTTGCTAACTTTATAGTTTTTGAATTCGGAAACTTGAATGAGATAATGCTGGAACATCAAATAGTGACCTATTTTATCTCAACGCTTCATTTTGCTTTTTGGAGCTGAAAGAGTTCTTTTTCAACTTGGATTCAGTGGTTGAGGGGCTACACATTGACTGACAGTAGCCATATTACCAAGAGAAAAGACAACATTTATTTACCTATGCATGGGAGAGCTGCTCAGTAATGAGTAACTCACCGACTAGCCAGAGATTAGGGTTTATATACCAACTTAACAAAGGTGAAGGGGGCAATTAGGGATTCAGGGGGAAGGCATGAAGGTGCTCTTGGGCTTTTCAGTGATAATGGGAGTAGGAAATATGTCTTCATGGCGGCTAAATTAGGAGGAAACTGCCTTTGAGGGCAGTTAATGGCAGCTATATTTTTGGGAGGCTCTGCTATAGTCAGATAAGGGAAGTTCAGATAAGATTTCTTTCTGCGTCTTCTGCAGCTCAAATGTTTTCACTTTAAAATAGCCTTTATAAAGACTCTGAGGGTCCAAGTACATCCCCATACTTTCTATTTATCTTAACGTCACAAATAAATGTGCTCAATAATAGATACATTTTTCATCATGAAATATATTGAATATTAGTAATAACAGTGTTTTCTGCCATTTTTGACAGATAAATTACCAGTAAGGGATGATACAGGACAAGAAAAGGAGAAGATAAAGAACTGTCACAAGGATAATTTTTATTACAGATATGAATATATTTGTTTGGAACTGACAACTATTTTTAGAAGACAAATTAGGCAGAAGTGGTCACTACTGTATGGGCAAGGGTGAATAGTAGTGGTTTTCAAAAATTTTTTAAACATATATCTTGATACAGTATTTTTCCAGCTTCATTTCTTTTTTTTCTTTTCTTTTCTTTTTTTTTTTTTTTCGAGACAGGGTCTCGCTCTGTCATACAGGCTGGAGTACAGTGGCGCAATCTCAACTCACTGTAACCTCTGCCTCCCGGGTCCAAGCCATTCTCCTGCCTCAGCCTCCTGAGTAGCTGGGATTACAGGCATGCACCTCCATACCTGGCTATTTTTTTGTGTATTTTTAATAGAGACAGGGTTTCACCATGTGGATCAGGCTGGTCTTGAACTCCTGACCTGATGATCCACCCATCTCGGCCTCCCAAAGTGCTGGGATTACAGGCGTGAGCCACCGCACCCAGCCTTCCAACTTCACTTCTTTCAAGCCACAGTCATGGAACATGTTTAAAACTTCTGAGTTACACTATTTGGGATAAATAGTCATAAATATCAGGAATGGAAAATTAAATTAATTCCTCCATATTTTGATATTCACTTTGGAAATAATTTTCTACAGATATTATTCAGACAACTTTCAGTTCCTTGAATCTCAGTTCCTTGAATCTTGACTTTTGTAGCCACCCTTGATTTGAACATCCCCTGGCAGCTTTGTGGATAATACAGTGGGAGAGACATAATTGAAAACCATGACAAGTGAGAAAATGGGTTACATACCTCAAAACAAAGGCTCATTATACATAACAAAGCAATTCATTTGGGTCTCTCCATTGCATATTTGCTACAGGTATTTATTGCCTTCCAACTCTTCCCACAGTCTTTTGCTAGTTTTAAAAGCATAAATCATTTGGTGAAAGGATATTTCTATTTCAACCAGATAAACTCTTTCCTTTTTAATATGATGTAATATGAAGGCGAAATGCACTGCTTTCAGTGAACAGCCTTGTTTCCTTTCATTTAATGGGGATGGGGGCACTGAAACATTTCCTACGTTCTCTAGGAAAAGCACCTTTTTTTTTCTCTCTGACTTCATAACCCTGTATCTCTTGTCACTGATTCAGCTATTCGGTCTGGGACAAAGCGACTTTTAAGTTCTAGAGCTATAAGGAAGCTATAAAGGGAATACAGTTCACTCTGTTAGAGAAATAGCAGCCTGGGAAATCAGGGACCAGAAATGTTACTCTCCAAAGGTTTGCTAGAGCTTTACTTTGAATTTTATTCCTCAATATTTTTGTTGGCCGGGATCAGCGACTCTAATTATATACAGAAGATAGAAATAGCAGTTATATTTAGCAAGCTGGAAAAGTCCCTGCAGTCTACCCTCAGAACAGCTAGACATACAGAGTTAACCTGAGATCCCTAAGGCTCTGTTTACTCCCTGAGAGATAATGATGACCGAAGAGTGATAGCGCAGGGAACAGAGTAAAGCTGGAGTGGGAGGCAAGGAAAGTTATCAGTCAGACCTCTGGGAGAAGTCCCAGCCCCTGCCCCATGCTTTTGTTTTTTATTTGTCTAACTTTTTTTTTTTTTTTTTGGAGATTTTCCATTTCAGACTTTTGTTGCTTTTCTCAAACGTCAACCCTGTCTACCTCTCTCTGAACAAACAGCCCATACATTCTACTTCACCAAAAAAATGGCTACCACGGGGATGATATCATAGCCCACTACTTTATGATGCTATCTATACCTTAGCCTGGTCTTCCAACATTTCCCTGTCTCCCAGGGAGAGTGGACGTGGCTGCACCTGATCTTAGTGTCATCCCTTCTGCCTCCCAGTGGAGACTGTGAAGTTATTCCAAGGACAGTTGTTCACCCTGCCATAGCTGCCAGCTCCTTCTCTCATGCCAGGAGCCACTTATTCACAGGGTAAATGAAGAGAAAAAAGAGAGAGACCTATTGCTGAGCCTAGAGCAAGCTGCCCTATTCCTGCACCCCACATTTATACCAAGAGCTTATCTTCTCTCCCATTCCCAAGTCTTTGGTGGGGACTAAGCTAAGACCGTGTATGCCACTGGCCCCCGATACAGGCAATAAGAGGTGCATTGTCTGCAAAAGTCTTAAAACAATATTAAAATCAACTAAAAATTGGTCTTTTTTTTTTTTGAGACAGAGTCTCACTCTATTGCCTAAGCTGAAGTGAAGTGGCACGATCTCAGCTCACTGCAGTATGCGCCTCCCGGGTTCAAGTGATTCTCCTGCTTCAGCCTCCTGAGTATCTGGGATTACAGGCACCCACTACCACTGCCCATTAATTTTTGTATTTTTAGTAGAGACAGGGTTTCACCATGTTGGCCAGGATGGTCTTGTTTTTATTATCACCGTGTTCCAGCAATTCTAAATGATGTCAGCGTTGGGGAGGAAAAACATCTCTTCTTTCTCCCCATCTTAAGTTCATTGGCTGGGATCCCTATAACAAAAGACAGAGTAACAAGAGAAAAGCACAGACGTTTGTTGAATGCCAGTTTTATGTGGCATGGGAATCTTCACAGGGAAATGAAGACCTGAAGAAGCAGTTAAACTGGGAATTTTTATGCTAGCTTTGGTGAAGAGTGGAGAGTCATGGAGAAATGCATTGGGACAGAAAAAGTGTGAGCCGAAGATCGTCAACTGGGAGAAACAACAAGGTCTGTATGTTCACATTCCTCTTGCCATCCTTGTGTGTTTGGAGAGAAAGATGTTGTTTTCCTCCAGGCATAGGGAGGGCACCCTTCACGTGATCTGCTTCAGGGGAAGATCAGACAATCTTTGCTATACATGCTGTTTTCCAAATTCCTTCAACTTAAAATATTCAATATTCCAAGTCACCATATTTTGAGGTAGTATGTCTTGAACTTTATTAAGGGAGGAGACCACCCCTCATATCATCTTATGCCCAATTTCTGCCTCCAAAGAAAGAAGTAAAAACTAAAAGGCAGAAATGAAATCCACAGGCAGACAGCCCAACGCCGCACCCTGGGCCTGGTAGTTAAAGATCGACCCCTGACCTAATCAGTTATGTTATCTATAGATTACAGACATTGTATAGAAATGCACTGTGAAAATCCCTATTCTGTTTTGTTCCGACCTAATTACCAGTGCATGCAGCCCCCAGTCACATACCCCCTGCTTGCTCAATCAATCACGACCCTCTCACATGCACCCCCTTAGAGTTGTGAGCCCTTAAAAGGGACAGGAATTGCTCACTCAGGGGGCTCGGCTCTTGAGACAGGAGTCTTGCCGATGCCCCTGGTCAAATAAACCCCTTCCTTCTTTAACTTGGTGTCTGAGGAGTTTTGTCTGGGGCTTGTCCTGCTACATTATCATCAGTGATGCAATATTCCTCCCTAGAAAATCCTTTTGATGGTAAGTTATAAACAATCGCTATAATGATTGTTGACCCATTGGCTTCCTACAGGCAACTCAGCTATACTCAGCTACTCAGCTGAGTGTTAGTTCATAAGGGTTGGAATCATTTGAGTTTGCTGCCAGCACAGTTTGTGTCTCTAAGCCCTGTAATACTACCTAGTCCTATGTTTAAAGAGTAGGTTCAAAATAAACAATGATAATACAACAATTCTGAGGATAAAGTGGCAGAGCTTGCCTTATTGCAGTTTTGTGTGCAGATCTTTCTCTAACCTTGTGGCATTTAATCCTTTGGAAGTGTTTTTTTTTGTGTTCTTCTTCTCCCTTAAGAGAAATACTTTAATGTAATTAAAAATTATTAATCCATTACTTTGTTACCTTTTTCGTACTGTAATCATTTTCTAACTGACTTGAATGTATATACAAAATTTAATAAAAGACTATGTTTTATGTTTGCCATTATTTTTTGGCTTTTATTACTATTATTTTAAGAATATTATTGAAGGCTGGGTGCAGTGGCTCACGCCTGTAATCCCAGCACTTTGGGAGGCCAAGGCAGGCAGATCACCCGAGGTCAGGAGTTTGAGACCAGCCTGGCCAACCTGGCAAAACCCCATCTCTACTAAAAATACAAAACTTAGCTGAGCATGCTGACACCTGTAGTCCCAGCTACTTGGGAGGCTGAGAAAAGAGAATCGCTTGAACCTGAGAGGCAGAAATTGCAGTGAGCCGAGATCATGCCACTGCACTCTAGCCTAGGCGACAAAGCAAGACTCCATCTCAAAAAAAAAAAAGTTATTGAAGACAATTTTGTTGTGCAGAGGAAGGAGACCATAAATGATCCTCTCTGGCTGACAGATGTACTGGGGACTCCCTCTGTTCCTGCACACCTGCCCAGGCTCTTTCCTCTCCTTCCTGCCTCATTCCTGCACCTAGAATGTTTTCAAAAGTTATTCTAAAAGCCTAAAATAACTTCTGTGAAGACTTGCTATGATAATTCCAGCTCCTTTCTTTCTTCTCTGAATTATTCTAACACATTATAGTTTTCCATACAATGTAGCACATGATGGTATGCCAGCTTAGACTTTTTCTAATAATTTTTTTCCCAAGATAGAATGTAAGCTCCCTGAAAGTTGGGGTTATGCCTTATATTTCTTCTTTTGTGTCTCCCCAAACACAACTAATGGAAGTATCCCATTAAAATGCATACTCTGTAGTAACCAGCTCAAATCCTTCAAAAACAGCTCTTCTACTCCTACAGACTTCATTATCCTCTCATAACTTTATGTGCTCATTTAAAATCAGGTTTTTCTAGAACTTTGGTCTGAGTGACCAAATGCAATTGCTTTTCTTCAAGGAAATAGTGCTTGCTCTAGGCATTCACTCTAAAGGCACACAAGGAGAGATAGGTGAAATCAACACAAGCAGTTTATTTCTGGTTTCACCATAAAATACTGATTTCTGTGGTTTGAATGTGTCCCTCGAAGTTCATGTGTTGAAAATGTAATACCAGTGCAACAGTGTTGGGAGGTGGGGTCTTTAAAGAGTAATTCAGTCAAGAGGGCTCTGTCCTTATAAATGGGTTAATGCCATTATCTTGGGAGTGGGTTAGTTATCTAGAGAGTGGATTGCTAATGAAAAGGATGAGTTTGGTCCATTTTCCTCTCACTCTCTTGTGCACTGTTTTACTCTTCTGCCTTTCGCTGTGGGATAACACAACACAAAGGCCCTCACTAGATGCCAGCCCCTCAACCTTGGACTTCCTAGTCTCCAGAACTGTGAGAAATAAATCTCTGTTCTTAATTAATTATCCAGTCTGTATTATTCTGTTATGGCAACACGAAACAGACTAAAACAGTGACTCTACAACCCTAAAGAGGTATTCACTGAAGAGCTATTAAGCATTCTCTCAGTTGTTTCAATGAAAGCCATCTCTATTTGTGTTCCCTATCTTAGGCCAACAGTTCTCAAAATATGATCCAGGGACTCCCAGGAGTCCTAGAGACCTTTCCAGGGGTTCTGTAAGGTCAAATTATTTTTGTAACATGACCCAGACATTATTCGCCTTTTTCTCTCTCCTAAGTGTATCAAGGCATTTTCCAGATACTATGTGGCATGTAATATCATTATAGATTGAGTGTGGAAGCAGATATGAGAAGCCAGCTGTGGTCCATTAAGCCAGAGAGTAAAGAGATTTGCAAAGAATGTAAAAAGAATGTCTTCTCACAGAGTTTTTATTTGGGAAAATAGAGTAATAATCCATAAAAATTTCCTATTTATGTTAACATGTGAGTTTATTGCTAATTTTAAATAAATTCATAAACACATATTTTTTAATTTTTCAGTTTTGATTTTGTGTACAGCAAATAACACTGTATGTAACCCACATAAACAAAAGGTCCTTGAGGCCCTCAATAAGAGTGTAAAGACCAAAAAAGTTTGAGAATGTCTATCTTAGGCCAAGGCAGAGATTTTTGGAAACATATTCTTATAATTCTTTCTTTGATTACTTACCTCCAAATCAAATCAGTGTGCTGCAACTGAATCCAGTGGAAAAATTAATTAGCTCTATGTTAATTCTTTGGCCTTGCTATGAAAATCCTGATCTTTGGGCCATTGGCATCTGTTAGAAATTTAAACTCTTGGGCCCTGACCCAGACCTACTGAATCAGATTCTGCATTTTAGTAAGATCACTGGGTAATTTTAACCTACAGGTTGAGAGTTAATGAGCACTGCTCAACTTTGCCTTTCTGAATCTGGCTGGGATCTTTTTCCAACTTTACTGACCATGTTAATTAACTCCCTCTTCCTTTGATTCTCTCCTAATAAGGCTTGAAGCTATAACTGCAATTTATCCTGATAAAACTTATTTCTGTGGGGGAAAAAAATAAGTTTCTCCTTCACTCTTCATGAATTTTTAGCTGGGACTCCCTTTAACAAAAGATGGATTAACAAGAGAAAGCAAACAGAAGCTTAATAACATGTATACTTCCTGTATACATGTGAGATAATGCAGAGAAATGAGTAAACCTCTAGAGTAGATCTAAACAAGTTGTCTTAGTCTTCAGGGTTAAATACCATCCTTTGCTGAAACAAAAGAAAGTTATAGGGAAAGGCCTGGTTAAGAAGAGGTGGCCAGGAAAAGCATCATAAACAAAACCAAGGTTTGTTATGCAGATTTAAGTAATGTCTTCTGCATTGATAAGAGTCTGTACTGAATTAGACATTTTTCTCTTCCTGGTGCAGAGAAGGAGACATTTTTACTAATAGAGATGTCCTGTATAGATGTAAATTTATGTTACAGAAGGGTAACTTTCCAATGCTTCTTCTGTATGTGCAGTTTCTCAAAATAACCAGTTCAAAATAATCCCATGCCAAAGAGGCCTATTTGGATGGGCATGTTCTGGTTTCCTACAGTCGTATGTTGGGGTGACATGTCCTGAATGCCATCACTTCCTAATTAAATCTGATAAAGGACTGACTTGTCTGACATTTATATTCATCCTACAATATGAATGCAGTGAAGAATCAATTTACAATTGTATTTTTTATGGCCTTTTGGATTTGTGCCATAGAGAAGGGGTGAAGCTGATATGTTGATTCAAGTGAGGAGTAAGAGGGGTGAGAAACTGTGAAAAAAAAAAAAGCATCTGTGTTTCCTTCCGTTTAATGATTGTTGCACTCTCCTACAGATTCTCTTTAAGGAAATTTTCCTAGAAACCTTCTACCTTGAATTTGTAAGAAAGTGACCTTTCAGCGGGTTGACCTCTTGGCTTTTACATGTAAATCCACTGGAAAAAAAAATCCCAAGAGATGTAAAAACATTGAGAAGTTTCTCAAAAAAAGAAAAAAATAATGTTCATTTAGTCTGGTATAACTATGAGGTAAAAGAAATCATAGGATCTGAGAAAGAAGGGGAAAATATTCAGTTGTCAAAATTAAACTGTCTCATTTATTTAGCCTTGGAAAATAATAGTCACTGATATAGACCAGTGGGTTTCAATTTGCATAAACAGAGGATCACCTATAAAATCAAAAAAAAAGAAAAAGAGAAAAGAAAAAAACCCTTGTCTGAGAGATTGACTCAGAATTTGATAGGTACTTACCTTTAAAATTTTGACAAGGCAATTGTGAAACACGATGAGAATTAAGAACATATGGCACAGTCAAACACATGAGCAGATGGGACACAAAGACCATAGTCTTTAAGTGTGTGGATTCAATCATTGATTCATTTTCCTTTATCCAGGGTTAGATCCTGTAGGCGCAAAGAGAATTTTCCCTTCCCCCTCTGAAGGTTCAAGTCTGCTGAAATGAACTGATGAGAGAAATTAACAGGGCAAAGGCATACACATTTATTAATGTGCGTAAGCAAGGAAGCCATACAATAAAGGAGGCTCACAGAAAGGCCAGATAGCTGAAGCTTAAAAAGCACTGTCTTTGTAGAGGAGCCAGAGATGGTGGATGCCTGAAATTGAGGGTTTGTAAATGATTTTTAAGAGAGCTTAATGGACCCAAAAAGGAAACAAGAGTTTGTAAATTATTCTTTTTGGAAGCTGAATTTATGGGAGGGTAAGGGGCAGAACTACAAAGCAAACAAAGGTTGTCTTTTTATGCAGATAAAGTTTCTTAGGCAATTTCCTGAAGGGATCCTCAGAGGGGTAGATGAAAAGTTTGTCTGGATATGGTCAGAATTTTACTTGCTTTTCTTCTCTAGTGGTTCATCTTTCTTGTTAATTTAATGAAATTCCTAGGGAGGGGGTTTAAGACTATTGCATTTCTTTTAGAAAAAGTTTTCTTTATCAGATAGGGAAATTCCAGAGAGAGGTCCTCCCTGCACTTCGAAGCAAGGAAAACAGAAGGTTAGAAAGTCCTTGGTTCTGAAGCAACGTCCTTAGTTCTGAAGCAACTTCTAAGGTATTCCAATTTCTTTTAATTCAAAAGTGGTCAGTATGCCAAAGCACTGTACTTTGGAGTATCATTTTTCTGAGCCACAACAGACCTGTCCAGAGATTTGAATTAAGCAAATTAACACAGGAATAGAACAACAAATGCCACATCTTCTTATGAGTGAGAGCTAAATATTGAGAATATGTGGACATAAATATGGAAACAACTGACACCAGGGACTACTAGAGGGAGCATGGAAGGGGGAGCAAGGGTTGAAAAACTACCTATTGGTTGCTATGCTCACTACCTGGGCAATGGGATTATTTATTACCCTAAACCTTAGCATCACACAATATACCCATGTAACAAATCTGCACATGAACCCCTTGAACCTAAGATAAAAGTTGAAAAGAAAAATAAATCCTGTTTAACACAGGAATCTTATGGCCTTATACATTTTCTAATGACTATTAGCCCAGTGGGAAACTTGAAAGTGTAGAGAACTAAGTTCAATTCCTCATTTATTCCCTAGATGAGCAATGCCATTGGATTGAAGACTCTGAACTGAATTAAAAAGAATGTGTTAGACTAGTTTTTGTGCCATAGATAAGATGGATGTACTTGTGCTTTTTAGGTACAGGAATTCAGACCTATGGAAGATCCCTGGAGGGTTAAGGAATGTAAATCTACATTATCTGTAAGCCAAACATGTAATATGATTCACTCACGCATATGCCCACCATTCTTTGTAAAATGTATGTGTGGGCTTGATTGACAGAAAAGATTTTTAAAAATCACTTAGAAGCACCACTGAACAATGATTCCTTTTATTAGTTAGTTTAGAAATTATTAATGACCATCGACTATGTATCAATTACATGTACCCTGGGATACAGTAGTGAATCTGACAGCCCTAAATCAGAGAATCATACAGATTAACAGATGATTACCACCTAGTGAATTTAGTACTGATCCCATTATATCTATCTGCAGTATAAATTTAGGTGTCTGTAATTCTAGAAATACTGCTTTAAAGCCAGCATGTCTGCTCCCATCTCCCTGTTAGCCTGTACAAATCTGCTCAAGTGTTAATTAGTAATCCCAAGAGAGAAGTGCTGTCATTCACAATTTTCTCAAAATTACCTCTAGAAATAGTAAACAATGGCTTGCAACTGATGGATATGATGGTTTTAGCCAAAATGTATTCTCACTCTATGTCTACTCAAAGTAGGGCAATAGTCATGACGGGGGGAGGGATGATAGTGAAAATGCATTAACATGAAAAGGTTGTAAACAATGATGCAGTCCAATTATCTCTTTATAGAGGAGGACTCTAAAATTTTAAGAGAGATACAATGACGTGTTCCAGATTCGTAGTCTATTAACTCTTGATCCTAGGTTTCTCAAAGGACTGAACTGACTCAAATATACTGGGGACTCCCTCTGCTCCTGCGCACCTGCCCAGGAGGGTTACTTCTCAAGGTCTTGTGGCAGCCATTAGTGTTGTCCACCCAAACTGCTCAGGAATTGTGATAAGCATGGTCAATTGTGTCACCATTTGCACAAAGTCAGTGACTTACAGTGCTTCCTTGTGGAGGAGTTCTCTTCTCTATCAAATGGTGCCAGGCTTGGCCATGTGACTTTCTTTGGTCAATAAAATGTGAGCAGATGTGATATGACTATCCACATCCATGCTTAGGCTGTAAAAGCCATCATGTGACTCAGCCATGCTCTTCTCTCTGCCATGAGAATGGCATATTAGCATAGGAAATAGTCCTTCAGCCTATGGAGATAGACCAAAGCAGAGCCATGGCCCACCGGCCACTGGCATGTAATGTGAATAGGAAATAAACCTTTCTTTATTGTGTACACCCCTGTGATTAGAAGGTTATTTGTTACTGCTGCATAACTTAGTGAAAGACAACTTAGACAGTAGGCCAGAGACCTGCCAACTTTTTCTTAAAGACCAGATGGTAAGTATTATAGGCTTGTGGGCCATATACAGTCTGTGTCATAACTACTCAATTCTATGGCAAAAGCAGCTATAGACAATATATAAACAAATAGATATGGCTATGTGCCAATAAAACTTTATTTACAAACACAGGTCTTTAGCTTGTGGGCTGTTTGCCCACCCCTGACATAGGATTTTGCTTCCTCACCTCCTTGAATTTGGATGTGGCCAGTGAAGTTGGGTGTGGCACTTGCTTTGCCTAGTGGAATGCAAGCCATTTAAAGAACTGGTGTAAGTAGTGGCTACTCTGTCAGTCTGAGTCTTGAGAGATACCATTAGAGAGCTGAGCATCGGCCAACCTATGCTGGACATGCAACATAACTAAGAAATAAACCTTATTGTTTAAAACCACTAAGATGTATGGGGTATTTGTTATCGCAGCATATATAACTGAGCCTACCTCTACTGATACAGGTCTATCTGGCATTACGTTTCAGGGCACCACCTCTGCTCACTGCCATCCCAGGGCACCTCATGGTATTCTGTGTTATTGACTTCTTTATAATGTTTGCATTGTAGACCACGATAACAGAATTTATTTAAAGATGGTGTTTTGATTATCATGTAAGTGTGGGGGAGGATTGTTCTAGTGAAACAGCGTGACTGCAAATATTTTACAAATAGATCAATGAACTTCGCGAGCTCTTGAATATTTTCAAAGGTATGAAATCACCTGAAATAATTTTTTAGTTCATTTTTTTAGTGGCTAAAATCTGTTAATAGTTTGATTCACAAGCCTAGACTTTGAAAAAGTAAAAATTGCCTAATGCTGCACGAGCCATGTTCTCCCCGGTATGTAAGGGTTAGTTATTGGACTCTTGCTTGATGGTGACAGTGCAGGTTCATTGAAGTCATCACTTTATATCACCAGCCTGTCTGCAGCACGGTTGGGGCCACGCAATGCTTGGCTCGGACCCGCAGCTTCCTTTGCCTTATCCCCTTTCACGTGTGAAGCCTCATCTGCTGCTTGACAGTGCATGCCTGAGAGTTGCCTTTCCACAGTCCCTGTTCTCCTAGGTCTGGTTAATTGCTTCTCTGTGTAACATGTTGAACAGCAGCCTTAAATTATTGTCCAATTTTAGCCTACCAGGAACCCCTCTGCAGCTACTCTGATTTTCACTGATATTTCTATAAAGTTCCTATCCACAGGGGACTCTTTTCTCCCTTCTTTATGCTCGAGGGAGAATAAATCACAGAAGCAGCAATCCCTCCATGTGTCAAACTATCAGTCCTAGGTGGAGCTACAAAACAAAAGGCAGGATCCCTTTGTTGCCAGAGAACATCCAGTCCCTGTACAAGTCTGCGTCTCAGGGGCCCAGGCTCCTTAGCACCATGAGAGTGGCTCATGCTTTCCGTACGTTTTTCTCTACCAACACCTACAGTTAGTCTCAAAGTTTTCCTTTATCATGAAAGGTTACAGACCAGTGTTTTAATCATATTACCTTGACTGAGGTATGGTGAGGCCAGATGTAGATCAAGAGAGAGAAACAGGGATGGATTTTATAGTTTTGAGGCCCACAGTTCCCTGGGGAGACACAGCAGCCTGTGCCGGGCCACTCAGTGGAAGCACAGAGTGAGGCATGAGGCAGAGGGAGATGGGGGATGGTAGGGAGGCAGATTTATTGTGGTTTCCAGGGAAAGGAAAGGGAAAGGCAGTGTATGCAGGTTTAGGACTGGCTAATCTGAAAACGTTCTTAGGGCTCTGGGGCATAAAGGCTGTCCCTGGTTGTCTCGTACCTGGCCCCAGGGCAATGAGGGTAGGTGCACAGTGGCCCAGGGTACAAGAGCCACTTAAGGGAAGTGGTGGGAGTTTAAACTTGATTGACTACTCAAGAAGGGGGACTGACTGGCCTCTAGCTAGGGCCTCAAAACAGGGTGAAGACAGCGTAGAGTAAAAAATACATTACAACTGGGACAGATGCCAACATACTGGGGGTTTGTACCTACCACGATTATTCCTTACACTGATGTTTCATTTTGTCTAGTAAGAGTGAAATGAATGGAGTTCTAGACTGAAGTCTCTGTTTAAGCAGACTCTGAATTTGTTTTGTCATTGGTTCCCAGAGATGGACTGAGACCTGTGGATACCTTAGGCAGGCTTAAATGTGGCACAAATTCTCTTTATTCAGTTGATACTTTTTCATGAGGGCTTCAAAGAGGCTGATTTTCTATTGCTAAAAATTGCATACCTCTCTATGTTCAAAGAAAATACCATTTACTTTCTATATGAAAGAGCATTTGCTAATTTGGAAAACTTTTATATGCATTTCACATTTTTTATCACTTCATACTAGATAGAAGAAGTTTCTCACATTCTCTAGGGATCGAACTAAGTGATAGCTTACAAAGAAAGTATTGTTCAAATACCCATTTTTTGCTTTTTATGTTAGTAAAGTGTTTCCCCTTTTTCTAGCTTTTCTTTGTGATTTCTTTTGTGATTTTGGGAACGTGCAACTTCTTTGAACACATATTAAATGTTTTTAAATTTAAATAATGAAATGAACACTTGCTTTTGTTACAGCCCAGTGGTTCTTCTTGCCTGCTGCACAGACAAAGCCAATGCACTGTGACAGTAGTGTTGCAGCAGAAAAGATGTAATTATTGCTAGGCAGTCAAGTGACAGAATGGGAGACATTTCTCAAATTCACTGCCCCAAGAGCTCAGAGGCTAGGGTTTTTAAGGATAATATGGCATGCAGGGGGCTAGAGAATAGGTACTGCTGATTGGTTAAAGATGAAATCATGCAGGTCTTCATGCACTGAGTCAGTTTCTGGGTAGGGGCCACAGGACCAGTTGAGTCAGTTCCTTGGTGTGAGTCATGGGTCCAGGTAGAGTCAGTCAGTGGTCAGAATGCAAAAGTCTGAAAAATATCTCAAAGACCAATCTTAGGTTTTACAATAGTGATGTTATCTATAGGAGCAATTTGGGGGCATTACCAATCATGTGACCTCTGGCTACATGACTCCTGAGCAGTAAGAAATTATAGAAAGGCAAGCCAGGGGACAATGGCTGGTTATCATTTAGTTACTCCTACCTTTTAACACAATTCAGGCCCTTCCCATAATTCTAACCTTGTAGCTTTTCATTAGTTTTACAAGGGTGGTTTTCAGTCCCTAAACAAGGAGGGGGTTAGTTTTGGGAAAGGGCCATTATCATCCTTGTTTAATATTAAACTATAAACTAAATTCTCCCATAGTTAGGTTGGCCTATACCCAGAAGAGTTAGCTTGGGAGGTTAGAAGCAGAATGGAGTGAGCTATTTTGCTGACTAGCTTTCTCTCACTGTCATAATTTTTGGAAAGGTGGTCTCACTCTTAGTAAAGAATAATATGCTATGCTTTATTCAGTTTTATCATTTCATTTGAATTTAACAAATAACTACAGACAGCTGTCAACTTAGTGATGTTGAGATTGGGGCCAGGCATGTGGTAATCCTCTGAAATATATATGTGCACCCCAAAAACATGTCATTGACATGGGTAGGCACCTGCAAGAGGGGTGCTTTTAAAACATTTTTACATGAAGATGCTTTCTACTTCAGTGAGACTTTTGCCAATGGTGTTAGAAGTTGCTGTGAAAACCAGGATAAGGGGCCATTATGTTTTCAATTTGTTCTAGGGATGTAACATCCCTCATAGTTAATCACTCAGGCAATTACTGGGTTAACAATATGTCCTGAAGAAGAGTAGCTTTTGAGCCATGTTCTTTGGATCACTAAGATTCTTCAAAACTGCTTTAGAGGTTCCCATGAACATTTGGGTCACATTAAAGCAGGCTCGTTATTTCCATTTTCACGTCCGTGTAAATGAGGTTGAGTTCTTCACTTGGTTCTCAGTTTTAGTGTTGTTAGTATATAGAAATGCACCTGATTTTTTGTGTTAATTTTGTATCCTGAAGCTTCCCTGAAGTGGTTCATCAGGTCTAGGAGAGTTTGGAGGAATCTTTTGGGTTTTCTAAGTATAAGATCATGTCACTGGGGACCCCAAAAGTGAGGAAGGTAGGAGAGAAGTGAGGGTTAAAAAATTCCCTGTTGGATACAGTGTTCACTGTTTATGTGATGTGTTCACTAGAAGCCCAAACCTTACCATTATGCAATATACCCATGTAACCAACCTGCACACATACCTCCTGAATCTAATATAAAATAAAATAACAAAAACATAGCAAAACATAGGCTCATTAGTAAGACAATAGCTGAGGAGTCCCGAGGATTGGTCACCTTCTAGGAGAGAGAGGAGGGGCCAAGCTGATTTACAACAATCCTGATCAAAGAAGGGCAACCTGTCCAGGGCAAGTCCACAAAACCTTCCTCTCTGTATCACCAGGCCACAGAGCGCTGGACTGCCATGAAGTCAGTGGAAAAGAAGAGTTCTACTGCTTAAACAAGTTTGAAAACCACTGCTCTAGGATGGTTTATACGAAAAGAAACTAAGAATAAGGACAATACTGAATTCAAACAGCTAATTCCTTAAGACCTGGGAACATTCTGTGTTCTTATACAGTTATAATTTAATCCACATACACTGGAACCACACCATAATTGAATTCTGGGTCAAGAGCAGAGTTTTGTATATAGCAGATTCAGTTTGGAGCACTCTCTGGGGATTTGGTTACAGAAAAATCCAGAGGATTTATCTGGGCTGTCTTACCCATAAAACTGCACAATGGCCTAGATTTTGGAGATGACATTACAGTGAGGGCCCCTCCAGGACATGCAATGGTATACACCACTATACACCACTTAATCTTTAGAAGGCTCATTTGAGTCACATTCTTTATGTAGTGTGTCCACATGTTAGATTTGGCCAGATTCTGTAGCCTGATACTCCAACTGGGGTGTCAGTTCCACATCTAGCCCATTAATTTGTTGCCATTATGAATACAGTAGACTTTAATGCCTTCAGAAGGAGCATGCTGTACTGCACAACTGCAAGGGGCCTCATTCCTATTGTGATCACACTGTGTGTTAGGGAATTGTGCCCCTTTATAATGCCATGACTTTGGGTGACACTCTCTCGCTTCTATAGTACCCAAGTCTGGATTGCATCTGAATTCGAAATCTCTACTATGTATTGTTTGTTTTTAAAGTCAATGGAGCACTTGACTTGGAGCCAGAAGAGAAAGCTTGAGTCCCTACACTTCTTGATTAATTATCAAGCCAGTTAATTTTCTAGAGCCTCTGTTTATTCATTCATCAAATGGGACAAATAATATCTATTTCACAGGGCTTGTTGTGAAGATTATTTATACTCTGCTTTGTTATAGAGGTTTAAAGTGGACCTATGGGTTTGTATGAAATACAGCAAGATAACATAAATTAAAAGTAGATGAGGGATAAAAGGGGGTAAAGTGTCTAAAATGGGGTCAATAAGTTACCTTTTGTGCAGATCTATATGCTTGCTAGGAATGAGCCACAAATTTGCTTCTGTGCCCTCTAGCAGCCAAGGAGAAAATGGAAACCTTATTTTCTTTAATCATGGTGTCTACGAGATCAGTAACACAGTAGGAAGTCAGGAAAAATATTCCTTTTCCTAGTAGCTTAACAGAGAGAGACTGCCCTCAGGGGTCTGCAAAAGAGGACATTGCATGGTACAGCCTATAGTGTCTGCTACACAGAGAGGTTGCAAACTGGCAGTCTACCAATGTTACCATTTGTTGGGATTTTTGTTTTGTTTTGTTTTGGCTTGATGTCTAAAAAGTTTGATCCAACATTTAAAAGAATCAGACTTTGCAAAAGTTACATCTTTAAATTTTCTTTTAAAATCAGATGATCGTTAATATTTTAACTATATATCAAAATTAATTGACACTGCATAGCAGCTTTTTTTTAATGTAGCAATGATTTCAGGTTTGCCACAGTCTCCACCATTCCCTACTGCCTTACTTACCACATTTTATTTCCTACTTGGCATTTAGGCATCTGATTTAGTGACTCCTATTCTACAACATCCTTGCAGTAGGCTCAGCAATACCTTTCATAAGGCTGAGAATCCCTGAGAGGATTGATTGATATTGGAAAATGCTGGTACTCTGTACAACATTGTTCTACAATGAAAGTGTAGAATTAGAATATTGAAGTTACTGTTAGAACTTTGAAATCATGACAGAGGGTTAAAAAATGCTTAATGAACAAGAGTCTCAAATAGCTAATTAAAATAACCTCAGAAAAGTAGTGAATCTTCCACACTAATCTCCTAGCAAGTAGTTTACCAGAGTATCCATTCCAATTGCTCTTTAATCAAACAAAAATTTCAGAATATTTTATTTAAATATTTACATAGCTATATATTTTCATCAGAAAACAGTATCACAGGAAAGACATGTTTTAAGTATGCTTTTAAATGTATAAAGTATGATGGTTAGACTCTGATTTGGTGACAATAGTCATTACTGTTAGAGGTGAATCCTTGTAAAACTGGTATTTTTGTCAAGGTCCACTTTGGCTTCTAGACTTGTTGAGTTTGGTAAGATGTTTTGAGCACTGAGTTGCTAATTTTCCAGAAATGTAATTTGCAATGAAGATGTTGGATGAGGCTTTCCCAATTTTCAGAGGAATTCTCCAAAGTTGAAAATGAGTGATAATTATTTAATATTCTAAAACATGCTGCTAGACATGGATATAGAATGTTTAACAAAAGATGTCAAAGTTGGCTTGTGACCACCAGCCCCACCACAGCTCTAGCCAATATTAGAGATGCCTGGTGATTTAGGAGGAGATTGTGGAGGGTTATCTCAGTGAAGAGCCTCATAAAGAGTATTGGGGCGTTTTCCCTCCCACTGCCATGGAGAAGAGAAGAGAGGTCTTACCCTTACCCCAAGCCAAGAGAGAAGGGCTCTGATCTAGAGATTGGGGTTATAGCAACCATGGGAGATTGGCATTATGGCAACCATGAGAAATTGGCACCTCACTTCCCAGTTGGATGCCTGCGGAGCTCCCTGTAGGTTCATCAGAATGGAGCACAGACATGATTTTAGGGATCTGCGTGCATATATACAGATGCTTCCAACATACAGTATTTGGTAAATGCAAAGTTGCTAGAGCAGCCTGTGAAAGTGAGGCAAAGAAAAAGATGTTCAGTGGTTGGCAAGCTCAACTTCCACTATTTGGCAGAGAAAGATGTGTACATTTTTGGGGGGCCAAGCAACATCAGGAAAGGAAGAGTTTGAGCAGTTGTTGCTGGTTCCTTGTCCAGAGGTGGCCTTTGGGTTGAGGCAACCCAGACTGTGAGAACCCTGACATGTATGTTGAGGTAGAAGATGTGTGTTTTGGGGGAGGGACTCACAAAAGGCTGGTCAAATGGTTCTTCAACCATGCTAGGGAACTTGGTATGGAGGATCCATGTGGGCCTCTGAAGAATATAAATGCACCCTGCGAAGATCCCAGGATGTGACTGCCTGCCTTGCACAGATGACTTTGGTAGCCAAGAGAATTGAAAACAGCAGGACCTGATGTAAAAAGATGTTCAGCTTCCTCACCACTGATGTCACTTCCCTGTGTTGACCTGAGAAGAGCTACAGCAGCAGAGTGATGGAGCAGAGAAGGAAAGAGGAAGAGGAGGGCAAAAGGAAAGGCTACAGTCCCCTCCCCACTACAGGTCATACAAAAGGAGGAGGGAAAACTTTGATTTGGATATGAGATTGAAGTTTTGATATGAAATCACTAGACTTTTAGTAAATGAGTGAGTCTTAGTTTCCATAAATAAGTGAAAGTGATGGAAAATGACAGGGTCTTCCTGAGATGTCCAGCTGCAGGGAACGGAGATCCACCAGAACATGTCAAAGATAATAATGAGAAAAAAAAATTGCTTCTTAAATTCCCACCATTCAATGAACCAGTTACCAAACCCATACAACACAGAGACATTGAGATTCTAATATGAATCTTTCCACAGAAGGAGGCACCTTCTCTTGCCGTCTTCTGTATATTATAACCATTTTTTGGAGGGTTTGGTGCTTCTTGTTCAAAATTGAAGCCTTGTAGCCAAAAGTCAAAATCATATTCTCCTAAAATTCACTTGAAAAATATTTCCTTTTACCGTTGAATTAAAGCAAATTACTTGGTTAATTAATGTCAAAGGTGACTCTGTTATAGAGATAATTTCTGAGTCATGATACTTAATACTTAAAAATTATGTTTTGATTTTTATCTTTAGTCATGGTGATTTCAAATGAGGTTATTAAATCACTGTAACTCATGATTTATATAAAATATGAAGACGTTAACCTGCAGCATCTTAGATTGCTTTTTTTAAATTGCATTAGTCACTAGTACCTTCTAGCAGTTCCAGTTTTTGGAAGGCAGCCTCTAGTTTCCTATTCAGCCTCATCATAGCTGTTCCTTTTGGAGAGTAGTGGAGAATACAGGATTGAAGGTGACCCTCATGGCATGACAAATTGTCAAGCTGTCTCCCTCAGAAACCTTATGGGGAATGTATTAGTCAGCTTTGGCTGTCGTAAACAAATACCACAGACTGGGTGGCTTAAACAACAAAAGTTTATTTTCTCACAGTTCTGGAGGCTGGAAAGTCCAAGATCAAGGTGAAGGCCTCTCTTCCCGACTTGTAGAACCCCACCTTTTCACTGTGTCCTCACGTGGCCTCTTTTCTGTGCACTTAAGGGAGGGAGAGAGATAGCTGTCTGTCGTCTCTTCCTCTTCTTCTAAAGTCACCAGTGCTACCTATTGGGACCCATCTCTTATGACCACATTTAACCTCCCTAAAGGGCCTATCTCTACATATAGTCACACTGGGAATTAAAGTTTCAACATATAAATTTGGGGGCATGGGGAGAACACAGTTCAGTCCATAACAGAGAGGAAGAAAGAGATTCTTAAAAAGTGTTCTCTTCTGCAAGTTGATGTTTCTGAAAAATATGTTTATTCTCCAAATTTAAGAGACTTTTAGAACCACTTGCCTGTGAAATTTTCTTTCCCAAATGACCAAAACTCAACTCAAACTAGCTGAAGCAAAAGTGGATATTTTTTAGCTCACATAGCAGATGGTCAAGGGTCAGATATGTCAGCCACAGCTGGATTCAGGGTCCGTGTCATCAGGTCTCTGTCCTCCCCTTGAGCTCTGTGTCCCCCCCCATGTTGGCTCCTCCTCAGGAGGGTCCTCTTCCCGTGGTGGCATTGATGACCTGGGGCAGCTCCACGCTGACCTGGCCCTTAGAATTTGCAGCTTTAAATGGAGAGAAACTGTCTCCCAAGAGCCAACTCTGACTGCCCCTGCCTGGGTTAGGGATATGTATTAGCAGCCTGGACCCAGGGCCTACCTGGGTGGTTATGGGCTGGCAGTCCCAACAGCTGGGAGAGGACCAAATGAAAGACTCCAGGCAGATCAAATTGTAAGGCATGTCCACAGTCTTCCCCTTCTGGGTTTCTGAGCTAAAACAACTTATTTGTACTTTGTGACTTGTATAATTGTATAATTGATAGTCCAGAGAAGGTACAAATTAGTTCATCCTTATATGTGTAAGAGATTCTATCTGAAGGTCATTAGAACCTTTTTGAAAGTCAACTGATGTCATATTGGCCTTTGCAGTTGTTGCTCTGCAGACTCTCCAGATGACCCAGCCTTGTCACCACTTAGAGATTTGACTCCAACCTGGCTAACCACAGGCTGTTGACATGATGGCTGTGGTCTCTCCACTCCTCCTCCAACCTCCCCCTTCTCTATCCTCTTATGTGTACCTGTTGTTGTGGTCTAAATGTTTGTGTCCCCCCAAGTTCATATGTTGAAATCCTAACCCCCAAGGTGATAGTATTAGAAAGTGGGTCTTTTGGGAGCTGATTAGGTCATGGAGACAGAGCCCTCATGACTGGGATTAGTGCCCTTATCGAAGAGGCTCGAGAGAGACCTCTCACCCCTTTCCCCATGTGAGGGACACAGAAGATACCACCATCCATCTGTGAACCAAGAAGTGAGCCCTCACCAGACCCCAAATCTGCCAGTATCTTGATCTTGGACTTCCCAGTCTCCAAAACTGTGAGAAAAGAATGTCTGTTGTTTATCAGCCACCCAGTTGGTGGAATTTTGTTATAGCAGCCCAAATGGACTAATACACCTAATGTCACCCATCTCATGTGAATGTAGGTGCTCGATCTCTTGCCTGAAATTCTTGGTGTCAAGTGTGTTCTGGAATTCAATTTCTATTTTCAGAAAGGGCATATTGTGTACACACTGTTTACTGACACCCTTAGCAGAGTCTGGGACTGTACCCAGAAATCCATCTCCTTAACGTTTCTGCAGAGAAACACATAAACATTCACACTACGTAGGATAAAGAAAATCAACAGTAGCCTTACGTCAGTTCAGGTCAGGTTTTTTCACCAAATACATTAGGAGAAAGATTTGTTTTCGGGGCTTTTCGTAATTTCAGAATTATAAACAAGGAGTCCTGAATTTACATTTTCTTGTTATGTATTAAGTGCTCATGACTACCTTTGTTGGACTCTCAGCAGCTGGGACTGGTATCCAAAAAATTTAAAACTTAAGAAACATTTTAACTTAAAGTACTTGAAGCAGCACTTTCCAATGTTTAAAGTATGTAACTAAATCTATGTGAATAGGTAACTATACAGAACAAACTTTTAGCCAATATCTTCACTTCAAGAGGTTACTGGGGGGCAATGAATTAGAAAGCCACTGTATATAAAATTAAACATTATTGTTTGTTCATTTCTTTAAAGTACAACTTACTATCAAGGGGAGAGGAAAGTACTCTCACCAAAGAAGATTTTTACAGAGAGAAATTAGGTCAGCATGAAACTTGTTTGCAACCCTCTATTTGTAACAACCTTTGTGGGGTTTTCATAAAAGGATTTTCCATGTATATTGTCTTCAAGAACGTAAATTGGAGAACACTCTTACCAGGAGTACGTGCAGTGCAAGTACCCAAAAATAAGTTTGTTTACCCCTTAGAATCATGGAGTTCAAGAGAATTTTCAAGTTTGCAATCCTGGGTCTCTCCCAGGGAGACTGAGAGGGCAGAATCAATTCTAGTTTTGCGAATGGGCCTGCTAACTTGTGTCACCATTTACCATCATGATATCTCAGTTATCCCATCTGTCAGCTCTAAGAGTCTTTGATGTATTTCAACATACCGTGCTTTCAGGAACTTCTTGGTACTATGTTCTGATGCTTGGCAACTGTTAAGGATGAATTGGATGCACCTCTCCCTGACGCCTGCCAGGGGGCAGTTGGAGGAGGGACTTAAAGCATTTTCTGGTAAATCCAAATGATCACATATAAGCTGCTATCAATATGGGAGAACGGAATTAGGGGATAGTCATCTCATTAGAATTGTGAAAATTCAGAATGGTGGAAATACTCAGTATGAAGATTTTCAGGTTGGCTAAGCGCATGTGAAATGTACTAATTTGAAAAACACTTTGGAATTGATTGAATTAGTGGTGTTCAATTAGTGGGGCGTGGTGGGCATGGTGACGTGGGACTGGGCATCCTCGCATATATGAGGGATCAGAAAACTGGCAATCCAGGCAACTCTGTGGCCAATGCAGCATTTTGGGTCCAAGCCCCTTGACCCTGTGTCTCTCTCCTTGCTTCATGGGAAATCTTGGCTCAGACACAGGCCTGGGGGTTAAGTGGAGCATGTGCTACCAGGTACTGGTCAGTGCCCTCAAGGGTGGAGAAGATCTCTTGGGAACCACCAACAGGCTCTAGGGTTGTCGTGTTTGTCTGTTTTTAAGTGACAGGCTACTTGATCTCATCCCATTAGTAGTGATGTTGCCAGAGGTAGAGCTTGCAGCCACCCCCTTCCCGTTAACTCTACCATCACCACCTGCCACTAACTACTGAAGGCTACCGAGTGGCCACAAGGCACATGATATTCACTGAGAGCCAAAGTGGCTTGCCTGCATCATTACAGTAGCTCTCCTTGTTAAGAGTCTCTTAACTATTTCCCTGCTTCCCACACCCTACTCTTCACACATACATGTACACCCCTACCTGAGCTAGAGCCCTGCTCCCATCTATTCTCCTGGCCTTCCCCAAGCTGCCTGTGCAAAGCGTCCTTTTTCTGCTCCCTCAGCCTCCAGTTTCTTCCTTTATCCATACCTTTCACCAACAACTTCAGCCTTTATTAACCTTTTCCTTCTCTAAATATCAGTCCTACCACTTTTTTGGGGGGATGGAGGAGGCAGGTGGGAGGTGTACAGCTCCTCATACTTGCTGTTCTGTTTATCTATGGTCTATAGCAAACTATCCCCAAATTTAATGGCTTAACGCAGTAAAGCATTTCCCTATCATCGCTCGTGTTTTTGTGGATCGGGAATTCCAGCCGGGCTCAGCTGGGAAATTCTTTCGCTCCTTGCCGTATTGAAGGGGGTTGCTGGATACTTTCACTTGGCAGATAGGTGACACTGGAGGTGATTAAGATGGCTTCGCATGCCTGGCGCCTTGGTGGGATGCCTGGAAGGTACGTTCAGCTGGCTATGTCCACTGGGGCTCCCACACATGGTGATCTCAAAGTAGTCCGACCTCTCTCAGGTAGCTGGTTTCCACAAGAGTGAGCATTTCAAGAGAAAGGAAGCGTAAGTGGCCAAGCCTCCTAAGCCTGGGCCCAAGATCCTCTCTGCTGTATTCTGTGGTTGCACAGTTATGCAGTCCTCCTAGTTTTCACCTAGACCCCACCTCTCTCTGTGTGTTACAACAAAGTCCGCTGCCACTGTTAATCTTCCACACGTGCCTCCTCTGTTCTCGAATGTTCTTGAAGATTGTGTTGCTTTCTCCAAACCTAAACTGTCTCATAAGTTTTGGGTGCTTAAGACAAGTTTCAAGAAATGTGAATTGAAATGAAAAGTGTTGGAGGAAAGAAAGTTTCCATCTCTAACCGCTTTCTCAGAAGGGCGTCAGGGTTTTTGCAGCAATTTGGGGATACCTCTTCTGATCTCATAGCTTAGGGCTCTGAACTAAACTGATGACCTTTTCTAGATTTCTTCCTAGGGGTGTCGGGTTGGAAGCACTGAGGGACTGCCCTTTCTCCCCAGGGCTTAGCTGTGTCAAGGCTAAGCCCAGGAGTGGTTCCCACAGCCAGGCTGGGTGAGGGCGAGTTTATCCTGCTGTGCAGCACCTCAGACCAGGGTCTAGCCACTGGCAGCCTGCGGGCTGACCCCAGTCCACCACCTGTGAGCAGCCACCACCACCTGTGCTTACACCACCCATGAGCTAAGCACGATTGCTATATTGTTTGTTTGTTTGTGAGACAGAGTCTCGCACTGTTGCACAGGCTGGAACGCAGTGATGCGATCTCAGCTCACTGCAACCTCCGCCTCACTAGTTCAAACGATTTCTGGGTGATTTTTTGTAATTTTAGTAGAGATGGGGTTTCACCATGTTGGCCAGGTTGGTCTCAAACTCCTGACCTCAAGTGATCCACCCGCCTCGGTCTCCCAAAGTGCTGGGAGTATAGGCCTGAGCGACTGCACCCAGCTGATGTTTTTTTGTTTGTTTGTTTGTTTTTTGAGATGGAGTCTCGCTCTGTTGCCCAGGCTGGAGTGCAGTGGTGCGATCTTGGCTCACTGCAAGCTCCGCCTCTTAGGTTCACGCCATTCTCCTGCCTCAACCTCCTGAGTAGCTGGGACTACAGGTGCCTGCCACCACACCCGGCTAATTTTTTGTACTTTTAGTAGAGACAGAGTTTCACCGTGTTAGCCAGGATGGTCTCGATCTCCTGACCTCGTAATCTGCCCGCCTCGGCCTCCCAAAGTGCTGGGAATACAGGCGTAAACCACTGGGCCCAGCCCCAGCTGATTTTTATATGTTTAGATGATTGAGAAATAGATTTTTAAAAGAATAATATTTCATGATAGATAAAAATTATAGTGACATTCAAATTTCAGTGTCCACAAATAAAGTTTCTTTGGAACACAGTCGTGCTCATTCATGTACATGGTAGCTGTGGCTGCTTTCACACTGTGAGAGCTGGGTCTGGTAGTTGTGACAGCGATTATTAGATGACCTGCAAAGCCAAAAATATTTGCTATCTTGCTCTTTACAGACAAGTAACTTTTTTGCTGTTCTTGCCTAAGACCAAATGCATTTTTCAAAGCTGGATTCCAGGCTCAGAGTTACAGCAAGGAGAACAGAAAGTATAGCTCATGATCAGGTGCTGACGGGACAAGGGGGAGAGATGAAAATCATTAAGAGCGTTAGCAACAAATATATTTTTTGCCATTCCAACTCCATGGAGCAAATGACTTCCTAAAAACAAGCAGAGAAACTAATTACCTAAACTGGGAGAAGAATGAAAGACTCGTTGTTAGAATATTCCTCACAGTTGAATTCCTTCTTTCAGTCTACTGTATTTTAGTGATTCCTAATAAAAGAAAAAAAAATGTATTTTTGGCCTCACAGCCAATTAATTTCTGCCCCAAAGCATAGAATATGATTATTTCTGTCATTATTTTAGTTTCCAGAGTCATTGATGATACAGGGAATGACACATACCTATTAACACACTTGCACACTCACTCACACACTCGTGTGGGTACATGCAGTTCCCTAGAAGATGTACTGGAAGGATCTGACTTCACTTTCAGGTGCCATCATGTCCACCCAATTATTCTACAAATGGCTTGTAAGATATTGCTATTGTATTTGTTGAAATTTTCCTGACACTTTGACTTGTCTAGACAATTATTCTTGCATCCAGCACCTTGTAGGAAACATTCATTTGAAATACCCCACTGTGCTTCTGGGGGGCTCATCTTTCTGGAGCATGGTGGGTCCCTTATGAGACCCTCTTTCATAACCAAAGAACAAGCTGCAGTCTGAATGTGAGTTGTTAAAGGTATGGTATTGGGAGTTTTCTGTTCTCCTGTTTTCCTGTTCTGTATTGTTTTTTTCTTTCTTTCTTTCTTTCTTTCTTTCTTTCTTTCTTTCTTTCTTTCTTTCTTTCTTTCTTTCTTTCTTTCTTTCTTTCTTTCATTAATTTCATAGCAACTTTTGAATGAAAACCTCCCCACAGGGTTTGACAGGCAATGAAACTTCCTCCCTTGGGAGGTGTCTCAGCCTGAGGGAAATGGAACAGCACCCCACAGAGGATTTTCCTCACTTCCTCCCTCTCTCCTTTACAAATCAATGTTAAAGAGCCTGCATGGATGTGGTTAGCACCATCTCTGCAGCATGTGACTTTTCAGTGATTTTCACCCGAAATAGGATTTCATTCACCAGTTACTGTAAGCTACTCGTGCCTTCTAATGGACTTTGCAGCAGTGATTCATCCACCCTGTGCTGGGAGAGAGAAAGAGACTTTAGGTGAGAAAGAATGGTTGGGAGAGGGGAGACAGGTGGGCAGAACAGCTGTGGCACCATCCTGCCCTATAAGACAATAATAATATTCAGTGTTAGTGACTTTATGCCAAGAAATATTCCACCTGACACATTATCCTGGTTGAATCTTATGACAAATCTGTAAATAGACATTACCAAATACAGAGGGGGAATTTCAGGTTCAGAGAGGTTAAGTGACTTGCCCAGTAACACACCGCTGGTAATTTGACCTGATCTCCCTGCCCTTCTTCCACCTTTTCCATTTCAGTCAGTGGCAGTGCCATCTTTCCACCTGCTCCTGTCAAATGTGTTGGTGTGATTTGATTTCTATTTCTCTTGTGTCCTACTTTGAATCCAGCAATAAATCCCTGCTGGCTTTACTTATAAGATATACCCAGAATCTATCACCTCTGCCACCCCCACCTTGTCCCAAGCCTCCATCATCTCTCTCCTGGAGCACTGTGATACCCTTCTTCTTGATCATCCTGCCCCTGCCCTGACTTCCCTAAAGTTGATGCCCAACACACAGGCAGATAAACCAGATCAGACTTGTGACTGTTTTCCCATTCTTTGGGCAATCCCATTGCATTCCAAATCAAAGCGGAAGTCCTTAGAGTACTGCAGTTTGCCTCCTAGCCCACGTTATCTCTGGCCCTCCCTTCTCACTTTCTCCCTGCACTCCAGTCACATTGGCTTCCCTGCTGTCTCTTGAATAGTTAGGGCCTTTGCCCTTGCTACTCCTTCTGCTAGAAACACTCTTATCCCAGGAGACTGCATGATTGAGACCCTTACCTCCTTCATGTCTTTACTGAAATGTTTTTGCAGTGAAACCTACCTCACAGTTTGTTTGTTATTTTGTTTTTGTTTTTGTTTTGAGACAGAGTCTCTCTCTGGAGCGCAGTGGCACAATCTCAGCTCACTGCAACCTCTGCCTCCGGGGCTTAAGGGATTCTCCTGCCTCAGCCTCCCAAATAGTTGGGACTACAGGCACCCACCACCATGCCTGGTTAATTTTTGTATTTTTGGTAGACACAGGGTTTTACCATGCTGGTCAGGCTGGTCTTGAACTCCTGACCTCCAGTGATCTGCCTACCTTGGCCTCCCAAAGTGCTGGGATTACAGGTGTGAGCCACTGCACCCAGCCTTTGCATAGCTTTAATGCATCAAACATGGGCTTAGTTCCTCATGTAAACTATTCTCCGGGGAAATGAGAGGATAAAAAGATAAAATAGCATATATGTCCTGCCCTCAGGAAGTTTACATGTTGAAGGGGGGATACAACAAAAAGCTAGAATTTGTAGCAGCATACGACACATGCCAATAAAACTTGCAACTCAAGCCCTGTGCACAGAGAACCATTTGGCAGAAATTCTAGAGAGGCTTCCGGGAGGAGATGCTAGTAGAGGAGACCTTGACAAATGGGGACAGATCTAGATCAAATTCCCCTATGCCACGTGCTCCTTTTTGCATTCAAAATGCTCTTGTTTGCAAGATTTCAGCCATTTACAACTCTTCT
Organism: Colobus angolensis palliatus; assembly: GCF_000951035.1. Classification (NCBI taxonomy): domain Eukaryota; kingdom Metazoa; phylum Chordata; class Mammalia; order Primates; family Cercopithecidae; genus Colobus; species Colobus angolensis. The sequence goes on along the minus strand of NW_012116265.1, from coordinate 21,941,792 downwards.
GGCACTCAGCCATGGACTAAAACGAGGTTCATGCCCACAGTATTGGTCTGCAGAAAAGCATGAGACTGGATAGCAGTCAGAACAAATGGAATCCTCTAGGGTAGGGAGAAGAGAAAGAAAGAAGAAATGAAACGGCATAATCCCAGAAACTGCCAGCAGGAAAGGATGGGAGAAAGGACAACTGGCAAAGACTCTGACGTGGTGTCCAGCCTTTCAGGTGTCACCTGAGGACATTGCTACAATTAACATGCAGCCAGACACACACACAGTGACTACACATTTTGGCTTGGTTGGCAGCATTAGTTGAGTCTTAAACAAAAGCAGTTTCAGTTGCAAATCTTGTGCCAGGCTTTCAGAGAAAGAGAATAAATTATGCTGCTGTGACAAGCTGTTCCATTGTGGCAACAATAGTTTGGACTTCCAACGCTGCCTGTCAACCAGGACTGAAAATACATCTTCATTTGTTGTTGGGCAGCTGGGAAGATGAGTCATTAAAGAATTTTATAATACATCAAAGGCCATGATTTTCTACCTTTCATGCAGTTACACCTTTTCCCAAGTCCTCTTTCTGCCACAGAAAACTTTTGAATGTACCAAAAGTTAGGTACAAGTCCTTTTAAAAATTTCTGTTCTGTGCACATATCTCTAGGAGAAGTGCAGAAGACACAGGTCATTCCCTTTTGTCATGCATTTCAGCTCCATAAAGATTTATTGACCACCTACTGTATGCCAAGCATTATGTTAGTCTATGGGGTTAAAAAGATGCACAAATTGTGGTCTTAAAACCCGTGCCTGGCCGGGCGCGGTGGCTCAAGCCTGTAATCCCAGCACTTTGGGAGGCCGAGACAGGCAGATCACGAGGTCAGGAGATCAAGACCATCCTGGCTAACACGGTGAAACCCCGTCTCTACTAAAAAAAATACAAAAAACTAGCCGGGCGAGGTGGCAGGCGCCTGTAGTCCCAGCTACTCGGGAGGCTGAGGCAGGAGAATGGCGTAAACCCGGGAGGCAGAGCTTGCAGTGAGCTGAGATCCAGCCACTGCACTCTAGCCTGGGCGACGGAGCGAGACTCCATCTCAAAACAAAACCAAAAAAAACCGTGCCTTTTGTTCAGATTATTACAGTACAAGAGAAGCAGCTCAGCCATGTGTTTGGGAGGCTAGAGGAAGGAGAAAGAGAGGAAATATTGTACCTCGTTAATATTGTTCCTCTCATTTCACTACTGTATTAATCTGTCCTCATGCTGCTAATAAAGACATACCCAAGATTGGGTAATTTAAAAAGAAAGAGGCTCAATGGACTCACAGTTCCACATGGCTAGGGAGGCCTCACAATCATGGCAGAAGTTGAGGGAAAAGCAAAGGGCTGTCTTACATGGCGGCAGGCAAGAGAGCTTGTGCAGGGAAACTCCCATTGATAAAACCATCAGATCTTGTGAGACTTATTTACTACCATGAGAACAGTATGGGGAAAACCACCCCCATAATTAACTTACCTCCCACTGAGTTCCTCCATGACGCATGGGAATTATGGGAGCTACCATTCAAGATGAGATTTGGTGGGCACGCAGCCAAACCATGTCAACCACTGTAGACAACACCAGGTTCAGACCTGATCAGTAGTCAGATGAGCCTGTGAGAGAATGGTGCCACATCGTCCCTGTAACTGCACAGCATTTTAACCTGTGATGGATTTGTGAGCAGTCATTCCAACTCTGTATTAGTTTTCTACAGTTGCTGTAACAAATTACCACAAGCTTAATGGCTTAAAACCACATAAATATATTATCCTACAGTTCTGAAGTCAGAAATCTGAAATAGATAGACTAAAAGCAAGGGGTGACAGGCTGCATTCCTTTCTGGAGGCTCTAGGGGAGAATCTGTTTCCTTGCCTTTTCCAGCTTCTAGAGTCTGCTGGCATTCCTTGGCTCTTTGCGCCTTCCCCTCTTCAAAGCCAGCAGCAATAGTTGAGTCCTCCTTACACAGCACCCCTTTTTTTTTTTCCTTCTTCTTCCACATTTAAGGACTCTGTGATGGCATTGGGGCCCCGGGATAATCGAGGATAATCTTCCTATTTTAAGAACAGCCGATTGGCAACCTTAATTCTAAGCAATCTTAATTCCCTTTTGCCATGTAGCTGAACATATCCAGGTTCTGGGGATTAGGATGTGGATGTATTGCAGGGGGAGAATTATTCCTCCTACCACCAACTCTTATCCATCTCTAAAGCCACTGAGTTTTTGATAAATCAGATAAGTACCGGGGATATGTACTCTGGGCTCAGGAGTGAGGAGGGTTACCTGGCCTTTGCCAAGAGTGACTTCATATCACTATACTCAATGCAATTGAGGTGACTCAGTCAAGGGGAAAAGAAACACAGCATGTTATATGGAAATAGTACTTGCCTGGTAATCAGGAGACTTTGATTTTAGCTTCTCTCTTTCAAACAGACTACTGAGTGTCAGCAGGCAAGTTGTTGAACTGCTCTGGGCCTCTGTAAAAAATCAAGGTTGTGGTTAGATGTTCTCAAATCCTCTTTTGCTCTCAATTTCTACAGGGAATGTACTGGAAATGGAGAAAGGCTGGCCTGTGGAAATGCAGTGCCATTATTTCAGCATCAAAATCCTAGAATAATATACAGAATGTTGTGTAATATACAACTCAGTATCTGTGCCCTTTTATTTCTCTCTTGGGCCCAGCCCCATCATCCTGTCCTTGATCATTATAATGCAGTATTCACTACCAGTCTTTTTTCCCCCTACATTGGAAATTATGCCAAAAGAGTAATGCATGAATTAGGTAAATGAATCAGGTGAATTAGAGATAAAATTACAGCTCTACAGTTGAAATATCAGCTTTAAGAGAATTGACTTGGAGACTGGGCACAACGGCTCACTCCTGTAATCCCAGCACTTAGGGAGGCCAAGGTGGGTGGATCACCTGAGGTCAGGAGTTTGAGACCAGCCTGGCCAACGTGGCAAAACCCCATCTCTACTAAAAATACAAAAAATTACCCGGGCATGGTGGCGGGTGCCTGTAATCCCAGCTACTCAGGAGGCTGAGGCAGGAGAATCTCTTGAACCTGGGAGGCAGAGGTTGCAGTGAGTGGAGGTTGCAGTGAGCCAAGATCACACCATTGCAATCCAGCCTGGGCAACAAGGGCAAAACTCCATCTCAAAAAAAAAAAAAAAAAAGAAAGAAAAGAAAAGAAAATCAACTTTGAGATGTATGGGGTCACATATAATTGAAAGTGCGCATTCCACAGTGACTTGAGAAAGTTGATTCCGGCTTTCAAAGCTTGCGTTATGGGTAAGAAACTTGAGCCTAAAAAGAACTCATGTATGTGGGTCATTAGACAATCTCCTCCCTCACCACCTTTTTTTTCTTTAATCAAAGAATTATACATATGCAAGTAACTGAATCACCATCTTCTTTCATTTTTTTCCCTCTTTAATCACAGCTGTGAGGAAAGTTTCCAGCTAGGCATTAAATTGGGTCAACAGCTAACAGCATAAGTGTGGACAGCAGGGGCAATCGGTGGTATATACACGGGAAATAAATGACACTGTGCCGCTGGCATTGATAAGCTGTTGAATAGTGCAAGGGCCCTATTAAGATTTAAAGTAATAAAAGATGGGAGGAAATATGGTTGCCAGCAGCTGATAAACATTCTTGCCTTATGAAGGCATTACTTTCACTTCATGGCTTCTAGTGCCTGGAGTATAAGCTCTTGTGGTAACCGTTTTCCCCCAGAGCAGACCTAAAGAACACCTAGGAATTGTCATCTTTGTAGTTGCTCAAAAAAGATCTTTGGGTGGCTGTGAGCAGATCTGAACATATTAAGTATGGCAGGTACAACATGGAGCTGCATCCATTTGCAAAGCTATCAATAAAGAAAGGTATAGAAAGAGTGCCCTTGACCCCGGTATGTGCAGATAGAAATGGGATTTCCTCCGGAATGTGCATGTGAATGTGCCTAGCTGCAAAAGAAGAGGCATTCCCTGCTCAGGTGTGTAGACGGATTTAGAACCATTCGTTACTACTCAACAGCAGTATTTCGTCACCAGGAAACAGTACTAATTCCAGGCTAGGACAGTCCACGGAGTTGGTGGCTATGCCCAGATCGTTCCTGGAAATCTGAGGGAGTCATTTCTTCCCATGCCACACCCAGTAAGGGGTACACTAGATAGTCTTTTCGTCCAGGCAAACCTGCAGTGACCAGGATCATGTACTAGAAGTTCTAGCACTATTCATCATTGGTTCCAGAAATAGCTTTCCTCTCTGAGCTCAAAGGTAGGCTCATCCTCTACTGCAGTCTATCAGTCCAGTGGGATTGGAACTCAGGTGCACACCCCTGGGCTCTCCAACCACTAGTGCTGCATGCAGGGCTTGGGGTTCTGCTTTGTGCCATCAGGTCATCAGTGACACGACTAGGGCAGCTCAACCCACACCTCTGGCATCACTCCCTTCCTCCCATGGACTCCTAGCATGAACCCAAAGACCACAGGGCCAGTTCTCTCCTTTAGGCCCAAGGCTGGGCCTCCAAATAATGGCCTCCCAAAGATGCCCACGTTCACATGCCCAGAACCTGTGCATATGTTACCTTATGTGGCAAAAGAGACTTTGAAAATTGGAGTGAATTATGATATGGAGATTGGCCTGGGTTATCTGGGTGGACTCAATGTAATCAATAAGAGGGTGACAGGAGGGTCAGAGTCAGAGAAGAAGTTGTAATAATCAGGAAACCATGAACCAAACAGTGTGGACAGCCTCTAGAGACGGGAACAAGCAAGGAAGCGTATTCTCTCCCAGAGACTTCAGAAGGACCTCACACCTGCCAACTCATTCCAGGACTTCTGACCTCCAAAAGTATAAAATAATACATCTATGCTGCTTTAAGTCACTGAGTTTGTGATAATTTGTTACAACAGCAGAAGGAAACTAATACAGTTTATCTTATTCCTTTACTCATGATTAACTACTTTGGAGTTAATGAACAACAGTACATCCACTTCCTTCAATGAAACACTTACCTTCACCCACCAGAGTGGAAGTTTGTCACCCTGGTTCCAACAAATGCCACAAACCACTGTATGATCATCTTTGGGTAGGTCAGCTTGTCTGCTATGGTATTTTTCTTTTATATTGCAATTTACAAAGTGCTCATTTGTCTTATATGATAGTTATATATGGAAGGTAGCATTACTATTTCACTTTTCTGATTTTCTAAAAAAAATCTTTAATGAACACATATTAATTATGTGATTAAATGACACAATAATTAGAAATTTTAAAAGGAGATGGCAGTTTTAGTCACTTAATAACCATAATACTAACAAATTCAGGCCACATGCTATCTCAGTGGATAGTCCCCAAAGCCAAGTTAGGCTGGTTCATGAGACATTTTAGATAGCTGAAGGGACTCAGTACACACTGGAAGATTGGGTATGGGGATCAAAAGACAACTCTACAACAAAGCTTCGTGGGCCATTGGTTTCACAGTAGGGGAACTGAAATCCAGGCTACAGATTCAAAACCTTACAACCTGGCAATTTATGTAGCATAGAGAATCAATGTCTATAGTCTCAATTACATAGAGGCTAAAGCCTCAATTATTCTATTTCTGTAGGCAGGATTCCTACATAATCTATAGCATCTATTGGCATAAAACATTCTTAGTGGCCATACTGGGTACAAGCATCCCATTTCTCTTTCTGTCCTTCCGCACACTACCAGTGTCTCTCGCTTATTTCCCCCTCGCTCTAATGTTCGTATGTGGGTTATTTGAGCTTCTAAGTTAATTTCTTGTGTATATGTAAGGAACATATTAGAAAATTATAACTAAAGTGTAGTATATATTACAGAGTCTCTACTTCCCATGAGCAGCTATGGAGGGCACCTCACAGGAGAGGGTTAACTGGCAGTAGGTGAACAGATGGGTAATGGGCATCTTTCCTTTAGGAAGCCAGTATCAGCACAAGGGGAAACCCTCTCTCCAAGGTCTAGACTGCTCTGTCCCATGAGACTTCCGGGACTGGGACTGGGTAGTAGGGCAGAATTGGGGAAAGGAGGCACTTAAGAGCTTTGGGCAGCTGCTATCTAATATATAGATTTTATTTCAATATTCTAACCATTAGTGATGGTGTGCTGCTGGGTACATGTCTGCCCATAAATAAACATGGACTGTTGGTTGGCACTTGCATTTTTATATAGAAAAGCTCATGCTACCTTATCACTTTTTGCACAAAAGTTGAGACATTATGAATGTTTTTTTTTAAAAATTATATCTTACTCTTGTACATTGAACATATCTTTCCTCATCTGAAACTATCCAAGCAGCCAGCTTTTAAAACTTAATGGAAGGAGAGGGTCTATAGCATGCATTCTCAATGGGGGCAATGTAGCCAAAATTGGTTCTGGGTTGGGAGTGGTAAAAAAAGTCTTTAAAAAAATAAATCGCAGAATATATATACAGCACATACATTGATATGTATCTGTGATACTAAAATTTCATATGGAGGCAGTTGGGAAAAAATGTCTAAAAAACCTCCTTAGGGTGATATTTGATATGATTTGGCTGTGTCCCCACCCAAATCCCATCTCGAATTGTAGTTTCCATAATTCCCATGTGTTGTGGGAGGGACCTGGTGAAAGATAATTGAATCATGGGGGTGGTTTCCCCCATACTGTTCTCATGCTAGTGAATAAGTCTCATGAGATCTGATGGTTTTATAAGGGATTTCTGCTTTCACTTCTCATTTTCCTTCTTGCCTATTGCCATGTAAGACATTCCTTGCTCTTCCACCATGATTGTGAGGCCTCTCCAGCCATGTGGAACTGCAAGTCAATTAAAACTCTTTTTTCTTCAATAAATTACCCAGTCTCAGGTATGTCTTTATTAGCAACAAGAGAAGAAACTAATACAATATTGGAAAAAAAAGTTGAGAAACACTGATCTATGGTAAAATTTCAATATCCAACATCTACTATTTTTTTGGCTGTCCATTCCTAGTAGAATGAAAGTTCCATGAAGGTAGGGATATTTGTCTGTTTTGTTCACTGATTTCTCCTAAGTGCCTAGAATGGTCCCTGGGATGTAGGAGGTATTCAATCTATACACATTGAATTGAATGCATGAATGAACAATTTCCCTCAGTGTCCCAGAGTCCACTTTCTCTCAACACTGGAGCTGGCAAATTGGAAGGTTTGTGAGCAGTGCTGGAGCTGGGCTCTTCCGGGTGCATGCACAGTAGTTTAAGATAGCAGGCGTATCAGAGGAGGCCTCTTTGTTCCTGGTACTATGCACTTTGATTTTGACTATGAGCCCCTTGCAGACTCAAGCATCCATTGTTTGCCTTTTAAATATCTCTACTGGCCAGGTGCGGTGGCTCACACCTGTAATCCCAGCACTTTGGGAGGCCGAGATGGGCAGATCACGAGGTCAGGAGATCGAGACCATCCTGGCCAACATGGTGAAAACCCGTCTCTACTAAAAATACAAAAATTAGCTGGGAGTGGTGGCATGTACCTGTAATCCCAGCTAGTCAGGCGGCTGAGGCAGGAGAATTGCTTGAACCAGGGCATTGGAAGTTGCAGTGAGCTGAGATAGCACCATTGCATTCCAGCCTGGTGACAGAGACTCCATCTAAAAAATAAAATTTAAAAATTTAAAAATTTAAAAGTCTCTACTGTTCAGGCCAGGTGCAGTGGTTCATGCCTATAATCCTAGCACTTTGGGAGGCCGAGGCAGGTAGATTGCTTGAGTTCAGGAGTTTGAGACCAGCCTGGTCGACATGGTGAAACCCTGTCCATACCAAAAATTTAAAAATTAGCCGGGTTTGGTGATGTGCGCCTGTACTCCTGCCTATTTGGGAGGCTGAGGCAGGAGAATCTCTTGAACCCAGAAAGTGAAAGTTACAGTAAGTCAAGATCGTGCCACTACACTCCAGCCTGGATGACAATAAGACTGTCTGAAGACGATTAAATAAAATAAAATCCTCTACTGTCTACTTCCCCCACCCCTGATATCCTAGCTATGTGGCCCAAGTATTTCTTTAGCCCAGTTCATGAAAGTAAGGGACAGTGGACAGTGTCCTTTGATAGGAGGGTGGGGCAGAATGGGAAAAGAAAACAGTAGTGTCTGGAGGTGCAAGTGGGGGCCAGAGGGAGGGGCTTTACAGATTATTTGGGTGTTTGAAAGTCAGTTGGTGTTACCTTTAACATACAAACATGTATTATGAATCTCTGAGCATCCTTTAACAATTCCTGCATTTTCGAAACAGTTGTGTCCAAATGAAACACCTTGTCCAGAAACAATTTGGTTTTGATAGAAAAAGAAGCAAAATAAAAACATTGATTTCCAGGCTCGTGGTAAGGGGTTTGGGGAGGCAGATGAGAAGAGAACCTAGAAAGGATGTCAAGAGCAGACTTAGCTGGCTTCACTTTGCTTTGGGCTTGCTTTCCTACAGACGTTGGCAGAGAGTTGTTTTTGCCCACCACACTGGGAATATGTGTTGCTTAGAAGACACGTGGCAGTTAAGGCACACGGCACATGCCAACAATATATTGCATGATTTGATGCCTGTTTTCAAGGAACTTCACTAGGAAGTGTGTGTGTGGGTTTATATAGCCACATACATACATATGCATTTATATATGTTCTATATACTTACAAATAAATACAGAATTTGTTACAGGAACGTGGCCTTACACAATTATGGGAGTTGGTCCCACCATGTCCATGAAGCCGTTGTCTGGGACAGATGCTGGAGTTTGAAGCCTGTAGAATAGGAAATCAGATGTTGTCTCAGTTGGCACCCACTGTATAACACAGTACCATAGACTGGGTGGCTTAAACAACACACATTTATTCTCTCACACTTCTAGAGGCTGGAAGTCCAAAATCAGTGTCTCGCAGGGTTCAGTTTCTGGTGATTCCCCACTTCCTGGCTAAGGGCAGTGCCTCTTGTTGTGTGCTCACGTGACCTCTTCTTTGTGCACATGTGGAGAGAACAGGACCTCTGGTGTCTTCTCTTAAAAAGGACACTCATCCTATCTGATTGAAACCCTACCTTATCCTCGCTTAACCTTAATTACTTCTGTAAAGAGTGCTATCTCCAAGGACAGTTATATTGGGGTTAGGGCTTTAACATATGAATTTTGCAGGGACATGAATTGCAGTCCATGATAGATGTAAACTAGAGAAACAGGAAAAAGCTGGAACCTACAAGCAGAATTGGGAACCTGTGAGGTTGGACTGAAACCCAGATCAGTTCTTGCTGCCTCTGACCTTGATGTGTGTGTCCTGGAGGAGATGCTGGCATCTCTCATCATGGAGCTAATTGCAGGACAGCCCCAGAAATGGAAGAAGCTGGAAGAGAGTCTAGAGGAAGGTGGGGCAGTGTGGGCCCAGCTGCTGTTGCCCGCCAAAGAGGTGAGCAGCAGATAAGTGACGAGGTATGTGAGCTCACGCACCCGGTCCACTGTGGCACTTCTGCCCTCCAGATCCTCCATATGAAGGTCTCTTTGGCCTGCTCTGCTCAGAAACATACAAGGCAGGAGATTCTGGAAAATCTAGCTGAGTCCAGCCACGTTGACATGCTACGAAGCCACCACAGTCTCTAAGGAGAAATTACGTCCAGGGTTGGGGGAGATGGGAGCCATTAGCTGTACTTGGATGAACAGTTAGTGGCCCAGAAACTGATCTAGAAAGGGATCTCTGTTGATGAAAAAGGACAGTAGTATAAATAAAGGAAGAGTGGTTTGGTGATAGGGTGTTGGTTCAGAATTAAAAACATGAGAATGACAAAGAAAGGGCGAGGGTGGCAACTGAGATGCCTTTATTAAGTAAAGTGTAGAGAAGTGTAGAATAGAGAAGGCAAGGAAAAGCAAAAGAACTGAAGAGCTAGAATGTATTAATGCAGAGCATCAAGCATGTGGAGCCAGCTAAAAAGTGAGAGGTCAGAAAAGATTCTTAGAGCAAGGGAACATCAGTAGGAACTAGTCACATTTATTTCATGGACTCAATGATACTGAGTTTCTACTACTACAAGGTACTGTGTTTGATGCCCATAAAAATTATTAACATGTGATTCCTGCCCAACATTATTGAAGGCAGGGGTTGTGAAGTCAATGTTGTCCCCACCGCCGTGCCCCCATCCCTGGACAAACTCTAAAGGTATTTACCTGGGTTTTCTTTTGAAAAAGGAGCATGTCTTATTTTTTTATGGGAGCTGAGGGCAGTGGATAAGTTTGGAACCAGACAGTTGAAGTATTACAATAAGCATCAGAAAAAATAAATAGGTTTTTTAAATAATAGGGAATAGAGATAGAAAGCAATCAACAAGGCTCGTTTTAGAATTAAAACTCTACAAAGTAAAAGATGTAGCCTGAATGACCCTTGAAATCACATGTATAATTTACAGCACCTGATTCCCTCCAAGTCATGGTACAGAAAATGTATGTCTCAGCTGTGCCATACTGGTCAATCTGGTCTAGCCTCAGTCTTGTCACGTGTGAAGTGGTGATAACATATTTATATCACAGAACAGTTGTGAGAAACAACTGCTAATGTAGTTACTCAACAAATGTAGTGTGCACTAACCTTATGCCGGGCACTATTCCCAGCACTGGAGACCCAGAAATGAAGAGAGAAACAATGTCCTCTTTCTCATGGAACTTGCAATGTAGTGAGAAGAGACATACAAAAGCAAATGAGGAAATCATTTATTATTTAATCTCTCACTCTTTAATATCATAGAAATCATACTTTCACATTCATCCAGAGAAGTAATTATTATTACCTTTTTCAAATGCTGAAACAGAGGTTACTTGTCTGAGACCTCTTGCTATCAAGTGTCAAAGGTGAGACTGAGTCCAGTTCTTCTGACTCCATATGCCCAGCACTCTTCAAACAGCCAAATGCCTCGTCCCACAGAAAATAGAAGCCCATAGTCCTCATGTACTATAAAACTTGAATAGAATACATTATCTCATGTGGACAGATGGTTATGACTTTATAAACTAGGAAATCCTATGTAGGCAGATGTTTAGTTGATGAAAAGAAGCATAAACATGACCCTAATGAATGCGTGTTCTGCAAGTTATTGGTTGCTATTAATACAGAGATAGTTATGCTGTGTTTACGGACAAATAAGGCATATGTAGCAAGCTAAAAAGTGAGAAGTGAAACAAGATTCTTTTTTTTTTTTTGAGACAGAGTCTCACTCTGTCGCCCAGGTTGGAGTGCAATGTTGCGATCTCAGCTGGCTGTAGCCTCCGCCTCCCAGGTTCAAGTGATTCTCCTGCCTCAGCCTCCTGAGTAGCTGGGATTATAGGCACCCGCCACCATGCCCAGCTAATTTTTGTATTTTTAGTAGAACTGAGGTTTCTCCATGTTGGCCAGGCTGGTGTTGAACTCCTGACCTCCGGTGATCCGCCTACCTCGGCCTCCCACAGTGCTGGGATTACAGGCATGAGCCACCGCACCTGGCCTGAAACAAGTTTCTTAAGGCAAGATAAACCACTGGGAACTAGCCACATGTATTTCATGACTTCAAATGATACTGAGTTTCTACTACTAGATGGATGCAATAGAGGAAATAAAAGGGGGTGATGGGATCGAGTGATGGGGGAGGCGATCTCTTTAGACTGGTTTGTGAGGGAAGGCCTCTGTAAGGACACTATTGAGATATGCCTGAGGAATGGGAAGGAGCCAGATCTCTGAAAACCTGGAAGAAGCCCTTTCTAGAAGGAACACACATGCAAAGGCCCTAAGGCAAGAATGAGCTTGGTGTCCTTGGGGAACAAAATGAAGACCAGAGTGGCTGGAGATTGCTGAGCAAATGGGACATGATTAATTCATGCATCTGGAAAGGTAGAAAGGAGCTAGATCCTGCAGGTCCTTGTAACTCACAGTAAGGAATTTGAATTTTGTTAATAAATAAGGCACAAAGTATTGGAAGACACAAAGATGTTGGAAGATTTTAAGCAAGAGTGGCAGGCCATTGGTATTTAAAAAAAAAAATCACTGTGACTGCTATAAAACCATCACTTATGGAGCAACTATAGGCTTTTTGCTCTTTTTAAAGATTATTGTGCATTGGATCATTCATGGATGCCAGACTTGAAATGAACAAGATGGGGAATAATGGGGAACTTCTGAACATCAGTAAAAATAAAGAAGCTGCTAGGATCCTGGCTACAGTGTAGACCCTTGAGCTGTGGCAGCCACGAGAGATGGACGTGATGGCTGTGTGATCCTGTTAGCCACTTCTATCAAATACACTTGACCTTCATGTGACCCTTTCCACCTCTTTGTGACCAAGTACCAAGTGATAAGCATTAAGTAATTTTTGGGTCACTGTGACAGATCATCAGTGTGCTACCCTTTTCAGGTAACAGGTTTCCTTGAACCATTTGAAATGCCCAAATTATAAGAAATCCCTTAGTATCTGACTGTAACAGAGCTGCAGTTTCCAAGTCTGTAGCATCCCACTAACAGATGGGCTGGAAGACAAGATAGAGCCACAAAGGTAGCAGTGGCCGCCTGTTCACCCCTGCCTGTGCTACTCCTGGTTTAAGACATGAGCCCAATTTCTCTTTAGCTGGTAGGATAACAGAAAAAGTTTTAATAGCTTTTTGAGGCATCATTGATATAAAAAAGGACACATATTTCATATGTACATTTTGATGAGTTTGGGCATATGCAAATACCTGTGAAACTATCATCACAATCCAGGGAATACACATGCCTGTCACCTCCAAAAGTTTCCTTGTGCCCCTTTGTTGTTTTTGTTTGTTTGTGTGGTAGAACACTTAACATGGTGTCCACCTTCTTAACACATTTTTTGAGGGCACAATACAGTATTGTTAATTATAGGGACTGTTGTACAACAGATCTGTAGAACTCATTCACCTTTCATAACTGAAACTTTCTACCTGTTCAGTAATAACTCCCTATCTCTCCCCCCAGCCCCTGGCAACCACCATTCTACTCTCTGCTTCTGTGATTTTGACTATTTTTAGAATCCTCATATAAGTGTGACCATGTAGTATTTGTCCCTCTGTGACTGGCTTATTTCACTTAGCATAGTGTCCTCCAGGCTTATCTATATTGTCACATATTTCAGAATTTCCTTTTTTAAGGCTGAATAATATTCCACTGTGTGTATAGACTACATTTTCTTTATTCTTTCATCCATCGATGGAAACTTGGATTGTTTCTATATCTTGACTATTGTGAAGAATGCGGCAATGAACTTGGGAGTGCAAATATCTCTTCAAGATCTTGATTTCAGTTCTTTTGGCTATGTACCCGGAAGTGGGATCACTGGATCATATGATAGCACTATTTTTAATGTTTTTAAGAATCTCTGATATGGTTTGACTGTGTCTCCACCCAAACCTCATCTTGAATTGTAGCTCCCACAATTCCTACAAATTGTGGGAGGGAACCAGTGGGAGACAATTGAATCACAGGGTGGTTTCCCCATACTGTTCTCATGGTAGTGAATAAATTTCATAAGATCTGATGGTTTTATAGGAGGTTTTCCCTTTCCCTTGGCTCTCATTGTCCCTTGTCTGCCACCATGTAAGACATGCCTTTTGCCTTCCACCATGATTGTGAGGCCCCTCCAAGCCATGTGGAACTGTGAGTCCATTAAACCTCTTTTTCTTTATAAATTACCCAGTCTTGGATATATCTTCATCAGCAGAATGAGAATGGACTAATACAGTAAACTGACACTGCTAGGGTAGAGAGCTATTGTAAAGATACCTGAAAATGTAAAAGCAATTTTGGAACCTAGTAACAGGGAGAGTTTGGAAGAGTTTGGAATGCTCAGAAGAAGACAGGAAAATGTGGGAGAGTTTGGAACTTCCTAGAGACTTGTTGAATGGCTTTGGCCAAAATGCTGATAGTGATATGAACAATGAAGTCCAGATTGAGGTGTTCTCAGATGGAGATGAGGTACTTGTTTGGAACTGGAGTAAAGGTGACTCTTGGTATGTTTTAGCAAAGGAACTGGTGGCATTTTGTCCCTGCCCTAGATATTTGTGGAATTTTGAACTTGAGGAGATGATTTAGGGTAACTGGCAGAAGAAACTGCTAAGCAGCAAACCATTCAAGATGTGAGTTTGGTGCTGTTAAAAGCATTCAGTTTTGAAAGGGAAGCAGAGCATAAAAGTTAGGGAAATTTGCAACCTGATGACACAGTAGAAAAACCCATTTTCTGAGGAGAAATTCAAGCAGAAATTTGCAAAAGTAACAAGGAGCCAATTGTTAATTACCAAGACAATGGGGAAAATGTCTCCAGGGCATGTCAGAGAACTTTGCTGTAGCCCCTCCCATTACAGACCCAGAGGCCTAGAAGGAAAAAATGGCCTAGGCCCCCCTGCTACGTGCAGCTTAGGGAATTGGTGCCCTGCATCCTAGCCAATTTAGCCATGGCTAAAAGGGGCCAAGGTATAACTGGGACCATGGCTTCAAAGGGTGTAATCCCAAGCCTTGGCAGCTTCCACATGGGCACACACAAGTCAAGAATTGAGTTTTGGGAACCTCTGCCTAGATTTCAGAGGATAGATGGAAACTCCTGGATGTCCAGGCAGAAGCTTTCTGTAGGGGTGGGGCCATCACGGAGAACCCTCTGTTAGGGCAGTGCCGAAGGAAAATGTGGGATTGAAGCCCCCACACAGAGTCCCCACTGGGGCACTGCCTAGGGAAGTTGTGAGAAGAGGGCCAACATCTTCCAGGCCCCAGAATGCTAGATCCACTAACAGCTTTTACTGTGTGCCTGGAAAAGCCACAAACACTCCAAGCCAGCCCTGAAAGGAGCCGGGAAGGAGGCTGTACCCTGCAAAGCCACAAGGGTGGGGCTGCCCATAGGAACTCACCTCTTGCATCAGCATGACCTGAATGTGAGACACAGAATCAAAGGAGATCATTTTCAAGCTTTAAGATTTCACCTCCCTGCTGGATTTTGGACTTGCATGGGGCCTTTTGCCCCTTCGTTTTGGCCAATTTCTCCCATTTGGAATGGGTGTATTTATCCAATGCCTGTATCCCCATTGTATCTAGGAAGTAACTAACGTGCTTTTGGTTTTACAGGCTCATAGGCAGAAGGGACTTGCCTTGTCTCAGATGAGACTTTTTACTGTGGACTTTTGAGTTAATCCTGAAATGAGTTAAGACTTTGGGGGACTATTGCGAAGGCATGATTGGCTTTGAAATGTAAGGACATGAGATTTGGGAGGGGTCAGAGGCAGAATGATACAGTTTGGCTGTGTCCCCACACAAATCTCATCTTGAATTGTAGCTCCCATGGTTCCCACACATTGTGGGAAGGACCCAGTGGGAGATAATTGAATCATTTGGGCAGTTCCCCCATACTGTTCTCATGGTAGTGAATAAGTCTCATGAGATCTGATGGTTTTATACAGGGTTTTCTCTTTCACTTGGCTCTCATTCGCTCTTGTCTGCCACCATGTAAGATGTGCTTTTTGCTTTCCACCATGATCACGTGGAACTGTAAATCCATTAAACCTCTTTTTCCTTATAAATTACCCAGTCTTGGGTATGTCTTTATCAGCAGCATGAAAACAAACTAATCCAATCTCCATACTACTTTCCATAGCAGCTACAACATTTTACATTTTACATTTCCACTAACAGTGTACAAGGATTCTAATTTCTTCACATCCTTGCCAGCACTTCTGTTTTTGATAATAGCCGTCCTAACAGGTGTGAGGTGATATCTCATTGTGGTTTCGATGTGCATTTCTGTCATGATTGGCAATGTTGACCAACTTTTCACATACCTATTGGTCATTTTTATGTCCTTTTTGAGAAATGCCTATTCAAGTCATTTGCCCATTTTTAAATTTTATTTTCTTGCTGTTGAGTTGTAGGAGTTCCTTAGATCTCTTAGATATTAAACCCTTGTCAGATATGTGGTTTGTGAATTATTTTATCCCATTTCAGAGGCTGTCTTTTCACTCTGCTGATTGTTTCCTTTGCTGTACAGAGATCTTTAATTTGATGTAGTCCCACTTGCCTATTTTTGCTTTTGTTGCCTATGTTTTTGGTGTCACATCCAAGAAATCATTGCAGAGACCAATATCATAAAGCTTTGCCCCATGTTTTATTCTAGAAATTTTATAGTTTCAGGTCTTACATTTAAGTCTTTAAGTTACTTTGAGTTGATTTTTATATGGTATAAAGTAAGCATTCAATTTCAGTCTTTTGCATATAAGTATTCATTTTTCCCAGCCTAATTTATCAAGGGACTAACCCTTGATAACCCTTGATGACTAACCCTTGATGTATATTCTTGACACCCTTGTTGAAGATCAGTTGACTGTATATGCATGAATTTATTTATCCACTGTCTCTTCTGTTCCATTGATCTATATGTCTGTCTTTATGCCAGTAACATACTATTTTGATTACTCTAGGTTCGTTATATATTTTGAAATCAGGAAGTGTGATGCATCTACTTTTGTTCTTTCTCAAGATTGCTTTGGCTTTTTTGGAGTCTTTTGTGGTTCCATGTGAATTTTAAGATTTTTTTTTTCTATTTCTGTAAAAAATCCCCTTGGGATTTTGATGGGGAAAGCATTGAGCCTGTAGATGACTTTGGGTAGTATAGACATTTTAGCAATATTGTCTTCTAGTCCACAAACACAGGATATCTTTCCATTTTTTGTGTTTTCTTTATTTCATTGATTTTTCCTCAGTTTTAGTGAATAATCTTAAACCTTCTTGGTTAAGTTTATCCTAGGTATTTTATTCTTTCTGCTGCTATTGGAAATAGAATTATTTTCCTCCCCTCCCTTCCCCTCCCTTCCTCTTCCTTTTCCCCTTCTCCTTCCCTTTCCCCCTCCCTTTCCCCTTCCCCTTCCCCTTCCCCTTCTCC
>NW_012116265.1:21919869-21923975 GCF_000951035.1 Colobus angolensis palliatus | reverse complement strand
GGCCTCCCAAAGTGTTGGGATTATAGGCATGAGCCACCGCACCCAGCCAACTTTTTTATATTGAGGTAAATTCCTTCTATACCTAGTTTGTTGAGAGTTTTATCATGAAAGGTCAAATGCTTTCTCTGCATCTATTGAGATGATTGTGTGATTTTTGTCCTTCGTTCTGTTAATGTGGTGTATTACATCAATTGATTTGCATATGTCAAACTATCATCACATCCCAGAAATAAATCCCACTTGGTCATGGTGTATGGTTCTTTTAATGTGCTGTGGAATTCTGTTTTCTAGATAGCTGAGAATTTTTACATCTATGTTCATCAGGGATATTGGCCTATGGTTTTCTTTTCCTGTAGTGTCCTTTTTTGGCTTTGGTATCAGGGTAATACGGCCTTGTAAAATGAGTTTCGAAGTGCTTTCTCTTCTTCAGTTTTTTTTTTTAAGACTTTGGGAAGAATTGGTGTTTTAAAAAAATATTTGGTAGAATTTGCCAGTGAAGCCATAATGGAAATATTATATATATGTAATGTAGTAAGTCAAGAATTGTCCCTCAAAAGGTAATAGAAAACTCAGTTCTTACTTTTAAGACTCTTCTAATTATCCTGGTGGAATAGCTTCTGGAGTATCACTATAATACTGACATTTTTTCCATAATACTATTGAATGGAAGGGATCCACTGCTGGAAACTTTACATTTGACCAGGTGCAGCCCTCGATACTAGGATAGTTTGGCTAGGGGGCTGCCCCCACAGGTAGCAGGGAAGAGGGCTGCATTGGTTTGATTGGGATGGAAGAAGAATAAGCTAAGTAGTCTGTCAGAGTTTGCCAGGTTAAAGAGGAAAGATGACAGCACAGGCTGGAGGGAGGTCAAAGTCACAGTCTGGGGAAACTAGATGTATGTTAACCAGTAGGGGCAAGCCTAGTATGGAATGGTGGGTGACAGTGAACGTTGCGGGCCAATGAGATTTAGAGAATGAAGTGAGGAGTGAGGCTTAGGGGAAAGAAGGCCAGGCACATTAGAAGGCTCAGAGGTCTAAGAAACATGAGGAAGATTGTCCCCCAGAGAGCTGTCCCCTTGAAGGGGGTGCATCAGCATGATCTTGTCATGAATTTCTCACCCTGTCAGAAACATCTTATGTAGAATTTTTAAAGGGCAACCGTTTTCCTGCTCACCCTGAGTACCTGAACCTTGATTCTAAGACTTAGATAAGGTTCACTTGACCTAGATGTTTGCAAATGCCAGTACCAAGGGGAGTCCTTGAAATGGCATGGAAGATGGTAAAGGGCTCTGCAGAGCCACAAAACCCAAATTTAGAAATGAGAATTACAAACAATGCATATACAATATGTCTACAATAAACTAGAAAGGATTATATAGTTTCTGATAACAGTCTTTAAACTTTCCCTACCTAAGACTTGGTATTAAACCTTAATTAGCAGCTCAGGGAATAGTCCAGGGTAGATCCTCATCTTTGTATTTCCTTCACTGTCTGGTTACTTTCTGAAAAGTGGTAGCTGAGGCCGTATCTCTTAACCTGCATGCTTTCCCTCTCTACTTTCTTTTTCTCTCATGTTCTCCCTACGAAGTTTGCATGCATGCATTCATTCTTTCTCTCTCTCTCTCTCTCCCCCCACCCCCTTTTCCTGTGGAATTGAAAGCTTGTTGTCAGGATGAGACCTTTATTGCTTGGAACCCAATCTGTGTCAATGAATTGCCCATTTCACAGAATCTTGAATGCCACGCTGCTTCCTGAGCAACACAGCTAAGTGGCATTCCCCACCCCTACTCTTAGCAAAAGTTCCTCAGGACATTACTGTTGAATTCTCAATGTGTGTTACAGAACCTCATGTTCACCCTGGGAGGTAATTATTACTACCTTTTTCAAATGCTGAAACACAGGTTACCTGCCCAATACCTCTTTGCTATCAAATGTCAAAGGTGAAACTCAGCCCAGGTCTTCTGACTCTACATCTGGCATTCTTTATACAGCTAAATCTCTCTTCCCATGGAAGATAGAAGCCCACAGTTCTCACATACTTATAAAACTTAAATAGAGTACATTATCTTATGTGGACACGTGGTTATGGCTTTATAAACTAAGAAAACCTATTTAGGCAGATGTTTAGTCAATGACAAGAAGTGTAAACATGACCCTAATTAATGGGTTTGCTGAAAGTTATTGGTGGCTGCCTGTCAGAACTGTTGTTTTCCCTGTCACTCCTCAGATTGGATTAGAAAAAATTAAGCATGAAGAAAATTGGCATTTAAAATGTGTTTATTCTTCACTGTCAAGACAGATAGAACTTTCCATTCAAAAGAGAATGAAAAGTTCATTTTGGCATGGTGAATCATAAATAAGAAAAACAGAATAGAGAAATCCTAGGAAGATCAATCTCTCATAAAATGAAGAAATAGAGATTTTATTGCAAAGAATTCTGCAGCACATAAAGGCCCTTAGGACTGGACTGATCTCCGAGTTCAAGCATGACACCCACTATGCTGCATAAACCCTATTCAGTGTTTAGGCGCATTCTCAAGAGATTGACATCCTTCTCATTTTCATATCACCTCCCTGGTCCACCTTTTGCCAGGTCCCAAGCTTTTCAGGCAGTGCGTGTTCTGCTCTCCTACTCTCAAAAGAATTCCTGGCATGCTCTCCATAGCTTCACACCTAGCAGGTGGCTGTTTTCCTTCTGACCTTCTGCCAGCCCTCTTCCTTCCTCACCTTCCTTCCTCTCCTCAGCTTCCATTTAAGGTATTCTGGAAGTCCCTTGAAATCGGTCCTTGGTGAGTAAACCCCTTTATTGAGTCTCAGACTTTAAGAAGTTCTTGGCTTCCTGGGACCCCCCTCTTCTAGTTGACACCTTTGGGGATTGATTTGAAGAATCATCTGTTGCTGATAAATCAGTGTGGCTTCTGGTGCTGCAGAAGCAAGGAAGAAACTGGGCATATAGTGGAAGAAAATGCACTTAATTAGAAATTGGTCCTCATTAGGGATTCTTAAAGGAAGTGCTCAATTTGCACCTATGTTAGCAGAGCCTCACACAGATTAATTAAAAGCTGCTACTCTCACCAGTGACACCTTTCATGGCTGGGTTGAATTGTTTGCAGCTGTCAACTATGTGCCGAGGGGACCGAGGTTTGAATCTGAGTTCTTTGAAATGCTGAAGGTTCTTTCCCTCACTGTGCAGAATCTAGGGAGCCCGACTCTCAAGGGGCAAGGCTCTGGAAGAGCATGTGGAGTGAGTATCCCTCTGGCTTCTGCTCCCACCAGATGATCACCATACCTCTCAACTCCACACTCTTTTCCCTGCCTGTGCTCCAGCTCACACTCTCCACATCCCCGGGGCCAGGCTGTACCTAGATCCTTCTTCTTGATCTCCCAGGCTCCAATTTTTCAACTCATCATTCCCTAGACTATTAACTTCAAGCCCTTAGATGGCATTCGAGCTCCTCGGTTACCTCTCTGTGTCTGTCTCCATCCCCATCTGCTTCCGTGAGCTTCATAGGGAAGCCACTCTTCATAGTTATTTGTCCCTCAAATACCCTGCATCCCCACGCCATCATTTCAACCAGACTGTGCTTCTTTTCTTCCCATCTAAGGAAATTCTATTAGTTCTTCATGGCTGGGTTCAAATCTGCCTCCTTCACTCTCCAGGAAGACTACGTTATTCTTTTCCTAACGCTCCTGAAGTGCTTGTCCTCTACAGCACTGCTGCACATATTTTGCTCTGCTCTTTATTACGGTAGTCCATATGGCTTTACTCCCTGCTGAATTTAAACTCTTCAAGGGCTTGGTCTGTGTCTTATTCATCTCTGTAACCTCACAATACCTAATCAAGTTCTTTGTACAAGGCCAGTGTTGAAAAGTGTTGAATTGAGAACAGCAAGCCAGCCTTTCTGATGGGCTAGAAAGATATACCTAGAAAGACAGAGCAGAGTAGCATTTCTAAAGATGGAAAGGACAAGGCTGGCTAAAATCGTGCTCAAAGAAAGGTTTTCTTTTAGGGTCTTCATCACATCACAATAGCAGATTTTTTTTTTTAAATCTATTTTAAATCTACAGAGACTATATATGGTTTGCAAAGCTTAAATATTTATTATA
>NW_012116265.1:21910617-21919439 GCF_000951035.1 Colobus angolensis palliatus | reverse complement strand
ACATTATTACAAAGTGAGATTTATCCTAGCAATGCAAAATATATATATACACATATATGCAAAATAAATATATATTTTATATTATAAAATATCATATGAATATTATATAAACGTAATTTTTTTTTAAGTAAGTGAGGGCTGAGCACATCAGTATAGTTACTGAGTATTCTTGTGTACTGGGCAAAGTACTGAGCGCAACAGAAAGTTACTAAAAGAAAGAACAGGTGCTTTTTCTACTTTAGAGCTGATCCCTTTTCACGATTAAGGCCTCAAAGTGTATCCCATGATTAACCCTGAAATAGTGAGACATAAACGTCCAGACAGATACATACATGCCAGCGTGTTGAAAAATCTGGCGTCACATAGCACGCTCCAGTGGAAGCCAAGTCTAAGAGACATGAACACAGTAACTCACTGGTAGGGAGCCGTGTGATCCAGACTGTCCTAAGGAGAAGAGACCCCGGTGGAGAATTCTCACACTGACAGCTGCAGAGCCTACCTTCCCCAGTATACTGGTTTTCCCAGGGCATCAAACATTTTATTTAGTAAGCTACATGTTCGAGTCACAAGCATAGACTTGACATCCCTGTATGGTCAACTCCAGCTGTCGTTTGTTCTCCTCCCCTCTCTTCCAGCACAGTGGCTGGAACCTGTATCTAGTATACCACAACACTCCATTTTCCTGATCACACACAGCCAGAAGTGACAGTCGCTTCTCCCATTGCCAAGGACAGAGGAGACTGGCTGGACAGGAGAAATTCAGGTGGAGCCAAAGCAAGTGAATGATGGAATTAAAAACAGCTGAGAAATCCCATAGACTTAGAATTACTCATAGCTGCAGACTAGGGGGAAATGAGTTGGTCCTGATGATAAAACAACCCTTTCTTTTCTCTTGTCTGTTCAGTTAACTTCTATTTTCCCATCAGACTGTTTTAACAGTGCCCTCTACTGGGTATTTTCAAAACTACAGGGTTCTGCAGGCCTGACCTGCTCTTGTTCTCCTTTAGTAATTCTTTCTGCAAGATGAACTGAACCCAAAGTTTTCTTGACATAGCAAGATGTTACTGATGTATATTTTCTTAAGAGCATAAAAGGTGGACCAGTCCATCCACTGGAAGGAGGGACTCTTGCCCTCTTGAGAGATTTCTTTATAAAGGTACATGAGGAGTTGAAATCTTACCACCTCCTGAACTGGCCCAGAGCTGTCCTGGCATGGATGACACAGGGACCTTGACATGGGCTGATGGATTAAGAACAATGTTGCATTTTCTGAATGCATCACTTTTCCAACAACCTTTGGTCTCACATGCGAGGCTCTTTCTCATCCCTGAAAGCTACTGACATTTCCCTGGATATATTTGTATTGTGATTATTCTGCATATCTAAGAATTTCATCCCTTTCTAACTGCTCCTCTGCCAAAACAGAAACCAAAAAAAGCCAAAACATCACTCTGTGCTAGTTAGTTTCTTTGACCCCTCTTAGAGAAACTCTAAACACAAATCTGCTTCCAGGTATATCCAAGGGGGTGTCCTACTGGGTATTCCCATCAGAACCTCCCATCCATCTATTTTGGTTCATTCTTTGCCATTATCATGTAACAAGTTCAAGATAATTGTGTTTCATCTCCAATTATTATTCGTAGTCTCTCTGCATGTTGAAGCTCGCTGAGACAGCACAGAAAAATAGTAAAGCAACAGATGAGGTCTGTTTGCAAAAAACGTAGAACAATTTGAGGTTCACAATGTTCTTCAAATTGGGATTGGGGTGAGGTTTTGAAAATTTCTTCCGAAGGGCTAGTGTTTGTTTTCTCTCTCCTTCTCCCTCTTTTCCCCCTCCCTTTCCCTCTTTCCCACTTCCTCTCTCCTCCTTCCTTCTTCCCCATCCATTTCCCTTAAATAGAAACAAAGTTCCATATATTCTTAGAATCCATAGGATCCATATATTCTTAGAATCCATAGGACCCAGCATTGCATTTTATTTAAAAGCAAATGCCAACCAAGTAGTCAGTAGCAACCTTTCAGCTCCAGTAGTTGGTGGTATATTCAGTACTCAGCAGTAGACTCATTTCATTATTTTGGAGTATGGACCTGAAGAAAATGAATATCAGACATGGGCTAAGCCAAGGCCAGATAATAAATATTTTAGACTTTGCAAACCATATAGTCTCTGTAGCAACTACTCAGCTCTGCTCTTATAGCACCAAAGTAGCCACAAATAATAGTAAATAAATGGGCGTGGCTCTGTTCCAGTAAACTTATTTGTGGAAACCGGATGGGCTGGATTTGGCCCACAGACCCTCGTTTGCCAGTCCCTGGGCTGAGCTATTGCAGAGGTACTGCTGATGAATACGCAGCCAAGGGGGCAAGTGGGACCTGAAATACAGCCCATGTTCTGCTTCTCCATGCCTTCTACCACAAGAAGTCCTTTTTGTAATTCAGACAGAGGTACCATTTGTTCACAGGCTGTCTCCAACCAGAATAAGCACTGTTCCTAATGGATTAGGGTACTTAACATGGTCTAGGTAAGTGGGAGGAAGAGGGACCCGATTTTCCTGTATTAGGATAGGGGTTAACCTTTGATCCAATTGGATGTTATTGAAATGAGTAGAGCCACATGGTTCAAACATGGCTGCCTTAGCCCACATCTACAGACTGGGAGTGGGTGGTGGGAGCAATTCCAACAGAGATGTAGACTGGGAAAGTGCCCCAGGTAAGAGGAACCCCAAAGAAGATGAGCTTATTGGTTAGGGGGCTTGTTGGGTATTTTTACCAAAGCCATAGTCCATTTACGAAGTTTGTTCTGTCCAAAATTGTGATGAGTCCATTCTCACATTGCTGTAAAGAAATACCTGATACTGGATAATTTATAAAGAAACGAGGTTTAATTGGCTCATGTTGCTGGAGGCTGTGCAGGAAGCATGGTGGCATCTTCTTGGCTTCTGGGGAGGCCTCAGGAAAACTTAGAATTGTGGCTGAAGGTGAAAGGGGGAGCACCACTTCACATGGCCAGGGCAGGCGGTGGCGGGGGGAGATATCACACACTGTTAAAGAACCAGATCTCATGAGAACTCTGTCATGAGAACAGTACCAAAGGGGTGGTGCTAAACCATTCATGAAGGATCCACCCCTCCGATCCAATCACCTCTCACCAGGTCCTACCTCCAACATGGGGGATTATAACTGAACGTGAGATTTGGGTGGGGACACAGATCCAAACCATATGAACCACCAATCTCCATCTTAGAATGGTAGGATAATAAAATTAGGAGGGAACTTGGCATGCTTTTACATACATTTTAACATCAGAACCCTTTGTTCAAATAAAATCTTATCTAGAACTCCAGTATACGCAACTGTGAGAAAGGGAGAGTGCTCTGGTGCAGCTGGAGAAGAAAAACAAGGAGTGTCCCACTGACGCTTCCCCAGATCCGGCTGGCCCAGAGAGAGCTGCTGAGACTCCCCCAGGACCCAGTTTGGAGAGTCACTGATTTCATCACTGAAAGTGAAACATGGAGGCACAAAGAAATAAAATAATTTTAGGTGACAACATTTTTTACCAGGTTTTGTTGGTATAAAACACCCTTTCCTTTTCAGTTCCCCTACTTTAAAGTCTTTGGTTGCTTATATATATTTAGGGTGTTTTTATGTAGGGTAATATAGAATTGTATGGCTTAATATAATATTAGTATTTGACATTCTATTGGATTTAAACAGCCAGTGGGAAGAGAGTAAATAAAAATAAATACACAAAGGAAACTGCTATTAGCGTTTGTTACCATGTGAATGAAATAGCACATCAGCTGTGCATTTAAAGATCTCGATAGAAGTTTGTTTCAGTTATTTGTTTGTATGGAGGTATATTTACATACAGTGAAATACATAGCTTTTAAGTGCACAGTTTGATTTGTGTTGACTATACTTATGTAACCCACATCTCTAACAAAATCTACAACATTTCCATCATGCCGGAAAGTTCTCTTATTCCCCTTCCCCATAAATCTTTCCCACCCAGAAGCAATCACAGATGTGATGTCTATCACCACACTTGGTTCTATTCTAGAGCTTTGTATAAATGGAATCATACCATATGTACTCTTTTGTGTCTACTTTCTTTGACTCAGCATAATATTTTTTAGATTTATCCATGTTGCAGCATATGGCCATACCTTGTTCCTTTTTATGCCTGAGTAGTGTTCCATTGTGTGAATGAATATGCCAGTTTATCCATTCTCCTGTTGATGGACACTTGGAATGTCTAAAAGCTGCCATGAAAAGCCTTGTTCAAGGTTTTTTGTGGACATATATTTTCATTTCTCTAGGATAAATGCCTAAGAGTAGAATTGCTGAGTGATAAGAGTGATGTATATCTTTTAAGAAAAAAACTATCAGAGTTTTCACAACAATTTTCCGTTTTACACATCCATGCAATGTATGAGCTTTCTGGTTGTTCCACATCCTTGCCAACACTTAATATTATCAGCCTTTAAAATTTTAGCTATTCTATTGGGTGTGTTTCTCATGTAGCTTTAATTTGCATTTCTCTGTAATAATGTTGATTGCCTTTTCTAGTACTTATTGGCTATTCACCTATCTTCTGTCAAACGTCTATTCAGATGTTTGCCCTTTAAAAAATTGTGTTGTCTTTTTATTGTTAAATTGTAGGAGTTCTTTGTAAGATATATGTCTGGGAAATATTTTCTCCCAATCTGTAGTTTGCTTATTTTCTTGAGATTGTCTTTCGATAATCAGTTTTAAATTTTGAAGTTAAATTTAGAGATATTTTTCTCTTATGGTTATTGCTTTCTGTGTTTGAAGAAATCTTGCCTCCTCAAAGTCATAAAGATTTCTCTTATATTTTCTTCTAGAATATTTATACTTTTAAGTTATACATTTATGTCTGTGATTCATCTTGAGTTAATTTTTACATATGATACGAGGTAAGATTCAAAGTTCTTTTCTTTTTCCACATGGCTATCTAGTCATTCCAGTTCAATTTCTTGAAAATATGTTTCTTTTTCAGTTGAATTGCTTTGGTATCTTTGTTGAAATGGATTTGACCATATATATGTGGGGCTACTTTTGGTCTTTCAATTTTATTTCATTGTTCTGTTTCTATTTTCTTTCACCAAAACCACACTCTTGATTTGTATGTTTATAGTTAATCATGAAATTAGATAGAGTAAGTCCTTCAACTTTGTTCTTCTATTCAAGAATGTTTGGGATATTCTAGGTCCTTTGCATTTCTGTATAAATTTTAGAATCAGTTTATCGATTTCTATAAAACATCTTCAGAAATTTTAATTGCGATCTATTAAGTCATTAGATAAATTTGAAAAGAACCAACATCTTAAGAATATTGAGTTTTCTAATCCTTAAACATGGTATATCTTATTTATTTAGATCTTCTTTAACTTCCCTCAACAGTATTTTGATGTTTTCCATATATGTCTCACATACCTTTCATTAAAGTTATTCCTAAGTACTTTCTGTTTGGAGATGCTATTATAAATAGTATTTTAACATATTACATTGATAAATTCTTTATGTAGAAGGTTTTTTTTGAAGATTATAGAATTTTATTTATCTACCATGTTTGCTAATTTGTTTTGGTTTGTTTATATCTTTGATTAATTATAGCCTTGTAAAATATTACTTAATATTATATACTGATCATTTCCTGCCCTGTCTTGCAGACGATTTTATAGCTGACATCATCAAGAATTACATTATGGTGGGATAAAATTTTAATTTACTAGAGTAGAATTTTTTCTTTCTTATAGAGAGTTATGAATGCTTTTTAAAATGCTTTTTCTGCATCTATTTAGATGGCCATTTGGTTTTTCTCCTTTTAATCTATGAATGTGTTGAATTATATTGACTAATTTTAGGATGTTAACCAGACTTTCATTCCAGGGTTAAACTTCACTTGGCCACGATATATTATTATTATTGTTTATATATTGATACATTTAAGTTTTTAATGTTTTGCTAATGATTTTTGTGTTTGTGTTTATGAGAGATATTGTCATTAATGTTCTTTTTTTTTTTCGAGACAGAGTCTCGGTCTGTCACCCAGTCTGGAGTGCAGTGGCACAATCTCAGTTCACTGCAAGCTCTGCCTCCCAGGTTCACACCATTCTTCTGTCTCAGCCTCCCAAGTAGCTGGGACTACCGGTGCCCACCACCACGCCTGACTAATTTTTTGTATTTTTAGTAGAGACTGGGTTTCACCGTGTTAGCCAGGATAGTCTCGAGCTCCTGACCTCGTGATGCGCCTGCCTTGGCCTCCCAAAGTGCTGGGATTACAGGTGTGAGCCACCACGCCAGGTCCTAATGTTCTTATAACTTGTTTTAGTGTCTGGGCAACACTGGCCTTTTCAATAATTTGAAATATTCTGTCCTCTGCTTCTCAAAGAATTTGTGGAGGATTTTATTATTTTCTTCCTCAAACATTTAGTAGAATTTGCCAGGGAACCTATCCAGGCTGGGAGGGTTCTTTGTGGGAAGTTTGTATTTATGAGTGAAATTTCTTTAATTGACACAGGGCTATTCAATTTTTCTCTTTCTTCTTGGGTACTTTTGTTCATTTCAGCCTTTGAAGGAATTTGTTCATTTCCTGTAAGTTGTTAAATTTATTGGCATAAATTTGTTCATACAATTTCCATATTATCTTTTATTATGTTTTTGTAGGTTTTTATGGTAGCATCTTTATAGAGGTATAACTCACATATAACACAATTTACCATTTAATGTATACAATTCAATGTTTTTAAAGACATTTAGCTATACAGCTAATTTTGGAACATTTTTTATCACCCTAACAAGAAACCATATTCCCATACCAGTCCTCCCCAGCCTATTTACCCAGCCTTAGGCTACCACTCCTCTCTTTTCTGTCTCTGTAGATTTGCCTGTTCTAGACTTTTTATATAAATGAGATAATATAATATGTGGTCTTTTGCGACTGGCTTCTTTCACTTAGAATAATGTTTTTAAGGTTTATGCTGCTATGAACATACATGTACAAATGTTTGTGTGAACATACATTTTTATTTCTCTTGGGAATACACCTGGGGGAAGAATTTCTGGATCATAATGTAACTCTGTATTTAAACTTCTGAGGAACTGATGGACTGTTTTCCAAAATGACTGCACCATTTTAGACTTTCACCAGCAGTTCAGGAGGTTCAGTTTCTCTACATCCTTGCTAACATTTGTTACTATCTGTCTTTTTTATTACAGTCATCCTAGTGGGTGTGAAGTAGAAACTCATTGTGCTTTGGATTTGCATTTCCCTAATGGCTAATGATGTTGAGCATCTTCCCATGTGCTTGATGGCCATGTGTATGTATCTTTCTTGGGGAAATATCCATTCAGCCTTGTTATCCTTTAATGATTATAGAATCTGTAGCGAGTCCCTTCTCACTTTCCTGATATCAGTAATCTTCATTTCTCTCATTTTTTTCTTAATGAGTCTAAATAAGAGTTTATAAATTTCATTAGTTTTTTTAAAGTGCCAACTTTTGGTTTTAGTCATTTTTCTCTATTGTTTATAAATTTTCTATTTCATTTCTCCTCTTTACAACTTCATTCTTTTACTTACCCTGAGTTTAATTTGCTCCTCAGATTATTTAAATCAATGATCTAAATTTCCGCCTTAAGAAACTAGCTTTTTCTAGCATATGATCTATCCTAGTCAACATACCATGTGAACTTGAAGAGATCAAAATATTGATAGTGGCTTTCACATTTTCTCTATCTTTATTTTTTTCTGATACTATCGATTGTTTAGAAAAACTGCTTTAACATAGATTTCCATAATCTATACCCATAAAACTTGAATACGTTATACTACACCCAATTTATAGATTAAAAAAATGAAACGTGAGGCTCGGAAAGGTGAAATAGATTGCTGGTCTGAAACTCACCTAGAGATGAAAGTTAGGTAGACTCCATTGCTTGAGTTGGAAGAATATGCAGACAGGAAACCAATGGGAAGGTGACAGTACAATGTACCTGCTGACCTGATTATTCCAGTATAACAAAAGCATTCCGTCTCAGCTTGTCACACTTTGATAAGATATATTTGGGGAAATATCATGAGTTTTTGGTTTATTTATTAAACACCTGGATTTTTATGGTCTAACTTTAGTTGTTGACTGAGCAAAGTATTTGTTGACTAATATGACTGAGTTGTGAGATGTCTCGAAATGACATTTCAATTGTCAGTGAAGGGAGTGGCATAGACAGACAATTCCTTCATATCCACTCATCTGAGTCTGGCGTCTCCTTGAAGGCAGGCATGCGGAACGTCCATGTGCCTGGCATCTTGGCAGTGGTCAGTAAATGTTTGTCAACTGGAGTTGATGTGTATCCCGTTTCTTTGACCTTTTCTGTGAGTCAAGCACCAGGTTCATCTGAGTGAAAAAAATGCAACACAGTTGAGACTGCGATATGCCCTGTACACTAAAAGAGATCTTGATCATTACTAAATGGGTGTTAAATGAGGCAGTGTGGCCATGACAGAAATATGCAAGAATAAAATAAGTGTTATAGTTCACAGAACTTTAGAGGGGGAAAATATGATTTATGTATTACTTGTGGAATCTCCTGATTTGATATACTGGTGGAACACAGCGTTATATTCAAAGCAGCAGCGATAGCTCAGCTTGTGTGAAATGAAGGTAGGATTTGTAATACCATCCAATATTCTCCAAGTTTTCAGATTCAGAAAGAACAGTGTCAACATGTACTGAGCAGGGGAAACAATTTGGAGAAGATATAAAAGAAATAAAAGATGCCATCTTTTTTTTTTTTTTTTT
>NW_012116265.1:21884030-21905101 GCF_000951035.1 Colobus angolensis palliatus | reverse complement strand
CCCAGTACCTCAGTTCAAAATGCAGAAATCACCGGTCTTCTGTGTCCTTCGCGCTGGGAGTTGGAGACTGCAGCTGTTCCTATTCGGCCATCTTAAGATGCCATCTTTGACCAATGTAAATAAATGGGAGCTTTTGATTTATTTGTCTCATACTCAGATTGATGGGTTTCATAGTGAAGTAAATGTGTGTGCATCCCTGATTCAGGAGAGAGTGTTTTGTGTATCATTCTAGACTACTCCAGACTGACATTTCAAATCAACGTATCATCAGTGAAGTATTTATCATTAGCCCTTGAAGGATTTGTTTTTTAATTCATAGAGTCATGTCTTAGTTTCTCAGTGTGGAGAAGCTAAAACTGTGATCCTGTTTCTCATTTTCTCTCTTACCGCATAGGAAACTATCCCGGTCAGAAGCTACTCCCTGGTTGTATCAGTTTGCTAGGGCTGTCACAACGAAGTACCACAAACTAAGTGACTTAAACAGAAATTTGTGGTCTTAGTTCTGGAGGCCAGAAGTCCAATATTGGGATGTTGGCAGTGTTGGCTCCTACTGAGTGCTGCCAAGAAGAACCTGTGCCACACCTCTTCCTTAGCTTATGTTGTTGGCTGACAAGCTTTGGTGTTCCTTGGCTTGTAGAAGCATCTCTCCCACCTCTGCCCTCATCTTCACATGATGTTCTCCCTGTATGTCTCCAGGTTTCCCCTTTATATGAGGGCACCACTCACACTGGATTAGGGACCCACCCTACCCCAAGACAACCTTAATTACATTTGCAGAAGCCCTACTTCAAATAAGGTCACATTCTGAAGCACTGGGGATGGGGACTTCAACATATGAATTTTGGGGGACATGATAAAACTTATAATACTGCTTATAGGTGGAAAATAAATTATATATATTTATTAATAAGGAACCTCTAAGATGAACAGATTTGGAAGTCTAGTTTATCTTCAGTTGGTTCTAAGCATCTGTGTGACCTGGAATAAATTACTTCATTATCCCAACCTCAGCTTCTTCATCTGCAAAGTGGAAGAGGTGATACTTGCTCTCCTATGTTATAGAGTCATAGTCAATTATAACAATAGCTGCTGCCACTTATTGAGTGGTAATAACAGTAGGTACTATAACAAGAGTAGACACATTTTACAGGGTAGGAAACAGTGACACAGAGAAGTAAAATAATTTGCCCATAGCCAATAAAGTGGCAGAGCCAAGATTCGAACCCAAGAAGAAAGGCTACAGTGCCACCTCTTTCAACCAGGGAACTGGAAGAGCATCACTATATAAATTCTGTGTAAAGTGCAAGACACAATGCAAAAGTTCGTTATCACTAAAATAACTCAGGGCAAAGTCTTGTCCTTCCCACTTCTAATTCTTTTTTCTCTACCCCAAAGTTTATCAAACTTCCCCCCTTTTAGAATACTTATTGGAAACCCATACAAAACTCATACCTCCTCTAATGTTTTTGAAATTTCAGAACCTGCATCATTACTGAAGTAAATTCAAGCAATCATAATTTTAAAATCTACCTATCCAAACGGCCTCGGAGGCCCCCAACACACACACGCACAGACACATGTACACATACACACACAGTGTGTTAACTCAGTCCTTCTTGCCCTCAGTTTCTATGGTACAGCCATGATATGGCTTGGCTATCCCCACCCAGATCTCATCTTGAATTGTAGCTCCCATAATTCCCACATGTGGTGGGAGGGACCCAGTGGGACGTAACTGAATCATGGGGGCAGATTTTTCCCATGCTGTTCTTATGATAGTGAATAAGTCTCATAAGATCCGATAGTTTTATAAAGGGCTGTTCCCCTGTACATGCTCTCTTCCCTGCCTCCATGTAAGACATGCCCTTGCTCCTCCTTGGCCTTCTGCCATAATTGTGAGGCCTCCCCAGCTATGTGGAACTGTGAGTCCATTAAACCTCTTTTTATGTCTTTATTAGCAGCATGAGAACAGACTAATACAAGCCATCAAAGTCGAATATACCTTTCCTTTACCTACATTCTTTTTTTGTTATTTACCCTTGCTTTTCGTCATGTACCACATCATTGATGTAACTAAAAATACTAACTTCCAGACCAGGTATGGTGGCTCACATGTGTAATCCCAGCACTTTGGGAGGTGGATGTGGGTGGATCACCTGAGGTCAGGAGTTCAAGACCAGCCTGGCCAACATGGTGAAATCCTATCTCTACTAAAAATACAGAAATTAGCCAGGCATGGTGGCATATGCCTATAATCCCAGCTACTCAGGAGGCTGAGACAGGAGAATTGCTTGAACCCAGGAGGTGGAGGTTGCAGTGAGCCAAGATTGTGCCATTGTACTCCAGGCTGGGAGATACAGTGAGACTCTGTCTCAAAGCAAAACCAAAAACAAACAAACAAAAAACCAGCCTCCCTTATAGTCCCCCATGAGTTTCTGACTCCACTAGCTAATTCAATAAAGGCATTTTTAAGAAATCATATTTATTCGTGGGTATATGCACATGATACAAAACATTTCGCAGCAAAAATGGACTCCTTCTCACCCCATCCTCAATCAACTAATTTCCTTCCCTATAAAAATCTATTATTATTTATTTTGTGTTGTGTGTTTCAGCCAGAGATACTCTATGCGTGACGCAAACATATTAGCATCCATATGCTACTTTCATCTAAAAAGTAGCATACTCTCCACAGTATTGTAAACCTCTTCTTTCACCTATTAAGATATCATTTCTGTATTGTAAGACTTAAAATTTAATGTGCTGCCTTTGATCCCAAAAGTCCTGAGTTTCCCAACTTCTACCAGATATTCCCCCCAACCTTCCCAAAGAGAGAGTCTCCTTACGTACATGGTTCCTCTATCATGTGGGCCTGCTGGGCCCTACCCATTTCTCAACCTAACAGGTTTCACCTCCCAGCCAGCCCATGACATTAGTCACATCTTCCTATAGGAACCTGAGGTCACCTCTCCTCCTTGTTACTACATAGCCGGCCTCCCACAGCCCCTGTAGTTTGCTCTGCTCTGGATCTGGACTGTAGCCCCTGTGTGGCCCTGCGTGGTGAACAGTGTCCTCCTCCCCCAGGCTGCAAGTGTATGTGACTAATAAACTACCATCTGTCTCTTTTGTCTGGTGTGGGGTGTTGTGTCTGACTGTCTCATATTATTTAGAGCAGAGGATCCACCTTTACCAAGTGAGTGAATAGGAGGTGATTAGAACCAGTTCACATTACTGCATACAGCAATCCCTTGCTCTTCCTTGTAGCTGCACAGAACTCTATAGTATGAATAGAAACAAATTTACTTATCTTGTTCCCTGTTGGTAGACACTGGGATTTTACTCTTTGGTTCCACAGCAATGCTGTAGTGAATTTTCTGTTCCACATTTTGCATCTGAAGTCATCTTGCATCTGAAGGAGTAAATTCTTACAATTAAAGTATGGGTCAAAGGCTATGCACATTACATTTTAATAAACATTGGTCAGGCACATTGGCTCACACCTGTAATTCCAGCACTTCAGAAGGCCGAGGCGGGGGTGGATCACCTGAGGGTCAGGAGTTCGGGACCAGCCTGACCAATATGGTAAAACCCCATCTCTACTGAAAATACAAAAATTAGCTGGACCTGGTGGCATGTGCCTGTAGTCCCAGCTACTTGGGAGGTTGAGACAGGAGAATTGCTTAAACCCAGGAGGTAGAGGTTGCAGTGAGCTGAGATCATGCCACTGCACTCCAGGCTGGGCAATGGAGCAAGACTCTGTCTCAAAAAAAAAAAAAAAAAAATTAATAAACATTGCCAATTGCTGTTCATAGAATGTGTACCAGTTTAGACCCCCACAGGCAGCTGAACAGTCTATTCCCCATATCCTCGTCAACCCAGGACATTACCAAACTTTCTGATCTTGGCCAAGAGGAGAGGTGAAAAATGTCAAGTCCTTGTGGTTTTAGTTTACATTTTTATGAGAAGTGAGGGCAACTGTCTTTTCATATGGTTACGAGTCATTTGTGTTTCTGGCCTTTTTCTTATTGACTCGAAGAAGCTTTTCCTTTATTGAATAAATTACCCCTTTTCCTACGGTATGAAGTTGAAATGTCATTTATCATTTGTCTTTGTTTATAGTAGGTTTTGCTGCCTAGATTTGTATTTTATGTTGTCAAATTTACCTTCTTTTGTGGATTCTGGTGTTTGGGTTACATACAGACGCATCTTCTCCACTCTGTGTAGGAGAACCTCATTTTATTGTGCATTACTTGGTTGTGATTCACAGATATTACTTTTTTACAAATTGAAGGTTTATGGCAGCTCTCCATTAAGCAAGTCTATCAGTGCCATTTTCCCAAAAGTGTGCCCTTACTCCGTGTCTTTGTGTCACATTTTGGTAATTCTCAAAATATTTCAAATTTTTTCATTATCATTTTTTCTTTTATGGTGATCTGTGATCAGTGTTGTTTATGTCGCTATTATAATTGCTTTGGGTCACCACAAACCACACCTATAAAGGATGGAGAACTTAATAAATGCTGTGTGTGTGCTGACTGCTCCACCAACTGGCCATTCCACATCTCTCTCCCTCTCTTCAGGCTTCTTTATTCTCTGAGACACAACAATATTGAAATTAGATCAATTCATAACCTTACAATGGCTTCTAAGTGTTCAAGTGAGAGGAAGAGTCATACCTCTCTCACTTTAAATTAAAAGCTTGAGGCCGGGCGCGGTGGCTCACGCCTGTAATCCCAGCACTTTGGGTGGATCATGAGGTCAGGGGATCGAGACCATCCTGGCTAACACGGTGAAATGCCATCTCTACTAAAAATACAAAAAATTAGCCAGGCATGGTGGCGGGCACCTGTAGTCCCAGCTACTCGGGAGGGAGGCTGAGGCAGGAGAATGGTGTGAACCTGGGAGGCAGAGCTTACAGTGAGCCAAGATCACGTCATTGTACTCCAGCCTGGGTGATAGAACGAGACTCCATCTCAAAAAAAAAAAAAAAAAAAAACTAGAAATGACTAAGCTTAGGAAGATATTGTCCACCAAGATAAGCAGAAAGCTAGGCTTCTTGCAGCAAACATTTAGCCAAGCTGTGAGTGCAAAGGAAAAGTTATTGAAGAAAATTAAAAGTGCTACTCCAGTGAAAACAGGAATAATAAGAAAGCAAAACAGCCTTATTGCTGATATGGAGAAAGTTTTAAAAAGTCAATGCCTGGCTTCAAAAGACAGGCTGCCTCTCTTGTTAGGGGATAGTGCGGCTGGTGAAGCCAATGCTCATTTACCATTCCAAAAATCATAGAGCCTCTAAGAATGATGCTAAATCTACTCTGCCTGTGCCCTAAAAATGAAAAATGGAACAATGAAGCCCAGATCTGTTTACAGCAGGATCTATTGAATATTTTAAGACCACTGTTGAAACCTACTGTTCAAAAACAAAGATTCCTCTCAAAATATTGATGCTCATTGACAACGCTTCTCATCACACAAGAGCCTTATGAAGATGTACAAGAATGTGTAATATACAAGGCATGCTGTTTTCATGCCTGCTAACACAACATCCATTCTGTAGCCCTGGAACAAAGAGTAACTTTGATTTCCAAGTCTTATTATTTAAGAAATATACTTTGTGAGGCTAGAGCTCCCATAGATAGGGATTCCTCTTGGATCTGAGCAAAGTAAATTGCAACGCTCCTGGAAAGGATTCACAATTCTAGATGCCATTAAGAACAGTTTTGATTCCTGGGAGGAGGCCAAAATTTCAACATTAACTGTAGTTTAGAAGCAATTGATTCCAACTTCATGGATGACTTTGAGGGGTTCAAGACTTCAGTGGAGGAAGTCACTGCAAATGTAGTGGAAATAGCAAGATAACTAGAATTAGAAGTGGATCCTGAAGATGTGACTGAACTGCAGCAATCTCATGATAAACCTTAAACTAATGAAAAGTTGTTTCTCATGGATGAGTAAAGAAAGTGGTTTCTTGAGATGGAATCTGACCCTGGTGAAAATGCTGTGAACGTTGTTGAAATGACAACAAAGTATTTAGAATATTACATAAAGTTAGTTGATAAAGTAGCAGTAGGGTTTGAGAGATTGACTCCATTTTTGAAAGAATTTTTATGTGTTGGGGGGACGTAAAATGCTATCAAACAGCATTGCATGCTGCAGAGGCTCATTTCGTGAAAGGAAGAATCAACTGATTCTTCACAAACGTCATTGTGGTCTTATTTTAAGAAATTGTCACAGCCACCCCAACCTTCAGCAACCATTATCCTCATCAGTCAGCAGCCATCAATATCAAGGCAAAACCTCCCACCAGCAAAAAGATTACAACTTGCTGAAGGCTCAGATGATCCTTAGCATTTTTTAGCCATAAAGTATTTTAAAATTAAGGTACATACATTGTTTTTTAGACATAATACCATTGCACACTCAATCAACTACAATATAAACATAACTTTTATATGCACTGGGAAACCAAAAAATTCATGTGACTTGCTTTATTTTGATATTTGCTTTATTGTGGCAGTCTGAAACTGAACGCACAATATTTTTGAGGTATGCCTGTAGTTGCATTAAAAAAATTCTCCTGATGTTATTGTCAAGATTTTAATGGCTTTACTTTTATATTAAAATATTTGATTCATCTGGAATCTATGCTGATACAAGGTATGAGATGAAGATCTATAACTTTGTTTTTACAGTTGATTATTTGACAGTAATTCTTTTTTCCATTAACATACAATGTCATATTTATCAAATATTGAGGGACTGTTTCTGGATCTGTGCCTTCATGCACAAAACCAAGAATGTTTTAATTATTATATATTTAAAATATTTTAATATTCATTATTATGTATATATCTTTTCCTTATTCTTATTTATTTTGTTTTCCAAATGAACTTTAAAATCATCTTGCCTATGACTCCATGAAAAAATTCTATTGTTGTTTTTGGATTATTGAAAAATTCATATACTAAAGTAAGAAGAATTGAATCTTTAAGATGCCAAATTTTCCATTCAAAGACTGTGATGTGCATGTTATTTCTTTAAAGATCTTCATGCCCTGATAGTGTTTTAGAGTTTAGTTTATATAGCTCTTCCACATATCTCATTACATTTATTCCTAGATATTTAAATAGTAGTCTTTTCTTCCTTTGAGACTTTCTGACTGGTGGTAACCTACAAATATTAAGGCTGTTGATTTCTAGATAAGAGCTTCCCCAACCATCTAATTAAATGTTTTATTATTTATACTAGTTGCCCAGGTGTACAGTGATATCATCTTTAAATATGATGATTTTACTTCCCTTTCTTCAGTTTTCATAGTCCTTACGTCTTTCCCTTGTTTGTTTTGGGTTGGCCTTCAGAACAACGCTGAGTACAGGATAAAGGATGTCTTTGTCTTATTCTTGATTTTAACAAAAATGCTTCTGTAGTTTCCCTACAGCAAATATTGAGAATCCATGATGTTCCAGGCATCTGAATGTAGCAAATCCAACTGTCCTTCAGGACTCAACTCATATCCACCTTCTTCCAAAGCCCCCTTTGATCATCTCAAACAGAAATTGTCTTTGCCTCCTCCAAACTTCATATTTTGCTTCCCTTTACTGTCCTACTTTTTAGGATACTGTATACTTGTCTTAAATAGTCCACTAAAACTCAGTATGCTCAGAGAAGGCAGGATCTTTAACAAATCATCTAGTCATCCTCAGAACTCTGCTTTGCCCACAGCAAATGCTCAACGCAGTCCTGCTTAGTTAATTATAAATTAGTATGAAATTTTGTTCAAATATATTTAAACAAATACTAAGCATCTGCTCAGATCAATATGCAGGATTCTCATACAGAATACTTAACCATGAGTAATAAATGTAAGTCCAGCTCTCAAAATATACATGTATTCCTATTTAGCACTAGCCAATATGGGGTGCAATATTTACCTCTAAATTATTATAGAGAGAATGAGATAGAAAGGAAAAAGCCAGCTGGAGCCAGAAAGCTTGGAGTCTTTGAACCTCCCTCAGTTCTCTAAATCTAGATGAAATGATATGAATCATCAAGTCATTTCATGCCTTTTACACTTCACTTTAGGATCTTTTTCTCTAAAAAGCCTCTCTCAACAGGGATAATAGGGTGAGTGGCCTTAGTATCAGTGTTGGTTTCTTTGCAATGTGTAATTGGTTTTAGCTAGTGTGGAATGTCCTCTTGATTTTAAATTCCTATTTTTAGCTCCTCTGTATATTGTATTATGTGTTCACTGTTGCTGCCCACCCCGCTTGCAAGTCTATACAGAAGCATTTCATGTGGAGCTAGAGCTGTTTCAGGGAAGCCTGTCTTCAAGGCTGCCCTTTCCCCTGCACCTCCCCAGCTTCCTCAGAGGTCAGAGCAAGGCTGGTGTACAGGGCAGTGGATGTGAGAGCTTGAATTTCTTGCCACCTCAGGTTACAAGCCATAGTAGGAAGAAAGTGTATCCAGACCAGGAAACATGATTTGCAATCATGGTTGCAAATCTAGCCGCCTAAGCCTTGCACACCATTTGGCACATACTTGGCTCTTACACATCCATTCAGTGCATGAATGACTAAGCGGATAAGTGAATGAGTGGATATACATATGTCTTATCGGGAGGCGGCTCATGAACTGACAGACATTCACTATGGGCTTTTCTAAGTTTTTCAGTGGAATCGATGCTGGTAGTTTGTATATTTGCACTTGGTTTGGAAAACTTTCCTTAACCTAATCCTCAGGCGATACTGTGAACTTTGGGCTGCTTACTTGATAAATAGAGTTTTATTATTAATTCATGCATTTGAACGAACACATGCATTGAAAGCAGCAGCAAATCCTTTTAAACTGTGTGTTCTTTTAAAGAGGGTCTTTCTGTCATGCTCAGGGAAAAAATCAGTGGAGATGATGGCGACAGACTGGTCCCTCAAATCTCTGGCCATTGCCCAAGGAGGAGAGAACCCACAATCGCAGGCCATAGGGATTGCCTTCTGTGATCAGTATTAAACTCGAAGAATGTCTTTGTAACTAGAGACATATTCTGGGCAGTGTGGCTGTTAGTTTGTCCCAATCTTTATTTTAAGGCACTATCCTCATCTCTTTCTCTTTTCCTTTCCTCTGACGTTGATATCAACTGAGTTTTCAGGGTGCCAACTGCCCGTGTCAGTTCTTTCAGAGAGCAGCCTCTCTCCTTCTTCTGCCTCCCAATCCTTTCCTCTCCGCCAGCTCTTCTTGGCAGGTTGGTCATTCATTATTGATGACTCTCCAGCACCTTCTCCACCCTGGTGTTCCCACAGCCCTGTGCACCGCTGAGCAGAGCCAGGTACAGGATCTAGTTGGAGTCCAGGACGGCTGCTCCAAAGCCGCCAGGACTCTTTCCCTTCCTGGCCGTCAGAGAGGATGCCTGGGACTAGAGATACAGCAGCAAGGATGTCAGCAGCTGTTCTTGAGGAGGGTTTGTTTCTCTCCTCTGTCTTCTAGGAAGCAAAAGGTTAAACTGTTCATTTTAAGAGCCCCCGCTGGGTATAAAATACTGAGCTTTGTCTTTCTGGAGTGAGCTGATTCCTAGGCCCCTTGACCTTTACTCCAACACATCCGCTGCCCATCCCTTAGAGTGGTTTTCTTTGCTTTCTATTTAGTCAGAAGGAATGAGGCTAGTGTGTGCCGTTAGCTGAATTATTGGGGAAAAGCATTGGAAGAGAAGAAACTGATTCTCTCCATTTATCTTATTGTTACTTAACCAAGTCTTGGCAAGATACAATTTGGTGGCTAATTTGCATGGAGTGCCCTTTCTGAAGGCAGAGGCTCTGCTTGTGGATTCTGCAGTGAAGGCTGGAGTCACACCTTGGAAATGACTGTCCACTTTCACATTTGCATACATCACTTGCACACGTGGAGCTCCTTCCACCACCAGCCTCCCCTGAGCCTTCATAAGACACAGGCTGTTGCTTTAAGGAACATTAACAATCCAGACCCCTCCAGGGACCCATGTGACTCCAGCTTCTCCCACAATAGTCGGAAATCATAATTGAGAGTTCAGAATTCACAAGTACAAGGATAATGTTGGAGAAAGATAATCAGGCCCCTACTTCCCAGTTCCCTGAAATTAAAACAGATATTCATCTTGTCAGAATAAGAAAACAGGGTCCTGCTGTGTTCCAGACACCTGGCAACCTTGTTTTTAGAATACAGAAAGGGAGGGAAGCAATGTGTGTGATCACTCTAGCTAAAGAAATGAAGAGAGAAGCGAAGACCGTTTTTTAGTCCTGATTTCCTACAAGGGACAATGCACCTAAAGTTTTTCAAGCCTTGCTCAGAATCATCTCACAAAAGGAAAGGCCCTTTGCTTCACAAAATATTTTAATGAAAGCAAAACAGTGACTACGAGCCTCATGTACTGCTGGTTCTGCCTGTTTTAAATCTTCAAAGGCCTTTAATAACCTTGTGTATCACACAATCTCAGATTCTTACATTTTTAAAATAATTCACCAGCAAGAACCAATGTCAGAACTAAATGCTAATAAGATTTGGCCTGGGAGAGTAACATAGTAAGATTGTTAAGGTTTAATGCACTGTCATCAAAATGGGATAATCCTACAGCTGAAGGTCAAGTGAGCCTTTTCTAAAAAAAAAAAAAAAAAAAAATAGGGAAGAAAACATTATTGTAGCTTTTCCATTTTACTCAGTCAAATGAATTCAGCATAAACTTGTTATAGCCAAGTCCAGGCTAGACATTTCCTGGTGATCTGGCAGTTTCCCTTGTATTGTTCCTGTGGTTTGTCTCTTTCCTCCTCCTCTTTGTTTCTAATGATGATGATGAACAGCATCTCTGCAGTAGGCCACATTCTCAAAGTGCTCCATTCATTGTCACTAGAAAAGACCACTGTTGGGTTTTATTGCCATCATTGATATACATGGATAATTTACATACAAAATTGTGGTTTGGTTTTAGAGCCATGGCACCCGGAGTATCACTTCTGATGGGAAAAGGAAGAATGGCCTTCAGTGATGCAATAGGCAATTGCAAAGAGTTCTGCTCCCAGTTCTCTTGCTAAATCAAAAGATTGCAAGGGTCAAGATTGATTTCTTCATTTTCTTTAGGCCGCAATCTGAAGAGGCCCCAGCAGAAAACTCCAGCCCCAGGATTTCTAGTAATTGAAAAAAGAAGCAAGTGTTCTAGGGTAACATGTGGTGCCCATAAAAGGGCATCAGCTCTTGGGGACAGCCTGAGGTTACCAGGTTCACCTTTGCTCATTCTGCACAAGGATTGCTCCCCTCAGAGTTTCTGCAGGGGAATGTGTACTCTGCACACAGAGTTCAGTATTAAAGCTTCTACATGAATTTATTATAGAGTTGCTTACATTGACTGAGAATTTTTTTTTTTTTTTTTTTGGTACTCAGCCCTAATTTTCCCTGGCAAATATTGTTCTGTAACTTTGAGATGAATGTACCCATCAAAAACTCTGGAATAAATTCTCATGCAGTTCTATTACTGCTCATCATTTTGCCAAGGAACGTTAGTAAAGAGAGCTATAAAGTGGCTAAATAAGTTGTGTTTTTTGTTTGTGTGTTTGTTTTTCCTTTTCATTGTTTTATGTTTTAGTGGGAGAAGAATCCAAGATGAAAAGGCCAGGCTCTGGTTTTAGCTGTGCCACTAATTTCATGTGTTTATGCAAGTGTCCAGATCTTCCTGGGAATTAATTTCTTTATTTGTCAAAAAGAGTTAATAATACCTGGCCCGGCCAACCTGTAACATAGTTATGCATAAGAGTAAAATCACAGATGTGAAGTTTGCAAAATTCTAAGATCCTTAGGTAGCATTTCCTCATGTGTCGACAGGAGTAATGAATTATACACCTACTGCAAAAGGTGACTGTGGAGATCCAATGTCAAAGGGCTTAGGAGAGAATGTGACACATAAGTAGCATTCAGAGGATGGTAGCTGGAAGACCAAGCAACAAAGGTGTTACCACCAAATCCTTTCCATAACCCCCCTCCCATATAAAACAAAAGAGTCTAAATGGCCCCAGTGCTCACTTCAATGCTACTCATATTATTTGGCTTTGGAGACTTTGCTTTTTTGGAGCCCCTCATTCCTACTTTCCGGACATTTGCAGAATTCAGCTGTGTTTTCTAAGGATTTCTCTGGCATTAACTCAGAATGACCTTGCAGTAGGAATGACTTTGGAGCTGTAGCAACTTGAGTTTAAATTCTAGCTGCTCCTTACTAGCTGGGTGCGATTGATTCCAGGCAACTGTCAATACCTTGTGTCTCAACATTTTCAGTTGGGGGTAGCGTCATATCATCTCCCTCACAGAGGAGTTAACGAGTTGAAATGACACAGATGCTACAGTCAGGAGACGCTACCTAATTTTCTGGGCCCAGTGCAAAATGAAAATTCGGGGCCCCTTGTTCAAGCATATAAAGCACTTCAAGATGGCAACAGCAGAGCATGAAACCAAGCCCTAGGCCTTCTGAGCTCAGGGTCTTGTGCAACTGCATGGGTCACATGCCCTCGAAGCCCACCCTGGCCGCAGTTCCCATAGTGGCAGCCTGCCACCTAGTGGGTACTCAGTAAAGACCGCTTGCTTTTCTTCCCTTGATAGCCTTAAATCCCTGGGGGAACTTGCATTTACTCTTAAACTTCCTGCCACAGTTTCTCCCCTTATGATGGTTCCTTCTGCTGGTTAAATTGCCACTTCTCTTTTGCCCCTGAAATCAGGGAGCCAAGTAATTAAGAGAAGATAGCTTATCTACACAACCCTCCCATCTCTATGTCTGTATTTCCCAAGTTCTTTAAAAGATAACCCAATAAAATAACAGCATCATGATGCATACAAAGGGGCTATGATATATGTGTGGCAGACTGGGGAGTAAGGATGGAGAAGGTATTTGACACAAAGAAGAAAGAACAAAGGAAAACGAAGGTATTAGAAGATAAAAGCTTGCACTTCACAGAGGATGTTATTTTGCTGCCGTGTATCTAAGCACAATTGAGGCAGATTCGTTGTAACATCACCTCATGTACTTTTCCCAGCTTTTTTCAGCCACTTTCACTATGTAAAACAAACAAACCTTTTCTGTGCACTTACGTCCCTTGTCTCTGAACTTCATCAACAAAATATTTGTTATGCATTCTTTTATTCAGGATTCACAGTATCTGTGGGTTTGGATATGCTACTTCTTTCTTCATTTTATAGAGGAGGGGATGATAGAGTAACATAAATAGTTACTGTGTTAGTTGAAATGTTTTGTCTCCAAGTATCAGAAAGCCCAACTTACAGTGTCTGTGTTGGGGGTTGGAAACTGGGGAGAGGTTCCTCCTAACGAGATGCTTGGAGGCAGACCACCGCCCACTGACATCATGGCTCCTGTCTGCGGCTGTCTTGGCTTTTCCCT
Organism: Colobus angolensis palliatus; assembly: GCF_000951035.1. Taxonomy (NCBI): domain Eukaryota; kingdom Metazoa; phylum Chordata; class Mammalia; order Primates; family Cercopithecidae; genus Colobus; species Colobus angolensis. The sequence goes on along the minus strand of NW_012116265.1, from coordinate 21,891,705 downwards.
CATAATCACAAGATGGCTGCTGTGGGTCCAGGCATCACAACATGGTCAAGAGAAGAAGAAATGTGGGAAGAAACAGTATCCGCCATATTGTTTTCTTTTCTTGGGAAAGTTATACTTTCTCAGGCATCCACTGGCTTACAGACTTCTACTTATGACTCATTGGCCAGAACGGTGGGAGTTTCTAGCTGTAGACAGGGCTGAGAAGGTGAGTGTTTAGCTTTTCCCACCTTTTTACTGGTGGGGGGAGGCAGCTCTAGGGTGAAGCACACAACATTGTACACTTTATAGTGACAGAAGTAGCAAGGGGCAAAGATAGAGCCTGAACCCAGGTCCTCTAATCTTGAGTTTAGAGATTTTGCCCTTCTGCCATATTGCTCTTCTTTTAAAAATACATTCAGCAGCATCCAGCTTGTCCATTTCCTGCTGAGACAAGCCAACAGGTATCACTCCACATTATAGAAATTTAGAACAGGAAATATATTTACTATGCCTTCCCTTAAGGTTCCTGAGAGAGAACTTTCTCCAAGTTATGTAAAACAGAGATAAAGTGGCTTATAGAAAATTTATTCCTCACCTGATAAATTCTGTGCATGTGTAGTTTCATAGAACTCGTTGTAGCGCATTTAGAAACACATGACCAGAAACTGTGTGAAACATTGCTTTGGGATGGATGGTGCCCATCTGGCCTTAAGCTATCCTTCCCCCCGCTGCTGTTCTTCAAACCACAGCCAGTTTATTTTTTGGTAGAAACTATTTACATATGAAGATCATATTTAGATGCCTTTGGTAATTTATTAAACTCACTTTCCTGAAGCGAGACCAGAGTTTAAAACTTATGTAAATACCAGCCTGAGAGATTAGAAACAAAAGCCAGGAAGGAATTTCTCCACTGCAATTACCACATGCAGTTACCACGGCAGGGAAGCTGTGCTGGATAATTCAGTCCAAGGTAGAGAAATAACAGAGTCTGGAAATGTAAATATGTTTCTGTTAGAGATACTTGAAATAACGTTTACACTATCTTCTTCCTTTTTAGCTATGGGATATTGTGCAAGACTTTTTTGTTGTGTTTTCTTTAAATGCTCCGGGCAGTAAATTGAAAGTATATAGCACCTGCTAAATGTTTAGTCAGTAGTCGAAACGTTGAATAAATCATGAAATCTGTAGGTGAACTGAATAGTAGCTGCCCTGGAGAGAACTGTAATTCAGTGTTGACAAAATAAATCCCCCTGCATTTTTCTGGGGAATCTTTTATTTTTAGCAAGAGTATTTTGATACTCCTAAGTTAATTAATAGTTTTAACAGAATGGAATGTTATTGAACCTACCAGTGTTGTTTAAGAGCTAATGTTCGTGTGCCAGGCGCCAGGTTAGGTAATTTTGTAAGCATAGATCATTACATTCTCGCCCAGCCCAGTTGGGTTCCTAGCTCTGCTTTTCCAGATTAATAGCCAAGACCCTGAGAGGCTGTAACTAGTCCAGAACCACATGGGCTAGGAGGAAAGGAAGACCTTCCACCACTTATTCACACAAGTAAGTTCTTCCTGGGCAGTGTGGCAGATACAACAGACTGGCCCACTTAACTCTTATTCCACCCCCGCTCTATCTTGTCTGCTTCTACCACAGAGACCAGAAACCACAAATCCCCAGCCTCCTGTGGCTTGGCTTAGGGTAGCCCAAAGGCACAGTTCTGCCCAACCATGCATAGGCAGAATTCCCTGGGGAACATTTCTCTCTCCCCAAATAGGTAAAGCTTCTTTGCCCTTTAACCTTTGTTGTTCCTCCTCTTCCTTCATGAGAAGAAGATTCACTTTCGAGACATGCAGCAGCCACCTTCTAACAATCAGAAGGAAATACATGGTTAAGGTTGTTGAAACAAGAAGTAAAAGAAGTCTAGTTGCTCGATGATATTCTCCATTGTCTTTTTATTTTTTTATCTTTTAAATTATACTTTAAGTTCTAGGGTACATGTGCACAACGTGCAGGTTTGGTACGTATGTATACATGTGCCATGTTGGCGTGCTGCACCCATTAACTCGTCATTTACATTAGGTATATCTCCTAATGCTATCCCTCCCCACTTACCCCACCCCACGACAGGCCCCAGTGTGTGATGTTCCCAAGTGTTCTTATTGTTCAGTTCCCACCTATGAGTGAGAACATGCAGTGTGATTTTCTGTCCTTGCAATAGTTTGCTCAGAATGATGGTTTCTAGCTTCATCCATGTCCCTACAAAGGACATGAACTCATCCTTTTTTATGGCTGCATAGTATTCCATGGTGTATACGTGCCACATTTTCTTAATCCAGTCTATCATTGATGGGCATTTGGGTTAGTTCCACAAGCGTGATGATATTCTCAAATAGATGCCCTAGCCCTAGGTTGCCTGCCATTACATTCCTTATTACACAAGAATAATAATCTCTTATTGTATTCCAATCATTGATGGGCATTTCTTTTCTTTCTGCATAGCCAAATACATGGCCAAATCAGTAAACTTGAACTTCTCAAAGTGGCCATCTGCTAGCTACAAGCTTATAAACTGTTCCGTAGGTATAAAGAATTGAAAGCAGGTGAAGTGCATGTGTGTGTATATTTCACATATCATTCAGGTCAACGTTCCTTTGAAAATGAAGAATGCAACTCTATTAAGATAATAGTGTTGGCCGGGTGCGGTGGCTCAAGCCTGTAATCCCAGCACTCTGGGAGGCTGAGACGGGTGGATCACGAGGTCAGGAGATCGAGACCATCCTGGCTAACACAGTGAAACCCCATCTCTACTAAAAAATACAAAAAACTAGCCGGGCGAGGTGGCGGGCACATGTAGTCCCAGCTACTCAGGAGGCTGAGGCAGGAGAATGGTGTGAACCCGGGAGGCAGAGCTTGCAGTGAGCTGAGATCCGGCCACTGCACTCCAGCCTGGGCGACAGAGCGAGACTCCGTCTCAAAAAAAAAAAAAAGAAAGATAATAGTGTCAATGTGGTAACTGATCATTTACAGCAATTAGAGCAAAAGATACAAAAGTCAGGCAGAACTGGGTTCTAATGCTGGCCATAGCACTGGTTGGTTATGTGACCTTCAGCTCGTTAGTTAGCCTTGCGTATATTTCCTTACGTTTGATTGAGGATAAGAGTAGTTTTATCTCATAGAGATTTGAGGGGCATTTGGCACAGGATCAGGCACAAAGTAAGCACTCAGTAGTATTGTTGCCAATAATAATAATAGAATTATTTAAGACTTGCAGATTGAGGGAATTTGATGAAATATATAACGACTGAGGTTAAAGTGTTCTAATTTTCTCTGTCTAGATTCATCTTTCATGGTCCCTTTTTAATCTCACACCAGTGTCCTTCCAGAATTAAAAGGTTAATGATTTTACTGCCTAGAGAAGCTTCCTTAGGGGCTTGTGAACGGTGAAAATGTGCGTGTTTGCCTCGGCTCTCTATTTCCATTGTCAAAGGCCTTCGCAACTTTACCTAATGATTCTAGCCACTATATCACTGTAGTGATCAAAATACTATAAGGTGAGACCAAACCTGTTTCTCATATCAACAAATAAAAGTGAACTAAACTCACATATTAAAAGTAAAAGATTCTCAAATCAAGTAATAAAGTAAAACTTAACCATATGCTGTACCCCATATATACCTAAAGCAAAGTGTCTCAGAAACTTGAAAATAGAAGGATGAGCAAAGGAATATTATCAAATGCCAACAAACAGGAAAGTAGAGGCCAGTTATTTTAGAATAAAACAAGGCTGAATTTAGAAAAAAAAAAAACATTAAACAAGAAAAATAAAGACAATTGTGTGATAAGCTGTATCATTCACAAGGAAGACCAAACGGTCATCAGTGTTTCTGTATCAATGTAGCCTGAAAAGTTAAGCAAAAACTACCAAACAGATAAGGAAAAATAGAAAGACTTTAATTATAGGAGGCTTAACAGATAAAATAGACCCAAAAGATGACGTAGATGGCCTAAATAATATAAGTAGCAAAGTTACATATATCAAATTCTATCCCTGAAAACTAAAAATATGTCATCCTTTTAGATGTCCATAAAACATTTCCAAGAACTGACTATCCTTTAGACCACACAGAAAACCTAAATAAACTCCCCCAATCAGAAATCACACAGATATTGTCCTCTAAACACTCTGAGTCAAAAATGAATCAATGTGAATACATGGAATATTTAAAATTAATGATAATGACTATAACCACATTACATATCCTATGGGCTCAACTAAAGCATTTGCTCAAAAGAAAATTTGTATATATAAGTACTTAAATTAATGAACAAAAAATAAGGGAAATCAGTGCATATGTCGTCTGCTCATGAAATTAAATATAAGAAAAATAAAGTTAACCTCAGGAAAATGTAAGATAGTTATGATAATAAAAGCAGAAAACAGGAAAAAAGAGTAAATAATCTTTAAGTTAGCTCTTTATGAAAAATCAATAAATCATTAGTAAACAAACCAAAATGGATGCCAATAAACTATATTCCAGGAAAATAAAATTACCAGGCATGACCCCAGATGGAGAGAAAACAATCTAAGGAAATGAATTAGTATAGAAGAAATACAGAATGTGGAGACAAAGCAAACTTCTTGAAAGAAAACACCAGTCCCAGAATGTTTCACGGATTACTTCTACCAAACCTATAAGGAAAAGATAGGCCCAATATTACTTAAACCAAGTGAAAGCTTCAGGTTATTTTTCTGAAGCTAACATGCATCATGTATATTCTGATAAATAGAGAACACAAAAAAGCAAACTAAAGATCAATATTGCTTATGAATATCAGTGTAAAAAACCCTAATTAAAACATTAGAAAACAAATCTAAGCACTCACAAAGACAAGAATTTACTATGATCAAATGGGATTTAGTCTTAAAAAATGTAAGACTATTTCAAACTTCACAACTGTATTAATTTAATTCATGAAATATTGTCAAAATTAAGAATCATTTTATCATCTCCATAAATAATTGAACAGGCATTTGATAAAATTCTCTAATCTTGATGAAAAACTCAAAATATTATTTTATTATACAGACAGAGACATCCACAAATACACATACCAACACATACTTAGTAACATGTCCCCAAAGCTACTGGCATTAACTGCTGAAGAAAGTGTCATTAATGTTTGCTACAAGAAAAGACACCTTAATCATTAGCGTTAATTAACATTATTGCTCCAGAGCGTCTAGCTAGCGTAAGTAAACCAAAGAAAAAAATAAGCAAAGTAATTTTAACCAGGAGTTAAAATTATCATATATGCAGATGATATAATTATATACTATAAAATACAAAGAATCACATAAAAAATAGTATAAACAATAAGGAAATACACGTAGGTGATTGAGTACAAAAATACTACTCCTGGTAACCTTTCCACAAACAGAAACTGGTTAGAAAATATAACTGAAGAGATCCTATTTACAGTAAGAATAAATTTAACAAGAAATGTGTCTGAATTACACAAATAAAATTTTTAAATGCTACTGAAAAACATGAAAAATGATTTAAACAAATGGAAAGGCATACTCCGTTTAACATAAAGATGTCTTATCTAAATCAACTTATACATGTAATGCAACGCAATTAAAAAATAGGTCTTCTTAGAAGTACAGGGGTAGATTCTAAAGTTCAAGAACAGGTAAGCCCAACCCAAAAGTTTCAGGCAAAATTAAGAAAGGGGGATTAGCCCTATCAAATATTAAAATGTATTATAGTCCAGGTACCTGAGGTCTGGAGTTCAAGACCTGCCTGGCCAATATGGTGAAACCCCATCTCTACTAAAAATACAAAAATTAGCCGGGTGTGGTCGTGGGCACCTGTAGTCCCAGCTACTTGGGAGGCTGAGGCAGGAGAATTGCTTGAACCTGGGAGGCGGAGGTTGCAGTGAGCCAAGTTGGCGCCATCGTACTCCAGCCTGCATGACAGAGTGAGACTCCGTCTCAAAAAGAAAAAAAAGAAAGAAAAACTATTGAAAACTACAGATGTTAAAATATATATGTCTCCATATCTTTATTTTTAATTTTTATGGCCACATAGTAGGTGTATATATTTGTGGAGTACTTGAGATATTTTGATACAGACATACAATGTATAATCATCACATTAGGGTAAATAGGGTATCCATCACTTCAAGCACTCATTACCTCTTTGTATTACAGACATTCCAACTGTACTCTCATTATTCTAAAATGTATTACAAATTATTGCTGACTGTAGTCACCCTGTTGTGCTATCAAATACTAGATCTTATTCATTTATATCTCTATATCCTAACAACCAGGAAACTCTAGGTAAGTGTCTAGAAATAGACCAAACTACATATGACAAATTTATTATTTATATATCAATGAAAAATATGTCTGTTCAAAAATGCTATTGAAACAAATGAATACTCTTTGGAAAAAAATTAACTAGCAGAAACACCATAAACAAAATTAGAAAATGATATACTGAGAAAAATCATTTACAAAGGACTATTCTTAACGTATTAAAAAATCTCTTGAATAAAATTAAAAAACAGCCCAATGGAATAGAAAAGGCAAATAATATACATGTTTACTTCCCAAAAAGAAATAAACATGGTGCAAACCATTGAAAAAATGCCCATTCTCACTCACAATAAATGTATAGTAAGACTACTGAGAAATGCTGATTTAAAAAAAAAAAAAAGCCTACCAGATTTCACATTGACAAGGATCAAAAAGTTTAAAAGTTTAATCACACATAGTTGGCAACACTATAGGGAAATAAGGTACCTTCATACATCTTTGGTGGAACCACGAATTGGTACTATGTTGATTAGGAACAGATTGCCAGTATTTATCGTACAACTTGCATGTATCTCCTGATTCAGAAATGTCACTTCTAGGAATTCATCCTACATTACACTTGTGCAATTGTGTGTACTTGAACTTGTGTGAATGATGGATGTACATGAATATGCTTTGTCATATTGTTTGTGAGAACCAAAGATTACAAACCACCAAATGCTGGCCAATATACACTCATTACCACAAAGTTCTGGTCAATTTAGAGACAGAAATCCTATGTCCATAAAGGATATAATCTCTAAGAAAACAAACTGCTGACAGCATCGTAGGGTATGTTACCATTATTGTAAAATGGCAATAGTAATAATTATTATATAAATGTATGCTTGCGTATGAATAAAATGCCCTAAAAGTACACTGCTAGAGTTTAGATATTTGTCCCTGCCCAAATCACATGTTGAAATGTAATCCCCAGTGTTGGAGGTGGGATCTGCTGGGAGGTATTTGGGTCATGGGGGCAGACCCCTTATGTCTTGGTGCTGTCCTTGCAATGGTGAGTGAGTACTCACAAGGTCTGGTTGTTTAAGTGTGTGGTACCACACACCCCTCCTTGCTTCTGCTCCCACCACATGAAATGCCTGCTACCCCTTTGCCTTCTGCCATGATTGTAAGCTTCCTGAGGCCTCCCCAGAAGCAGATGCCATCACTGTACTTCCTGTACAGCCTGGAGAACCATAAGCCAGTTAAACTTCTTTTCTTATAAAACACCCAGTCTCAGGTTTTTTCGTTTTTTTGTTTTTGTTTTTGTTTTTGTTTTTGTTTTTGTTTTTTTTTATTATACTTTAAGTTCTAGGGTACATGTGCATAACGTGCAGGT
>NW_012116265.1:21839594-21879365 GCF_000951035.1 Colobus angolensis palliatus | reverse complement strand
TTTTTTTTGAAATGGAGTCTCGCTCTGTCGCCCAGGCTGGAGTGCAGTGACGCGATCTCAGCTCCGCTCACTGCAAGCTCCGCCTCCCGAGTTCACACCATTCTCCTGCCTCAGCCTCCCGAGTAGCTGGGACTACAGGTGCCCACCACCATGCCCGGCTAATTTTTCTGTATTTTTAGTAGAAACAGGGTTTCACTGTATTAGCCAGGATGGTCTCGATCTCCTGACCTCGTGATCCGCCCACCTCGGACTCTCAAAGTGCTAGGATTACAGGCATGAGCCACCGTGCCCAGCCAGGTATTTCCTTATAGCAACGAAAGAATGGCCTAACATATATACATTAGAACCTGATTACAATAGATGTTTCTTGGGAGGGGACTTCAGTGGCCAGGGTTGGTGATAAAAAGTATTTTTTAATGTATCCCCTTTTATATCTGTTAGTTTTTGTACGTGCATATATACTACCTATTCAAAAAGTTAATTTTAAATTAACTTAGATCCCAATTCAAACTCCACATCTGCTGCCTCCCGCTTTGTGACCTAGAGCAAACTGCAGGCCAGCTGCCTTCTCTGTGGAGCAGGGACTGTCAGAATCTCCCATCCCAGGGTGTGATCAGAGCTACATGAGATAATCATGGAAAAGTACCTGGCAATTACACATAATTGCTTAGTAAATACCCTCCACTTCTTTCCCCCTAGGATTAAAGTAAGCTGCATCTAACTATTACAACTTAATAAGGTGCATGATTGTGCTTTGCTGTGTTTTTAATTTTCTTGTCATACCTGGATGGTTTAAATATCTGGCTTCCGTTGGCATAATTAAGTAAAAGAGCAGCGTACATCACCAGTCAGGCATACTTCTTTTGCTGTTGTAAAAGTGATACTTTTTATTCAGAGCCAAGTCTAGATATTCACCAGTCCCTGGCACGACTAGAAAAAGGTTTAAAGGACTAAAGCTGCTAGAGCACAATTATGTGTTGGCTGTGGACTTGAGATGCCTGGATTCTGTCCCTCCTGACTATAACTTAGCAGCTGTTTGTCACTGGAGATGTTTTAAGACTTCTGCAGACTTCCATAGCATCACTTGTGAAATGGGAATAACTATTTAATACCTCACAGAGGTGCTATATTAGCTTCTCCAGAGGAACAGAATAGGATTTACATGATAGATAACAATAGGATATAGCCTATATAGATATAGATATATAGATATATGGATTTATTGTGGGAATTCGTTCATGTAATTGTAGAGGCTTAGAAGTGCCACATATGCCATCTCCAAGCTGGAGAAGCAGGAAAGCCAGTAGTGTAAAAATCAGTATGAGTCCACAGGCCCAAGAACCAGCAGCTCTGATGTCCCAGGGCAGGAGAAGTTGGATGTCCCAGGTCAAGGGGAGGAGGGAATTTACCCCTCCTCCATTGGAATCTTCAATGGATTGGATGATGCTTGCCCACACCAGTGAGGGTCATCTTTACTCAGTCTACTGATTCAAACGCTATTCTCTCTCAGAAACACACTCACAGTCATACCCGGAAATAATGTTTTACCAACTATCTGGGCACCCCATAACCCAGTCAAGTGGACACATAAAATTAACCATCACAGATGCTGTCTAGAATGCATAAAGTCTGTCTGGAAAAGCACCCAGTACATAATAAGCACTCAACAAATATTTTTGGAAAAGTATCAAACACTCTGTGCAAGGAGCAAGACATGGTTCCTACCTTCACAGTCTACACAAATTAACAGGGAGATGAAACAATGACCCAAATCACTAGAGCACCAAGCCGTTTAGGGGAGAAACTGAAGTGAAGGGGGCAGGCATGACTCATAAACAGTAATTTCCTTTCCCTCTCTACGGCCCCGCCAGTGAACTGGTGGCCACGTTGACTAACTGGAGACAGGATACCAAGGAGAACAAACATCATTGTGAGGGCCAATCCTCCACATCCCAAACCAACAGAGTCCTCAGGAAGAGCTGTTAGGAACAAGATGAAATGGGTGTGAGATTCAAGAAGTCACAAAAGGTAGACATTTTAAGCTCTTCTCCCAATATACATTAAAAATCTCACTGAGAAAGTGTGAAATATATACAATATGCACATGTATATACTATTTCTTACTTATTTGTTTTCTTGAGACAGAGTTTCACTGTTGTTGCCCAGGCTGTAGTACAATGGCACGATCTCGGCTCACTGCAATCTCCGCCACCCTGGTTCAAGCGATTTTCCTGCCTCAGCTTCCCCAGTTGCTGGGATTACAGGCACCTGCCACCACACCTGGCTAATTTTTTTGTATTTTTAGTAGAGATGAGGTTTCATCAGGCCGATCTCAAACTCTTTACCTCAGGTGATCCACCAACCTCAGCCTCCCAAAGTGCTGGGATTACAGGTGTGAGCCACTGGGCCTGAGCAATACTATTTGTTACTTTAGATGTTGGGAAGTTTTCATGAAAATTCTCTTGTCCACTCTCATTTACATGCACACACACACACATGCATATGCATATGCATGAACACACACATGCTTCATGGCACTTCTTGTCATTAATCCTAATTGGGTAAAATCTTATTGAGGAGCAATAAACCAGATAAAATATCCAACCACTCCCTGGTGCCAAGTCTCTTGAGTCCCCCACACTCCAGGTGGGCAAGGCAGCATGCCAGCGGACACAGCATCACCTGCTAAGAGGGAGTGGTTGTGGAAAACACAGAGGCAGGCGGCCTGGTGGCCAAGGTCCACACCACATCCTCCCAGGTGGGCACTGTCCTGAGTAGGCTTAAACTGGCATTGTCTGTCCAGTAAGTCCTTTCTTTTCTAAGGAAGGCAAGTATCAACTAATGAGCAACATGCAAGTGTTTTCATTTTAGGAAAGGAGAAGAACCCTGGAATTATGGGGCCTGGTGAAGGTTCATTTAAGTATCAAGATGAAGTTGGCTAAACCCACAGTGTGGAGGCACTCTTTGCAGCGGGTGGGCCAGATGGAGCAGCTGTGTGACAGATCTTGGAGGCAGCCTAAGGGCAATGAGCACCTGGAGAACAAAGAGGGAGGGGCTGCCCACCTGAGGAGGAAAAGGCATGTGGAACTGTCCCCTAGATGGGGCCCTGAGAACTGCTGGGAGACATCACAGGGCCACCCTTCTCCCCACCTCTGGCTTCACAACCTACTGCCCTTCTGTACACAGTGAATTCTGAGGTCAAAGGCCACTGTGCCAAACTTTCAAGTGGAGTGAAGCCTCCTCCGTGGTGAACTATACACTTGGATGGCATCATGTCCACTTTTTGTGTTCTCCACGGCACCCGGCAGCAGGTTCGCAGTCAATGTTAGTGACGGACTGAGATCGTAGATGCAAATATTTCTCCAGCATCGGGGACTTGCCTTACTAGGATCTACCACTGGAATCCCAATCCAGGATGACAGTTTGAACCCTTCCAGTCCAGTTCTGCCCCACTTGTCAGTCTTTGCCCTTGACAATGAATGCTGTAAATGCGTGTATTAAATGCCCCCTGAGTGTGTGTAACACAAGCCGGTGATGTCAGAGTGGCACCAGACAGGGAGCAACACTTCTGCAAAGGAGCAGGTATTCCAAGCCCTTCTCATCTTTCCTGAGCATTTGTCATTTGGGTGGACCTTGTTGCACCCTTCAGCTGTTAGCAGTGACTATAAATGGAAAGGAAGTTCTCAAGAACCATCAGCACCCTGAACACTCATTAACAGGAAAAATTGGGGACCCAAGGAGGCCCAATACCCTGTTACTGTGTACTCACCTTCCTCGTGCCAGGGAGGTCATAGGGAGGTTGAAAAATCAAGGATTTTGCCATGTATCTGAGTTTGATTCCTCCAAAAGGGCATTAACTTCTCATATTACCTCTGCAGAGCAGGATTTAAAATCTGTGTTAGTGACAGAGTATTTCATTTCAGATCCACAGGGCCCACATCTAAAGTTAATATTGCATGCTTGTCAGAATGAATTCCAAGCCCTCTCACAGCAGGCCCCGTGTGGGATCTAGAGACTCCTGGCCAGAGAGGGGTGACGAGGGTTCTGTCCCAGCTTCCAACTGACACCTGCAGAGATTTTTTTTTCTGAGATGACATTTTAAGTTTTTGGTGTGCCCCATCTTCCCAGACAAGCTGCAAATTTCTGTCACACTGTGCTCTTTCCAAAGCCCAGTGGTCTGCAGGGTACCTTTGAGAGGCCTCCTCTGATCCAGTTAATCAGTTAATCATTGACAACATAGACAGGGCATCTGGCCCAGGCCAGAGAGGGCTTTCAGCCAAGTCCCTCTGGAGGGTCAGTCTGTAGAGGGATGTGATTAAGGCAGCAGATTCCCCCAGGATTCTGTTAGACACAGAGGACACAAGGTCACCTGGCCAAAAGTGGAAATCAGGAAGACTCAAGATTCTGCGTCTACCTGTTTCGTTTTCCCATAGCACCTGCCCTGGCCTGCTGTCGTACGTCATCATCACCGAGCTTAAAACCACCCTGTTGTTCAGAAAAAAAAAAAGAGAGCTATTTGGTGTTAGAACACTTTCCTTACAGAGCATAGCAGTTTGTTAGAGAGGTGAGCAGGCATTAGGATTTCATTTATAATCTTGGAATAAACATAAGCCAACAGACTGTATTCTTGCAGGGTTAGTGTCCCCTGCTTTACAGTATAGGAATGCCCGACGACGTTTTTATTATAGAGGGTTGAATATGGTGCAGTATTTAGTGGTGACAATTGCCCTGGGAGTGCAGCCCAGAAAGCCACAGCTGCATTTCCACTTGGTGTTGGCCAGGAGCTGCCTCACCTGGGGCTCCGGGGTCTCTTTGAGACCTCAGTTCCATAGCCTGTGGGTACTGTCCTTGTGTCATCATCATTCTCTCTCTCTCCCTCTCTCTCCATTCCACTCATTCAGTCTCCCACCTTCTTTTTCTCTGACTGCCTCCAGGCACTTTCTTCAGCACAGAGCTTGGGTGGTGCCTCCCACTGGCCTTGGGCACCCTTCTTCGAGGCCACTCACCCTGCATGGAGGAGAGGAAGGGAAGGAGTGGCCAATTCATTATCGTAACCAACACCTGATTTTGTTTTTCTCCATGGGATACCCAGATGTATGCTTCTTTTACAGTTCATGTTTGTGATACTTTGTCCCTTAGAGAAAAAAGCTGTTTACAAATGTGAAATTATTCCAATTATCTATGTTGCATTCCTCAGCCCTGCAAAGAGTTAAATGATGCGTAAAATCACCTGTCAGCCTGCATTAGACAGGGCTGTATTTACACACCCAGAGGTGGCCTGTGAATTATTTAACCAAAGGGACTCTTGGCTCGGTGTCTGGCTAGACACTGTTGAGCCCCATTTCGTTTGGAGGTGCAGCCTGTGGCCCCAGAGCTTCCTCTTGGCTGGGGAAACCGTCTAACAGACACAGTGGGCTGCTGCCAGAACCAGGTCTCCTTGAGAACAACTTGAACTAAGCTCCTCCTGGCTCCAGATGGCTCACAAACTAGAGAGGAGTTTTGCAGAGTCCTGAATGCTTTGCCAAAAAGAGAGTTGGCACTCTTCCAGTCCAGGCGGTAGGTTTGCCTGCATGCTGTGAATGCCAGGATTATTGTTGGGGTTTTAGAGAGTCCATTTAATAACACCCCCAGTTCCCATCTGAATTTGGAACCAATGAGAGAAAAAGGGAAAGCAATGAGGTGGATGGAGATCAAAGCATCACCTTTGTTACCGACTGACCTCTCAGAGAACAGGGGGACAGTGACACTGAATATCCCAATTAGGAACCCCAGAGTAGAGACACACTTCCACACCCAGTACTGGAAACCCATCTGCCTCATCCCAGGAGGCCGGATCCTGGGTCCCTGTACCCTGGGGCAGGGAACGGAAAGGAGCCACACCTTCTGCAAGCAGCCAGCTCCTCACAGGAGGAAGCCAGGGCCAATTCCTCCGCCTCTCCTTGTCACATCTCACTTTTCAGGTGAGCTTTCTTTTCTCTCCTACCAAGGAGAGGGTGAAGGCTGTGGCAAGAGATGGAGGCATCTGGGGAAAAGCCCTCCTTGGAGAAAACAGCATTCCATATATCTTCCAGGGAGATGGGACCTGCATATATTTGGAGGAAGAAGTCATAGCAATTGCAAGAGCTGGAGAGGATTTTAGAAGTCATTGGAATCCTCTCATTTTACAGAAGGAAACAGAGGCACAGGGGCGCAGGGATGCCCTCATGATTGTAGAGCTAGTCAGGGGCAAGGCTGAATTTGTGTGGCACTTTTCAGTGTAAAGCCTGCCTCTTATGGTATGAAGAACAAGCAGCGGGCATTTCCCACGCATAATCTCACCACAGGGCGCCAGGCTGACTCTTGGTCTATGGGACTCCACCCCACTGTGGGCCTCAGGGCAGGTTCCCACTCCTACCTCATCTATCCCACCCTGGGAATGTGAGATGCTTAGAGGATGTGTAGTAATCGAACTGCTATTCATGGCAAATGATCATTTCCAGGGGAAAATGTAAATATGAAATCAAGTCAAATAAAGCTGTTTTGTTGAGGCTTTCTCCGAGAGACAGTTGGGAAGGCAGTCAGCTCCTGCCCGAGTCATTGGGCAGGACAGCCAGCCAGGGAGAAACGAGGGCAGTGGGGGACCTGCATTGGCACGTCACTGGGAGGATGCTGTGGCCTCCCCATTTGATGGAGATCCTTGTCAGGCCTGCTTCTGCGAATGCTCAGAACTCCAGGCAGCCCCCTGGCCCTCTTCTTCCTGTCCTCTCCACGCAGCTCCCACTGCTGTATTTACTCGGATGGCACTTTCCACTGTCGGAATCACTTTTCGCCCAGCCACTCACTGTGTCGCAGAATCTGTGCACTGTCTTTTCTTCAGCTGGTGTTTGGGGCTCGAGCCCTGAAATGCTTTGGTCTGGGCCCCACTGCGGCACCCATATTGTGTGCTAGAGAAAGCAGGAAAGGGCCCTTGCCATCATGCCCATGACCTTGTGGAGGCCAGCACCTTTGTTGTCATACTTCCCAAAACCCCCCATCCCCTCCCTGCCAGTACAGTCTAGATGCCCACCAGCTGAGGTTTATTTTCAGCACTGCAAGGTAACAGGTACACACATACACACACCAGATTCCCATTCCCATTAAATCTCTGTATCACCAAATGACCTACCTGTTGGCAAAGGCTTTTTATCTGTCAGAAGTTATCAAATGGAAGTTGTCTCTCTCTCTTCGCTGCACATGTGTTACCACAAATGCAGGTTGTGCAGGCCTTTCTCCATCTCACCCACAACCTCCCCTTAAACCTCCACCTCCAACACCCCTGGAGTCTTCAATGCCCCAGGAGAATGTCTGAAGCCAGCATGTAATTGCTGTCCAGAAAGAGGATCCGTGGGGACAGAAAGGATTTTGTGTGTGCTCACCCCTACGTTTAATGGGGTCATCCTTCCCTATAAGGCTCAATGCTGCAAAGCCAGGACCCCACCCCCAAGGCTCATGCCAAACCCCACTTCTTTGGAGGGCAATGGCCCTGGGAGCTGGGCCAAGCACAGCCCCTCCCAGCTCCTGAAAAAGCCTTCCTATATGTCTTGTTTGATGCCTACAAAAACCTGGGGAAGCTGGCAGGGCAGGCAGTGGGGAGGTTAAGTCCATAGGGTGGACAAGCCGCAGGGCTCTGCTCCCTCCTTCCCCCTCACTTCTTCACCCCTCCCCCATGAAACCATCAATCACCTTGATGGCAGGAGGGAGGGGTGCTTGGCTGAATTGACTTGAAAACATTGAGAAACCCAAATCGTACCCACAGAGGCACTCAGAATTCAGGGAGATGCAGGATGTCCATCTGAAACACTTTTTTTGCAGGAATGTGTTCCATGACGGAACTCATCTAGTTCATTCATGAGGGGACTGAGACCTCAGGGGAAAGTGATGTCCTTGAACCTAGCAAGGATCAGAACCACTTGCAGAGAAGTCACCAGGAAGGCTTTCTGGATGAGACTCTCCTGCTACTCCCACTAACACTGGAGGGACTCCCCTCCCCCCAGCATCTCCCCACAGGGTCTGGCTGCCTCAGGCTTCCCTTGGCTCTAAAAGATGCCCTTCCACCCAACTGCTGCCCACATGCTTCTACCTGCTCCCCACACCCTTTCTACCTGCAGCCTCTGATATGGTTTGGCTGCGTCCACACCCAAATCTCATCTTGAATTGTAGCTCCCATAATTCCCTTGTGTCATGAGAGGGACCTGGCGGGAGGTAAGTGAATCATGGAGGGTGGGTCTTTCCTGTACTGTTCTCGTGATAGTGAATAAGTCTTAGGAGGTCTGATGGTTTTATAAAGGGGAGTTCTTCTACACAAGCTCTCTCTTACCTGCCGCCATGTGACTTTGCTCCTCATTCGCCTTCTGCCATGATTGTGAGGCCTCCCCAGCCATGCAGAACTGTGAGTCCATTAAACCTCTTTCTTTTGTAAATTATCCAGTCTCAGATATGTCTTTCTTAGCAGCGTGAGAACAGACTAATACAGCCCCTCACCTAGGCTTTCCCTCCTTAAAGTTCATGTTGCAGACCACCCTTCCTTCCTCCTCTGCTACTGACTGCCGCCATCCCAGTTTGTTCAGGGTGCTCCTGTTTTCTGGGTTCCCTGATGAGAGTTAGCTCCTCTGAGGGACTAATTCATCCTAGGGAGGACTAGATTAATAGACCACCAAGTCCCCCTTCCAAACTGACTTGCATTTTAAGATGGAAAAGTGATTCCCAGGGACCAGGGCATTGGCTCAACAGGTACTTCTACAGTTTGGCCGTGACAGAACCTGTCTCTACATAGAAAGGGCCAAGGGCTGCAGTCTTTGCTTGGAGCTGCGTTTGTAGAACAAGCACACTGTTTTTAACATGGTTTATGGTTTTGTTTAAATCAGGAGTGTCAAATCTTTTGTATTCCCTGGGCCACACTGGAAGAAGAAGAATTGTCTCGGGCCACACATAAAATACACTTAACACTAACAACAGCTGATGAGCTTAATGTTTTTTTTGTTGTTGTTGTTGTTGTTGTTTGAGATGGAGTCTCGCTCTGTCGCCCAGGCTGGAGTGCAGTGGCCGGATCTCAGCTCACTGCAAGCTCCACCTCCCGGGTTTACACCATTCTCCTGCCTCAGCCTCCCGAGTAGCTGGGACTACAGGCGCCCGCCACCACACCTGGCTAGTTTTTTTTTTGTATTTTGTTAGTAGAGACGGGGTTTCGCCAGGTTAGCCAGGATGGTCTCAATCTCCTGACCTCGTGATCCGCCCATCTTGGCCTCCCAAAGTGCTGGGATTACAGGCTTGAGCCACCACGCCCGGCCAAGCTTAATGTTTTAAGAATGTTTACAGATTTGTATTGGGCCACATGTGGCCTGTGGGCCACTGGCTGGACAAGCTCAGTTTAAATTGATAAGATATTCGGGAAGAAGATCTAATCACTGTCCTGCCAACCTCTACCCTGCTGCTAAAATGCTTTCACAGGATCTAGGTCACTGGCTTTGATAATCATCACAGCTTGTGGATGTCCTCCTAAATCTAGTGCCAGGAGGGAATTCGGTATTCCTCAGTGTGAACTCAAAGCAGATGAAGGAACTCTACCTCTCACTCAAGTCCCTGTGTTTCTGTTAATGCATCCTGAGATCAAATTCACCTTTTTCTTTTGCCGCCATATTATATTCTAATGTTTCAGTTGATTCGATTGCAAAGTATCTTCTATTTGGACTACTAAATCACTTATCTCTCAAATTATGTGTTGTTCTAACTATATATCTATGCCATAAGTGTAAGGGTTTACATTTATTCCTTACTTTATATCATCTTAAAACAAATGAAAGACCACTCTAATCGTGACACTTCTCAATCCTGATTCTAGAAAACACTGTCTTTCTTGACCATCCTAGTTTTGAATCTGGTCTATGAATCTGGCATTCATTCCTATCCCCTAGCATTAGACAGAGTATTGGCTTTCAGAAATCCAAGCTTTGAGGTACTATATGCTGTGTGTCTTACTGGGGATCAGACAATATGCAAGAAGTCAATATGCAAGAAGTCAGTTTGGCTCACGGAAAGCTGTCTAATTTGGAAATAATTAGGTAGCATCTCCTGAGAGAGAGAGAGAGAGAGAGAGAGAGAGAGTGTGTGTGTGTGTGTGTGTGTGTGTGTGTGTGTGTGTGTGTGTGTGAGTAGGGAGAGGCAGTGGGGAAGGGGAAGAGAGAGAGGACAGAAAGGGAGGATGAGAGGAAATAGTGTTCGTTACATGTTAGGCAGAAAGGGTTGGAAGAAAATAATTTCTATGATCTGCACAGTCATTTCAGGAGTATATTAGCTTGCTAGTGCTGCCATAATTAAGTATCACAAAGCAGGTGGGCTAAATAACAGACACTTATTAACTACAGTTCAGGAGACCAGAAGTCTAAGATCAAGACAGGGTTGGTTCCTTCCCAGGGCTGCGAGGAAAGGATCTGCTCCCGGCCTGTCTCCCCGGCTTGTAGATGACTTTGTCCGCTGTGTTTCTTCACAGTATCTTCCCTCTGTGTGTGCCTGTCTGTGTCCAAATTTCCCCTTTTCATAAGGACATCAGTCATTTTGGATTAAGGTCCACACTAACAACCTCATTTTAATTCGATTACCTCTGTAAAGGCCCTATTTCCAAATGAGATCACATTCTGAGGTGCTGGAAGTTAGGACTTCAATGTCTAGATTTGGAGTGGGGCACAATTCACTCCATAATAAGGGGATTCCCAAAGAGTTGTCATAGGAATATCACCCGTCAGGCAAAGCTCCTGGAAGCAGGCAGAGCCACCATTAGGAAAGTTGCCCATGAGACCGTGGTGCTTCTGATGTGGCTCAGCTCTGGAACTGACTCACACCCCCGTCACCCATTTCAACCTCTTTAACCCCCACCACCTAACCAACACCCCCTCCCCTGCAAAAGCCTTTCTTCTTAGGTCAGGGATAAACTTTCCACATTATTATGGTCCATGTTTCCAATGCAGAGGTTTCTCAGATCTGCATCTCTTCTCTTCACCTCCTGGTTCCCTGCAACTCCTTAACCCACAAGTAGAGAACAGAGAAGAGAAGGACCCTATTGTTTAGAGCAGAGGTGCTGGGTGCTCTCTCTGCTTACAACCTTGCCCTCATTTCTCCTGATGACCAGGTAGGGTAGACAGCAACATCCCCATCCAAACACGAGCAGTGAGGTAACCTGGCCAGCTTGATGAGTGGTAGGCAGCATAGCCTCAGGCCATCTCCCTCCTAAATGGGGCTGGGCCCAGGGGTTTTCCTAGGCCCTGCCTGACTATGCTGCAGGATCTGCCTTACACTTGCTCACCCTCCTGTTGTAGAAGAGCTACAGGGAGACAAGCTACAAAAAACCTTTTAATCTGTATGATTAACAGAAGTAATTGGCAAATGACCCTGCTGCTCTCCCAAGGGGAATGAGGGGTTTATTTTCAGATGCTGGTTATTTATCCCACTGAATTTCAATGTGCAGCCTACAGTCCATCAAATGCTTCCCAGAGTCACCCAGGGTTCCTTCTTAGATTAAAATCAGAATTAAATCAGATAGATACATGCTTTATCAAATCTCATTTTCTTGGGGATGAAAAATAAGTTTCTCTTTCAGTCTGTGATTTCAGGAACAGGAAGCAAAGAATTTGGAAGTTTGAAAACATCTTAGCCTGCATAGCATATTTTTTATCCAGGCAGATGTGGGCCTCCCCTTGACAAGGTGCTACCTGTAGGCAGGAAAGTCCTGCTGCTTGTCCTGCCATGTAATGGAACTTGGGACATAAGGTGGATAAAGATAAGGCTCCTCTGAGAAGCTGTATTGGTCAATTTTCACAATGCTGATAAAGACATACCCAAGACTAGGTAATTTATAAAGAAAAAGAGGTTTAATGGACTCACAGTTCCACGTGGTTGGGGAGGCCTCACAATCATGGCAGAAGGTGAAAGGCACATCTTACATGGTGGCAAGCAAGAGAGAATGAGAGCCAGGAAAGTGAGAGCCAAGCCAAAGGGAAACCCCTTTAAAATTATCACATCTCGTGAGATTTATTCACTACCACGAGAACAGTATGGGGGAAACTGCCCCCATGATTCAGTTATCTCTCCACTGGGTCCTCCCATAACATGTGGGAAATAAGGGAGATATAATTCAAGACAAGATTTGGGTGCAGATACAGCCAAACCATATCAGAAGCACAGAGTTAGTACAGAGTTGGTTAATGGAATAATCATTTTCTGCATAGTTGGAAACCCATCCCAACTGGGGCTTGTTATGTGAGAAGTGACTTTGGTGATACCTGCTTGGAAAGCATGGGTCTCCAATCCTAGCTGCTGTCCTCTGGGGCTTTGCCAGGTTGCTGCACAAAAGAAGGTCCAATCACATGCTTCTGAAGGAAGCCATAAAAGCTTCTGTGGTTATTCATTTGCTACAGATAGAAGAAGAAATTAAAATCAATTGTGAAGGAAAGGGAAATGAACATTATTGAGGAGTAACTGTGTGGCAGGCACTGCCCTGAGAGATTTTGCCTGCATGCTCACTTAAATTTTAGAAATAGGACTAGCTTTAAAAAAATAAAAAATAAATTTGAGAAATAAACTATTATCCTTTGGAATTGATAAAAAGTAGTTCATGTGTATTAGAGATATTTTGGTAAATATCACTGTAAAGCATAAAGAAGAGAATAAAAAGTACCCATTTGCTATGATCAGACCGTTGTGTCCCACCAAAATTCATATGTTGAAACCCAGCCCCCAAGGCGATAATATTAAGGGGTGGGGCCCTTGGAGGTGATTAGGTCATTAGTGTTCTATCTCCACGAATGAGATTAGGTTTGAGGAAGTTTGTTTGGCTCTTCGGCGCATCAGGACACATGGAAAGTGCCATTTATGAAAGCAGAACAAGCCCTCACCAGACACCAAATCTGTTGGTGACTTGATCTTGGACTTTCCAGCCTCCAGAGCTGTGAGTAATAAATTTCTATTGTTTATAGGTTACCCGGGCAAAGATATTTTGCTATAGTAGTCCAAAAGAACTAAAGAACTAAAATGCCATTGTACCTTAGCCCATTCCATTGAATCCTTTGGTGACTGGATTGAAGAACTGGGCAGTGGAGAGACCAGCCAATTTAGAAAGACTAGGGGGTACCTGGTCATGCTTCCTTCTACGTAAAAGAGTGGGAAGTGGGGCAATGCAGAGGACATTTTATGGTGCAGGAACACCATGAGGGGAAGGACCCCAAGTCTTCAGATGAGATGATGGTCTCTGGGCAGTCAGTTACAGAGCAGGAAGAGCACTCTGGTGTCACTTGGAAAAGCACTCCTGAAAGCAGCAGAGCCTGAGCTGGTGTGTTCGGAGGCAGCATTAAAAATCAGCAGGAAAGGCATGAGACATGAAACCAAAAACGAGATTTTTGCTGCTGGGTCTCAGGCAGCACAAGGAAGGGGGCTGTCCTGGGACCCCCTGTGAGATTCTAGGACCTCAGGTACTGTTGGGATAAGGCAGGAATTTCCAGAAGTCAGCCTTGTGGTTGCACCTCCTTCTATGTGGCCCTTTTCAGGACCGTTCTACTTCTTTTTTAGACTCATTTAAAATCCTCAAGGGGCCCCTCTGCTATAAGTAAGCACCAAGGGAAGGGCCCTACCTGTCTAGTTTCCCAGCACCTAGCATGCAGTGAGTGCTCAAATAGCGCTCACATTTATATTTGGAATAAATGATGATTCTCCTCTGCTTCCCCTTTGGGACTGACCTTGATGCTCATTTCTACCTGATTTTGCTTATCAATTGCAGGGAGGGTTCTCTACACCATAATTTATCTCAGTATCCCTCCCCAAGGGGTAGCTCTCATGTGCTCACTGGAGCAGCTTGGGACATCAAACACGAAGAATGACATAGTGAAGGAAGAAAATGCCCAGGGAAGAGAATGGCACTATCTGGAGCAGGGAGGCTACCATCTAAGGAAATGGTAAAAAGAAGGAGGCTTCTTATGGTAAGTTCCAAGGGACCAGAGGAAGCCCCAAATGCATAGAATCACAGCCGGGTGCTCAGGAGGGGCAGCAGAAGTGGCCCTCAGGAGGAAGGGTAGTGGTCATCGTGCAAGGCAAGCAAGGGCCCTAGGGTGCAGGCAGGCTGGGAGGATCTCCAGAGAATGAGGTGGGCCATCGGGGGGCACCACTTTGACCTGTAGACAAAGTGAAGGGAGAGGAGAGGGGCTGGTGATGACAGCCTCAGATGTGGACTCTTTAAGCCTTCTCAAGGCTTTCCAGTTTTTGCAGCTGCTGAGGAAACTTCGTTCTCACCTTTCTTGTTCCATCTGGAAATGCACTTCTCTCCAGAGCTCAGGGAGACTGTGAACAGCTCTCTTATTGCCTTGAAATATTTTTTTAAGGAATGAGTACGATCTTTTCTATCCTCTACTTCTGTCTCATACAGACCAGATGTAGAGGACCGGGGGCACTTCAGAGATGAGAACTGTCTCTTTCCTGCAGAAAGTTCCAGAGGGAAAGAAGCAGAACTTCAGTAACAGAGAAAATGAAATTGGTCCTAAATAGGGGTATGTGGCCCTTGTGATTGGAGCAGAGGGAGAAACACTTGATTCAGGTTCTTGCCTCACAGCTTAGGAATGGGAAAAGGTAATACAAAATATAGACATGAGTATTAGTTTTTCTTGCACTACTATAAAGACATATCTGAGAATGGGTAATTTATAAAGAAAAGAGGTTTAACTGAGTTGTAGTTCCACAGGCTGTATAGGAAGCATGGCTGGGGAGGCTTCAGGAAACTTACACTCAGAGTGGAAGGCGAAGAGGATGAAGTCATGTCTTACATGTCTTCAGAAGGAGGAAAAGAGCACAAAGACGGAAGTGCTACACACTTTTAAACAATCAGATTTCATGAGAACTCACTCACTTTCATGAGAACAGAAAAGGGGAGATCTGCCTTCATGATTCACTCACCTCCCACCAAGCCCCTCCTCCAACACTGGGGATTACAATTCAACATGAGATTTGGGTGGGGACACAGGGCCAAACCATAATAACATGTATAATACATACGGATGCAGGTGCTGGAATATCAAGGGAGAGTTTCCTGGAGGAAGTAGGATTTGAGCAGGGCCTAGAAGCATGACAAGGATTTAGATGTGTTTGTTGTGGGTAAATGAAGTTCATGACCAGCAAGGGCAGATGCAGGAGGGTTTTGCAGATAAGTGTGTCCAGAAGTAAAATGGGCTGGGAGGAGTGGTGGTGCTGGAAAGGTGGTGGATGCTAAATGATGGAGGACCTTGAATTCCATAGCAGGGAACTCGGCATTTATTTTGTAGCTATAGGAAGCCATAGCAGTTTTTCACTGAAGAGATAATTTACATCAATTATTCCAAGCCCTCAGATTCACTCCAGTTGCTAGTTCAGTTGTTTGGTTCGAGGAAGGGTCGGAAAGGAAGTGAACCAGAAAGGATGAGTGATCCTAGAGTCCAGGGTGTCCTTGGGGTCAGAGGGAGGACAAGGCCTTGTGTCCCTTGCTCTTTCCCAGGAGGAAGAAATTGTAGTAATATTCCAGGACACTGGATGGACCTGTTTTTCTTTGGAAACAAGGTTATTGACCTCTCTGCAGCAGTGAGGGAAAAGTGATATATATGTTAGAACTTGAATATTTTTGTAGAAACTTAATATTAAAGGCCTTATGTTCAAATATGCAGCATTTCACAGTGCTGGTTCAATTATTTGGGCTAGGTTGCCACATGGTATTCCATGTACAATTCTCCTTGGTGGGCTGGGTTTAAAAATGTGGCTAGGTAAAATGTAAGATGAGAAGTAAAAAAGGATCTTTGTTTTTTCATGCTTATGATACTTAAATAGGCTACTGTGACCCAATTAAGAAGCTCCCAGAGACCAGTTATGGTGGCTTGTGCATGTAATCCCAGCACTTTGGGAGGCCGAGGCAGGCAGATCACTTGAGGTCAGGAGTTTGAGACCAGCCTGGCCAACATGGAGAATCTCCGTATCTCCCCAAAATACAAAACTTAGTCGAGCATGGTGACACACACCTGTAATCCCAGCTACTTGGAAAGCTGAGGCAGAAGAAACACTTGAACCTGGGAGGTTGCAGTGAGCCAAGATCAGGCCACTGCACTCCAGCCTGGATGACAAAGTGAGACTGAGACTCTGTCCTAAAAAAAAAAAAAAAAAAAATTATCCAGGCATTGTGGTGGATGCCTGTAATCCCAGCTACTTGGGATGCTGAGGTGGGAGAATCGCTTGTACTTGGGAGGTGAAAGTTGCAGTGAGCCAAGGTCACGCCCCTGCACTCTAGCCTGGGCAACAGAGGCTCTGTCTCAAAAAAAAAAAAAGTTCCCGGAAATAACCTCTAAGCCACCATCTAATTGGTCCCAGATAGACCAAACAAATGCAGCATTGAAAATGGCATCAAGGCAATGACTTAGGGTCTATAGACAGGCATCTTCCCTGTCATCATCCCTGACATCCGCAAGTGGGCTGCCACAGGTCCTGGGTGATGATTGGTTTGGCCATGAAGCTGTTCGGAGGGACAGAGAGCTGCAGAGTTTGGGGAAATCCACCTCCTGCCTGCCCAGATGGAGAAGATGCATACTAATCTGTTTTGGAAACAATGCAGAACACTGATTAGTCAAAGATTTACTGGTGGGTGGGGATCACTGTGTGTATTTGTTTTCTGTTGCTGCTATAACAAATTACTATGTGCTTAATGGTTTAGAACAACATGAATCCATTATCTTACAGTTCTGAAGGTCAGGAATCTGAAAAGATCTCACTGGGCTAAAATCAAGGTGCTAGCAGGACTGTGTTTCTTTCTGGAGGCTCTAAGGGAGAATCTGTTTTCTTGCCTTTTCCAGCTTCCAGGAGCTAGCTGCCTGCATTCCTTGGCTTGTGGCCCCTTCCTCTATCTTCAAAATCAGTGAAGTCCCATCTGTCTGACCCTTTTCCATCATCACAGCTGTCTCTGACTATAGCTGGGAAAGGTCTTCTGCTTTCAAGGACTCATGTGACTCACTGAGCATACCTGGATAACCAGGGTCATCTCCCATGTTAAGATCCTTAGCCTTAATCACATCTACAAAGTCCCTTTTGCCATATGAGGTCACATATTCACAGATTCCAGGTATTAGGACTTGGATCTCCTTTGGGGGAACATTTTTCTGCCTTCTATAGTGTGTATTAAACTTTGATGCTTATGGCATGGCCCCGTTTTCTGAATCTTTTTCCACTCAGCTAAAGCCTTAGGTGAGCCGAGGCCTCCTTGGCAGCTGCCCTGGCCAGCTGGTGCAGTGATCCAGAGAGCCAGCTCTGGTTCATGCCAATAATCTCATTTATCCAACAGTCTCACTTGGCCTTGAACAATTTACCCTTCCCAAATATCAGCATGTTTTTCTGTAAAGGAGGGATGGTTCCCAACAAGAAGAGGTTGACACACTCAAATTCAGGTAATTTGAGGAGATTAGAATAAAAGGATTTTAGATCTTCTGCAGTTGCTAGAATATTTCGTTGGCCAGTATCTATTGTCCTCATCTGCATTGTTGCTGGCCATCTGCAGTCAGAGATTCCTCAGTCTGGGGCCTGACCAAACGGACTTGCTCCACTTACTTTGCAAAGCAAACAACAGATTCTTAAGAAAGATGATGCCTTCTAAGGTTTAGCTATTCCAGCCACGCTCAGGGGAAAGACATTTTCCCTAAAGTATCAATAAACCACTTGATCTCAGACTTAGAAGGTCATTCTTGTCTGCTTTTCTCTGCAATTAAATGAAAGAAAATGAAATGTTTTCCATAAAAGTAATTTATGAATCACTCCATATGGCAATATTAAAACTGTAAAAGTAAGCCTCCAGGGGACAAAACAAATAATGCTGTATCATCCTTCTGCCCTGGTACTGCCCCTGGATAATGTCAGGCACAGTACATTGGGGAACTGGCTCCCCACTCAACTGCTATTTGGATGCCTCTGGAGCTTTTCCTTGAATGTTGTTGCTAAGGTTCATGAAATCTTGAGATTTTTGTTTATGGAACCCATTCCCAAAGCAAAATGATCTTAAGTGTAAATATTAAATTTACTGTAAATTATAGACATCACTATCCCTAAGACTCTTTTAATATATTGAGTCCCACTGAATGCTGGAATCCAAGATAAAGTTCTTTAAGAATATAGCACTCATGTCATTCATTTATTCATTCATTCATTGATATAGTCATTCAAGAAATATTTACTGAGTACCTATTATTAGGATTCAGTGGTGAGCAAACCACTCTAACGGGTGATACAAATGCAAATTAGAGCGATTGTTGATATGGAGAAAAGATAGAGGGTTTAATAAGAGCTTATAACAGGATAAGCACTGGGACACCATGGACAGATTTTCGGTAGGGGAGTTAAATGATCAAATTTTCCCTTTTAAGAGTACCATATAGGCTACAATGTGGGAAAGAGATCAGAGAGGCTTCAGAGCCTGCCCAACCATCCTTTACAAGTGTTCTTTAACACAAGGTCTCGTGGCAGACAGTGTTACATGGTTAACCCCATTTCCATTCTCCTCTTGCCCTGCTTCCATGTGGTATAGAGGCTAGAAAAGTTAAATACCTTCTTCCCCACCTCCTGTGCAGCTCAGTGTAGTCATGTGACCCTGCTCTGGCCTGAGACTTGAGCAATGATCTGTTGAGGTCTTCTGGGAAGGAATATGCTTTTCCTGATAAAAGGAATGAGTGCAGTTGTTCCCCCACCCCCTCCTTCCCACCTTTCACAGAAAAGGGATGGCTAGAGCTGGGCAGCCATCAGGCAACCACAAGGGAAAGACCAAGATGGTGGCGTTCGTAGAATAGAGCCTTTGCAGCAATGTCAGGACCACCCACATATGGACTGCTTGTTATGTGGAAAATATCAGCCCCCATCTTTGGAGGCTGGATTTTTTGCCATTGTTACTTTCCATGAAAAGTGTTCTAAACACATACAGTGATTCAAACATAGGCTTAGCTGAAAACAAATTAATAGGCATTTTGATCATTGTCATCATTAGCAGGTGGAATCCCCAAATTCCCCGTGTGCCATTGAAATTGCAGCCTTTGAATGGGATGATAAAAGAGGGAGGGAAAGAAGAAGAGAGCTATGATGGTTTTCTTCCATGGGCCTATGGTGGCATTCCTCAGTGTTTCACTTCTAGCTTCCTTGGAACCCATGCTTAGCTCTTCAGCCTCCAACACAGTCTTCACTGTAAGCCTAGATCCCTGAGTCACTCTGAAATGTATTAATCCATGAGGAAGGAGAACAGATTCTGTCTTCTATCTGTTTTCATAACTGTAGAAATGAACACAGTGCGTGGCACTTGGTAGGTGCTCAGTGCATGTCTACTAAGCCAGTACATACACACGAATACATGCAGAAGTTGAGAATAGCAACGCATTGTGTCTTTAAAAATAAAAAAGAGAAATGGCCTGATCTTTTGGAACACATATGGGGCAGAGCCTGCTCAATGAAGCATGCACATTTTGGATTAAGAAATATGATTATCATTTGTCAGCTCTGATTTCTGCCTGTAGGCTGATAAGATGGTGTCCAAGGAGTCATTTTCACTCCTTCACAGACACTCAAACAGAAGGGGTCTTTGCTAAAAGGTAGACTCCAACGTGACAGTCATTAGTAGCTAGAAACAGACCACTGATTGCAAAGTCAAGATGAAATGCTTCATTAAAAAGAACCTTCATGCCTGAGGCATGCTCTTTGCTTCTTTGTCGAAGTTGTGATGGATTTTTTTTTTTAATAATCATAATACAGTTTCCTATACTTTAAGTTTTTAAAATCCCCACTGGGGAAAAATTGAAGGAGCTAAGTAAATTAGCTCATTGCATCATGAATTTATAGAAACAAAACTAATATTGCCCTTTGTCGTTTCTGTTAGGAGTGTCATGGGTCAAAGCAGAGACAAGAGGCATGGGCTGATGGAGAAGGAGCGGTGTGAGGGCCTCTCCAGGTCATATCTCTGTCTGGCTTCTGATGCTATCTGCTCAACACAGTTTCTGAAAACATCAGAAACTCCCAAGTTCTGCCCAACATGCTTCCCCCAACTTGTACCTCTTAGTGCAGGGACATATTCTATGTGAATCCACCTGGTAAGACAGACAACATGGAGAGAAGAGCTCAGAGACCTGGCTTCCTGTCCTGCCCTTCCCTCTCAGACAGAGTTTTACATTGTCAAGTCTCCAGTTTCTGAATGAGAAACCTCAGTTTAGCAACCAGGCCTATCACTGTAGGGATGAGAAAAGTGAAGTCCAGATAGGCGAATCAACTTGTCCCAGGTCAACAAAGCACATCATAGAAGCTGAGGCCAGCCAGTCTCCTGGGTTCTCCTCCACATTCTTCCTACTGCTCCTCTGCGACTTCAGTTTGTAAGGAGAGGATTGCTTCTCCTCACTCTTCTTGCACACTCTTGGGGCTATTTCAGTGAATTGTGTCTGCCTTTTAATATTTCTCACTTAAAAGAAAACCCACTCTATGGCATAATGGTTTCCAGTGTCCTGCTGTTTGGAAGAATGTTTTACCCGCCTGTCAGTGCTGAGCTTTGAGCTCCTTGGAGAAGGACATTCCTGTGGCTGTGGCCCATCCAGGCAGAACCAGCCTAGCTGGCCAAGTGGTTTCTCTGCATCGTTTGGCTGTCAGATAAGGGCCACCTGCTTATTGATTTGCACAGTGATGCTTAAGTCCAAACATCCTCCCTAATGACACAGAACTTCATATTAAAGGATGTCAGGGAATTGATTTTGCTCTTCTTTAAGAACAAAAGGTGTCAGAAGTTAGAAGGAACTGAACATTCAGGAAAACATAAGTCTCTATACTTTCCCATCACCCCATCCCTGACCCAGAATCCATGATCTGCCAGTGGAAGATAAATCTAACCAATCCTGTGGGACAAAGGGAGAGAGCCCTGCACAGCAAGACAGCAGCAGTCATTGGGCAGAAATAAATCATGAGATGGTTGAGAATCTGATTATCTGTATCAATTTCTCTGCATCCTCCTCTGCCCTTTTAGGCCTGCGCTAAACTTTCCCTTCGATGCAAATGGTATTAAGTGCCTTGTGTCTGAAAAGGTTGTTGGCAGGCTTTGGTTGAGAACACAAAGATGAATCTTTGTTCCCTTGTCTATAAAATGGGGATATAATAATCAACCTCCTGTGAGAATTCAATGAGTTTATAAGATAAAGCTCTTAGAGCAGTGCGTGACCCAGAGTGAATACTCAACTCATGTTAACTAAGAAAATGAAAATGAAAACCTAGGAATAGTCTCTGCCTGCAAAACGTTTTGAATCTAAGGGAGATGAGAGGCTGTGTATATATGCCTCTGTTCTGTATTTTTAATCAACTACTGAGGCCATAGGGAACAAAGAGTTGTCCCTTTTGTAAGGTAAAATAAATTACACTCATTGTTCAGCAAGGAAGAAATGAATTGAAAATACTAGAGGCAGAAAAGTTAAGAGTTTGGAGTCTACCAGGTGGCACTGAGACTAAAAACTTTCTTTGCCATGTTTAGCTCAAGATTTAATGGGTTATATAGTGTAAGGGACCAACTCCAGGCTCCGCTGGAACTCACCCTGGGATCCACAGCAAACAAAGCACTAACTTTGGCATATGGCACTGCCAGAAGTAAGTTTCCTAGGATCAGCCAGGCTCTGGGCCACTCACTGGGTTCGTGCCTCTGAACATTACCTTCCAGGAGCTGTCCCATTGCTGAACCTAATACTCACTCTACTCAGAGAAGGGTTGTAACCAAGTTTTTCTAAATGTCTGAGTAATAGAAGATGAATTTTAGATTTGATAAATGGCTGTACATTGGAGTCAGGAAGAGGTGAGTAGAAATCCTGGCCTTGCCACTTACTAGCTGTTTGACCTTGGATAAATTGCTTAACCTTTCTGAGCCTCAATTTCAATGTCTTTATTAAATAACTTTTATGACTGGGGAATCAATTAAATAATTTATTTAAAATACTTACGGCAGTATTGATCATAAAATAGATGTTCCGAAAATACTTGTAATTATTTTTATCAGTTCCTGAGAGCCCACTTGTAATTTTCACTGGGTCTGTACTCTTGGGAATTCTCCAGAAACCATGACAAGGAATTTCAGAGAGTATCATCTGATATTATAGTGGACTGTGCACAGGAATCAAATAAAACAATGTCAAAAATTTGTCTGACACAACAAAGGAATGGACTACCAGAAATAGTATATATAGTCTCTAAGAGTTTTTAAATAGATGGTGGATAGATAAATCAATAGATAAATTGAATGTGTGCATTCTTAGAGAGGGTGATTCAGAGATACCCCAATTCTAAGATTCACTAACTCTGATTGTCAAGTATTTTTTGTGGCTTCAGAAATTTCTGATAAATGCATTTTTTCAGAGCCTTGTTGTATCATAATTTTTCTGTAAGGCAAACCACTTCAAACTTAGTGATATACAAAAATAAACATTTATTTCTTGCTCATGAGTCTAAAGGCCAGCTGAGGTTTGGCTGATCTAGCAATGGGTTCAGTACCATTTGCTTCAGATGTCTCTCATCTTCCTTGGAATAACAACTATCCGAGGTGTGTTCTTCTCGTGGTAAGAGGGCAAGAGAAGAAAGTAACTGCAGCCATGCAGGTACACGGCAAGTCCCTGTTCATATCACACTGAATAACACCCCAGTAGCCAGGCAAATCATATGGCTAAACCCGAAAGGGAAAAGGTAGACCCTGCTCACCCTGAGGCCAAGGCAAGGATTCAGGTGTATATTAATACCACGGGGGAGTCAGGAATTCGGGGGCAATAATTCCTTCTTCCACACCTGTGATGTTGCAGACTATTGCTGGAGTGTAGTCTCCTTTCTGTTAGTTGAGGGGATTGTTTTTTTGATCTAGCTGTAACCCCTGACGAGTGATATACCTCTTAGTACATTGTGGGCCAACATAAGGAGATAGGACCTCCTTAGTAAATGAGCCTTCTAAGATTCAGTCCTGTGGTGAAATAACTAAACTGAATGGAGGAAAAAGAAGTCACAGAGCCAGTCCTTCAAATGCAGCCTGCAGCAGCAGAGGTATAAGTCATTACTATCTAATGTCCACTCAAGGGTCTACCTGAATTGAGTTGTTGGTTTCCTTCCAATTCTCAATGATTTTCTGGCCATTTTCATAGAAACCATCAATGTAACTGATACTTCTGGTTTCAAATAATATGCTAGATCAAAAGCATAAATTACCTTGAAAAGTGACCATTTTTCTAGCTCTCCTTGGCTATCAGTAAGTAATACTCAAATTGCTCTAAATTGTTGGGTTGAGTTTAGGAGACAAAGGCCAGCAGTAAGCGAGATTATTAACATGAATTAGAATAAAACTCCCTCTTCAGTTTTCATCTAACAGAATGCAGGTCTTCAGAGAATAACTCTCTTTTCTAGCTTAACACTCATCTACCTCCTGAAGGGCTGGGAGCTTAGGATTCTTTCTTGCTTTCAGTACTTTTTAGAGAAACCCAGAAGAATCCAGTGAGAATGGTTTCCTTGTTTGGCTGATTTTCTGGGAATCTTATTGGGAGGCAGAATGGCTCAGGGGTTAGATGCCATTCTGGGATCTATGGCTAGATTCAAACTTGGCTGCACACCTGGGTAGCTGTGTGACCCTGCGAAGTTTGCAAAGGTTGCTTAACTTCTGCAGTTTTCACTGATGTTGATCATAGATCTTCAGTTCCCCTTTCCTCCTGGCATCCAGAGGATTGAGTCCCTGGCTCCTTTGTGACTGGGTGGTGCTATGTGACCAGTTCTGGCCAAGGATTTTGAACAAACATGTTCTATCTAACTTCTGGATTATACTATTTAATACCCAGTGAGAGACTCTCCAGAATTCTCTCTTGTCCTCCTGGCACATTGACCAGCAACATGCAAGGTGATGTAACTCCAATGAGCAGAGTTCCCCTGTTGACCTGAACTAGACATGTAGCATGAGAAAGAAATAACCTTTGTGCTATGCCACTGACATTTGAGGGGTTATTTGCTGCCATAAGTTAATCCACCTTACCCTGATTGGTGCACCTCACTAAGTCTTTGTTTCTTTATGTCAAAAAATGGTGATAATAGTAGAATCTATTTCATCAAGTAATTATGAGGACTAAACAGGATAATGTGTGTATAAATACTTAGAATACTACCTAGCACATAGTAAATTTAAATATATTGTGGCTGTTTATGATGATGGTGTTGTTGTTATGCCATGCCCTAACTTTGCCTCTAACAAGTTATCTATCAAGCAAGTTATTAGTCATGTGTCTTCAAGAAAATCACTTATCATCAAGTTGCAATAGTAGTATGTTAGAATAAATGAACTGTAAGACTTCTAGCCTTATGATATGAGCCTCTATTAAGAACTCACTCAGAGACTCCATCCTGGTGTTTCAAAGATATTTCTATTGGTTAGGAAAATAAAACGTGATAATACTAAACATTATTTTCTATCCTTCAGTTGCTCTCCCTTCTCCAAACAAAAAGATGTATCCTCATTGCAGAATTTTTTCTGTATCCTATTCTTAAGATTTCTGCTTGGGAAATTATTCTGGCTCATAAATTATTAACTACAAATTGGTTTCCCAATTTAGGCACCTATACCCTCATCAGTCCATCCCCATTCTCTGTTCGATTTTCACCAGTAAGATGTCACAGCCCACTATGATCTTTTCTCCTGATAGCATGGTCTTACCAAAAGAAGAAGATCCTGTCCTTGACCACCTTAGTCCAGGTTCAAATAGCTATCCACACACCACCACTCGTGACCACTGAGACCTGTTTTCCAGCTTCTTCAGACCACAGCTTTCCATGTCTTATTTTTCTCTCATGTGACTTTAGATGTATCCTTCTCTAGTCCCAAAGGTAGCCCTCCCTGCAGTTCCCAATAGCAGCATATTAATCTATGTTAACATATTAGACTGAACCATAAGAAATTGCTTTTGTGGAAGGGGTGGGGGTTGAATATAGAAATTTCATATGTTTCGATCTATATATGTAAACCAAATTTGGAAAAGAAGGAGATTGTGATCACATACTTATTAAATTACATGTTGGATCCCATCAAGAATCCTAATGTATTTCTTCTTCCATACCTTGTTGAACTGGGAGCTTGTTCCAGGATATGACTTATGCTCTATGTATAACCTTTGGACCTCCCTATACCCAGCAGTTGGTAGACAGCAGATACAGACGCTATATTTATTGACCGACTAGATGGGAACTTTTTCTGATATCTATTGTTGACACCGATGTTTACACATTTGGACGGTTTAAAAAGGTACCATTTATGACTATGTTATGGGAGAAAATAACACTTCTTTAACCTCTTTCAGATTGAAGACATCATTACAAAGATGCAAGATGACAAGACAGGGGGCGTGCCCATCAGAACAGTCAAGAGCTTTCTCTCCAAAATCCCCAGTGTCGTCACAGGTAACACCCTCTTTGCAAGGTGTTGGTAACAATCAGAACTACCAAAGAGTCATAAGTCTAGATGGCAGCCTGAGGGGTGTCTGAAAATCTGTGAATAGTAAAAATGAAACATTCAGTGTATTTCTTGACTCAGGTCCCATCCTAGTCTTAGTTTCTAGGAAGAAGCTACTTGTTGCCTATCATTAAGAATGACCTTACCATGACCAGCCCTTCAAGTGCATGTAGATGGAGGCCTCTGGGAATAAACAAACCCATTAATAAAGTGGCCCATCAGCAACTTTGCCTGTGGGATATACACAAGCACAGAAATATTAAAGAAATTAAGTTTTTTTTTTTTTTTTGAGACGGAGTCTCGCACTGTTGCCCGGGCTGGAGTGCAGTGGCCGGATCTCAGCTCACTGCAAGCTCCGCCTCCTGGGTTTATGCCATTCTCCTGCCTCAGCCTCCCGAGTAGCTGGGGCTACAGGCGCCAGCCACCTCGACTGGCTAGCTTTTTTTTTTTTGTATTTTTTAGTAGAGATGGAGTTTCACCGTGTTAGCCAGGATGGTCTCGAACTCCTGACCTCGTGATCCGCCCGTCTCAGCCTCCCAAAGTGCTGGGATTATAGGCTTGAGCCACCGCGCCCGGCCAAGAAATTAAGAAATTAAGTTTAAGTAGGTTTTTAAGACAGTGTTATATTCAAATTCTATAAAATGCTTGTATTTTCAGTTTTTTAACTCACTGTACTTGAACTCCTCAAAGAGAGGTTTTAAAATATTTTCCTTCATTCCTTGTATTGTGTTTTGTGTGCTCATCTTTCTTTTACAATGCTTTATTGTGAAATATATTAAAACACATGGGTAGCTCAAAAATAATAAAACATATTATATGTCCCTACCATCCTGCCTTATAAAGAACATATTATCAATATCTTAGAGCCCCCTTGGGTACCTACTGTATTGCATCTACTTCCTTCAACACTATCTGCTCGTATACTAATCAATTCATTGTTTTTCTTTGTAGTTTCAATACCTAGGTATGTATTTTTTCTTATCCAAACAAGTAACCAAATAAATTAAGATAACATTTTAGATGATTCTCTTAATCTGCCTATATGCTTTTTAAAATTCAGGAAACAAATGACTTAATTTTCACTGTATACCTTTTAGAATGGCTAAAAATAAAAATATTGACAGTACCAAGTGGGGGTGAGGATGTGAAGCAACTGGAACTCTCACGTATTGGTGATAGGAATGGAAAATAGTGCAGCTACTTTGGGAACTAGTTTGGCAGTTTCTTACACAGTTAAACAATGCTTACCATATGAGCCAGCAATCCCACTCCTGGGTATTCACCCAAGAAAATGAAAACTTGTGTTTATTCAAAAACTTGTATGTAACTGTTTATAGCAACTTTTTTTGAAGTATACTGAAGAATGTAGCAACTTTATTCATAATCTCCAAAGACTGGAAACAACCCAAATGTCCTTCAATGAATGGGTAAATGGATAAACAAACTGTAGTCTTTCCATACTGAGCAACAAAAACCAGGGAACTATTGATACTGGCAGCAACTTGGTTTAATCTCTGGGTCATTTTTCTGGGTGAAAGAAGGCAGTCTCAAAGGTTACACGGTCATTTTTCTGCGTGAAAGAAGGCAGTCTCAAAGGTTACACGCTATGTGGTTTCATGTATACAACATTCTATATATCACAAAACCATAGTGATAGAGATTAGATCAGTGATTTCCAGCAACTGGCAGTTGCAGGGCGAGTGTGACTACAAAGGACAGCAGGAGGGAGTTTTATGAGATGATGATGATGAACAGATGAACAGTTCTGTATACTGATTGTCGTGATGGTAACACGACTCTATATGTAGGCCAAAATTCATGGAACAGGCCCGGTATGATGGCTCATGCCTGTAATCCCAGCACTTTAGGAGGCTGAGGCAGGGGAATCACCTGAGGTCAGGAGATTGAGACCACCTTGACCAACATGGCAAAACCCCATCTTTACTAAAAAAATACAAAAATTAGCCAGGTGTAGTGGTGCGCACCTGTAGTCCCAGCTACTTGGGAGGCTGAGGCAGGAGAATCACTTGAACCTGGGAGGTAGAGGTTGCAGTGAGCCGAGATCACGCCACTGCACTCAAGCCTGGGTGACAAGAGCAAGACTCTGTCTCAACAGCAACAACAACAACAACAAAATTCATAGAACAGCACGTACACACACACACAGAGAGACAGAGAGAGAGAGAGAGTCAATATTACTGTATATTAGCTTAAAAAATAAATAGACCCAGTTGAAGTAAGTATCCCAACTCATTATCAAGATTGTCACTGAACTCATGCACTGTCTTACTTAGCTCAGGCTGCTAGAACAAAGCACCCTACACGGCTTATAAAGAACAGAAATTTGTGTCTCACAGTTCTGGAGTCTGGAAGTCTGAGATCGGATGCCATCATGGGTTCTGGTAAGAGCCCATTCCAGGTTGTAGACTGCTGAATTCTTGTTGTATCCTCATTTGGTGGAAAGAAAGCTAGATAGGGGGCCGGGCACCATGACTCATGCCTGTAATCCCAGCACTTTGGGAGGCTGAGGCGGGTGGATCATCTGAGGTCAGGCATTTGAGAGCAGCCTGGCCCACATGGCGAAACCCCATCTCTACTAAAAATACAAAAAAATTAGCTGGGTGTGGTGGCGTGTGCCTGTAGTCCCAGCTACTTGGGAGGCTGAGGCAGGAGAATCACTTGAACTGCGGAGGTTGCAGTGAGCAGAGGTCACGCCACTGCACTCCAGCATAAGTGACAGAGTGAGACTCCGTCTCAAAAAAAAAGTAAGCTAAATAGCTCTCTGGCCTCTCTGTAAAGGGTAATAATTCCATTCGTGAGAGGCCCTTCTTCATAAACTCCCCAAAGACCCCCTAATGCCATCACTTTGGGGATTAGATTTCAACGTACGAATTTGGAGGATACACATTCAGTCCAAAATAGAGCTCAAATAGATTTGGGTAATGAAGGATACTTGTATTGTTAGTGTTTTCTAATTTTAAAAATTATATAAATAGAATTTAACTATATATATTATTCATGTATAATATATAGTATAATATAGACTATAGGTGATTTTACTATATGATTTTTCACATTCCTGGATTTTGTTCAATAATGTTGTTTAAGGCTTTTCTATCTATTTCACGGGCTACATTGATCTGTTGTTTTTCTTACTATTGTTGCTGGTTTGGGTATCGTTTATGCTAGCCTCATAAATGAGCCTTGAAGTATCTCTTTTTTGTTGATATTCTGCTTTTCTTTGAAAAATAATTGTCCCTTTAATCCAGGTTTTTAGGTATGTAATTTCAATTATTTTTTATTTCTAAAATTTCCTCTGGTTCTTTTTTTTTTCTTTTTTTTTTTTAGACAGAATCTCACTCTTGTCACCCAGGCTGGAGTGCAATGGCATGATCTCGCTGCAACCTCCACCTCCTTGGTTCAAGTGATTCTCCTGCCTCAGTCTCCTGAGCAGCTGGGATTATGAGTGCCTGCCATGACACCCAGCTAATTTTTTGTATTTTTAGTAGAGATGGGGTTTCACCATGTTGCCCAGGCTGGTCTCGAACTCCTGACCTCAGGTGATCTGCCTGCCTCGGCCTCCCAAAGTGCTCTAGTTCTTTTTAGTATATGCTTGGTCTTTCATTTTTTATTTATTCATTTAGATGTTTATTGAGTGTACACTGTTTTCTAAGCATTGTTAAGGACTTGAGATTCAGAAGTAAATGAAACAGATAAAAAGTTCTACCCTCATGGAATTTATATTCTAGTTGAGGAAGAAATAAGTAAGGAAAACTTACAGAATTTTAGGTAGTGATAAAGGCCAAGAAGAAAAATAGAATACACAAAAGGATAGGAAGTGTTGGAGTGTTGCAATTTTGGAATAGGTGCTCAAGAAAGAGCTCTTTGAGAAGATGACATTTGAGTAAATATGGAAAAGAGATGAGGGATTGAATCATATGTATATTGAGGGAACGAGCATTCCAGACAGCTAGAGCTCAGTGCCCAAGGCAGGAGAGTTCATGGAGCATTGAGGATCTGTGAGGAGGAGCCAGGGCAGCTAAAGTAGAGTCAAAAAAATAAGGAGAGTGGGGATGAAGCCACAAGAGAATGGTGAGCTAGATCACTTCGCCTCTTATCACTGCAGGATTTTGCACATGGCCTGACCTGCTCTGACTTACCTTTCAATGAGATCACTCTATTATATTCAGAATCCCCTGGGGGATTGACGATTTGGATG
The DNA here is from genome assembly GCF_000951035.1 of Colobus angolensis palliatus. NCBI lineage: Eukaryota > Metazoa > Chordata > Mammalia > Primates > Cercopithecidae > Colobus > Colobus angolensis. The sequence continues at coordinate 21,849,627 of NW_012116265.1, read as the reverse complement.
CCAGATAGGAGGCTATTATTAAAATGGTGACTCAGATTGGATGATATGGTTTCACTCTGTGTCCCTACCCAAATCACATCTCAAATTATAATCCCCACGTGGCAAGGGAGGAACCTGGTAGTAGGTGATTAGATCATGGGGGAGGTTCCCCCGCCGGCTGTTCTCATGATAGTGAGTGAGTTCTCACAAGATCTGATGGTTTAAAAGTGTGGCACTTCTCCTTGCTCTCTTTCTCTCCTGCCGCCATGTAAGACATGCTTTGTTTCCCCTTTACCTTCTGCCAGGATTGTACCAGCCATGTAATTGACTGTGAGTCAATTAAGTTTCTTTCCTTTGTAAATTACCCAGTCTCAGAACGTTCTTTATGATAGTGTGAAAATGGCCTAATACACTAAGCTGTCAGCACTGTAGATGTGTGAAGTAGTCAGATTCAGATTCAAGTCTGAAGGTAGATAATATGGTTTGGCTGAGTCCCCACCTAAATCTCTTCTTGAATTGTATAACAGTTCCTAGAATCCTCACATATCCCGGAAGGGACCTGGTGGGAGGTAATTGAATCATGGGGGCAATTACCTCTATGCTGTTCTCATGATAGTGAGTGAGTTCTAATGAGATCTGGTGATTTCATAAGGGGCTTTCCCCTGTCTTTGCTCTGCACTTCTCCTTGCTGCTTCCATGCGAAGATGTATTTGCTTCACTTTCTGCCATGATTGTAAGTTTCCTGAGGCCTCCCTAGCTATGCTGAACAGTGAGTCAATTAAACATCTGTCCTTTATAAATTACCCAGTCTTGGGTGTGTCTTTATTAGCAGCATGAGAATGGACTCATACAGTACATTGGTACCAGGTAGTGGGGCAGTGCTGTTAAGATACTTGCAAATGTGGAAGTGGCCAGGTGCAGTGGCTCATGTCTGTAATCCCAGCACTTTGGGAGGCCATGGCAGGTGGATCACTTGAGGTCAGGAGTTCAAGACCAGTCTGGTCAACATGGTGAAACCCCATCTCTACTAAAAGTGCAAAAATTAGCTGGGTGGTAGTGGCACACACCTGTAATCCCAGCTACTTGGGAGGCTGAGGCAGGAGAATCACTTGAGCCCAGGCAGCAGAGGTTGTGGTGAGCTGAGATTGCACCACTGCATTCTAGTCTGTGAGACCCTGTCTCAGAAAAAAAAGAAAAGAAAGAAACTGTGAAAGCGACTTTGGCACTGGGTAACAGGCAGAGGTAGGAACAGTGTGAAGGGCTCAGAAGAAGACAAGAAAATGTGGGAAAGTTTGGAACTTCCTAGAGACTTGGAGGGCCCAGAAGACAGGAAGATGTGGGAAAGTTTAGAACTTTCTAGAGACTAGTTGAATGGCTTTGATCAAAATACTGATAGTGATATGGACAATAAACTCCAGGCTGAGGTAGTCTCAGATGGAGATGAGAAACTTGTTAGGAACTGGAGCAAAAGTAACTCTCGTTATGCTGTAGCAAGGAGTCTGGTGGCATTTTGGCCCTGCCCTAGAGATTTGTGAAACTTTGAACTTGAGAGAGATGATTTAGAGTATCTGGCAGAAAAAAATTTCTAAGTACAAAGTGTTCAAGAGGTGACATTTGACACCTCTGGACACAAGAGAGTGTAAAAGTTTGGAAAATTTGCAGCCTGATGAACCAGTAGAAAAGGAAAACCTGTTTTCTGGGGAGAAATTCAAGCTGGCTGCAGAAATTTGCATAAGTAAGGAGGAACCAAATGTTAAATGCCAAGACAGTGGGGAAAATGTCTACAGGGCATGTCCCAGACCTTCAAGGCAGCCCCTCCCATCACAGACCCAGAGGCCTAAGAGGAAAAAATGATTTTTTTCCTCTTAGGTCCAGGGCCCCACTCTGTGTACAGCCTAGGGACTTAGTGCTCTATGTCCCAGCTACTCCAGCTATAGTTAAAAGGGGCCAAGGTACAGCTTAGGCCATGGCTTCAGAGGGTGCAAGCCTCCAGCCTTGGCAGCTTCCACATGGTATTTGTCTTGTGGGTGTGCAGAAGATAAGAACTGAGGTTTGGGAACCTCTACCTAGATTTTAGAGGATGTATAAAAACACCTGGGTATCCAGACAGAGGTGTGCTGCAGGGATGGAGCCCTCATGGAGAACCTCTGCTAGGGCAGTGCAGAAGGGAAATGTGGGGTTGGAGCCCCCACACAGAGTCCCTGTTGGGGAACTGCCTAGAGGAGCTGTAAGAAGAGGGTCACTGTCTTCCAGATCCCAGAATGGTAGGTCCACCCACAGCTTGCACTGTGCAACTGGAAAAACTGCAGACACTCAGCACCAGCTGTGAAAGCAGCCAGGAATGGGGCTGTACCCTGCAAAGCTACAGGGGCAGAGCTGCCTAAGATAGTGGGAGCCCACATCTTGCATCAGCATAACATGGATGTGAGACATGAAGTAAAAGGAGATTATTTCGTAACTTTAAGATTTAATTAGTGACCTATTGGATTTCAGACTTTCATGGGGGCCTGTAGCCCCTTTGTTTTGGCCAATTTCTCCCATCTGGAACAGGTATATTTACCCAATGCCTGTACCCACATTGCATGTAGGAAGTGACTAGCTTGCTTTTGATTTTACAGGCTCATAGGCGGAAGGGACTTGCTTTGTCTCAGATGAGATTTTGGACTTGGACTTTTGGGTTAATGCTGGAATGAGTTAAGACTTTGGGGGACTGTTAGGAAGGCATGATTGTGTTTTGAAATGTGAGGACATGAGATTTGGGAGGGGCCAGAGATGGAATGATATGGTTTGGACATGTCCCCACCCAAATCTCGTCTTGAATTGTGATTCCCATAGTCCCCATGTGTCTTGAGAGGAACCCAGTGGGAGGTAATTGAATCATAGGTTGGTTACCTCCATGCTGTTCTCATGATAGTGAGTGAGTTCTCATGAGATCTGATAGTTTTATAAGGGGCTTTTCCCCCACCTTACTCCTCACATCTTCTTGCTACTGCCATGTGAAGAAGGACATGTTTGCTTTCCTTTCTGCCATGAAGTTTCCTGAGGCCTTCCTAGCCATGGTGAAATGTCAGTCAATTAAACCTCTTTTCTTTATTTACCAGTCTCGAGTATGTCTTTATTAGCAGTGTGAGAACAGACTAATGCAGTAGAATAGAGAGTATTAAGGGATAGATCAGATACAGAATGTGAGAGGACACAAAGGAATTAGCCATAATCCACACTTTTTGGCTTCAGCAGCTGGAAAAAAAGGAGTTGCTATTAATTTCAATGGGGAATACTATGATAGGGGTACCAGGGGTCAGGGTGGGGGGTAGTTGTTAGCTGAAGGGTAAGAAATCAAAAGATAAATTTTAGACAGGTCAAGTTATAGCGACCTATTAGACATTCAGCTGGAGATGACAAGTAGGTATTTGAGTATGTGGATTTGGATTTTAAGGGAGTGTCTGAGCTGGGTTCATAAGCCATCAGAATGTACACAGTATTTAGAGTCATGGGAATAATAAGGTCATCAAGGGAGTGAGTGTAGATAGAATACACAATCAAATTCCTAAAACATGGGGTACTCCAATCTATAGATGTGAGGGAGAGAAGAAAACAGCAAAAAAATTAAGAACAAGTGGCTGGAGACAAGGGAAAAAATCAAGAGGATATAATTTCTTGGACATCAACTTTTCTAGAAAGTGTTTTAAGGAAGAATGGAGTGACCTACTATGTCTATGCTGATAAGCTAAGGGCTGAGAGTTTATCATTACATTTAGCAACACTGAATTCATTGCTGACCTCGGTAAGTGCACATTCTATGAAACATTGGGAGCAAAAATCCTTATTGGAGTGTGTTCCAATCTGAGTATGAGGAGAGTGATTCAAGATGCTAAGACAGTTAATCTTGGAAGGAGTTTCCCTTGTGAAATGAAGAAATGCAGTCATATCTAGAGGGATACATTAGGTCAGAACAGATAGATTTTTAATTTAATAAAAAGGTAATATGTTTGTATTATAGAAATGACTTAGTAGAGAGGGGGAAATGATGCAGGAGAATGGAAAAACTTCAAGGAGTGATATCAATGAATAGATAAGAGAGGATTGAATCTAACATGCGTATAGGTGAGTAGTTGCAGCTAGAAACACATGCAATTTATTCACAGAAAGAAGAAAGGCACAATAGATGCACAGAGGTATAAATAAGTGGGCAGATGTGATGGGAGGTGGTGGGAGCTTATAGAACTTCTCATTGTCTCTATGTTCCTGGTAATCTGGAAAGCAAAAGTGGCAGAGATTTTGCAAGTTTGAGGAGAGATCATAAATTATAAATTAGTCAACTAAGAGAGTAGAGATTGACTGGACCAGGGAAATAGAACTTTGATTGTGATTGATATGGTTTGGCTCTGTCTCCTCACTCAGATCTCGTCTCAGATTGTAATCCCCAAATGTTGAGGGAGACACCTGGTGAGAGGTGATTGGATCATGGTGGTGGTTTCCTCCATGCTGTTCTCATGATAGTGAGCAAGCTCTCACGAGATCTGGTGGTTTTTGTAAGTGTTTGACAGTTCCTTCTTCACACATTCTCTCTTGCCTGCTGCCACATAAGACATACCTGCTTCCCTTTTCGCCACGATTGTAAGTTTCCTGAGGTCTCGCCAGCCATGTGGAACTGTAAGTCAATCAAATCTCTTTTTTTAAATAAATTACCCAGTCTTGGGCAGTTCTTTATAGCAGTGTGAGAATGTACTAATACAGTGACCTTAGGATGATTAATGTTTTTTAATTTTAAGAAAGACAATTCTTTCCCCATCCACATTTAGCTCTGTGGATTTGGGCATGCCTCAGGTAGAAAGTGGACTTAATTGATGTTATAGCAAGTTTGAGGGTATAATAGATAAAGATAGAGGAAGAGTGACTAAAATGACTGGCCATTACATTTAATTGAATAAGGATGGAAAAAACATGAGATGGATGAGGAACCATGAAGAGTAGTTGTTGCAATAAATTGTAAGTCAAGTGGCAAAGGAATTTTGGAGTTTTTAGAGGCAAGAGTAAAAGAGTTGAAAATATAGGAGGTGGTAATGGATAGTATCATGTTTGAAATTGAGATTCTGGAAAGATTGTGATTATTGGCAGGGAAAAAAATGTAAGGTATAACCGTAGGAACAAGGGGTTAAAATGGGATAGAGGGTAAGATTATTGGAGGAGAGGAGGTTAAGAAACTAAGAGGCCATGATACTGGAAGACTGAACTGTGTGAATATTGAAATCACTACTGGGGGAGTGTTAGAGAAGGTGGTTATGAGTTAAAATCTTTATGGAATGAGAAGCAAAGGTCCAGGGATCAGTAGATGACTTTCACAATAAGAGGTACAGGTGGTTTAATCAGATGGTATGGAAGTGAAAGCTGAGTGTGTTTTAGAGAAGAGGGAGGGGATGAAGGTAGTCTGAAAGTAGCCATTAGAAGCATGACGGTCACTTCTCTACCTATAAACCCCATGGTATATAAAGTGTGGGAGGGAAAATAGCCACCACCTAAGAGGGCTGCAAGGAAGCAGGGCCATTGGGGAAGAAATAGAAGATGAAAGGAATGTTAACTGATTTTACTTATGATTCGTCATGAGTCCAAGAGGGCAAGTGAAAGGGTTGCAGGAGGAGATGGTGAGTTTATGACTTGAGTAATAAATGCCTGCTGTTTCTGTGTGCCAGGCTCTAGAGTAGTCAAAGATGGTATAAAGATGAACAAAGACTTGAACCCTGCTCTTAAAAAGCTATTAATCTAGTGAGAGAAACAGACACAGACAGACCAATGATTATATGAGCTGTGTGCCATAATAGAAGAATGGACAAAGTGCCGTTTGAGTCCAGGGGAGAGAATCATGAACTTTTATTGGATATGTCTAGAATATTTCTCTGACAAGGTATATCAGTTATCTATTGCTGCATAACAAACCACCACAAACTATCATTGCTTACAACTGCAGTGATTTTTGGTTTCTTATGATTATGATTCCATGAACTGGCAATCTGGGCAGTTCTGCTGGTCTCAGCCATGAGACCATAGTCATCTGATGGCTTAATTAAGGCTGGAGGGTCTACAGTGGCCTCACTCATTTGTTTGGCTTTGGTGCTAACTCTTAACTGGGGTCTCAGTTCTTCTCCATGTCACCTTGTATCTGCCAATAGGTTAGATTGGGCTTCTTCACAGCCTCTTGGTGTTAGGGTTCCAAGCAGGAGAAGATAAAAACTTCTAGACCTCATAGAGCCTAGGCTCCAGAACTCATACAATGTCAAGTCCACCATGTCTTGTTCTTCAAGGCAAATCACAAGGCAAAGTCTGGATTGAAGAGGATGGAGAAATCAAGTCCACCTCCTGGTGTAGGAGTGGCAACATCATGTTGACATTGGGAGACATGATTCATTGGAGGGCATTACCATAACAATCCACCATAGACAGTAATTTAGAACTGGGCCTTAAACATAAGTATAAACCCATGGGAAGTCATTCCATGTAGAGAAAATAGAATTTTCATAGGCCCGAATACGTGAAAAATATGCCAGGTTTCAGTAAACATAAGCTTGCTTGGGTGGTTGGAGTTTAAAACACATTTATGTGTGTATGCGTTTGAGAAGAGGAGCATGTTGCCAGAACAGCCACAGGAGTGAAAAAGATACAAGAATTACACTTAATAACAGATTATAAAGGAACGCTGACTTGTAGACTTTGTCTCAAAGGTGGGGCTACTTTTATCTCAAAGGTAACCCATCTACCCTGTTCAGATGGACTGCCATCAGCGGTTTTAAATATAAGAGAAGTCACATCTATGAAGTGGATGGAAGTTTAAGCAGGAAGAAATGAAGGGTATGGAGACTAGTTATGGAGTCTAGATAAGGGAATGTATGTGGGAAATAAGGAAGGCCATATTAACAACAACCACAGTATCAACTGAAACCATGGCTATACAGCCATGCATCATTAAATCCTTATAAAAACCCCGTGAGATAGAAACTGTTATCATCTCTGCTATGTAATGGAGGAAACTGATAATTCAAGAGTAACTTTTCCAAGGCCACACAGCTAGTAAATAGCAGGATCTGTTTCTGTGGACCACCTGTGTAAGAACGGTAGCAGTAGGGTTCAAGACATCAGAGGAAAAAGTAGAAGGTATGATTGACATAACCTGCTGACTCGAAATAGAACACAAGGTAACTTATCCAAAATGGATACACTTTAATATCATGGATTGAATACATTCATTTAACTTTTTCTCTTCTGAAACCCCACAAAAATTATAGTAAAAGACTTTTATTTTAAAAGCATAATCTAAAAGTTGGAGGCCTCTATTACAGTGATCTACCATAGGAAATAAACATCCTTAAAAATCTTGAAAAGGTGAGTCCAGTACAAATGGCAGTTAGTGTCTCACTCTCAAGATGAGCAGATGTGTGAAAGACTCATGGAGAATAGTCTCCCAACGCAGGAGATAATAGCAACAAAACTCAAGAATCTTAAAAACAATGGATGAGTGGTAACTGACAATAGCCCTGAAACAACCTAACCATCACTTGTCAGTGGACAAAGCTAAAACAACAACAACAACAACAACAAAACCCTCTATTTATATGATGGAGTTCTCAATGAGCTCAGAAACTGGTAGCATCAACAGACTTTTCTATCTAGTTAGAATGTGTTTTGCCAGCACTCTCACCTACTTCACTACTGTACAGACCAATCACTAGCTCAGTGTCTATTGTTTAGCAATATCAGGTCCTGCAATTGGCCAGCACAGCTCAGACTGGTGTTGAGGTGGTTCCTAAGACCAGTCAAGCCCCAGGACAGAAGACAAATCTCATGCTTATCTCTAGTTGCTGGCACTGGAGTAGAGAACTACATAGAGAAAAAATCCAGGTCACTGAGACCCATGGGTACCAAACCTAAAGTGGAAACACATTAATACATGGCCACCCTGTTACTGTGGCAAGAGAGGCTGTATCTACATGGGACAGTAATCAGCCCACACTTCAGCCTTTCCACCAGCTCAGCAACCTCCATCAGACTTTCTAGCCATTTGAGAAATAGCCAGCTTCCCATCACAAACCAGCAGATACCAGCAGATACTCCAACACCAGAACTTCCATTTCAAGAGCAACCACTGGGGGAATAATTTTTTCTCTTCTGTATTAGACCCCAGTTCTTTAATAAAAATTGAAAGTAAAGGTGAAAGAATAATGGACATTATAAGGCTGGTTAATCAGCAGTGTCTTTATTTCTTGCACTGCTACATAACACACTGTCCATACCTACATGTGACTTTGCTGAATAAACAGCAAGTGATTTCAATGGAAGAAGGCAAGAAGATGGAGACCAATGGCATGATGATGACAGTCTGCTGGTGAAAGCTTCTTTCCAAAGATGATGAGCATGTCCCAGTGCATCCAAGACTCTGTTACTCTCAGAAGCTCTGGAAGCTGCTTGTCACCTCTTTCTCAGCAACACGGTGAAAGTCAGAGAATAATGTTGATAAAAAGTAGTATCTTGCTGGAAGGCCCATCTCTATGCTGTCAAGTTCCTACACTGAGTTGAAAATTTCAAAGATGGCCAAATAGGAACAGCTCCAGTCTCTAGCTCCCAGTGTGAGCAACACAGAAGACGGGTGATTTCTGCATTTTAAACTGAGGTACTGGGTTCATCTCACTAGGGAGTACTGGACAATCGGTGCTGGTCAGCTGCTGCAGCCCAACCAGCGAGAGCTGAAGCAGGGCGGGGCATCGCCTCACCTGGGAAGCACAAGGGGGAAGGGAATCCCTTTTCCCAGACAGGGGAACTGAGACACACAACACCTGGAAAATCGGGTAACTCCCACCCAAATACTGCACTTTACCAAGGGTCTTAGCAAACATCACACCAGGAGATTATATCCCACTCCTGGCCGGGAGGGTCCCACGCCCGCGGAGCCTCCCTCATTGCTAGCACAGCAGTCTGTGATCTAACGGCAAGGCAGCAGCGAGGCTGGTGGAGGGGCGCCCACTGTTGCTGAGGCTTAAGTAGGTAAAGCCGCTGGGAAGCTTGAACTGGGTGGAGCCCACAGCAGCTCAAGGAGGCCTGCCTATCTCTGTAGACTCCACTTCTGGAGACAGGGCACAGCTAAACAAACAAACAAAAAAAGCAGCAGAAACCTCTGCAGACACAAACGACCCTGTCTGACAGCTTTGAAGAGAGCAATGGATCTCCCAACACGGAGGCTGAGATCTGAAAACGGACGAACTGCCTGTTCAAGTGGGTCCCTGACCCCTGAGTAGCCTAACTGGGAGGCATCCCCTACTAGGGGCAGACCGACACCCCACACCTCACACGGCGGGGCACACCCCAGAGACAAAGCTTCCAAAGCAAAAATCAGACAGGTACACTCACTGTTCAGCAATATTCTATCTTCTGCAGCCTCTGCTGCTGATACCCAGGCAAACAGTGTCTGGAGTGGACCTCAAGCAATCTCCAACAGACCTACAACTGAGGATCCTGACTGTTAGAAGGAAAAATAACAAACAGGAAGGACACCCACACCAAAACCCCATCAGTACATCATCATCATCAAAGACCAAAGGCAGATAAAACCACAAAGATGGGGAAAAAGCAGGGCAGAAAAGCTGGAAATTCAAAAAATAAGAGCGCATCTCCCCCTCCAAAGGAACGCAGCTCATTGCCAGCAACAGATCAAAGCTGGACAGAAAATTACTTTGACGAGTTGAGAGAAGAAAGCTTCAATCCATCAAACTTCTCAAAGCTAAAGGAGGAATTACGTACCCAGCGCAAAGAAACTAAAAATCTTGAAAAAAGAATGGAAGAATGGGTAACTAGAATAATCAATGCAGAGAAGGCCATAAACGAACTGACAGAGATAAAAACCATGACACGAGAAATACGTGACAAATGCACAAGCTTCAGTGACCAACTCGATCAGCTGGAAGAAAGAGTATCAGCTATTGAGGATCAAATGAATGAAATGAAGCAAGAAGAGAAGTCTAAAGAAAAAAGAGGAAAAAGAAATGAACAAAGCCTTCAAGAAGTATGGCAT
>NW_012116265.1:21813139-21835321 GCF_000951035.1 Colobus angolensis palliatus | reverse complement strand
GCGTTAATGGGTGCTGATGAGTTGATGGGTGCAGCACACCAACATGGCACAAGTATACATATGTAACAAACCTGCACGTTATGCAAATGTACCCTAGAACTTAAAGTATAATAATTTTAAAAAATAAAAGAAATAAAGAAAAAAATAAAGAAAATAAAATAAAATAAAAAAAGAAAATTTCACCAACGTATCTAGATCATCCCAAAGGCAAAAAGAGAAGCAATGGTTAATGACCTACACCAATAAATCAACAAACACATAGCAATATGCAGATGTGTACCTTTATGGTGGATCAAATTAGCCTGGAGAAGAAACTCTAAATGGAAAGTTTTCGAGCATAAAGAGAACATTCTAGAAAAAGAATGTACTTGCCAAAAAAGTCAAAACTGAAATAAAGGAAAAAATGTAGACCTGGGGAATATGAATTTGGAAAAAGAATTTATGGGTAATGAGGATAGAGATAAGGGGAGAGATATAGTTAAAAGCAGAGCAGAAAATTGATATACAGGTTTCCAGAATTCACAGGTAACATACAAGGGAACCATTGTACCAAGTGACACAAAAAAGATCAGAGTTGATGGGATTTGATTTTGTCCACAGGAGTCCCTTGAAAGCAGGCTTTGTGGTGTGTTTGTTTACAAACTTCCTAACGTGTTGATGTCTACCAGTTGGAACAGTGACACAAGAGGTGGTAGGCATTTCTTGACCTTCCATCACACAAATTAAATTTGTCTGGTGAATTCCTGCAGGACCCATACAGAGCCTGGACTGAAAGCACCTGTTTGGATCATCTGTGCTGAAAGCAAAACCTTTTCTCATCAAACGTTTCTCTTCTTTGTCTTTCTGGCTTTCATATGTCTGATCTAACTTCATTGGTTACATCTTTATTAATAATAAATATCTAATAAAAATGTTAATAAATTTAAATAAATACATTGAATTAAAAATAACCTATATTGATCTAACCTGTTTTGGGTAAAGGAGGTTCCTGTACCCAATATAAGGACTTGAGGAAGTTATGGGTTTGGGAGAGAAGACACAAGATCAGTCTTGATTATGCTAAGCTTGAGGTTTTGAGGGGGAATTTGGATAGCACTGTTTAGGAGAAGCTTGGAAGTGAGGAGTCAAAGTCCTGGAGAACATTTTATGTAAGAGATATGTATGGATTTGGGAGTCATCAGAGCCTGAGTGAGAGAGGACTCCAGGGCCATGACTGGGAACTACAATTTTCGCATCTTCTTCTATAAGCCATGTATCAGTCTATCTACTACCAAGCCTTGAAATAACATGCCCACCCACCCCACATCTTCTATGATTTTGAGTTTGAAATTTCCCCGCCAATATGTAAGGGAAATTATCTTCCCTGCTCAGATCAGGACAGACTCATAGGTGAATTCACAGGTATTGCTGGGATGAAGAGGGAGAAGGAATGCCCATTGGTTCACCTGTGGGTTAGAAATGTTGGGATTGGGAAGGCTGGCCCAGGGAGTAAATGCCCTGAGATAGGGGATGGATATGTTTGGAAGAAGGCCAAACACAAGAGATAGCCATTAGAATACAATGCCTCTCTTAGAAAGTGGAAAATTAAGAGCTATAAGAGGCGAGGTTTAGCAAATAAATGTTCCCTGAGCAAAAATAGAGAATTGGAGAGAGAAGGAAATACGGAAGAAAGAAGAACCCAACATCAGATCAAAGTCCAAGGCTCATTGGCTTTTGCAGGGGAAGTCACATACAAACTATCTTATCTTCCAGAAGCTTAAGATTTCTGAGCAAGGTGTCCACAGAAAGGGTACTTCAGAGCCACCCTACCAATCCCTTTTCAGGATCACAGACCAACCTCCTCAGACTCTCTTTGAATAGTAAGTAGGTAACAAAGATGATCACCGGAGCTAAGATGGTGAGGCTTCGGAGTTTCCAATTTCAGCATGCCAGCTCTATCCATGCCCCACCTGCCCTGCAGGTGATAGACATATCCTGGGCAGAATGCCTGCCAGGCCCAGGAAAGCCACCAGATTGTGCAGCTTTGCCCAGCTGTCATAGACAGTCGTTCCAGGATAATTCTCTATCACCTGAATGTCATGAAGAATTTTACAGGGACTTTGGAGATTTATTTCTTCCAGACCACCCTCAGAAACACAAATTCCTAGCATGTAAGAGCCATAAGATACATCTAGTCTCACTTATTCTTGCAGTCAGGAATATTGAGTCCCAGAGACATGATGTAATGTGCTCAAAATCACACAGCTTGTTCGGGACAGAACCAAGACTGAAATCTGGATTTCTCATTACCGTTGCAAACTGTTTCCATGACCTCATGCACAAAATTATAGACTCTTGGATTGCAACAGTTTCTTAAAGGTGTTTGATGCATTCTCCCTGAACATGAGAATCACTTGCATAACTTGTTAAAAATAGATTCCCAGGACATCCCCATGGGTCTGGACTCAGGATCCTCTATTTTCAGCAGCTTCTCATATTTATCTCCTACAGCCTGTATGAATTTGGGGATGTGTAAGACCCCCTACAGAGTGCTCTCTAGCCTCTGTTTTAACAATCTGCAATGATGGATGTCATCTCTCATTCCATCTTTGGACAACTTTGACTTTGAGAAACTTCTTTTTTTTCTTGTAATGAACCTACCAGCCTCCCTCTTGCTTCACTGCATTAGTCCCAATTCTACCTCTGTCTCAAAAAGAATGGAGGAATGGATTTGATTAAAATTATGCCCACCTAGCTCTTCCTTATGAAATTTTCTTGCACAAATAATTTTCAGAAAATATCCGAGGTATATATATGTATTTTTACTTTACTTAACACATTTTTTCATGAATACGTTTCTGTCTTTTAATTATTCCCAAATTTACTTTTAATAGCTTTATGTTGACCTAAACATTTAAAAGTATTTTTCTTACAGTTTCTTGGCAATACAGTTTGGAATCTAGGGCTCCAAACAGCCTATGTGACCTCAGTTGGTCACTGTGTGACCTTGAGCTAGTTGCCAACCTCTTTGGGCCTCAGTTTTCTCATCTGTTAATTGATAGGTTTGGATTAAATGATATTTGTAGTCCATTCTGGCTCTGATCTGTGATTCTTCACAGGATATGTATAAAGTCCTGTCTGAAGTTAATGCTTTCCACTTTTTCTCAAGATATTCTAACTAAATCTACCTCTGAGTTAATCCAGGCCACCGGTTTTGTCTTAAGATGTGTGTCTCAGTCTGTTTTCTGCTGCTATAACAGAATGCCACAGACTGGGAAAAGAATAGAGACATGTATTTCTCACAGTTCTAGGGTCTGGGAAGTCCAAGAGCATAGTGCCAGCATCTAATGAGGAATATCCCTTGGCGGAAAGCGGAAAGTGGAAGGTGGAAGCATGTGTGTGAACTGGGGATGGGGGGTGCGAACTCAACCTTTTTATCAGGAACCCACTCCTTGGATAGCTAACCTACTCGTAGGACAATTGCATTAATTCATTCTGAAGTTAATGCTTTTCACTTTTTCTCAGGATGTTCTTACTGAATCTACCTCATGGAACCCTCATGATCTAGTCACTCATTAATGATCCCATCTGTTAGTGTTGTTACTGTGGTAATTAAATTTCAGATGAGTTTTGGAGGGGACATCCAAACCATTGCACTGTGGTACTTCCAGATTAGAAAACCAAAGAGCAAGAAATAGCCTCTGTTTTAGTAACTTGCAATGATGGATGGCATCATCACTCATTCCATCTTTGGGCAACTTTGACTTTTAGAAACTTCTTTTTTTATAAGAAACTTCCCTGTCTCCCTCTTGCTTCAATTCTTTCATCCCAATTCTATCTCTTTCTCACAAACAGAGAAATAGATTGCCCAAATTAGTAATTCCCTGATAATTGCCCAAAGTTAATCAGCATTCTTAGTCTTTGTTACTCTTCTTCTGCTTCTGTATCATTGGAAGGAAAAACTTTTAAAATGCCTCAGAATAGAGATAATTTGTTGGATGCATTTAGTGGGCTAAGTAATGGCCCCCCAAAATATCAGCTGCCAGTTCTTTACATCTGTAAACATTTGTTGATAAAGGGTCTTTGCAGGTATGGTTACATTAAGTATCTTGACATGGGTAGGTTATTCTAGATCGGGGTGTCTAATCTTTTGACTTCCGTGGGCCACACTGGAAGAAGAATTATCTTGGGCCACACATAAAATGCACTAACACTAATGATAGCTGATGAGCTAGAAAAAAAAAATCACACACACATACACACACAAATCTGATAATGTTTTGAGAAAATTTACAAATTTGTGTCAGGCTCTATTCAAAGCCATCCTGAGCCACATGTGACCCATGGGCCACGGGTTGGACAAGCTTGTCCTAGATTATCTGGGTGTGCCCTAAATGCAATGACATGTATCCTTGTAAGTGAGAGTCTGAGGAAAATTTAGTATAGAAAGAAGAGGAGAAGGCCGTATGGCCTCAGAGGCAGAGATTAGAATGATGTGGCCAGAAGCCAAGGATGCTGGCAGCCACCAGAAGCTTCCTTAGTGCCTCCAGAGAAAGTATGGCCCTGCCAACACATTGATTGTGGCCCAGTGAAACCAATTGTGGACTTCTGACCTCCAGAACTGTGAGATAATAAATTTCTCTTCTTTTAAGCCACAAAGTTTGTGGTGATTTGTTGCAGCAGCCATAGAAAACTAATACAGTGCCAAAATTACACTAAACACAGTATAGTTTAAAGTAAATGACACCGTTTTTTTTTTTTTTTAGAAACACTGAGTTTTATTAACTGAAAAAAGAAACAAAAGTTTAGTTTTCTCCTGAAGTTTTATTGGAAAAAATATAAATAATATTTTGAAAGCAAATTATACTAACATGAACTTATGTAGTAGAATTATTTAATAAGCATTCAGCTTAAATTGCTTAATAAAGTTATAAATTGTATTTGTCCGGGTCTAATTTAGTTTAAAATATATTTTGGATATCATAACTAATCATATTATTTCCACATTTGTGATGAAATTAAATCAATTAGTTATAAAATAAAATGTATTCTTAATTAACATGCCAGAATTAATACATATATAAAATAATCTCTTCAAATATTCACTTTGAGAAGCGGTATATTTATTTCAATAATGCTTCCATTGCTTTGATTTTTTCAGATTTTTTCTCCAGTAAGAGCTTTTAGAACTTGTTTAAATATCTTCAACAAAAGCAAAGCCATGAATTCACAACTGTATATACATTTATATAATCAAAATTGATTTGGAGATTCTGCTTTGGAGAATAGTAGACTAGCCTACTCAGACCAATTGTCTGAATAAGAGCAATTATAAAATCTGGTAAAAAAAAAAAAATTCACTTGATGTCGCTGGAGAGTTAACAAGAGACTAAAGAGTTACTGGGCCAAGATTCATGCTAACATAAACATCCATAGTTATGATGGTGGCTTTGGGTGCTTGTTTTTGCCCTGTGGACATTTGGCAATCCAAGAGAGTACCGTCAGACGATGCCTTTATTAAGGCCCATGGACGTTATCTGCTATGCCATGGGGGTTATGGATTTGCTAGTTTAAAGAAAACACATGCAAAGATGAGAGCTTATTTACCTGACTTAGGTTCTGACATGGTCAGCAGCTGTGGACTGTGTCAGGTTTGGGTCAGGGAGATGAGGAACAAGGAGGCTACATCTCAACCACATGGGGAAGGGAAGTTTTAAACAGGCCAAAGGTGATGTACATCTGGGTTAACTTGTGTTAGGCCTAAAAATAGATGCCAATGTAACAACTATATTAAACAAATTTGTGATGGGCAGTGACTACTATTTACCTCTAAGGGGCAGGGAGTATGTTGTAATTGCGATAGTACCTGCAAGAGACTACCAGAGTGCTAAAAAAAAATTTGTTTAACATCAATCATGGTAACATGATTTTAAAAAAATAATGTAAACTGTTCCCACAGTATTTCTTCTTAGCACTTTGCTGTTTGTATAATATTTCACAATAAAAATAGCTTTCCTTTTCCCTTTTTTTTTTTTTTTTTTTTTTTTGAGAGGGAGTCTCGCTTTGTTGGCCGGTCTGGAGTGCAGTGGCACGATCTCTTCTCACTGCAAGCTCCGCCTCCCGGGTTCATGCCATTCTCCTGCCTCAGCCTCCCGAGTAGCTGGGACTACCGGCGCCCACCACCTCGCCCGGCTAAGTTTTTGTATTTTTAGTAGAGACGGGGTTTCACTGTGTTAGCCAGGATGGTCTCGATCTCCTGACCTCGTGATCCACCCGCCTCGGCCTCCCAAGTGCTGGGATTACAGGCGTGAGCCACCACGCTTCCTTTTGTTTTATAAAAAGTAATTGGAAGTCAGTTTGGTGAATAAAGTCTGTAATGAAACAGGGAAATGCCAATTGTGGTTTACATAAGGTGTAACTCCGGGTAAATGAAGTCAGTTTTCTTGTTGTCCTTAAAAGCTGTTTCATAAGTTTATTTTCAAAGAGGATTTCCAAAAACATTTGTAGCACAGCCAATACTTATGGAAAGAAGGGTGTGGCTTTTGTAGGGCCAACTCTGAAAATGACAATGCTTAATTAAATATTGATCATGCTGTGGTTGCCTTAAATATAACTTCACTGTAGCATGTTTTATTTAAATATATGAATTTTTCTCCTTATGAGAATCATTTTAGTAACAACCTCTTGAAATCCTGTCAACTTATAACTGTGAAAGCAAAGGCATATCTCTGATGTTCCTGGCCTTTGTGTCATTAAAATCTTACTCTAAATGTCACATTAATTCATCTTTTCAGTATTTTTCCTTGTTTGATTTTTTTCTCCTGGAAGAAGAAATGCTAAGTGGAATGAAGGAAGGAAAAGACAGGCAGTTATTAAAAGTCAAAATACACCATACAAACCCCTCATTGTACTCTAAAATTTCTTTTTAAACGTTTCTGTTAAAAAAAAAAAAAAAAAAAAAACCTAGGCCAGGCACGGTGGCTCACACCTGTAATCCCAGCACTTTGGGAGGCCAAGGCAGGTGGATCACGTGAGGTTGAGAGTTGGAGACCAGCCTGACTGACATGGAGAAACCCCGTCTCTACTAAAGACACAAAATTAGCCAGGCATGGTGGCGCATGACTGTAATCCCAGCTTCTCAGGATGCTGAGGCAGGTGAATTGCTTGAACCCCAGAGGCGGAGGTTGCGGTGAGCCGAGATCACGCCATTGCACTCCAGCCTGGGCAACAAGAGCAAAACTCCATCTCAAAAGAAATTAATTAAATAAAAAGTCATGTTTCTGGTAAGATAAAATTTGAGAAGGGAATGAAATCCAGATTTAGTGTAGCTTACCCGGGATCATTGACTCTTTTTTAGAGAAGGAATTGAGAAACTGCAGTGGACATGACGCTCTGGAGCAACAATGATTATGGATTTCACTGCATCATCGGTTGCAGCACTGAATTCTATACACTAAAATGGCTGGATGAAGTGCTGGTGGGAAGACCCTAACAAAATCACATTTCTGACAGAAAGTCTGTACATATTGTGAGCATGGAGAACATTAGTTTTCAGCTTAGCTCCTTGTGCAGCTGATTTTGTTACTCTCTTCTACTGAAGACAGTGGTGCCAGATAAAAGCTTTAAACACAAAACACTATGTTAAACACTGGCATGTTAAAATAATTATGCCACATATTATATATACAAAAATTTACAAGCTAAATTTAGAAGTTATTGTTGTGTCATTTATATAGGCTTTGTTCTCCTTAAACACATTGACTTTAATAAGGCATGTTTTTTACAAATAAATTCTAATTCTACCATCGGTTGCAGCCACAGGAAATTTGAAGTCATTTTTATATAAAATTTGAATTCCAACACTTAATTCAAGTTCTACGACATCGTTTTTCTAGATCCAAGAACAATATCATTGGCTCAGGATTTTCTACAGCGATCTATTCTATATATTCCTCAGATAATATGCCCCTAGAATATTATTTTTTGTGAGAATTAATAATAACAGAAACATTGGTTGAGCTGATCATTGATGACATTTGTTGACTATCAAAATTGTCTAAAACCTCCACGTTTATCCAGGTATAAAAGTAAACTTCTAGGTTGGGCGGAGGGTGGGTTGGGAGTCTAAAGAGGACACTCTATTATAGAGTCACAGTTTACAGGTATTCCTAAAGAACACTTTTTAAATCTAACTTTTCCTCCCACTAAGCCAAATGAGGAGGGCTCCAGGAGAATCACTGGTGATGAACGGGGTTCCCACAAGAAGCAGGGTGTTAACCTTCTCCCTGATTGGATTCTTGCTAAGCTGTTGAACCCATAGCTCATCCTTGCTTCTGCTGCCAGAGAGGAAAATATGGACAAGTTCATGGGCCATTTGCAGGTCCCTCTTAGAGTTTGTGGATGTATATGAACTGAGACTGCTGTCTGCTTCTTGAGGCTAAGAGGCTGCATAGGGCAGCCCACACCAAAAGGCAAATAGGGCCCATATTGTAGTGTGATGCTTAAGGAGAAATACATGGAGCAGTGACCTCACCATCCCCAGGATCCCTGTGACCCTTGGAGGGTAAAGGAAGCATCATCATGGAGACTGAAGAAGAAGAGAGAAGAAAGGAGGGAGTTGAGCCCACCCTGTTCCTGTCTAGGTCCTCTAGACAGAGCTGGTAGAGGGGAAAAAAAGATAAATGGGATTTAAATTTTAAACTGGACTGAATTGCAAGTGACCAGAAAGCTAAAGGGTCTGCCCAAGATGTCATAAGGGAAAAGTAAAATTATTTCTCATTAGTACCTCATTGAGTTCATATTGTTCAAGAAACTGGATATAATACCTAGTGACAAAGAGACTAGGACTTCTGTTTTGTTCTTGTCATACAGCCAAATATTGTTCTGGTCATATAACCAGAACAGTACCCTTTGGGGCAGAACACTGAACTGGTAAGAAAGTAAGGGAAATTTTTAGAGCCCTTAAAATAGGAAGTAAGAATTCAAGAAAGTAGACTAGTTTTAGATTAGTCTTTTCTCAGAGGACATCTGTCCATCCTGGGTAGCCTCGGGCATGAATTTTAAAAGCCTATGTACATGAGTATCAAGTAAAAAATTGAGTAGGGTGGCAGTCAGTTCAGAGACTCCTGAAGAGCAATTCCATTATTAGATGAGTAGGGGGAAAAGGCTTTGGAGAAGGAGAAGATGGAAATAATCATTTTGTCTTTGGCTATTAAGAGAGTGAAAGAAAGGAGAAAAAGTCTCCCTAGAAAATTCCTAATTCCGAATTCTAAGTCTACTCTTGCTGGTATGTCTCACTAAACCCCATGTGGCCCAAAAATCCAAGCAAACAATTTAAACTTTCTCTATTTCAGTACTGCCCCCAGCTACCAGGAAGAAGCAAACACATCTCCTCTCTGGAGAAACACACATTAAATACAGACCACAAAAATTTCCAGATACAAACAAAAGTCACTGGAAACATAAGAAAACAAAACAATATGAGGATAAATCAGCAAAGAGCACAAATGGCAGAATCCAGCACATAAAGATTGCAGACATTGTGATAATATTCAGATTATAGAATAATTATTAGATCATATGAAATTGCCATTTTTATAGGTCAAAGCTGGTAACGATCTGCAGTTTCATATGCTTAACGTACTGTTTTTAAAGAAATAAGAGAGTACTACAAGTATGTTGAAGAAAAGAGGATGAAGGATTCTCAAAAAGGGCTAGAAGCTTTGATAAGTAGCCAAATGGAATCTCTGTAAATGAAAAATATAATTAAAATTAGAGACTGAATAGAAACATTAAACAGCAGATTTGACACAGTTAAACAAACAGTTGATAAACTAGAAGATAAAGCAGATAAAAGTATGCAGAATGTATCATGGAAAGGCAGAAACATAAATAATATAAAAGAAAGGTTAAAAGACTTGAAGAAAAGAGTGATAAATTCTAACAGCTAATCAAATTTTGAGAAGTAAGTAACAGAGAAAATGGGAAGAGTAATTCTTCCCCATTGTCTTTATTATTTCGTTCCAAATTTAAAGATCTAATAGTTGACAGTTTTCCAGAGTTGATTAAAAGCATCAGGTTCCAAAAGCCAAACAAAATTCCCAGCAGGATAAAATGAAAACAAATCTATATCTAGCTACATTAATGTCAAATTTCAGAACACAAAACACAAAAAGAATCTTCAAAATGACTAGAGAGGGTCAGCGGCCTGAGAAACAGCACCATGGGCCACCCCTGGCAGACACATCCCTAGGCTGACTGAGCAGCTGTGAACCCATGTCCTGGGCCTGAGAAACAGCCACACAGACTGCCCCTGGCAGGTATGCCCCCAGGCCAGCTGAGAAACCATTTGCCCCTAGACAGAATAACAGCCCTGTGGTCCCAACCCCAGTGAGCCAGACTCCAAGTAGGCTGACCCACTGTGTGCAGGCATATGCCCCCAATCTGAGGAACAGCTCAGCAAGCCCACCTCTGGGAAAGCTGCACCACTACCACCATAAACTGTCTAAGCCTAGGCCACTGAGACATTCATAAATGTCACTAGTAAGGATTACAGCTTAAGAAACTACTGGAGACTATACTACTATGACTACCCAGAACCAAAACCAATGCACTGCATTGAACCCATACCCCAAGACCCACATAAATGAGTAAGTCTTTTCCTGTTAAACCTACTCCATAAAATTGGAAGAGGTGACTGTTTCATCAGATGTATAGAAATCAATGAGACACAATAAACATGAAAAAGCAAGGAAACAGACCTCCAAAGGAACACAATAATTCTCTAGTAATAAACCCCAATCATGAAATGACAGAAAAAGAATTCAAAATAATAGTTCTAAAGAAATTCAGTGAAATATAAGAAAATATATTCAATTCAATGAAATCATGAAAACAATAATTCATTATTTGAGAAATTCAACAGAGATAGCTATCATTTAAAACGAACCAAATTCTACAGCTGAAGAACCCAATGAATGAAATAAAAAATACAATTGAGAACTTCAACACCATAACAGACCAAGCAGAAGAAAGAATTTCTGAACTTGAAGACAGGTATTTTGAAATAATGCAGGCAAAAACACAGATGAAATTAAATAAATAATTAAAAGGAATTAAGTCAAAGAATTTATGGGATATCAATAAGTTAACAAATATTTGCATTGTGGACATTCTTGAAGAAGAGAAGGGAAAAGGTGCAGAAAACATATTTAATGTGAAAATTTTCCAAGTCTTGGGAGAAAGATCCAGGAAGCTCAAAGAACCCCAAATAAATACAACCCCCCACAGGTCCTCTCTGAGGCACATTTTAGTCAAATTGTCAAAAGTCAAAGGCAAACAACAAAAGAAAAGCTTCAAGTCACATAAAAGGTAATCTCCGTAAGATTAACAGCAGATTTCTCATCAGAAACCATGTAGGCCAGGAAACAATAGAATGATAAAGTCAAAGTAGTGAAAGAAAAAAAATAAAACCTGCCATTCAATATTATACCCAGCAAAGCTATTCTTTAGAAATGAAGGAGAAATAAAATTTTTCACAGACAAGAAAAATTAAGAAAATTCATCACCACTAGACCAACCTTACAAGAATCGCTCAAGAGAGTCTTACATCTAGTAGTGAAAAGACAATAACCACTGTCATGAAAACATGCAGAACTGTAAAACTTATTGGTGGAGCCAATACACAAAGGAGAAAGAAAAAGGAATCACTACAGAAAAACACCCAACTGCAAAAATAAGAGAGGAAGTAAGGAACAAAGGATATACAAAACAAGTAAAAAAAAAAAAAAACCAATAGGATGATAAAAGTCCTCACCTATCAATAATAACCTTGAATGTAAGTAGATTAAAATCTCCATTTAGATACAGACTGACTGAATGGATTAAAAACACAAGATACAACATACAGCCCACAAGAAACTCAGCTCACCTATAAAGACACACATAGACTGAAAGTGAAGTGATGGAAAAAGATACTCCATGCAAACAGAAACCAAAAGCAAGCAAAGTAGCTGTACTTATATCAGACAAAACAGACTTCAAGACAAAAGCTACAAAAAGAGACAATGGCATTATATGATGACTAAGAGATTAATTCAGCAAGAGAATTTAACAATTGTAAATGTATGCACCTAACATTAGGACACCTAGATATATAAAGCAAATACTATTAAATCTAAAGGGAGAGATAGATTACAATACAATAATAGTTGGGGACTTTAACATCCCACTCTCAGCCTTGGACAGATCATCTACACAGAAAGTCAACAAAGAAACATCAGATTTAAACTGCACTGTAGACCAAATGAAACAAACTTAATGACATTTACAGAATATTTCACCCAATAGCTGCAGAATATGCATTTTTTTCATCAGGACACGGAACATTCTCCAGGTTTGACCATATATTAGGACACTAAACAAATCTCAAAAAGCTTTTCAAAATCAAAATTATGGCCAGGCATGGTGTAATCCCAATATTTTGGGAGGACAATGCAGGAGGATTGTTTGAGCCCAGCCTGGACAACATAGTGAGCCTTTGTCTCTACAAAAAATTTAAAAAATTAGCCATCTGTGGTGCTACATACCTGTGGTCCCAGCTACTCAGGAGACTGAGGTGGGAGGATCTCTTGAGCCCAACAGGGTTGTAGTAAGGATGCAGTGAGCCATGATCATGCCTCTGCACTCCAGCCTGGGCAATATAGTGAGACTCTGTTTCAAAAAAAAAATTGAAATTATATCAAGTATTTAATCTGACCACAATGGAATAAAACTGGATATCAATAACAAGAGGAATATTTGAACCTATACGAATACACAAAAATTAACCTGCTCCTGAGTGACCAATGAGTGAAGGAAAAAATTTAAAGTGAAATTTAAAAATTCCTTGAAACAAATGTAAACAGAAACACAACATACCAAAACATATGAGACACAGAGAAAGCTATATTAGAGGCAAGTTTATAGCAATAAATTCCTAGGTTGAAAAACTAGAAAGATTTAAAATCATCAACTTGAGAGGCGTCTCCAGAAACTTGAAAAGTGAGGACAAACCACATCCAAAGTTAGTAGGAAAGAAATGATAAAGATTAGAGCAGAAACAAATAATATTGAAACTAAAGAAAAAAACAAAAGCAATGAAATAAAAAGTTGATTTTTGAAAAGATAAACAAAATTTTAAAAACCTTTAGCTGCACAATGAAAAAAAGAGAGAAGACCCAAATAAATCAGAAATGAAAAAGGAAACATCACAATGAATACCACAGAAATACAAAGGATCATTAGAGACTATAATGAACATCTATATGCCAGTAAATTTAAAAACCTAGAGGAAATAGATAAATTCCTGAACACATACAACCTCTCAAGATTGAACCAGGAAGAAATAGAAAACCCAAATAGATCAATAATAATTAATAAGATTAAATCAGTAATAAAAAGTTTCCCAAAAAAGAAAAGCCCAGGATTGGATGGCCTCACTGCTGAAATCTACCAAACCCTTGTAGACAATTGTGCTAATTCTTCTTAAACTATTCCAAAAAATTGAAGTAGAAGAAATTTTTCCTAACTCATTCTATGAGGCCAGTGTAACTAACTAGATAAGGACACAATCAAAAAATGAAAAAGGCTATACAGTCTAATATCCTTAATGAACATAGACACAAAAATCCTCAATGAAATACTAACCAAATCCAACAACACATCAAAAAGATAATACACCATGATCAAGTAGGATTTATCTCATGAATGCAAGGATGATTCAACATATGCAAATCAATAAATATAATACATCACATCAATAGAATGAAACAAAAAAATTGTATGATTGTCTCCAAAGATGCAGAAAAAGTGTTTAATACAATTCAGTATCCCATCATGATAAAAACTCTCAATTAAGATGTTACAAAAGGAAAGTATCTCAGCATAATAAAGGCCACATATGATAAACCCACAACTAACATCATACTGAATGGGGAAATCTTGAAAGCTTTTTCACTAAAAACTGGAAAAAGACAAGGATGTCCACTCTCACCGTTCATATTCGACATAGTAATGCAAGCCCTAGCCAGAGCAATTGGCAAAAGAAATAAAGGACATCCAAATTGGAAAGGAGGAAATCAAATTGTCCCAGTTTGCAGACACATTAACTTATATATATAAAAACCTATATCAAAAAACTCTTAGAACTGATAAGTGAATTCAGTAAAGTTGCAGGTTACAAAATCAACATGCAAAAATCAGTAGTGTTTCTGTACTTGAACAATGAACTAATGAAAAAGAAATAAAAAAGGCAATCCTACTTGCAATAGCTACATTTAAAAAAACCTAGGAATAAACTTAACCACAGAGATGAAAGACCTCTGTAAGGAAAACTACAAAACACTGATGAAAGAAGTTGAAGAGGATACAAATGGAAACACATCTCATGCTCATGGATAAGAAGAATTAACATTGTTAAAATGACCATACTACTCAAAGCAAACTATGGATTCAATGCAATCTCTATCAAAATAATAATGATATTCCTCACAGAAATAGAAAGAATCATAAAAATGTATATGGAACCACAAAAGACCAAGAATAGCCAAGGCAATCCTCAGTAAAAAGAACATAGCTAGAGGTATCACACTACTAGACTTCAAAATATACTACAAAGCTGTAGTAACCAAAACAGCATGGTACTGTTATAAGAACAGATACAGAGACCAATAGTGCAGAAGAGAGAACACAGAAATTAATCCACATATCTACAGCCAACTGATTTTTGACAAAGATGTGAAGAACACTTACTGGGGCAAAACAAAACAGTGTCTTAAATAAATGGTCCTGAAAAAATCGGATATCCGTATACAGAAGAATGAAACTAGACTCTCGTCTCTCATCCTATACAAAAGCCAACTCAAAATGGATCAAAGACCTAAATGTAAAATCTGAAAACATAAAACTAGTACAAAAAAAATCGGAGAAATGCTTCAGGACATTGGTCTGGGAAAAGATTTTATGTATAAGACCCCAACAGCACAGACTACAAAAGCAAAAATAAACAAAGGGGATTACATCAAACTAAAAAGCTTCTGTACAGTAAAGGAAACAATCAAGAGTGAGAAGACAACTTACAGAATGGAAGAAAATATATTCAAACTTTTCATCTGACAGGAGATTAATATCCAGAATGTACAAGGAACTCAAATATCTCAATAGCAAAAAAAAAAAATTAAAATGGACAAATGATCTAAACAGACATTTCTCAAAAGAAGACTTACAAATGACCAAAAAATACATTAAACAAGTGTTCAACATCATGAATCATCAGGGAAATGCCAGTCAAAACCACAGTGAGGTATCATTTCACCCCAGTCAGGATGGCCATTATCATAAAGACAAAAATAACAAATGCTGGCAAAAATGCAGAGAAAAGGGAACTTATGCACTGTTGATGAGGATGTAAACTAGTACAGCCGCTATGGAGAACAGTATGGAGGTTCCTCAAAAAACTAAAAATAGAACTACTAATAGCATCCAGCAATCCCACTACTGGGCATTTATGCAAAGGGCAGGAAATCAATATTTCAAAGAGACATCTGCACCCCCATTCTTATTGCAGCACTATTTATATAGCCAAGATACGGAATCAACCTAGGTGTCCAACAATAGATGAATGAACAAAGAAAATGTGATATTAATATATACATATATGTGATGGAATACTATTAGGCTAAGGAAAAGAATAAAATCCTGTCATTTGTGGCAACATGGATGGAACTGGAGAAAGTTATGCTAAGTGAAATAAGGCAGATACCACATGTTGTCACTCATATGTGAAAGCTAAAAAATATTGATCTCATAGAAGTAGAAAGTAGAGCAGTGGATACTAAAGATTGAGAAGGGCAGAGAGGGGAGAGAGTTGTTAAAGGATACAAAATTACAGATAGGAGTAAGTTCTAGTGTTCTATAGCACTGTAGAATAACTCTAATTAACAATAATATATAGTTTCAAATAGCTAGAAGAATATTGAATGTTTTCAACACAAAAAAAGATAAATGTTTGAGATGATAGACTATGCTAATTACTCTGCTCTGATCACTGTATGTTGTATGTATCAAAACATCACTATGTACCCCATAAATATGTACAATTTTTACATGTCAATTTTTTGAATAAAATAGCTAGAAATAAAAGACAGATTGCGTATCAAAAAATGACTGACAGATAACTTCTATGTAAAAATGGAAGCTACAAGGCAGTAGAAGGCAATGTGTCATGTGCCCTGATAAAATAACAATTAGAATTCTACATGTAATGAAACTACCTTTAAACAAGAGCAAAATTATCATGCAAAAAAGTGAAAGGAATGTATCACTACCCTATCTTTACCAAAGAAATGTCTACAAAATATATTTTAGGAAGAAGAAAAATTATCTCAGGATGAAAGTTTGAGATATCAAAAGGATCGATAAATAATGAATGTGGTAAGTGTGGCTTAATCTAAACAATCGTGGACTGTATAAAGCAAAAGCAATAATGTCCACTATGAGGAGTTAATAAAAACCCAAATGACTTCTAACTACTGGAAAATAAGAGCATGCAAATTGAGAAAGGGTATAAAGGTCCTCTATTATTTGAAAAAATGGTATAGTTACTTAGTTTTAGACTAATAAGAACACTCATTGGGGCAAAAAAACAGTGTCTTAAAATAAATGCTGCTGGGAAAACTGGATATCCATATGCAGAAGAATGGTTTCTTAATGGCTTTTTAAGAAGCCATTCTTCTGCATGGCTTTTTAAGTTGAAATTAATTAAAGTCATGTAAAATATTAAAATTTAGTTCACCTGCATTAATAAAATTTAAAATTTCTGCTCATCAAAAGATACTATTAAAGTAAAAAGAAGCCACCAACTGGAAGAAGATATTTGCAGCACCCACCAACAAAGCTTTAGAATCATGAATATATAAAAGACTTCTAAAAATTGATAAAACAACAAACAATGCCATAGAAAAATGAGCAAGACCATGAACAAACATTTCATAGAAGAGAAAATATACATGACCAATAAGCATATAACAGTTCCTTGATGTCAGTAATAATCATGAAAATGCAAATTAATTAGAACTACAGTGAGATATCATTTCAATTAACCAAACTGGAAAAAATCAAAGACTCTGACCATGCCAAGAATGCACAAGTGTGTGGAACACAGGGAATGCTAATCTAATGCTGGTGGAGGTGTGCATTCACAAACCACATTGGAAAACATTGTGGTGATGTCTATGGAAGTTGAACTCTTACATATTTATGACTTGGCATCTCTACTCCAACGAATATATTATAGACCAGAGAAGCAATTGTGCAAGTGATCAAGGACACTCATCTTAGCAGCATTGTTCATATTAGCAAAATTCTGGAATAATCCAGGCATGGCATTTGGCTCTAGAATGGAAAGAGAAGGCACGTTATAGTCATATGGTAGAATTATACAAATGAATCCGTTACAGGCTTTAACGAGGATACAATTCAAAAACAATATTCATGAAAATAAGCACAGGATATCTCATGATTCCAATTATATAAAGTTTAAAATCAGGCAAAAGTAAGCATTGTGTTATTCGGTGATTCATGCATATTTGGTTAAATGGTAAAAATACAATCTTGAAGAGAAGGACTAACTTTTGTGGGGAGAGTAGAGAACAAGAAATGTTTAGGTGTGGAGGTACTTGGTATCAATCTCAAAGAATACTCATGATGTTTTCTTCGTTTTACTGGGTGGTGGGTACCTTTATTATCATTTTAGAATACATCTTTATACTTTTACATATGTGCTTATGATGCATTTCACAATGAAAATTTTTTCAAGAGTTTACAGTTATATAAATATATATACTCTATTTACAGCCATGAAAAAATTGTATGTATATATACACTAGTATGTGTTGGATGGGTGAGGCAGAAAGAAAGATTGATTTTAAAGGAATGTAAAATAAAGGTGTATCATGAGGTGGGACTAAATGAACACATTTACTTGTAGAAGACGAATTTGACTGTACTGTGCTTTTTTGGATTGTGCCAACTCATAAATCTAACTGGGCTTTTAGTAGACAGGAGACGATTGAACACTATTCCATCTTAGGTATATTCAAACAGACTGTATTATTTTGGGTGTTGGGTGTCCCACCCACACTGTCAAGATTCTGTAAACCTGCAACGTGATCCATCCGGCTGCGCTCTAGTTATTATCCAATTAACATCCATTCTGCCTATTAACAGCCATAAACAGACAGTATTTCTGCATGGAACTGATACCCTCCCTTATGGGTCACTGGTCCAATTCTGAAGTAGGATTGTGAGGGAAAAAAGCAGAGAACTTCATCTTTAGTACTAATTTCTCTCATTTAATTCCTTCTGTTTTACTATTTCCCAAGAATGGGTATTTATCCTCTACTGGTGAAGAGAAGGCAGAGTTGTAGGACCCACCTATGGCAAATGCAGGCTTTCAGAGGGTGGGGGGAGGGGCGGTAGAGAATTTAAATATAATAATAAAACTGAACAAAATTTGATCTGCTATATGTTATCACTATGCAATTCTAAACAATGTTCGCATGAAAACATTCCTCCCCTAGAAATTATTTTGCTGATCTAAGAGTTCTGAATTGCTACGGTTACTTTTGTGTTATAATAATATATATGTAAGCTTCAAATTAGCATATTTTAATTATATTCTACATGGACGTTAACTCAGAGAACCAAGAGTTGCACAGAGACTGCCAGCACACTCAGTGACACACATACATTTTGATCGTATAATAAGTGCCTAACAGGATGGAACTGGGCACAGGGCATGTCTCAGACCTGTATGGTACTTTTAAAAAAATAAGTTAAACACTGGGGCATGGTGATGAAAAAGATGAAAAAACAGAATGTAAGTTGTTTCAATGTTGTCACTCTGTGTGACCACTTGGAGTTTATATTTGCATTTTACTATTGCATTTGAAAATTGTTAAAGTGAAAGTGACAAGTGCAAGACACACTCTTTTTGTTTGATAATTATACATTTCAGTCCACACATGAGAATAGTTATTGAATGTTAGAAGTATCTTTTAAAATGAAATGTATACTTTTTCCTATCTTTTGGTTTTAAAAGTGAAAAAAAAGAAATTTCAGAAAATGATACCTTATGTTACTTACTAGTATAATTTAGTGGTTGCCTAAACTGTACTGTTTGCAGACATTTCAGTTTTATTAAAGATCACTTATTGGCTGTTGTCAGTAAAGAGGGGATGTTAAAAATGGTGTGTTCTGAGTGTCAAATCCATAGGTGTACTCTGTGATCCTCTCTTCCGATCAGCTCCCCGGGTGTCAGTAGGAAATCTAAACAGCTAAGGACCAAGCATGGGAGGAGATATAACTAATGGACTTTTAACTGAGGGGACATGGTTTGCTTTTTTTTTTTTTTTTTTTTTGAGATGGAGTCTCACTCTGTCACCCAGGCTGGAGTGCAATGGCGCAATCTCAACTCACTGCAGCCTCCGCCTCCTGGGTTCAAGCGATTCTCCTGCCTCAGCCTCCCCAGTAGCTGGGATAACAGGCCCCCACCACCGCACCCAGCTCATTTTTGTATTTTTTAGTAGAGAC
Source organism: Colobus angolensis palliatus (assembly GCF_000951035.1). Classification (NCBI taxonomy): domain Eukaryota; kingdom Metazoa; phylum Chordata; class Mammalia; order Primates; family Cercopithecidae; genus Colobus; species Colobus angolensis. The sequence goes on along the minus strand of NW_012116265.1, from coordinate 21,815,713 downwards.
GGGGTTTCACTATCTTGGCCAGGCTGGTCTCGAACTCCTGACCTCATGATCCACCCGTCTCGGCCTCCCAAAGTGCTGGGATTACAGGCATGAGCCACTGCACCCGGCCAGTTTGCACATTTGTAACGGTGTCTTTAGCTTCTGCACATCAACTTTCCTAAACTTGGTCTGCTTGAGAACACACCTTGCTTGCCATGTAGTTTATAGGATAATTTTCCACGAATGGAATTATTTGAATCTCAAAGATTTTGTCAAAAAATATATTCAGAGCTTGGGTGTAATAGACATTACACCTGAAATTACATCCTTTGCGGTTATCTCAACGTACTTTAAAATGTTTAGACGTTATACTAAAAATATGTTAAGAGTGGGCGTCATTTTTTCAATTTCTCTCAGGGATCACACAGGGAAGAAAAGTTTTTCAAGACTGCTGCTGTAAAATAATGTTATCAGACAGTGTGCACATTTGGAGGGATTGTTGGTAGCCAAGTCTCCTTGTTGTTGTGAAAGAATTCTTGAGAAAGAAATGTCAGGCAATTGGGGTATATTCCTAAAGCATATAGTAGGGAATGGGGCTGCTGAATCAGTTCTGAATGCCTGTTTTCTTCTTTAAAACTCCAGACAATGATGTGAAGCCCAGGTATGTGGGGGCCTTTTGATGATGGTGAGGGTGAGACTAAGGAAGCTGACCTGCCCTGCCTAGGGACACAAGGCTGGCTAGCAACACAGCCAGGGCATTAGTTAGTGTGTCCGGCTCTGAAGCCCCCATGGGGGACACTGTCTCCCATCTCCTTTCTCCTGTGTTTAGCCCTGGCTTTCACCTTCGATGTCATGCCAGACAAAGAGTTGCTATGGGGCAAGTTGGAAAGGCAAAACTTTTCCTGAACTGCTCTTTAATTTGTAAAGATAGCCCAAGTCTAGTTTCAATCTGGTACACTTTTAGTCATGAACAAGGGTGGGAGAAAGCTAATGTCACATGTTGACCTTTCATTTTGCCACCAAGAAGCTCTCCTTGAATGTTCTGAAGGAGAACACGTTCTTGCTGGGGGCTGGATAAACCTTAAAAATGTCCCGCTCCTGATGAGCTTTTCCCCTCATCACAGACTTGTCCCTGGGGCTTTCTTAGGCATGGGCAGGATGTGGATTGAAGGAAGAAACCCAGTGTCAGGGGCAGCAAGGGTTGCCTGTCTTCTGTGTCCAGTCCTAACACTGACTTGGAGCCCATTCCTCATCATTTTATCTTACTTTCTCCCATCTGAAAATATTTGCAAAATCGTGTCTAATGTCAAAATAGTAAATACTATTTGGGGGGCCGGGCGTGGTGGCTCACATCTGTAATCCTAGCACTTTGGGAGGCTGAGGCGGACAGACTGCCAGAGCTCAGGAGTTCGAGACCAGCCTGGACAACCAAGTGAAACCCCCTCTCTACTAAAATACAAAAAATTAACCAGACATGGTGGTGCATGCTTTTGTAGTCCCAGCTACTCAGGAGGCTGAGGCAGGAGAATCTCTTGAACCCTAAAGGTGGATGTTGGAGTGAGCCGAGATTGTGCCACTGCCCTCCAGCCTGGGTGACAGAGCAAGACTCCATCTCAAAATAATAATAATAATATTTGGAGGATTTTCCCAGAGCATTTGGGAAGCATTTGTACACAAATGAGTCTGTGAGCAAAGGGCCAAGGCAAGGGGCAGGAGCTCAGACGCAGGCTGTGTTGATAGGGCTCAGATCCAGAGCCCCACGATCCCTATCCTATGCTCTCTCCACTGCACCATCCTATTTTCCTATTTTGCATTTTATTTTTACATTCCTATAAATGAAAAGTGCAATTGAATAACTTGAAGTGCAGTATTGCTTTTGTCCCTAAAAGTAATCTCAGAAATACAGCAAACATTCCATTCACTTGAAATTCTCAAAAAGGGCAAAACTGTGTTGACAGAAAACAGATCAATGGTTTCCTGGGGTTCTGGGGGTAGCGTTGGGTAGGAAGAGAATTAGCTGTGAAGGGGCACTTGGAAACTTTTCCAGGTGAGAGAACTGCTGTATCCTGATGGTGAGGGTGGTTACACAGCTGTACACAGTTACCAACGCTCATCAAACTGTGCGCTTAAAACACTATGCAATACCTTTATGCATATATCTTTTTATAATTTAAAGAAAATAGGGAGAAAAAGAAAAAATATGTATTTTGTAATATACATATTAATATACATAAGATATATATTATATTAATAAATAATACCTCATTTGGAAATAAGGTTTTTGCAGATGTACATAATTTGGCCCACCCTAAATCCAATGGCTAGTTTCCTTATAAAAAAGGGAGAGGGGGCCGGGCACGGGAGCTCACGCCCGTAATCCCAGCACTTTGGGAGGCCAAGGCGGGCGGATCACCAGGTCAGGAGATGGAGACCAACTTGGCTAACACGGAGAAACCCCGTCTCTTCTAAAAATACAAAAAATTAGCCCAGGCGTGGTGGCAGGCGACTGTAGACCCAGCTACTCGGGAGACTGAGGCAGGAGAATGGCGTGAACCCGGGAGGTGGAGCTTGCAGTGAGCCGAGATCGCGCCACTG
>NW_012116265.1:21794741-21812459 GCF_000951035.1 Colobus angolensis palliatus | reverse complement strand
TAATTTTTTTTGTATTTTTAGTAGAGACGGGCTTTCACCGTGTTAGCCAGGATGGTCTCGATCTCCTGACCTCGTGATCCACCCGCCTTGGCCTCCCAAAGTGCTGGGATTACGGGCGTGAGCCACCGCGCCCGGCGGACCTCATTTTAACTTATTTTCCTCTTTGAGGACCCTGTCTCTAAGTCCAGTCACATTCTGGGGTACGTGGGATTAGGACTCCATATATGAATTTTTGGGGGAACACAATTCCTCCCATAACAGATGGAAAATGGCATTTGAGGTCTTTACTAACTTCCTCACCTTGGTTGTGTTTGAGGTTTTGTACCAGGAGCAGGTATTTTATAATTTAAATAATACATATGGGAAAACACACACACACATATATATACACATATGCATACATATATATACACACATATGTGTGTGTATATTTCAAGCAAGGCAGAGATCATCTGTGACCCAAATATGTGCTGATGAGATCAATGGACTATGCTACTTACTGGTCCCATAACATATCCCTTTGCAAGCTGTATCTATGACCTTCCACGTCAGTGCAATAACTAATACAGTCATCATACACAGCTGCGCAAGAATTATTTTATTCTTCTGTGACTGAACTTCTGTTTCGAGTCCCCCTTTTCTCAGAGTCGCATCTCAGTTCGTGGGGCTGGGGGTGTCTGTGGTCTCAGCCCGGGAAGGCAGGTAGCTCTTCTGGACCTGGCCAGAGTACATGGTCATTTCTCCAGAATGGTCTCCCTTAGACAGCCTCATTCCTACCTGGCCACTCACATGTGTCATTGATGCACCCTCTGTCCTGACTCCCAGGCCTCTTAAGTTTGACTCTGGAGCCACACTCTCTGGGTCTGAATCCCAGCTCTACTCATTACGAGCTCTGTACCTTGGCCACTTCACTTCACTTCTTTGTGCTTTGATTACCTCATCTATAAATCAGAGCTATTCATAACAGTATGTACTTCATGTGGCTCTTGGGAGGATTAAATGAGTTAGTATGTAAAAACATTTAAAATCATGTCTGCCCCTTAGTAAAAGCTGTATACTGTGAGTGATTCCCATTATTAGTATTGTCACTGTGATGTCACTTGCCTCATTGGTGTTTTATTTTGGGAAGCACATAAGGTACTCCATTTGCCTCTCTTAGCTGTGAGAGAGAAATTCTCCTGGGTCGTCTCAGGCCCATGTGCTAGACCCATATTTCTGCTCCTGCATCATGCTGGGAATACAGATTGTGGGGCTGGGAAGCAGGGAGGTGTATGACTTTGCCGGCTTCTTGTATTTCCCTTGAGAAGTGGAGCGGTGCTAATTGTCTCTGTCCCGGATGTTCTATCAACTGTGTGGTCCCATACCAACCCCTCAGGGGTGTCTGCCCAACCCCCACCCCAGCTTTCTTTCCTTCTTTACTTAGCATCTACTCCTCAGGAGACTGCTTTGCCCAGGATGCCCTAAGATAATAAATGACCTTCTGAGAGTCAAACGCCAGGACTGACTCTTGGTCTGTTGGTTCTGCTGGGTCACTCTTCACTTGGCTGCTCCCTGTGGGGAAGGCCAGGACACGCACTGGGTGAACAGTGTGGTGGAGGAATATTATCTGAGTTAATTTATCAAAATACATTATTCCCCAGTGACACTAGGGAAACCTTACAAAGGCCCTGCTAGCATCAGAGAGCGAGGTTCTGTTTCCCATGTTCCGTTACCCGATCCCCCGGGCCTGACACATGGTCCAGGGAGTATTTGGAAACTAATCGTCATGAGTGGTAGCATCCTAAGCGGTACCATTGTTTACCTCCTAAGATCCCCCAATAATTGTGGTTGGCTATTTGTTTTCTAGTCATTTAGACACCCACAAAAAACTGTTTTACAAGAATGAGGAGGGGAATCCACAATAAAAAACTGTGGCTAGCTTATTTTCGAGTTTGAATGCTTTGTGTAAATTAATAAAGTTGAAGTATATCCCATGTGTATAAAAAATCTTGGAGTTATGTTTAATTGAGTCTATTGAATTAGTTTTCATAAATTCTTCTGATTCAATTGCATATTCTTAAATTAACAACAAAAGTCCAACTTGCATCATTAAAGACTCAAAACAGATGGTGGGAACAGTAAAGTGTAGGAAAGTGGGAAAAATCCTTAAAAAATAAATGGGTCTTTAAAATAAATGAATACCAAATAAAACAGAAAAGTATTATAAAGAGCCATAGTTATTATTTTTTTTTCTTCTGAGACAGAGTCTCATGTTGTCGCCCATCCTTTTTTCTTCTGAGACAGAGGCTCACGTTGTCGCCCAGGATGGACTGCAACCTCTGCTTCCTGAGTTCAAGCGATTCTCCTTCCTCAGCCTCCTGAGTAGCTGGGATTACAGGTGCACGCCACCATACCCAGCTAATTTTTGTATTTTCAGTAGAGACAGGGTTTCACCGTGTTGGCCAGGCTGGTCTCAAACTCCTGACCTCAGGTCATCTGCCTACCTTGGCCTCCCAAAGTGCTAGGATTACAGGTATGAGCCACTGCGCCCGGCCAGGAGCCATAGTTCTTAGTGGAAAGCAAAGCTTTTCGCATCAGCTAGTGCAGTGTCTGGAAAAGTCCTCATTATAGATGGGACAAAAAGATTTAGTGGGAAGAAGAAAGAGAACATTGAGACAGTTATGAAAAGTTTTAAGTGTAAATTTTAATTCTCATGTGAAATGAAAGTTGTGGGATACTTTCACACACACAGATACATACACACACAAATGTTATCTTCAGATTAAAATATTTATGTGGGAAATGTTCAGAGGTAAAATGTTTAGAGGGGAGAAAACCACTTACCATGATTGCTGCCAGAAAGGGTAAACCTTAGAATCATAATATTGCAGAGTTTAATGATCCTTTGTGAGCTTCTGGTTCAACACTCATTTTACAAACAAAGAAATGGAGGCTCAGAGAGATTAGTTAGGTGAGTCCTGCAAGGACTCATGGCTAAATAATGGTGAAATCAGAAGCTAATGCCAAGTTTCCTGGCTTTTATTCCAGGGCTGAGATGTAGTGACCTGACTTTCACAGGTTGCTGGCTTCTTCCTTTTGGAGCCACAGATAAGCACCAGTCTAGAACTTTTCACTCAGACTTCATGCGCCAGGGTTGTGTCCAGAGCTTACCAGGGTGTTGCCCTGGGCTGGAAGCAGAGACTGTGAAATTCAAATATACTTAGGCAAATGTAAGCACATGAATAAATCAATCAAAATCAGGACAAACAGCTTTTCTTAGATAAATTGCCCTTGGAAAGAAAGGTGAAAACTAAGCCATAATGCATGAATGTGTTCACTGTTTTTCTCTTCTACAGACACTCACTAATTTATTCTGAAGGGAATGCTTCATTTCCAAATTCTACTTCTACTTTAAAGAAATTTTAACTTCAAGAAAAAAAATTAAACACCATCTTGTGATTGCTTCAATAGTTAAGAATTTCGGCTGTCACGACTGAAAAAAAATCATTAGCAAAAACTGGCCGTGGAAAAGGGAAGCCTGTCTAGTTCATGACAAGCATCCATCATCATATGTGAGTTAGTAATTTCTCACCTCTCAAGGCACCTGTGTGCTGTTGGGATGGGCTTTCCCCACAGTGGTAGATCCGGATAGATCACCAGGTCTGGCTGGGCTCCGAGCCTTAAATTCCTTTACATCTCACCCCCTGGGCCATTTCTGTCACTCTTCCTCCATCTCCTTCATCCATTTAACATCTTTTATATATATATATATATGAAAGTTCTAGGGCACATGTGCACAACGTGTAGGTTTGTTGCATAGGTTTACATGTGCCATGTTGGTTTGTTGCACCCATCAACTCGTCATTTACGTTAGTTATTTATCTTAATGCTATCCCTCCCCCAGGTCCCCATCCCCCGACAGGCCCTGGTGTGTGATGTTCCCCTCCCTGTGTCCATATGTTCTCATTGTTCAACTCCCACTTATGAGTAAGAACATGCGGTGTTTGGTTTTCTGTCCTTGTGATAGTTTGCTGAGAATGATGGTTTCCAGCTCCATCCATGTCCCTGCAAAGGACATGAACTCATCCTTTTTTATGGCTGCATAGTATTCCATGGTGTATATGTGCCACCTTTTCTTTATCCAGTCTATTATTGACATTTAACATCTTTTATTTATTTTTATCTTTTACTTTTTGAGACAGGGTCTCTGTCATCCAGACTGGAGTGCAGTGGTGAGATCTTGGCTCACTGTAGCCTTTGTCTCCCAGGTTCCAGTGATTCTCGTGCCTCAGCCTCTCCAGTGGCTGGGGTTACATGCATGTGCCACCATGTCCAGGCTGGTTTTTATATTTTTTGTAGAGATGGGGTTTTACCATGTTGGCCAGGCTACGTATTTTATTTATTCACTCACTCAACTCACATTTCTTTTTTTTTTTTTTCAACTCACATTTCTTATGCCAAGAAGAAAGTTAATTGCCTACCAAGGAAGGACCTAGAGGTAGAAAAAACACAATGAAGAATAAGAATAGCCAGCCCTTCCTGCCCTCCTGGAGCTTACAGTCCAGTAGAAAAAAGAAACATTAGGCAAGAAATCACACAAGGAAGTTCACAGTCAAGCCTGTGCTTGCGTTCAGAGGAGAAGCACACAGTGACAGAAGAGATCACCAGAGGAGACTTTGACTCAGCTGACCTAAGAGCTGAGATAGGAAGGCTGAATTGGTGTTAAGCAGCTGAAGGTGGCTGGAAAGAAAGATCCAGGCAGAGGGAACAGCATCTGCAAAACCCTAGTGTGGAAGAGATGATGGCAAGAGCAGGGATTAAAAGATGATCGTGGTGACTGAGGCAAGAAAGAAGGCAGAGTAACATGGTGTGGTGTGAGGCTGGAGGGGTGGAGAGGACTTTGGTTTGGGGAACCGTGGGAAACCACTGAAGGTTTTAAATGGGGATGACATGTCCGATATGAATTTTGAAAAGGCCACTAACACTCAGGGCTCAATCAGAAAAGCAGAACCACTAGGATATAGCATTATGTGTATGTGTGTATATATTCATATATGTGAATGCCATTATAAATATATATGTGCATGTGTGTATATATATACAATATACATATGTATATGTGTGTGTATATATATATACTCATCACAAGGATTTGACCTTATGCAATTATGTTTGCTGATTAAGCAGCCTCTGTAAGGTTGTTGTCTTTACATCCGACCATGAGATGTTGGATGGAGCTTGAAGTCCAAGAGACAGGCAGTCAGCAGAGGAAGATGGATATGAAGTCAGGAGAGCAGGGGTGGGCTGGGACCCCCAGACACACACACAGAACCCATGAAGACCCACTGGAACTCAGGTCAGTTATCACTGCCTCCCTGGATGCTGTAGTTGTCCTGCAGGATATGCTGGCTCCCATCATCACAGAGATACACACACACCTGGCCCAAGAGTCACAGAAGCTGAAGGAAAATTTAGGGAAGGCAGAGCAGTTGTGACTTGGCTGCTGCCCTACCCAGCAACATGAGCCACAGATAAAACAGGTGTGAGCTACAGAATGGCTGCCGCTTCCCTTCCTCCTCTGAATCTCACATGTAAGCATCTGTTGTGGCCCACTCTAACCAGAAACATTCAGGAAAAGAGATCTGGGTGAGGGGGAGCCTCTCCAAGCTGACACTTTACAAGCCACACAGGCTGTAATGTGGAGAATGGTTGCAAAGCCTTCCACATTCCTTCCTGCCAATCCCCACCCTGGTCTCCAGGGTCAAGTGTGCACTTTCTGGGGATGCAGCCTCTCCACCCCACATACCAGTTGTACGGGGAATAACTAGAATTTCCAGCAGGCAGAGATTGAGAAGCAACAGCTAATAACATTACAAGGCCATTTGGCAGCAGTGCAAACCTTCACCATTACAATTAGAGCAAGTGGAGGTAAAAGAGACTCTTTTAATGGCCAAATCAAATAAAAAGTGACAGCTTCTGAAGATAATGCTGAACCCTACATGGCATATTAATGAAACAAATGGTCTGGTGTCATTTTATCTGTGGCTTATCTGCTTAGATAGAAGGGATGTTTTTCTGCCTAGTCCTACCTGAGGATTTCCAAGCCACCCCTATACATGAAGATCTGACATTTTTGTCCCCACATTTCTCAGAGTGTTGGGGAACCAGGACTGAGCCAGCACTAAAATATTCCGTGATATAAGGTGGAATTTAGAATAAAGGTATTTTGGTGATCAAGAAGCTCAGTGGTTCTTAACCTTGACTGTAACATTGGAATCACACGCAAAGCTTTACGGTCTTTCTGATGTCCAAGCTCCCCAGAGATTTTAAGGGTGCACCCAAGGCATCACCAGTTAGTAAAGCATCCCAGGTGATTCCAAGGTACAACCAGAGCCTAGAACCAGGGATCTAGTCTAATCCTTTTTCAGATAATGAAGGTAAGTCATAGAGAAGTTAGGTGTGTTGGCCAGTAGTAAACGCAAAGAATAGAACCCAAGTCTCCCGACTCTTAAACTTATCACCTTCCACTATATGCCCTGCCATATCTGCTGTTGAGAAGAGTGAGAAACACACATTAAGACTGCATTCTCTACTGTGTCCCGAGAATAGGATGACTTTGAAATGCACGCTATTTGTAGAATATAGGTGGGGAGACTGATGCCTGGTCATTCACCTACAGCCTTAACACTTCCTGGAAGTCTGATTCTTTCCGTTTACCTTGTCCGTAGTGTGAGACAGAGAAGGAAAATAGAAGAGTCTTGGAATGCATTGTTCAGTGGAACGCATTTTGGAGTGATCCTATAAATTACAGGAAAGCTTTAATCGCCAATAATCAGGTGTCTTAAAAATGGAGTTGCCTTCTAGCATATGCTGACATTATCAGTCCAAGATAGACTTGAACCAGGAATCTCTGTGACAGTATGCTTAAGAAAGAGTGAGAGAGGGAGTGTGTGTGAGCTAAGAAAACCTTTGTAAATAAGCAAAGTCTTATTCAACCTACAGTCTGTCCTCAGAGCTATCATTAATCATTTATTTTAAAAGAAACAAAATCAAATTATTAGACATTTCAATCTGTGACAGTAACATGATACACTAGCATCTACTTTCATTACCACCTTTATTAAAATAAATTTAAAGAAAAATGGCAGCATGTTTCTGTGAAGACCACAAGTGCTCATTTTAAAGAACTCAAGAGTTGCAGAAAAAAAGAAAAAAGTAAAATCATTTTCTAAATCTCATCTTTCAAAAATAACGATGTTGAGCATTAAGTGGACATCATTTCATACTCTTTCAAAGATTATGTAGGCATATATATGTGTGTGTATATACATATATATGGATATATCCTTAGAGAAGCTGGCTGGCTAGATAGACACACTATAAAAATGGAATCATACTCTAATGCCATTTTTAATTTAAAAAATACATATTCAGATCCGCTGTACTTATATACAAAAGTAAATGAAACTAAAGTAACATGGGAGGAATTCTGACCCTCATATAAATTTTTTTTTACTATCCAACATATTGATTTTTTACAGATGCTTTATCAAAATAGATTATAAAAGCTATTGGAGTTATAATACTTTTATTAATTAATGGTTCACTTTTATATAGTATCAGTCATCTTCCAGCAATGAAAGAAGATTATTTTAATGCTTCTTCATTTCTCTGTTATCCACCTCCTGATGTTTATAGTTCATTCTCATTTGTTCATTCAACCAGTGTTTATTTAGAGAATACTTTGTGCAAGGCACCTTCAAGGTGCTGGGCCTAGAGCTATAAGCTATCAATGGAACAGACAAGATTCTCACACAAAATGGGACTGGCATTTTAATAGAAAGAAAAAATAAATCACTATTTTGACATTGCACTGATTCTGTTCACTAACCATAAGCCTCATAATTGTTCAGTATTGTTTCTATATTTGAATTCTTTCTATGCATATACATAAGTAGAAGTCTGGCAGACTGGAGAGATAGCCAGACTCACTTTTATAAAAATGGGATGATACTATAAATTCACTTCCGTCACTGACAGCCCATCCTCCACCTACCTTCTTATCTCCTATCCTCTCCAGCAGCCCTCTCCAGGTTTCCCTCATTAGAAGGAGAATCTCCGTCTTTTCCAGATTCACAGGGAAAGGTTAGCAAGCATGAGGAGTGAGGGGAGGCCAGGTGGCAGGGCCAGGCCAGGCCAAGCCTCTCTCCCCTGCTTCTCTGCAGAATTTCCTTGGCTGCCGGTTTTGGAAATGTGTGACATTAGGTTATGCCCCTTTCCTTGGTTGGTGGCTGCTGATGAAAATTTTGGCTAGTTTCACTGTTTTGATGCTATAATTCTTCATTTTTTTTTAGGCATTGCTAAGTTAGATAAATCTTATGATCAGTCTTTTCTATCTTATCTTTACCCCAAGTCTAACTCCTTAAAATACTTTTATGAGCACAAATCCCTGATGTAAAATCAAGCCATAATGTGTTTCCTGGAGTAGGGGCGGATAAATATGTTAACTAAAAAAAATTTTTTTTTTTTTTTGCATGCTTCATGTTGGATCAATTCTTAAGGAATAATTTTGACTGAGCCTCTTTTAAGCTCTTCCAGGCCTGGCTTGTTTTCCTGAAAAGCTTCAAAGCAGAGAGGAAAATCTTTATCAATTAGCTGGGTGAGTGGTTTACAAGCCTCACTGTTGTGACATACTCCATCATTTGTGAGGGCATCACAACCACTTTGTTACTAGAAATACAGAGACAAAAGCCAAACATGATTTTCTATATGTGAGATGTTGCCTGAGGGAAAGGGCATAGAATGAGAAGAGCTGGACTGGGTAACTCTCATGTGACCCCAGGTCCCTTTCACACTTGAGTTTCTCTAGCAAGTTTGGGATTTCCAAATGTTTCTACGGAGGAAAAAAAACAAAAACCGGAAACGTGCAATTAAATTAGAAAACTACATAACTCTTTCTGAAGAGCTGAAATTTTTAAAAGATGCACAAAATGAAGCAAGAAAGATAAGGAGAAAGAAACATAAAGCATCCCAAACTGAAAGAATAACACTCAGAAAAGATTGGACTCTTGCAAAACATCCTGAGGTCAGCTGCCACCGCAGCAAAAAGACCATTTGATTTGGAGTGACAAGAAAGATGATGTGATCTCAGAGGAAGCAGATGGCTCACTGAAGATATTTGAGGATATTTTAATAAAAAGAAGATTTTAAAAGGTGTGGGTAGGATACAGGAAAAGTGACAAGAGATGGAGCAAGTTGGAACCTGATGGGAGTAGTCTGAGGGGGAGAGACCCATAGCAGAAGCAGTGGCTCTCAGTGGTGGAGCCCAGCCAACCCGTGGGATTGGGCAGGAAGGGAACTGACCCACTGTCTGCTCCACCACCTCCCGGTGCTGCCTCCCCTTGGCTGAACCCAGCCAGAAGGCAAAGAGAGATCCATTGATCCAGTTCATCCAAGATCCCTCTCAGGGCTCAGAGCAGCATACAGAAAGGTAGTGTTTCTGGAGGAACAAATAGAGGATATCCAGTAGTAAGGGTAAGGATGCACATAAGTATGTCTTGCTTCAAGGGGTTGAGTGGCTATGGTAGTTGATGTTGAGAAGGCAGATGAAGTAAAAGCAGCTTCACATTTATCTTTCCTATCAAAGACAATGGCCTAACTGGAAAGAAAACAATAAACAGGGTTGTGATTGAAAACTGGGCAAATCATCTGAACAGACATTTCTCAAAAGAAGACACACAAATGGCCAACACGTATATGAAAAAAATGTTCAACATCGCCATCATCAGGGAAATGCAAATAAAAACCACAGTGAGATATTATCTCACCCCAGTTAGAATGGCTATGATCAAAAAGACAAAATATAACAAATGCTAACAAGGATGCAAAAAAACACTTATACAGTCTTGGTAGGAATGTAAATTAGTACAGCCACTAAGGAGAATAGTATGGAGGTTCCTCCAAAAAACTAAAAATAGAACTACCATACAACCCAGCAATCCCACTACTAGATTTCTGTTTTGTTTTATGTTTTTTGTTTTGGGGTTGTTTTGTTTTGTTTTGTTTTTTGAGATGGAGTCTTGCTCTGTTGGCCAGACTAGAGTGCAGTGGCATAATCTTGGCTCACTGCAACCTCCACCTCATGGGTTCAAGTGATTCTCCTGCCTCAGCCTCCCCAGTAGCTGGGATTACAGGTGCATGCCACCATGCCCGGCTAATCTTTGTATTTTTAGTTGAAACGGGGTTTCTCCATGTTAGCTAGGCTGGCCTTGAACTCCTGATCTCAAGTCATCTGCCCACCTTGGCCTCCCAAAGTGCTGGGATTACAGGCATGAGCTACCATGCCCAGCCCCCATTACTAGGCATTTATCCAAAGCAAACCAGTGTATCAGAGGGATACCTGCACCCCATGTTTATCGCAGCACTATTCACAATCACTAATATGGAGTCAACCTAAGTGTCCATCAACAGATGAATGGATAAATCAAGTGTGGTATATTTACACAGTGGAATACTATTCAGCCACATGGACGAGCCTGGAGGACATCATGGTAAGTGAAATAACCCAGGCACAGAAAGAGAAATACCATATGATCTCGTTCACATACAGAGTCTGAAAAACAGTTGATCTCATAGAAGTAGAGAGTACAATTGTAGTTATTGGAAGCTGAGAAGGGTAGGAGGGGAGGAGATGGAGAGGTTGGTTCAAGGATACAAAATTATAGCCAAATCAGAGGAATATGTTCTAGTGTTCTATAGCACTGTCGGGTGACTACAGTTAACAATAATTTTTGCATATTTTCAAATAGTTAGAATAGAAGATTTTGAATGTTCCCAACATAAAGAAGTGAAAACTCTTTGAGGTGATGGATATGTTAATTACCATGATTTATCGTTACACATTGCATGTATCGAAATACCACTCTGTACCCTATAAAGACGTACAATTATTATATTCAATAAAAATAACATAAGGAATAAACAATATTGAAAGCAAAAGAAAAAAGTCCAAAATGGTCAAAACGATAAGCCAATACTTAACTCCTTTAAGCCCGTCTGCAGACCTAAATGAATCTTACCTGAGAGTACTGAAAGAAAATTATGTTTAATTTCCAGAAAGGGCCAAAATAGTACAATATTGAACCTATAATAAAGTTACTGAAATTAAAAGGAATGTTAAAGATCTCAGGTTTCTTGATTTCAGGAAGCTATGTGATGGAACCTCTCAAAATCTGGTTGGTAATGAATATGCTGGAGAAACATTGGCTATACAAGAAGGTTGCACTGACCTGGGATGGACAGTCATGCACAAGTGTTTGTTAGTGATGCTCGCATGGTGTGAGGAAGAAAGGGCACAGGACCCTTCTTTTTGACCCACTCCTATTCAAGTTTCTATGAAGATCTTGAATGAAGACAGGAGGTGTAGGTCAAAGTCATGGTTATGACTGATTCCGAGTTAGAAAGGAAAGTCCGCTCTGTGGATCTGAGAAGCTCCCTTAAGATGCCTCAGGCTATGAAGCTGTGGGAAAGCTGGAAATTCTGGGTGGATGGGAGAATATTTCGTGAAGCTTGAGGGAAGTTGTTTGCTGAAGTTTGTCTGATGTGCTCTGTATGAAGCCAGAACCCGATGTCCCGTCTGCCTTGTTCCAGCACTGCCTCTGATTCCAGATCCTGAGAGCCACCCTTTCCCCCAGGGAAACCCTTGATGCCAGCGCCTCTGCTGCTAACCATGATGCGATGTGAACTGTCCCCAGGATGCAAGTCCCTGCCAGCAGCCCTGCATGCTTCAAGACTCTCTGTGTGGCCCCATAGGGCAAGCACAACAAAGAAGTCAAATGACAGAATTTCAAAAGATTTCAACTGATGAACCAAATTGAAGGACATGTTAGGTATTGGAATTTTCCGGTTTGCAGTGCTAGTTTGTCTAAGCATTGGCCAGAATGAAGGCTGAAAGAGTGGCAGAGCTGCCACCGTGGTTACTGCCATGGATGGAATTCGAATGCCTGAATTGAGGGAAGTGGGGGTCCTCCTGCATCCCTACATATCTAGAGCACCTCGGAAGTGGTGGCTTACATGGAGGCACCCACTGTAAGAGAACGATGACAAATCTCAGTTTCTCCCTGGGAGAGTGTCCAGCAGGGTGATGAGCCAGGAAGATCTGTCAGGATGAAGAGTAGTGAGAGGAAGAGGGGACCCTGGAGAAGAGAAGAACTTAAAGGGATTCACAAGAAGTTGAGGAGGGTTAGAGCTGAATGAGACAAGGTTGCAGGGAAACAAATTTTTTAAGATCAGTGCAAGGGAAAAACATCCTTGACAATCAGTGATGTTTCAAAACAGAATCGGCAGCTTCTTGAGATTGGGTGGCTGTAGTAAGAATGTAAGGGGGAGAGCTGGGTGGCACAGGCAAAGCAGCAGGAATGTATCCCTGCAGGGTCTTCGCTGCCTTCCAAATCCACTCCTTTGTGATCCTGTAACTTGTGAGTGAGCCTGGAGGGTAGCATGGAAAAGAGAGAAAAGGACCTCACAGCAACATTTCCTTCTTTTCCCCTAACAATTGACTAGGCAGTCTACTCTTAGCAGGGAAGCAAACTAGCCACTAAATTATAATAATTATCCCCTACATTTCCTTAATCATTTAAACTTCTGAAAGGACATCAACACAGGAAAGCAAAGAGTAAATGACTTGCTTTCAGAAGTGGGGGGTTCAAAGTGTAGCCCCACCGATAACAGCATCACCTTGGGCAGTCACATACGCCTTAACATCCTTCTTTGTAAAGCACTTCCATCTACCCAGGTGGATTGCTGAGACCTTAGACATGATGACATATACAATCTTTATGTATGCATATATACAAGTATATGTTTATGGATAAATGATGGCTGCCTCTAACCTATGTGGCCTTGTGTCATCACACATAAATTCACTGAAGCTCCCAACAACCAGACTTTTGGGGAAGTACAAACCTCCACATTAGCACTAGGTCTCCTTGCCCGCCCCTCTGCTGGAAGAATCCCTGGCAGGGGCCTGCTTTGGTGATGGGATTGAATTTTCTATTTCCTGAAATGTAATAAGCTTTCAGTATCAATGGTGGTCACCCCCTTGTACCTTCTTTTAAAGATTGGAATGCTATATTGCTTTCTCAGGGCTGCTATGGTTTCTCAGGGCTGCTATGGTTTCTCAGGGCTGCTATGGTCAGGGATTGCTGGGGCTGTTTGCATCCAAATGTTAATGTTACTGTAGACAATAAATGAGAGAGGGTGGGGGAAGGGAGATGTTTAGAGAAAATTATCCAGTCACCTGGAGGAAAAGCTCTTAACTACAAACAAGGAAACAAGGGCCAGGCACGGTGGCTCATGCCATCCCAGCACTTTGGGAGGCTGAGGTGGGTGGACCACGAGGTCAGGAGGTCAAGACCATCCTGGCCAACATGGTGAAACCCACCTCTACTAAAAATACAACAATCAACCAATAAAGATGTCCTGTGGTATTGCTGTTCCTAATGTCTTTCTAATGAGTGCTGCGTGTCTGTATGTGTTATGTAAAGAATTGGCTCATGTGATTATGGAGGCTGAGAAGCCCCAAGATCTGCATTTGCCATTAGGTACTCAGATATTTGATCCAACATTATTGTGAGTGCTGTATTTTTTAACTGCCATGTAATCCCCTCAAGGTCTGTGTTATTCTAGACAGTAAGCTGGGAGAGGCTTCTCAAGCCCCCTTTGTCAGGAAATGTTACTTTTCTTTAGAATCTGACCTTGTGTGAAGCACAGATGGCAGGACCTTTCTAATGCAATGACATTAAAAGCCTCCTCCAGGAGTTGAAGTGCAAGGGAAATAACTCATTGCTCTTACGGCTGGATCTTCTCATGGGCTCTCAACAGATCAAGAGTGCTGTTACTACTGCTGCTTTCTTAACTTGTATTTTACTCTTATTGTACCATTTGTTGCAGTCTGTGTTAAATAGGGAGGTAGCCCCAACTATGAGAAGGAGCCCTATATTGGAAAATGTATAGCCAACTATGAAACCTCCAGGCTTACTTTGCTTTCTCATTACAAGGCAGCCTTCCCCTCTGCTCCACTGGAGAGAGCTAGAGTAATTAGCTCTTGCTTTATGTGAAGGATATGCTCCCCAAAAAGTTGTATTTAAATCAAGTTTTGACAAACTGACTCATGCTTGTTAATCCACTTATAACACTTACTATTTAAAGGAAATGATGAAGAGTCCTTTTCTGTTGTTGGCAGGGTAGTTGGCAAAGCCATATCTTCTGAAGACTGACATGCACTCAGCAGTTTTAGATCAACTCGAGTCTATTTATACTAAGATCCACAGACCCCGGTGGTTCTCAGATGACTTGCAAATTCTACCAGTTTTTCAAATTGTGTGTTTTTTGATGGTAACTTAAAAAAATTTTGTGATAATCTTTTCAATGTTTAGTATAGTAATATGTAGATATACCCTAGATGACCACCTTATAACTCAGTGCTGTCATGAGATTTCAGTGCCTTTGTTTCCAGTCCTGTAGGTAACCAAGCCATCATCTAAAATCACATCACTTGACTTTAAATGTTTGCAGGGCATATCTGGCTGTCATTGGGTTGATAAAATCTGTCTTGTCCTCATTTTGTACTGTGTGGGGCTCTATCATCAGGTACAAAAGCAAAACTCCTTTTCTGTGATAGTTCACAGTTGAATGACATTTTTATAGACCATGAGTTTGGTTTCTTAGAGTAGATATTGAATCAGTTTGGCATCATGGAAATGGCATAGTACATTAGAGGTACATGCTATGATAAGTGTCACAAGCTAATAAAGAACAGGAAAGAGCATATTAGATAATTGGTGCATTTCTGTTAAAGTCACAGCAAGCTTAATGAACCAGTTTTATAGCTATTTGGAAGGATAAAAATGATGGGAGGGTTGAGTCATCATAGGGTGCCTGCCCTGTAGCATGGACACCTGGGACACCTTGCTGGACAATGTCTTCTTGGGTTTCATCTTAGTACATAACAACTTGGAATAATTCTGTAGCAGAAAGTAGAGTGTAAAATACAAAATGACTCTTACTTTGATGAGTCAAAGTTTTTAAGTCATGTATGTTGGAGTACACTTGGATTACTTCTGTAAAAACTAGCACATTATATTAAAATCATAACAAAAACAGAGACTCCAGTAAGGAATCCCTGTTGTTCAGAATCAAAAGATTCAAGTCAACAAAAATGGAACATGTAAGTTAGTCTTTTTGCCACTGTTAAAAGAAAAACTTTGGATACAATACATTTAACAGAGTTTATATGAGCATTAAAGGATTCATGAAGCAGGCAGCACTCAGAACCAGAAGAGGTTCAGAGAGCTCTGCTGGGTAGTGCCTTTAATAGGCTGAACATGGAAGTAAGACAAAGAAAACATATTTGATTTGTTAGATTAGAAAGTCCCTAGTTAGAGGTTAGTTGGGGGTTTCTGATTGGTAACTTCTCTAGTTTCATTTTACTGTTCACATTGGTCTTTGGTTTGCTTACATAGGAACTTAAAATGCTAGAATTGCTTCAGCTTAATGACCTCCCAATTAAAATTGTTTTAACATCTCTTTTATTTATGATCTACAAAAGTGGCAACTGCCTACAGTTTGACCTGATAGGCACAACACTGGCGATTAGTGTTACCAAAGCAACATCCATCACGAGAATTAATGCTTCTTGATTTGAATTTTACTCATCTGTGTCTCTGTGTTTACGTGCATTCATTTGGTTGTACACTTGTATAAGAATTAAAAGCATAAAAAGTTTATTCCTATGCCGGGCACAGTGACTCATGCCTGTAATCCCAGCACTTTGGGAGGCTAAGGTGGGTGGATCATGAGGTCAGGAGTTCAAGACCAGCCTGACCAACATGGTGAAACCCCGGCTCTACTAAAAATACAAAAATTAGCCCGGTGTGGTGACACATGCCTGTAATCCCAGCTACTCAGGAGGCTGAGGCAGGAGAATCACTTGAACCCAGGAGGTGGAGGTTGCAGTGAGCTGAGATCGGGCCATTGCACTCCAGCCTGGGTGACAGAGTGAGACTCTGTCTCAAAAAAAAAAAAAAAGTTTATTCCCAGTTTTACATTTGTAGCATTGAAATTAAAAGAATGTGAATAAATACCAGAGCACTGGGAGAATTTGTTCTTTAACAGAGCTCTATATGCATTACACAATTTCGAGAAACATTGATCTGAATATTCCTGTCAGATCCTTGTCCCCTGTTCTCAGCTCTGAATGAGAAAAGTTTTGCAAATATGCCAATATTTTATATTAAGCCTAAAACTTATAAAGTATCAGATTTGGAAGTTGACTGTCTTAACTTGAATTTCTCAAAGTATTCTCAGTTAATTACATTAACCTAAAACTAAAACTGTAAAGTGACTCCTCCCCTACCAAAAAAAAAAAAAAAAATTAAGCTGAAGTCCTCTGTTTAGAGCTTCAGGCCTTTGGGTGGAACTCTACAACTCTTCTCATGACGTAGCAGTTGACACCTGACCTTAGGCTGTAGTGCTAATATAATCTGTGTCAGTATCTGCCCATTGCAAACAAGGAAATGATCACCTGAAGTCAAACTCAGGAAGGAACAAGAACCTCTCTCTTTGAGCTCTCTAAAGAGTGTGGTTAAGATTGTGAGCCTTGACAACAGACTGCCTGTGTTCAGATACCACCTCTGATGTCAGTTATGTGACTTTGGGCCAGTTTATTAATCTCTCAATGTCTCAATAACATGAGTCTAATAATAGTGTATATACCCCTATAACCACGGCATGAGGATTAGACAGGTTGATTGGTGCGTATAAAACACGTGGAACAGGGCCTGGCACAGGGTACGCCTTAGTAGATGTTAGCACTGCATCACGACTGCCACTATGGCTACCGCCCCTGCCACTGTTGCTGCTGCCACCACAGCAGGACTGTGGGACTTCATCCTTCAGGCATTTATCAGCATCACTCCCTGAGCGTGCCACCTGCATGAAGGGCAGACATGAAATTGTGCAGCCAGCATTCTGGTTTCCGAAATGCTCCCTGCCAGCTGAGCTGTGTGAAAAGCACTAGGCTCTGAAAGAATGAGAAAGGTTGATTGAAATGTTGGTGAGGTCATTGTCAAATGACAATGTAACAATACAATTTGTCAAATGACAAACTGTAACAAGAAGCAACTGGACCACATAATTTCACATTCTGTTACACCCAAGTTTTTGATCAACAGAGCTCAGGCTGTACTTTAAGCTTAATGTGGCTGTGATTTATAGCATAGCTTGGGGGCGATCTGAACACTTGGAGGGAGAAAAACAAGTTAGGCTATTCCTGTTTCCATCATTCTCCCACCTTTCCTCCATCTGCCTGTCCCTACCTGGACATACATGCCAAAAGCCATGGCCCATTTTTCTATATCTAGGTACTATGGGAAAAGACCATGAGGCAGACAGACGTCATCTGTACTACCAGTGTCTCACTTCAAAATAAACTTCTTCTTTTTTTTTTTTTTTGAGACTGAGTCTCGCTTTGTTGCCCAGGCTGGAATACAATGGTGTAATCTCAGCACACTGCAACCTCCACCTCCCGGGTTCAAGCAATTCTCCTGCCTCAGCCTCCTGAGTAGCTGGGACTACAGGCATGTGCCACCATGTCCAGGCTGGTTTTTATATTTTTTGTAGAGATGGGGTTTTACCATGTTGGCCAGGCTACGTATTTTATTTATTCACTCACTCAACTCA
>NW_012116265.1:21766313-21794691 GCF_000951035.1 Colobus angolensis palliatus | reverse complement strand
GCCTTTACAGTGGCTAATTTTTGTATTTTTAGTAGAGATGGGGTTTCACCATGCTAGCCAGGCTGGTCTCGAACTCCTGACCTCAGGCAATCCACCCACCTTGGCCTCCCAAAGTGCTGGGATTACAGGCATGAGCCACCGTGCCCGGCCCACTTCAAAACAAACTTCTTTACCAGGAAATAGGATTAAGAGGAGGTAGAAGGAAATTAGAGTAGGATCAGAAAGATAGAAAAAGGAGTTTTCTCTGAAAAATACTGCAGCCAGATACAGGCTGAGCAGGCCCAATGATGGATAGAGAGGTGCATCCGCTGCTGAGCTCCAACCTGGAGAGAGAATGTCTCGAAACTCCTTGCATGGAAGGTGCCTTGAAACGTATTTATTCTCCTGTTGTTTATTCTCACCTCTTTTCATTCCGTTTTCTTTCTTCTGTCCTTGAATCGCAGCAAATAAAAGGACAAATCTGCTGAGAGGATGCATGGCACAAGTGGTCAGATGAATTACAGCCATAGCACCATATAGATAAGAGGCAAGGCTGGCGCCTGGGCAGGTCTGAGAGGGGCCGGGAGGACACACACCATATCAAATTGTGCAATTTAGCAAATGGCTGGTGGCAGGCTGAAATGATAGCGAGTTAATCTGTTTTCCATGCACTCAAGGCTTTTGCCAAACTAAGATTCACTGTGAAGACCCAAAACTGAAGCCCACCCAGGGAGCAGGCTGTCTTGGATACATTTCTCAGCCTTCTACAGTGGATGCCAGTAAAACTAACTAGAGACATGAATAGGCACCAGGATAAACGCAAGGGGACATTTTGTTCTTACCATTAGAGAAAGATACTGCTAACTGGCAAGAAGTCCCAAGGTTGTTATCTTTTGATTAGTAGTAGTAAAAATACTATTTAAAGCTAGCAGCATTTATTGAGAGCTTGCTTTGCATTGGGTACTTTTTCAAGTGTATTACAAGTATTAGCTCATTTTATCTGCACGGCAGCTGTATAAAGAGAATACTGTCATTAACTTCACTGCATAGGTGAGCCATGGAGGCACAGAGAAGTTCAGCAGCTTGTCCAAGCTCTCATAGCTGGGAAGTGGCAGAGCCAGGCTTTGAACTCAGGCAGTCTGACTCAGAGTCCAAGAATGCTAACCACTGGGGAAGCCTGCCTGAATTGTAGGAGAGAGACAGTGCGGGTATACCAGGGACAAAATCCTGTCGGCTGAACATCAGTGTTTAAGTGGAGCCCAGATGCTCTGCACAAAATACAATGTGTCTGTGAACATGTGACTGTTAACTCAATCAGCCATTTCCTTGGTTCCTGCTGTGTGCTGGCCACTGAGCCGGACCCTGTGGGATGGATAAATCAACATCAGTCATGCCCCTGGAGACCTGGCTGTTGCAAAAAGGCTCCTGAAATCATCATAACCCAAAAGAGAAAAAGGGTAGGTGCCAAAGAGAAGTATAGGTAAAGAACAGCAAAATCATAAAGGAGGGGAGACTCTTTGCCTCTGTGGTATCAGCGAATGCTTCTCAGAGCAGGTGACTTTTGCCCTGAGACCTGAAGTAGGAATTTAAAAACATAGAAATGCAGTGAAATGGGAAGAAGGACATTCTAGGTGGAGAGAAGTAGAGCAAAGTGGTCCAATCTGCCCCCCTAAGGGTGTGAGAGAAATGGACTGGAAGGCCAGGAAGGCTGTCACCATGTGGGCTGAACACGGGGAGGGGAGGTGTTTGTCAGAATCAGAATGGACTCAGAGGGAAGCTCAATTAAAAGCTTCAATTTACAGATGAAAGAAGGAAGAATTTGGGTATGTGACTCACTCAGTGTACCAAGTTCGTGGCAGAAGTAAGTCTCAAACTCCAGGCTTGCCCCCAATTTTCTTTGCGTTGCTCTCCTGGCACAAACATGTGGGTAACAAGGTCTCACAATGCCAGGAGGGTATTATGTTTTTATAACCTGTTCTATTTGAGGGTCTCCAAAATTACATATTTGAAGTTAATATTAGCCAAATACTAACTGTCTGCAGGCAAGAATAAGCACCCACTTTACACTGGGAGAAGCTAGAGATTTGGGAATAAGTGCTGCAGACACTTTGAGGAATCTAGGCCTCTAATCCACAATCTCATAAATTCTGGAACTGCTGGCTTCATTACACTTTTTAATAACCAGTCATCATTGCTGCATAATTTGTGAGGTCTGGTATAGTATGATTCCTGTTCCCTTCAGCTAACCCTGCCCCCACCTCTATCCTTTAATAAACCTAAAAGTTTTCTTTCCTGTGAATTCATTTTCTTCCCTTTTATCTCTGCAATTAACATGGTAATTATTTAACTCATATTACCTGAAGGTCCAGGAACACTTTTAAACTTGTGAAAAACCTTCACCAGTAATTTAGCTGCGGCCAAGGTATCCCTGAGCCCTCACTATTTGCCTCTGGAAAATGCCATAAACGACATCTAACAGGCTTAAACTCTGTACCTCTACAACTAAGAAATTAAGCAGTATGCAGAACGCCAATGATTATTAATTTAAAAGAAATAAAAAATCAATATCACCCCCCTGTAACCTGGCAGTTTTTCTTAACTGAAGGCAGCTGCCTGCAGAAGCCGTGACTTTTCAGAGCAACAGCGCCCCTACGTGGTGATAGTGTGAACTGCACCCCAGGCGTGATTGAAAATAAGACAGAAAGGAATGCTGGCCTCAAGCAAGGACACCTGTTCATGCCCAGATCACTTCTGCTTTCAGCCAACAGACTGTTTCTGCCAAAAGATGGACGCAGTTAGGTTTTTTTTTTGTACCTATGATCTGTCTTAAAACTTGGAGAGGATCTCTTTTCCCCTGTGAAGTCAGGAAAATGACAGCGAGCGGCATGGATTGGTTGGAATAATTTTCATCAGAAATGTGGGGTGAGAGGAAGGGATGGGACTGGAGCCAAAGAAGTGGCGGGATGAGGTGATGAGCCATATGGAGATGAGGTGTGGCGCCACGGTCTGAGAGGCAGGGAGTAGAGTGAGGGTGCAGTAGGATTTTCCTGGTCATCAAAACTATGAGAAATTTAATTATTTATATTTTAAACAAAACCAAAGACTGTATTGAAATGTCTTACACCCAGAACAGAGAAGTACTATCACCAAAGTTCAGAATTCCCAGCTCTAATGTGATGCCTTTGGGGACTGCCTCCCCACCCCAGGCTGACCTAACACACCCCTTTGACAAAAGAGGAAAAAGAGGACTTAGTTTCTCCTAACTGTGAATTGAATATGTGGGTTGTGCCCCTCCAGGAGCCTTTAAAATCACCTCTGCCTTGACCTTGAAGGGCCATGGTAAAGGGGAGACAACACCAGCTTAGAAACCCCATGGCTGGGCTCTAGTCTCAGCATCAGTGGAGCACCAAGGGGGGGAAGTATCCATCACTGATGTATTTTGTGATACTTATATTGTTTCCGGGCAGTTACACCCCTTATCACCTGCACCCTGTGTGCAGCTCCCCATGCCTCCTCCCTTGGAGGCCACTGTACTGTGTAACTTGCTGTGGGCTGCAAGAAAGACTTGGCTCCCGTTTCCTCTTCTGAAAAGCAAGGATCATGCTCCCTGCTGACCTCACAGAATCATTCGATGGATTAAATGGTGATACGGCTTGTCTGTGTTCCCACTCAAATCCACAGGTTGTGGGAGGGACCTGGTGGGTGGTAATTGAATCATGGGGGCAGGTCTTTCCCATGCTGTTCTCATGATACCAAACAAGCCTCATAAGATCTAGTGATGTTATAAGGAGGAGTTCCCCTGCACAAGCTCTCTCTGTGCCCGCTGCCATCCGTGTAAGACGTGACTTGCTCCTCCTCGCCCTCTGCTGTGATTGTGAGGCCTCCCCAGCCATGTGGAACTGTAGGTCCATCAAACCGCTTTCTTTTGTAAATTGCCCAGTCTTAGGTATATCTTCCTAGATCCTTAGAACTGCAATATGAGCAGTTATGCTATAATATCAATCAACATATATAATAATATAAAGTATCTAGTACATTTATTGTAAGTTATAATAACAGAGTTATATATAACAAGTAATTTCTTGTTAGTGTCTACAATCTTGGGGAAAACAAATCTGGAGAAATAAGCAGTCCAAACTGGAGCTGCAGAGTCAAGTGCGTGAGAGAAAGAAGTCTCGCTTTTTTGTTTTCCAGGAAAGCTCAGGTCCAGTTCAGCAGGCCAGCCCAGGAGACTGGGAGAGCCCTGTGTACTCAGGAGAGCGGCCTCACCCCTCGTCCTTGTCCGAGATTGGGGAGTGGGTGCCCACAGCTTGTGTGTGTCCCCATGAGAGTGGGTGGTGTCATGAGGAGCATCAAAGGGCCAAGCACACTGGTGACAGATGTGGGGGGATTTGCCATTCTGAGGGCAGAGGAGGTCAAACACAAGTGGGCTCACTTAATAATCCCAGGAAGAAGACTGGGAGAGGAAGGCCAAGTGAGGATGGAGGCAGAGACCCGGGGCCCATCTGCAAGTCAAGGAGCACCGAGGATGCTCAGCAGCAGAACCAGGAGAGGGCATGCAGCGGACCCGCCCGCAGAGCCTCTAGAAAGAACCAACTCTGCTGACACTTTGATTTTGAACTTCTGGCCTTCAGAACTGGGAGAGAATAAATTTCCCATTGTTTTAACCCACAAAGGAAGAAAAAGACTAGGAAGTGTAGAAGGGCCTGACAGGTGGCCACATGGCAGGCGAGTCAGAGAGTTGAGTCATGTGAGAGTTAGTTTAGAAAAGGATTTGTAAAGAGGGCCATCCCCTAGCAGTGTGTTGAATATAGTGAGGAATATGAGATGGAAAAGAATCCTTTTAGAGAGCACGGGTGCCAGACAGAGCCACAGACAAAGTTGTGAAATAGACAGAAATTCGTCCCATTTATGGAGACTGTGGTTTTCCACCCATATGTCCCCCCACCCCATGTCATGTTTACCTGGCCCTCAGGCTCACGCTGATGGCCCTGGGCTGCTGCTTTTGTCCTCTCAAAAGCTGATGTCTGGTCTCTAATTATAAGATACAAGATGAGACGGAAGTAATTGTTAACAATGTATTCATTCAACAATGGATTGGGAAAAAAAACATGGTACACATACACCACGGAATACTACACAGCCATGAAAAGGATAAAATCATGTTCTTTGCAGCAACATGAATGGAGCTGGAGGTCATTATCCCAGGCAAATTAAAGCAGGGGCAGAAAACTCAATGCTATATGTTCTCACTTATAAGTGGGAGCTAAACATTAGGTCCTCATGGACACAAAGACGATAGTAACTGACACTGAAGACTGTTAGAGGGGGTAGAGTGGGAGGGGGACGAGGGGTAAAAAACTACATAGCAGGTCCTTTGCTCACTACTTGAGTGACGGGATCGTTTGTCTATCAAACCTTAGCAACACACAATTTACACATAAAACAAACCTGCACATGTACCCCCTGAGCCTAAAATAAAAGTCAAAAAAAATATATTCATTCCCAAATCATTTACTACATACAAATCGTAAGTCAGGATCCCTGCTCTGACACCAGGGATCATAGACATGTTGAAAGCTTCATTCTCATCCAGTCATTCATTCAGTGCCTGGCTGGGGTTGTGATAAGCAAAAGCAAGCCCATCCCTCTCCACCTGTAGCTTCCAGTCGCGTGGTGGCATTTCCTCAGAGGATGAAGCCATCCGGGTAGCATGGCAGGCATGAGGTCGTTCCAGTACATGGAGGTGGGACAGTCTCCTTAGGCTGCCACCCCGCTTGGAGCTATTCCTGGTGGGGCCTGGAACTCTGCTTAGAGAAGCCCACATCCCCTCTCCTGGAGTCACAAGGGCAGACCAAGTATTCTGTCCTATTCCAGTCTTTGCTGGAATGTGTGAAGTGCTGTGGGCTTGAGTCCTTGGCAATTTTTGCATGGCACTTAGTTTGGGGGTAAGTTTTCTGGAAACTTGAAATGTTTCACTTAAAAAGAAAAATGCTGGATTCAAAGAAGTAAAGTGTAACAAATAAATAGAGGCTTGTTCAGTTCAGGGGTCAGCAAACTGAGGGCATTGCAGCTCTTCTGGAACTGATGTGTGTCCAGGCAAGAGTCAGTAATTCTGAGATGCCATTCTGTTGCCTTCAGGCCTTTCTTGGTGAAAACTCTTGAAGGAGGTATAATTCTTCCCTTGCTTGGAATCTTTGCTTCAGAGAGATTGTAAAAAAGATTCCCAGAGGATAAATCATATCTGTGTTAACTTCCTAATGAAATGAAAAATTATATCATTGCTGATTACTCCTCCTTGGCTGATATGGGGGGAAAAATGCTGTTAATACTTTTTAGTGTGATTTTAATCCTTTGCATTCATGGATATTTGCATTAGTATTTTCTGGACATGATCTTGTTTATATGGATTTTATTCATTGTAAAATGCCATCAGATCCAGGAATCTGAGTTCTGGGGGGTGGCAATGCTATAATCCCTGCCCAGAACCAAAACTTTCCCTGTGCAGATGGTGTTTCAATAGAGTAGAATGTGTGTGGGGTTCCTGCATATTTCAGTTTACAAACCCTGCAATGATGGTTGTTTTCATCCTGAGTTCGGCTCCATGCTTCAGAAGATGCAACAGTGCTGGGAGCGGGGCCTGGCGTGCAGGAGACATTCAGTAAGTGTTTGCTTAATGAATGAATAAATGAATTCAATAACAATTAATGAAAGCACATCCCTTAAAAAGTCTCGACAGTATTTCAAGCAAAGGCAGAAACCATAAAAGAAAGAATTGATGGATTGGAAGGGGAAAATTTTTTTTTGTTTGTTTGAGACAGAGTCTCACTCTGTCACCCAGGCTAGAGTGCAGTGGTACAATCTTGGCTCACTGCAACCTCCACCTCCCGAGTTCAGGCAATTCTCATGCCTCAGCATTACTTACCTTGGCATTACTCCATCTGATTGGTTGTGTCAAGTAGGAGAGATACATTTATTATTCCCATTTCATAAGTGGAGAAGCTGAGGCTCAGAGAGGTTAAGTGACATTGCCAAAGTTTTACACAGTAAGTGGTAAAGTTAGGATTTAAACACTTTTAGTCTGAATCCCTTGTTCTGTCTACTTCAGTTTGGCATAATAAATTCTTAACTTCATTAACGGTTTGTCTCATTATATTCCCAAAGGTTTGTGATTTGGTGAAGTCTCTCTTAAGCTCCTTTTCCACATGGGTGGCATGGGTTAACAAGACTTTGAGGGCTGATCTTGTGTGACAGATTGTGTTTCCAAAGATGTCTGGAATAATATCTTGTGTCCCACATACTGTTGTAGAACTATCACCTCTCCATCCCAAAAGGTAGAACAGAAGCAATACTATGAAACTGCCAAAGCTAAATTATAAACATTCCACGCACTTCTGCCTTGCTCTCTTGGGATGTGTGTGCTTAGAATCCAGCGGCCATGCTGTGAGGAAGCCCTAGCAACTCTGTGGAAAGGACCACGTGGAAAGGAACAGAAGCACCCAGCTCACATCCCTGGTTGAGCTCCTGGCCATCTGCCTAATTTGCTGGCCATATGAGTCATCTTGAAAGTACTGTAGGTTCAAGGTTTTACTTTCTGAGGTTTTAGTTACCCACGGTCAACTGTGGCCCCAAAATAGGTGAATATAGCACAATAAGATATTTTGAGAGAGAGACTATATTTCCATAACTTTTATTATAGTATATTGCTGATTGTTCTATTATTAGTTGTTGTTAATCTCTTATGACTAATTTATAAATAAAACTTTATCATAGATTTGTATGTATAGAAAAAACGTAGTATTTGTAGGATTCAGTACTATCTGCTGTTGCAGGTATCCACTGGGGGTCTTGGAACATACCCCTTGTGGATAAACGGGGACTACTGTAGATCCTCCTGCTCCTAATTAGCCTACCCTAACTGATGTTGCATTGAGCACAGTGAGGTGAGCCCACCAACCTCTGCCCAAATTGCAGATTTCTGTGTAAGATAAGTGATTATTCTGTTGGGGGTAGTTCATTATACTCATTTTCCCTCCTAACCCCAAATTAGGTGGCAGGGATGGGGGAGTCTTGCCTGAATCTCTCTACTTTTGTTAACTCCTCCTCATTTAGGGCAGACTTTGGCACCTGGATCACAACCTTGTTCTCCACCCCAAACCTGCTGTTATCCTTGGTGACACCATTATCCATGAAGGGGACCCATTTGATATGTTAGCTTCTCAGTTCCCTGTCCTCTACCCCAATGTCCTTCAAATTCAAACTATCTTACTCTTTCTGTTTGAAAATTGCTTGGAGGAGTAGAGAGGAACCTAGTGGTTCCTAGTGGAACAAGCCCACATAATCAGGAATTTTTACATGAGAGAAAGGAGGAATGTCGTGAAGGACATCAAAAAGCAAGAGACGTGCTCATTTTCCCTTCCAACCCCAATTTAGGTGGCAGAGGTGGGAGAAGGTGAAAAGAACAAAGGGCATTGGAAAAGACCACATGGAAGTCAGTGAAGACCAAGCAGTAAAGGGATCCTTCTGTGCTTAGGTGAAGGCTAGATGGGGACTTATCTCACCAATGGAGCCAGAGAACAGATGTTCCAGATGTGTGTGTGGAAAGTGGGAAGGGGACTGATTAAGGAAAGAAGAAGCTCAAAGCAATGTAGAGATGAGACAGAGAAATAACAGGGTTCCAGAGGCACTTGGATTTTATTCACCAAGGATAAGGGGGAATTAGTTGGTCTCAACATTTCTACCTCAAAGTTACAGGTAAACTAATACATATGTATGTGTTGGTTGGATCAGAGAATAGATGGATGGGTGAGTGGGTGGGTGGATGGTAGATGGCGGCTGATGAACAGATGGATAAATGAATGGATAGATGTGAGGATGTCTCTGTGGGAGATTCAGCTCTCCCAGGAGTGATGGTGTTTCTGAGAGAGCCCAAGCAGCATTTGTTATCTCCTAGGTTCTCTCTGAATGTTCGAAGCAGTAGCTGGCACAGAGGAGGCTTAGCCCTCTCTGGATTGATCTGTTACTGGAGTGTACAGGCATTCAGTGCAGAGTTCTCTTCATCAATGGTCAAATAACTTCTGTTACCTGCTTGTGATGGCTCCCGTAGCCACTGGTTCAACTCCATGTAACAACTGAAGAGCTGCCTTGCTGCAACAGATAGGAAGCAGGTCTTATCTCTAACTGAAGAATAGAAAGCCCAGTAGGCACAACCTGTAGCACTTTAAGTCCTGTAGAAATATAGATAGTGATGCTGTTGGTAAAAAGGAACCCACCCTTTCCAAACTTTTTCCTAAGTCAGTGGTTGTCAACAGGATGAGGTCTTGTTCAAGCACAAGTGGCTGGACCCCTCCTCTAGAAGGTGTGATTCTGCAGGACTGAGCAAGCCTGAGAATGTGCGTTTCTCACCTGTAATCCTAGCACTTTGGGAGGCTGAGGTGGGTGGATGCCTGAGCTCAGGAGTTCAAGACCAGCCTGGGCAACATGGTGAAATCCTGTCTCTACTAAAATACAAAAAATTACCCAGGTGTAGTGGCACACATCTATAGTCCCAGCTACTCAGGAGGCTGAGGCACAAGAATTGCTTGAACCCAGGAGGCAGAGGTTGTAGTGAGCCAAGATCATGCCACTACACTCCAGGCTGGGTGGCAGAGCAAGACTCTGTCTCAAAAAAAAAAGAAAGGAATATGCATTTCTAATAAATTCCCAGGTGATACTGATACTGATCCTGCTCTAGGACCACACTTTGGGAATCACTTCCATCCTGCATGGTTAGGTTTAAATTAGGCATTCTTAACTTCATATGTGGCAGGGTGAGTGGATGTTGAGGACCCAAGGTATATTCTTGAAAAACAAAAAGAAGTCAGTGATCAGTTAATTCATTCTAGTCTCCTGCTGAGGCTGTTGTCTGGCTTATGAAGGCCAGGATTTTTGCCACCTGAGGCACTTGGAGAAGTCTGTGAAAGAGCGTGCAGGAGAGGTTGAGGACAACAAAATGAAGCCAGCCTGAAAAAGCGACTGGGCATGGGGGAATGGGAATTTGAGGAAAAACATGTTATATCATTCATCAGAACTTCAATCTACATTTTTAGAGAAGATATTATAATGTGCTCACGCGGCTTCCAGACGTGCGCAGGTGCCATAGGACAGAAGTAGCCCGGGGAGCCTTGTCGTAGACGGGCTGTATAAGTAGGAAGGCTTGCAGCAGTGTTAAGAGACCACCGATATGGTTGGGCTTTTTGTCCCCACCCAAATCTCATCTTGACTTATAATCCCTGTAATCCCATTGTGACAAGGGAGAGACCAAGAGGTAACTGAATCATGGGAGCGGTTTCCTCCATGCTGTTCTCATGAAAGTGAGTTCTTATGAGATCTGATAGTTTTACAAAGGGCTCTTCCCCACTTTGCCCAGCACTTCTCCTTCCTGCCGCCTTGTGAAGAAAGTACCTTGCTTCTCTTTCACCTTCTGCCATGATTGTAAGTTTTCTGAGGCCTCTGAAGTCATGCTGAAGTGTGAGTCAATTAAACCTCTTTCCTTTATAAATTACCCAGTCTCTGGAAGTTCTTTACAGCAGTATGGAGACTAATACAACACCCTCCATGCAACCTGGAGAAAATGCCAAGTACATATAGCTCTCAAACTTCAGGAAGGGGATCTATATATGCAGACAGCCATTCTTTAAAATAACCTTTCCATTCTCCCATCCACTTCCCTCACACAAGATAGCTAGTCTGTATATCTCATCTCTAACATCTCCACCCAAAACTAAACAAAACCCTCCAGTCATTATTTAAACTTGCCTCCTTCTTCGCCCCACTCCCAGTTTCTCCCCAATTCGCATTTACAAAAGCCCAAGAATGTTATGGCTGATCAAGGACTGTCCTTTGAGGGTGGGAAGAAACTGCAGGGATCAGGCCAGAATTCTCTTCTGCAGACAGAGGAGGGGAAAAGACAGGAAATAAGCATGTACACGTTCACCTTTGTTGGGATGTGCACCCAGCCGAAGGTCTCCAGCTGAGATGCCCTCAGTTGTACTCAGCAAAATTGCCACCTTTTCTGAGTTATGAAACCCTTCTCTCCTAGAGCCCCAGTATGTGTCTGGCACCTGCAGGCTTTTGGGTTTTGGTTTTGGAGTTTTTTCTGTGTGTTGTTGTTGTTGTTGTTGTTGTTTTGTGTTTCCTCACCAGGATGTGAGGAGGCAGATCCTATGCAGGCACTTTCTTTGTGATCTTTGGCATCATTTGTTTTATCTTGCCTCCCAAATGCTGATCACCCATGGGCATGCTTCTTGAGGGTTGCAGCCATGGCTTTAAAACCCACAACAGCTGCTGTCTGTGGTCTGCAGGGCCCAGACAATATTATTTAATCCAAAAAACATTCCTTTGTTCTGCTCTGCTTCATTCAGACCTCTTCTGGGTCTTTTCCTTCCCCTGATGGCTATCCATTTCCATCCAGCTGAAGGGGTGAAGTTCAGAAGCCCCGGAGACAGCCTGAATAATGGGTATGCAAGTGTTACGTCATGCATGCAGCAAACATTTATTAAGCATGTACACTATACAGGGCTACAAAAGTTCATATATACTAGGATCTTACAGTCCAGTTGGCAACAACAAGGAATCTGGGTGTGAGGATTCTTTAGGTGGACCAGATGCCTGCTCTGTGTAGCAGCAGAAGTCTTCAATATGGACTGTAGACCACCTGCTCCAAAATCACCCTGGGAAATTGTGGGAAAAAATGCAGACTTGAAGCCTCATCCTACACTTGATGGGATAGGACCCTGAAATCTGCTATTTTAACAAGCACCTAGTTGTTTTTGCTCTTTTTTTTTATTTTTTGAGACAGAGTCTCATTCTGTTGTCCAGGCTGGAATGCAGTGGTGCGATCTCGGCTCACTACAACCTCTGCCTCCTATATTCAAGTGATTCTCATGCCTCAGCCTCCCAAGTAGCTGGGATTACAGGCATGCACCACCACACTTAGCTGATTTCTTTTTTTATTTTTTGGTAGACACAGGGTTTCACCATGTTTCCCAGACTGGTCTCATCTCTCGGCCTCAAGTGAAGTACCCACCTCAGGGACATATACTGTATGGTACTGTAGAGTGCTTTGTACTTATCTTTCTCCTAACCAGATGTTAGCTCTTAGAATCTCATCCTCCTGCTTTCCAAGGTCCCTGCAGCCATCACCAGCTCCCCAAGGGATATGTACAGGGAGAGCCTTCTGGCCAGATGCTTGCTGGATCTCCCAGTGGCCGTTCAGCTTGGATTGCCTTTTCTCCTCTTATTCCAGTGATAATCCAGGGTATCTTTTTGCCTTTTTTCCCTTAAGACTTTCCTGGTCTTGGCATTTAGGATTTTCTCATTTTGAATCTGTGGGCGAGGAGGGGAATTTAGGGGATATTGGTCACTTGTCTTCTGAGTCCAAATGTGAATGTCTTGCTTTGGATTAGGAAACCCCCAACTAATGAATGTTGTTAGGGGCAAAGACCACTCCCAATGATAGAAGCTAGAAATATTAGATACTGCCTTGCCCATCTCTGAGTGCAGCCAGGACACTGAACGTGATTCAGGCTCTGCTGATCAGATGTGTCCCTGTTAGACATTGACTCAGGAGCAGGAATATAAGGGATAGGAATCCTTTGTCCTCTGGCAAGAGTAATTTCCTCCTCAGAACCAGTCCTGGGCCATGTTGGTGGGCGTGGCCCAGTTGCCTTGTACCAAGTCAGTTTTCTAGTTCTCATCAATGGCAGGCTTTGTTCTAGCAGCTAACAATTGTACATCATCCAAGAAAGTGAGGGATGTCATTTAAAGAGAGAAGGAGACAGCCTCTACCTTGACGTCTCACCTTCCAGGAGTAAAGACATGTCCCAAGTAATGGGCAGCTCCATGCACAAGAGAAGAGACAGTGGGGAAGATAAGACATGCAAGAGGAGAGATCATGGAAGAGAGACCCAGAACATTTGCTTAACCAGATCTATTTATAAGTTTTAGTTCTTGATCTGAAAGCACTGTATCTTTCTTAGTGTAGTAACTTCATAATGCTTTCCTGAGGAGCCCAGTTAGTCCTCGCCCCTGTCCACCCCACCTCCTTCAGGCAGTAGAACAGAAGAAGGGTCTTCGTCTCACCCCAGCTAGAGCATCTCTGTTTCCAGAAAGCGTGGACGAGTGGGAGCCATAAACCTGGGAAATAAGCCACATGCTACCCTTTTGGTTGTTGCTTATTTTAACAAAACTCTATGACCCCAGGACCATGCTTCTAAGAGGAGCCACTTGAAGCAGAAGGAAATATTTAGCCAAATTCTACAATCACAACCAAATACAGTCTAACGGCAGCCAGCAGACACTGCAGAAAGGGAGTGTCACACACCATTCCAATGCGGGGATTAAGGATGATGAAGAATCATTTATAGGTCCCTGTTGTAGCTCCATCTAGGGAGTGGAACTCATAGGGTATAAGTGATTATTTCTTATTCATTTCCTTAGCTCTGAACCATCCAAATGACCACACACGACTTGACTGGCAAGAGGTGTTTAGAAGGTTGAGACATGGTCAGATGTGATTGGTGGTTTCCTATGATGCAAAGAATTTCCCATACTCTGCCTAACTGTTTTCTGGATCACCTGTCCCCAGAAATTGCCTGAAAACAAATCATAGGTTGAACTAGAAATATCTTCCCTCTCCTAGGCAGCTTGGAGACTGGCAACCCTCTTTCTTAGTTTGGTAAGAATGGTCCAGACACAGGGAGGGGAGCAACACATACTGGGGCCTGTCGGGGGATGGGATATGGGGAAGAAAAGCATTAGGAAAAATAGCTAATGCATGCTGGGCTTAATACCTAGGTGATGGGTTGATAGGTGCAGCCAACCACCATGGCACACATTTATCTATGTAACAAACCTGCACATCCTGCACACGTACCCCAGAACTTAAAATGAAAATAAAAATTAAAAAGAAAGAAAAAAGAATAGTCTGGAAAGTCGAGAAGAGCCTACCTAAAAAAGTCTTTTTAGGCAAGAGGGCATGGTAAGTAGGATGTAGAGGAAGCTCCCCTGCTTAAAACCTGTTAATGGTCTTCTGTAGCTTTCAAGTTCTAGCTTCTCTTGCCTCCATGACTCAACTCTCCAACCCTCCTCCAGAGTATACAAGATGACTCACCCTAAGTACTGAGTCCAGAGCCAAACTCTGGGTTTGCATCCCAGCTCTTTGCCACTTACTACAGACCATGTGGCCTTGGGCAAGTCACCTAACCTCTCTCTGCCTCACTTTCTGTCACCTAACCTCTCTCTGCCTCACTGTCTTGATCTGAAAAGGGGGTGATGACCATCCGTTTCATCAGGTTGCTGTGCATACAAATGGGCAAATATGTGTAAACTGCTGAGAATAGTGCCTAGCAAATAGTAAGCCCTATGTAAATGTTTGCTGGTGTTTTGTTCCATGATTCTGTGGCTTTGAAGATGCTGCTCTCTCATCCTGCAATGCCACCTTACCTTACCTAGCAAATTCCAACATGTCCATTAAGATTCAGCTCAAGGTTGGACACAGTGACTGACATGTCATCCCCAAACTTTGGAAACCTGAGGCAGAAGGATCTCTTGAGCCCAGGAGTTTGAGATCAGCATGGGCAAGATAGAAAGCTCTCATCTCCACAAAAAAAAAATTTTTTTAATTAGCCAGAGATGGTGGTGGCATGCACCTATAGTCTCAGCTACTCCAAAGGCTGAGGCAGGAGGATCACTTGACCCCAGGAATTTGAGGCTACGGTGAGCTCTGCTGTCACCTCTGCACTCCAGCCTGGGTGACACAGCAAGATCCTGTCTCTAAAAATTTTTAATTTTTAATTAAAAGAAGTTTTAATGTATCTCAAGCCCTACCTCCTGCAGCAAAGTGTTCTGGGCACTCAGGTCCGATGTAGGACCTTGTCCATGCTTCCTGGAAATGTATCTTCTGTAGCACTCAGTGCACTGAGGTGCAGTCATTGGTTTACTTGTCTGTCTTCTCCCTGGTTTCAAGCCCCTACAGTGCAGGGACCACATCTCACTTGGCATTGCATCCAGTGGTCAACACAGTCCTAGAATATAGAAGGCCCTCGTGTTGAATGAATAGAGAAGCCCTACTGAAATCCATTAAATTCATATGTTTATTTACTCACTCATTCTCTTCCTTTGTTCAAAAAACATCTGTTGAGCCTCTGTGATGTAAGTCAAGTGCTTTTTTACCAGCAGCTTCTCTCTGATGATCTATCTGTAATCTCTGTGTCAGTCCTCACATTTAACTAGGACAAAAAGAGAATGTAGATTCTGGGCAACTTTGCTCATGGCCCGACTTTAACAAGAAAAATTTTAGAGACCAAAACTCTGACTGATAGCTGAGTGAGTTCTTTCTTTCAAACTCAAAGTCCTGTTTGGGCCTCTAAACTTCACAGCTGCGCTCGCAAATCCTCCAGGCCACTGCATTTGTGATCAGTAACTTTCAGCTAACATAGGCATTCCAGAAAATGTTCTGCCCTAAACACAATTGGAATCCTTTTTGAATCAGTTGCCACAGTACTTGTAAAGCTTTTTAGGCTAACTTCTTAGTTGTTTCCTCAAGACGGATTCAAGATGTGGCCAGTTCTCTTTTGAGAAGAATACATTTCTGTTGTCCTAAGTGTAGAGACCCTCCAGTTCATGTAATAACCATGCAAAGCAATCTGCTATTACCAGCCCCAGCATCCATTTCTCCTTCCCTCCTTAGTCATAAAGCCCTGTTTTTGGCTGAGCACCTTGTTGCCCAGAATTAAACACAGTTATACCAGCTTTCCTGATAGGTGTGGTCAGGTTACTAAGATCTGGCCAAAGATGTGTGTATGAGTTTTCTATGCTGCTGCAAATTACTACAAACTTAGTGACTTAACACATATTTATCTTATAGTTCTGGAGGCCAGAAGTCTGAAACGGATCTTAGAGGCTAAAATCCAGGTATTGGCAACAGAGCTGTATTCCTCCTGGAAGTTATTGCTTTTTCTAGCTTTTCGAGGTCACCTGAATTTCTTGTCTCATGGCCCTTTCCTCTGTCTTCAAAGTCAGCAGCTCTCTGGCATGTTCGTGCTCTCATTGGCATTCTCTCTCTCCCCCTCCTCTGCTGTGTTATCACTGTTATCATGTCTCCTCCCTCTGCTGCTTCTACCTCCCTTTCATAAGGACCCTTGTGATTAGATAGAACCCACATGGATAATCTCTCTATCTTGAGGTCCTTAATCACATCTTCAAAGTCCCTTTTGCCATGTAAGGTATCATATTCACAGTTCTGGGGATCAGGACATGGACATCGGCCACGGGGCATTATTCTATCATCATGTATAAGTAGAGTAAGTAAGTAGAGTATGGGATTTTCAGAAATGTGCTGAAAGGGAGGTGTCTCAACTGGGAAGGACCCTCTTAGACCCTTCTGCCTTTCCTCCCGTCCTTTCTAAAGCTGGGATGTGATGGCTGATGCTTTAGCAGCCACTGTGAACCATGAGGTGGCCTTGGAGATGGAAGTCAAGCACTAGGATGGTGGAAAAGAAACATTAAGACATGAATTCCTGATGACGCTATGGAGCCACCTTTTACCAGATACATTTCTATCTTGTTTAAGCTACTGTTATCTTATTTGTTTTTTGTTTTTTTTGGAACCTACAGCTGGACCTAATCCCAATCCCTTAAAACTATACATGACTCTCTTCTTAATAAACTGCAAGGCTGGTTCTCTCTGCCTACTACCCTGCCTAAGGAACAGACAGGTAGTCAGCATGGATATGACCATTGCTCAGAAAATGTGTTCCAAAACAGACACTGTGTTTATCATTTATTGATCAGTTCAGCCTCTAGCTCTGCCTATGCACTGAGCCACACCACCTCAGTATTAATCTGGGCTGTTAACATTCTTTCAGAGCTTTGATCATGGTCTACATCATACTCCCCGGAGAATCAGGTGGGCAGGAATAGGCTACTGACCTGTCAATTTTTAGTCCTGATTAGCTCAAAACGTCATTTCCTCTTCTTTAACATAAATGTATTTAACAACCTCAAATAGCAAATAGCAAGGTAACTTTCCACTGACCTGTCTTACTATTAATATCAAGAGTCAGAGGTGAACCTAAAAAGTAACCAAACGCATCAAAGCCAATGTCTATAAGGAAAAGCAGTGTCATTACTAGTGACACCGAGATGCAAGTCATTGATTTAGCAACACTCCTTAGTGTATTCATCAGATGTTCATTGGAAATCTATGGTGTGGCCTCTGCAGTGAGTCAGAGTGCGGAGTTGAAGAGATGAGGATCCCTCTCCTTAAGAACCCTCATTGCATTAATGGAGAGACAGACCAGGAAATGCCTTTGTGGTTTCAAGAAGTGCCTTTGTTTTGTTTCATTTTATTATTGTCAAGAATCATGGCCAGACATGGTGGCTCATGCTTGTAATCCCAGCACTTTGGGTGACCAAGGTGGGGGGATCACCTGAGGTCAGGAGATCAAGACCAGCCTGGCCAACATGGTGAAATCCCATCTCTACTAAAAACACACACACACAAGAAAAATTAGCAAGGCATGGTGGCGGGTACCTGTAATCCCAGCTACTTGGGAGGCTGAGACAGGAGAATCACTTGAACCCGGGAGGTAGGGGTTACAGAGTGAGACTCTGTCTCAGAAAAAAAAAAAAAAGGAAAAAAAAAATCACAACCTAGATTCTGTAAGCACTTACAGCAGCTAGCTGGAGACTCCTCATTCAGCTCTCTCCTCATTATCTCGGCCCTATTGTATTCCCTTTACTAGTTTTAGCAATGTTTAAAATTATTTGCTGCTTCAAGTCTAATCCATTTTGCAAGTAACCAGCACCTGGGGGCACGGGTGCTGATGAGAAAACAGGACTAAAAGGAATAAATTCACGATGAGTTTTATATTTACACCATCCTTTTCCCATTTACAGGGTTTTCCCATTTGAGAACATTCTTAGTGTGTTCTCTGAACAGAAGACCGTCTCTCTTGGTGTGGAGTTGATCAATGTGAGAGGAAGATGGCACATTAGAAAGACGCCTGGCTCTGGTGACATTCCACCCCACGGTCTTCCAGCACACTGGAATCTGGGGCTTGAAGTCACTTGTCTGGCTGTGTGACTGTGTCCACTTGCAAGCAGCATCCACAGCTCCTAAGGTGCACAAGATACTTCAGGGAGTCTGCTGTGATTTAGTGACAGACAAGTCAGAAAACAAGTTCAAACTTGTTATTAATCAGAAGAGAACACAGACATTTTTAGCTGTCTGTCTGACTTGGTCATAGGGCAGAGCCATCAGATGCCATCAGTGGTGTTCAGTGTAGATTTTTTTGTGAATCAAGACAAGAGTAGGAAAAAGGGGGGTGGAAATAACAGACATGTGCCGGGAGGGCCTGGCGGAGGGTTCAGCTGTTAGAGCTCACTTTTCTTGCTTTCTCTCTCGAGAGGGGAATGGACTGCCATGGTCACAGGCTAAGTCACAGAAGGGTGACAGGAGGCATTCCAAATTGAGAACAGACAGGCCAGGGGTCCCTGTTGCCACCTGCTCACAAGCCAAGGCCTTGGCTCCAAGACCCTCTTTTCTCTCTGCATTTTCTCCTTGGGTGGCCTCATCCAGCTTCGCTGCCTGAAGTGCATTCCTACACACCAATGACTCTCAAATACTATCTCCAGCCAGCCCTCTCCCCACAAATCCAGATTCACAGGTCCAACGGCCACTCGACATTGCTACTCAGACGGATCCTACAGACCTCAGGCAAAACATGGCTGGCACGCAAGCCCAGGTATCCTCCCCACCCTGTTTTCTCATCTCAGTTGATGTAAGCTCCACCGTGCACCCAACTAGTTAAGCTAGAAACCTGGGGTCACTCGGGACTCCTCTTTTTCTCATGGGCAAGCCCCATCCATCAGAGAGGACCAGGAGCCCTGCCTCCAAACCCATTTGCTTCCTTTGATTTCACCGTATCACCTGTGCCCAATCAGCCTTCCATTTCTCTAACCCAGTGAATACTGGTCCAAACTGGTCTCCTTGCTTCTACTCCTGTCCCTTGACAATCCATTCTGCACTCAGCAGCCAACATCTTTTAAAAACATAAACCGGACCCCTTCCCACATGAAGCCTTCCAGGACTTCTTGTTTCTTTTAAAACCCGACACGGCCCCTGCCTTCCCGGTCTCCTCTCTGCTGTGTTCTGTGTGGCCAACCTCCAGGCATACAAGTCTGCCTCTTGCCCTCTGGATGGATCAAGCTTGCATCCTGCCTTGGAGGTATGGCCTTGGCTGTTCCTGATGGAGAGGCTCTTCCTCCAAAGAGTCATGTGACCATCTCCTTCTTGTCCCTGAGCTCTTTATTCTCAATGAATGAAGTTTATTGCACTCCCCTCCCCAATCTCAGTAGTCCCCAGTGACCCTCTCTCCCATATTCCTATTCTAGCTTCATTATTGAGCTGTTTTTCCTTGGTTTCATGCAGTTTCCTTGTTCATTGAATCCTGCATTACAGAGTAAGCTTAGAGAGCACAGGGACCACATCCGTTTCTGTCTCATAACCCGCTTCAGCACAGAGAACGATATGGGGCACAGTAGGAGTTCGATAAATGCTTTAGTAAATGCATAAACAAAGTAAGAAACCATGAGGTGACCCAAGCCTCAGTTTCTTCAACTGTGAAATGGGCACATGGGTGCAAAGGCTCAGGTGTATTGTGAGGATGAAGCGAGAGGCGATGCATGTGAGGCCTTTGTGAGCTCTAGATCTCCTTATCAGTGTAGATTGCAGTAACCAGGACATCAGAGCAAAACCCTGCTCTGCGGAAGCCAAGTGTGCCAAATAACAAAGCTCACCTCTACAACACTATCACTAAGACTATACAATAAATACTTTCTCTCCTCCACGTCTGAGCTGGAAATTGTCCACTTGTCCCTCCAGAGCCACGCTCTGCCCTTCTTACCTGCCTCTGTGCCTCACAGGCTGTCACTAGAGCTGCCTCAGTAAGCTCCCTTGCCCTCTGGGTACAATGGCTTCAACTGATGGGTGACACCAATAGGAGATCAGAGGGCAGGAGAGGGAGACCACGTGACTTACTCCCTGGCAGACCTTCATCAGAGAATAGCTGTGTTCTGCTGAAGGCTATGGCTCCTGTCTGTCCACCTTCTAGAAAGACCACATCCTGTAGGTTCCTGTAACTGTTCCTTCTTGCTACCCCATTCGACCTAAGGTTGGAAACTTCCTCTAGTTGTTGCTCTAGCTGCAGGCTGCTCCACAATCCCTAACCCACCCAAATCTTTGTCGAAAGCACCTTCATTACATCCTCCCCAGCTGTGGCATCTCGGGCCCCTGCTAGCATCCACGCGATGCTGCTTTCTACCGGTGTGTCTGTTTGTGGTGACAACACTTGTGCTTTGCTTTCTTCCCTTTCTTTTCCTACCTGATATCCCAGCCTTCTGCCCCTCAGCTATGGGAAGATCACTCCATAACCACAGAGGACCAAAATCACCTAGGAGCTTGAGAGAGAAAATGTATTTGACATCTTGAAAATAATGCCGTTTGCTCAGGGGATTTATTTCTCCCTCCCCTGGGCTCTGCACTCAGACCCTCTTTGCTTCTCTCCAACTACTGCAGGCAGGCAGTTAAGATTATTTCTAGCAAATGGACTCAGAGCAGCTAAGCTTATGAGTGACGTTGAAATTTAACCTACACTTCTTTCTTTTCTTTTTTTTTTTTTGAGATAGAGTCTCACTCTTTCGCCCAGGTTGGAGTGCAGTGGCATGATCTCGGCTCACTGCAGCCTCCACCTCCCAGGTTCAAATGATTCTCCTGCCTCCACCTCCCAGGTTCAAATGATTCTCCTGCCTCAGCCTCCCACATAGCTGGGATTACAGGCACATGCCACCATGCCCTGCTAATTTTTGTATTTTTGGTGCAGATGGGATTTCACCATGTTGGCCAGGCTGGTCTCAAACTCCTGACTTCAGGTGATCTGCCTGCCTCAGCCTCCCAAAGTGCTGGGATTATAAGTGTGAACTACCGTGCCTGGGGAGCTATGCTTATTACTTAGATTTCTAGCAGATAACATATAGTTATTTCCTAAAACTTTGTTCTTAACCTGAGCTGTTTCTGTCACTGTCCAGGGTTTTAGGGAGTGGGAACATATTACAGAAGCTATTAGGTGTATGAGTATGAGTTGCGGGCATACGTGAGTGTTGTGTGTCTTGAGCCATGCACGTGCACAGGTGTGTATGAGTGGGTGTGAATGTGTGTGAGCGTTGCATGCATGCATGCATGAGTTGTATGTGTGTTGCATCTGTGCATGTGTGCAGGTGGGTATGAGTTAGTGTGAGTGTTGCCTGCGTGTGAGTTGGGCGTCCATTGCATCTGTGCATGCGTCCAGGTATGTATGACTGTGTGAGTGTGTGCAGGTACAGCATCTGTGTTAATAAGAGACAGGCAATCACTGTGCACTGACATTGAGGGGTAGGGATTAGAGGGCACCTTGTCTGTTTGGGAGGTGAAGGAGGGCTGGAATGAGAGGCTGAAGGAGTACAGAAGAGGAAGGCAGGCCCCTGCAGGCCTCAGGGACCTAGTCTTCCTCCCCTCAGTGTCCGTCCCTCTCCCTGCAGGAACCAGAAAAGGCAGGTGTGGAGGTCTGAATTGCAGTCTCTAAAATCTCCCCTCAGTGTCACATAGCTGGCTTCAGTTTTCTCACCAGTCCTCCAAAGCCAGGCCTTGACCCCTTATCTAAATGTCCAAAGAACAAACTGGAATTAGGGATTTTAGAAGGAAAGAGTGGGGCAGGAAATGCACTCCAGGGCAGTGCAACTTGGTCACTGCCAGCTCCCCTCATGGGCAGAGGGCTGGCCTCTTGCAACTGACCAGGCACTGAGCACCATCCCAGGGCCCTTGCCAGCCCTCAGCAGGGCCAGGACACACAAGCCTTTGACCTCCTACTGTCACTGCTGCTGCCATTCCTGTTTTGTGGTCATCACTCCTTCCCCGTCCTCAGACTGCCCAGCACTCGAGGATGTCCTGTGAAGGCATCAGAGCAGAGGGCCCCGGAGAGGAGTGAGTTGGGTGTCTTTTGCAGCGCCCAAAGCAGCTGACTTTCCCCTGAAAGATGGCAAGTGGGGAATAATGATGGTGCACCATCGTTCTGCATACCAAGCCCTTCTGGATGAGAGGCCCTGGCAGTGGAGGGATGGGGGCTGCCCAACTGGCATGGCCCAGAGGCCCAGCTCCTGGTCACATAGACTGATGTAGCAGTGCACCGGCTGCCCGAGGCAGCCTGCAGGAAAGGTTTACTCATAGCAATGCTGGAATGCCATGAGGCCCAGCCATGAGGTTGAGAACTGGAATGGAGGGAGATGTTTGCATCCTGATGCTGGGAAACAGGAAATCAGTCCTTACCAACGCTGAGATGATTTCCCTCTAGTTCTTAAGCTTGGTTCTCTTTCTGCTTGATGCTTGACTCTCTGGTGTCTGGCAGAGAGTCTGATGTCTGGCCAAGTGCTTTGCCTATAGGTCATGCCCGAGCATGCTGGTGACTTCACCCTTCTAGGACTCTTTTCTATTTCATAGGGACTTGCTGTGAAACCCCGTTTGACCTGGATATAAATGTTAGATGTCACAGAGTCCCGTTAGCATGGTGCGCTGCAGGCTGTTCTGCATAAGTCCTCCTTGAGCTTGCATCCAATACCCACTCAGTCAATCTCTTTTCACTGTTTCCCGTTGATCCCAAGTGTGTCCTCCGTGATCTTTTTCCTGACACTGGGTCAGCCAGAATGACTCCCCTGTCTGTGTCCCCATCGCACCCCACAAATACTTCAGTCATAGCCCTTGTAACATTCTGGTACACCAGTTTGTTTAAGGACAGAGCCCTGTCTTATTCATCATTGCAGGTAAATGAATAAAAATGTTCAAGTTGTAATAATGGCAATGACAACAATAAACTCAACACTTACTGACTATTGGCTATGTGCCACAGGACATAGGAATGAACATCTTACAGGTGTTATCCTCATGTCCACTCTTTCGGACTGCACTTCTATCATATTCTACAGAAACTGGAGGATGGAAGGTCACAGAGCCGGTGGGAGGGGAGCCTGGACTCATACCCAAGCCATGTGCCTCCTGGCCACTCCTATGGGAGAAGGAAAGCAAAGGGCTTAGCTGTAGCTAGGATGGAGAAGGAGGAATCTCAGGCTTCTTCTGATATTTTGCCTCAAGAACTGGAAATTGATCTGGGAGTAGATCCCACACTGAGTGAGAAGCCCCTAGACCGAGAAAGGATGGGCTCATCCATTTGAATGAAACAGAGAAGCTTGAAAGAGCCAAGGCAGAGCAATTCCTGAGCTGTCCAGGAC
Organism: Colobus angolensis palliatus; assembly: GCF_000951035.1. NCBI lineage: Eukaryota > Metazoa > Chordata > Mammalia > Primates > Cercopithecidae > Colobus > Colobus angolensis. The sequence continues at coordinate 21,771,354 of NW_012116265.1, read as the reverse complement.
TAGAAAACCAGAAGCAAAGGCCTGGGGAGCAGGGGCAGAAAGGCTAGATTATAAATTAGGAATCTCCACTAGGAGATCAGCTCCAAGACAGCTTCCAGTTTTGGCAGATGGAAGGGATACTTGATGGAAAAGGAGGGAGGGTAAGTGCCAGAGACTGTGCTAAATGTCTTTACCTGCATGTCCTCATTTCAAACCCTCATATAACAAAGTCTGAGGTAGATTCTAGGGCTGGCTCCATTTTGCAGATGGGTAAACTGGGGTTCAGAGCACTGTACCCATAAGATCTTTGCTCAATAACTTGTGTGTCCCAGACCACGCTTAAAACCTGGTTTACTCACACACCCTGCTGTGCAGACCTCTTCTGTTCCAAGGTGGTGGCAGACTTCAGTGCGCTTTGCAAACTTTCCATCTCAGCGCGTGCTGTGAAGTGCTAGCAGTGTTACTGCACTAACCCTGTGATTAGGCTGATCGCATTCCTGGTGAGTAATTATGGCCTACAGCCCTGGCATCTGAAAGATGACCCCTTGCCTCTCCTCTCCTCAAGAAAGTCTTAGCCTCCTAGAGTATTTTCAATATAAAATGTTCATAAACTACTTTTCAGATTCAAATTTGCACAAATGACGCTACCGTTAGACACCACTGGAAGGTAATAAAGCCCCCAAGCCTGCCAGCCCTCCCAGAAATATGCTCAACTGCCCTCGAAACATCCATCATGCTCTCTGGTGGGTGCTACTGGGCACCCGACATTAGATCACTTCTGTCCCAAAGCTGCAGCTCTGCTTGTTCGATTTTTCATTTCTGCCTTTGGATTGAGTGAAAGGCAGTCATCAGTGACAGCCACCCTCGGGGAACAGAAACGAGGTCCACAGTGGCAACGATCCTCCGTCTTCCTGCACTGAGGCCTAATCAATGCAGCCCATACCCAGCCTCCATTTAATAAGCTGATTGTTGAGCTAAATCCCGCACGCTCTCCCCTTGCCCCGGATGCTTTTGATTGACAAAACTAATCTCTCCTCCACCCCTACGTCTGCTGCTGCCCGCATCCTCTTGCAGATCATGTACTCGGCTGCTGACAATTAGATATAAGGCTTGGGATTCGGACGCGGGAGGGTTATGAGGTTATGAATCAATCGTGGGGGCTCAGGTGAGATAACAAACCAGGGGAACCCATCTCAGACACCTCGCCACAGCCCTCAGAGCTTCCTGGTTGATTTATGAGTTGGTAATAACCTCGCTGGGTCTCCTGGCCCCTATTATTTTTCATAATGCACAGGGAAGCTTTAAATATCAGAGAATGGGGAAGTGCACAGTCTGAGTGGGAGGGAGGTGGGCGGGGGATGGGGCTTGGGGGAGAACAGTGGCCAAGGGCTTCCACACAGCTGATTGTCTCTCCTGCCCCATCTCCCCAGGCCTTCGCTGCAGGTTTAATAGTCCTGGACAGCTCAGGAATTGCTCTACCTTCGCTCTTTCAAGCTTCTCTGTTTCTTTCAAATAGATGAGCCCATCCTTTCTCGGTCTAGGGGCTTCTCCCTCAGCGTGGGATCTACTCCTAGGTCAGTTTCCAGTTCTTGAGGCAAAATATCAGGAGAAGCCTGAGATTCCTCCTCCTCCATCCCAGCTACATCTTAGCCCTTCACTTTCCTTCTGTGGGTCACCACAGGGTGCCGTTGTCATATACCCGTGGAGGCCAGCAAGCCGATTTGGCCAACCTGGGAGAAGACCCCAGGGAGGTGGCCCTGGTGACCCCTGGTTTAGGACTGCATATGGCAGGGTGCTTGAGGGATCACTGGACCCAAAATCGTATTTGCTGTGTCTGGATGTAATGCCTCCCACCTGTTCAAGACCACGTCAGAATGACTCAGAGGCCTGCCTGTGAAGAAGGGAAAATCACCCACTGGACAAAAGCCAGTCAAAAAGCAGGCTCACCCTGCAGTCTGGAAGCCAGTTGAGCAGCGAGGACGGGCCAAAGAGGTGGGAGGGGAGCGGTGAGTGTCTCTTTACCCAGAGGTAAAGAGCTGAAGACTTTACCTTTCCTTCTGCCTGCTGTCCTCTTCCCAGTGACAGCCAGTGTTTAGTAAGGAAAAGGAGGAGGCTTTGAATTGCTACCTAATATTTGTTTAAGTAGTAATTTGTTGAGATTTTTTTTTTTTTTTTTGAGACAGAGTCTCGCTCTGTCGCCCAGGCTGGAGTGTAGTGGCACGATTGGCTTACTACAACCTCCGCCTCCCAGGTTCAAGCAATTCTCCTGCCTTAGTCACCCAAGTAGCTGGGACCACAGGCACCCGCCACCAAGCCCAGCTAATTTTTGTATTTTTAGTAGAGACAGGGTTTCACTATGTTGGCCAGGATAGTCTTCAACTCCTGACCTCAGGAGATCCACCCGCCTTGGCCTCCCAAAGTGCTGGGATTATAGGCAAAAAGGTACGATTTTTTTTTTTTTAAACAGTATCAGTGGATCAAGGGCCCTGAACCTCTCCTCTAAAGCAGTGTTTGCAAACTGCCTGTATGGTGTCTGGTGCTAGATTGTATGATGTTTTCAAGGGCCACAAAAAAAATTGAGGAAAAATTTAAAACATATTGAATATACATTTGTGGGTGTTTATGTATTATGATGTATATTTGAATACAACTATCAATGAATAAGCATTCATTAGACCCCAACTCTGTACCAGATGTTTACTCCATGCCAAGGATAGAACTAACAGGGTCTCTGCTCCCTTGGAGCTATAGTTTAGTGGGCATTATGGGTTTAATTATGTCCTCTCAAAAATTCATATATTGAAGTTCTAAACACTAAAACTCCAAAACATGACCTTATTTGGAAATAGAATCATTGCAGTTGTAATGAGTTAAGGTGAGATAATTAGGGTGGGCCCTAATCCACTATGGCTGGTAGTCTTATTAAAAGGGGAAATTTGGGCCAGGCATCATGCTTCACACCTGTAATCCCAGCACTTTGGGAGGCCGAGGCAGGAGGATTGCTTCAGCCCAGAAGTTAGAGACTGGCCTGAGTAACATAAGGAGACCCTGTCTCTACAAAACGTTAAAAAATTAATCAGCATGCTGGTACATGCCTGTGGTCCCAGCCACTTGGGCGGCTGAAGTGGGAGGATCAGGAGAGGCCTGGGACAGATTCTCCCTCACAGCCCTCAGAAAGAACCAACCCGTTCGACACCTGGATCTTAGCTGTCTGGCCTCCAGAACCATAGACAATAAACTTCTGTTGTCTAAGCCACCCAGTTTGTGATACCTTGTCATGGAAGTCATAGCATACTGATATAGACGAAGAAATAGACATTGATCAAATAATTACACTGTGGCTAATTCCAAACTGAGATAAATGCTCCAAAGAGAAAGAACCTTGTTCTCTTGAGGTTGAAAGCCAAAGGACCTTGAGCCCATCTGGAGGGCAATGAAGGCCTTCCCAAGGGAGTTAGGGCTGAAGGATGTGTCAGAAGCAGCTAACGCTGTGTTCCCCAGCCTTTTTGGCACCAGGGACCAGTTTCACGGAAGACAGTTTTTCCATGGACTAGGGTTGGGGGGAATGGTTTTGGGATAATTCAAGTGCATTACATTTATTGTGCACTTTGTTTCTATTATTATTGCATTATAACATATAAGGAAATAATTATACAACTCACCACAATGCAGAATTAGTGGAAGCCCTGAGCTCATTTTCGTGTAACTAGATGGTCCCATGTAGGGGTGACAGGAGACAGGAATAAGTCATCAGGCATTAGATTCTCATAAGGAGCACGCAACCTACCGCGTATGCACAGTTCACAATAGGGCTCACGCTCCTGTGAGAATCTAATGTCACTGCTGATCTGACAGGAGGTGGAGCTCAGGCAGTAATGCGAGTGATGGGGAGGGGCTGTAAATACAGATGAAGCTTCACTTGCTCACCCGCCATCACCTCCTGCTGTGAGGCCTGGTTCCTAACAGGCCAGGGACCATTGCCTTTTGGGAGGCTGAGGACCCCTGAGCTAGAGGAAGAGGTAGGAGGAGAAAGGGAAGGCATGACAGGCCCAGGGAGTAGCAGATGCAAAGGCCCTGTGGTGCAATGGAGACTGTTGCATTCTGGGAAGGGAAAGGTGGTCCCAAGGCAGGAGAGGTGGGGGAAGAAGAAGAGGGTGTTGGAATGGATGTAACCAGACCGCCCCAAACCAGAAAGATGTTGACTCCATTACCTTCAACTGAATTACAGTGGAGTGAGGGCACCTGTTTTGCTTTCTGCCCTTACTTCCAGGAAATGTGCATCCTGGATCAGGGTCAGAAAAGCGGCCAGGCGGGGGTCCCAGTCTCTCAGTGAGGCCTCACCAGGCTAGTAGAGTTGTCCAGCCACAATACCTTCCTTGTTTCCCCTTCTGTCCAACTAGCTGTCTATCGGAAGATCCCAGCCTAAAAGCACCAGAAGACATTTTGAGATTCTCTAAGGCCTAAAATTTAAAAGCTGGTAACACAAGGATTTCAAGTTACTGCTGTCTCTCCCAACCACACAGATGACTGGGTTAGACACTTGGCCGATATGAGGTCCCTGAAACATGGACTCTGTGAGTAGCCAATGTGTATTAATATTAATGGTTATGATATGCCAGGCACTCTGCACGGGTTCATTACCCCTCACAGTCAAGGTGATGGGTCCCATTATTACTGTCCTCTTTTCTTTATTTTTGAGACAGAGTTTCACTCTTGTTTCCCAGGCTGGAGCGCGATCTCGGCTCACTGCAACCTCCGCCTCCCGGGTTGAAGCAATTCTCCTTGCCTCAGCTTCCCAAGTAGCTGGGATTACAAGTGCCCGCCACCACACCAAGCTAATTTTTGTATTTTTAGTAGATTTGGGGTTTCACCATGTTAGCCAGGCTGGTCTCAAAATCATGACCTCAGGTGATCCACCCACCTCGGCCTCCCAAAGACTACTGTCCTCTTTTCACATGAGGGAATAAACACACAGGGCCAGCAGATGACCTGCTAACAACCAACTCGTTTCAGCAAAACCATGAAACAGGCATTGTAAAGAGAGTTTCGTATACCTGGCCTT
>NW_012116265.1:21752246-21765997 GCF_000951035.1 Colobus angolensis palliatus | reverse complement strand
CTGGGATTACAGGCGTGAACCACCACACCTGGCCACCTGGTCTTATTCTTAACTAGACAGCACTTCCCCCAGCTGACATATGAAGAAATGGAGATCAGGGCAGGTGGTGGGTAAGGGACCTGTCCAGGTTCCCACAGTTTGTAAGTGATACCCCATGATTTGTTCTCAAGTGTGTCTGACTTTATAAATGCCACACCTTATTGTTTCCTATGCTTGGTAAGCAAGTGAGTGTGAAATTTGCCACACTTTTCCTTGGAAAAACTCAAGCCCATTGACCAAATACTACTACTTGAAAATGACACTGAACGTTTCATGACTGTGTTTCTCCCACCTGTGTTCCCCTCTGTCTTACTGCCAGCTACTCATTGTGCTCACCCTCCAAACCCAGTGTAACATTTCCTCGTAGTTAAGCTTTCTCTGCTAGCTGATTGTTGCATTTTTTTTTTCAACTAAGGCATAAAAGAAAAAAAAGAAGATCTAAGACTGTAAGGATTGCCCTACTTAGAATATCCTTCCATTCATTTGCAAAATGGAGATAATGATAGGCTATTTACAACATAGGATTAGTATAGTAGGATTATTCCAAAGCCTGGAATATAGAAAGTGCTCAATAAATTATTAGTTCAATAGCTAATAATACCAATTATTATTATCACTAAATTAATGCCTCTGTTTCAGGAAAAAAAACGAATACATACAGATTATCAGTTTTCTAATTGTTTTTTCTTTACACTACTTGGAAAGTTATTCGGAGTTAAGAGACACAGAATGGTATAGTGAAAATAATACTTGGCATGAAATTGCCTGGATTCCAACCTTGGCTCTAAATCTGTAGTAGCCTGTGGTCTTGAGCCTCTCTGGGCCTAATCTTTAAAATGGATATAATAATTATTGTATTGGACACATTATTGTCAAGATAGCATGCGGTAACAGGGTCAAGTGCCCAGCTCTGACCTGGTACACCACAGGCACTCAGGAAATGTCACTCCCCCTTTATAAGCATTGGCCTGCATGTGCCATCTATGTGATAAGGTGGCCGGAAGCTGCCCTCCCCACCCAGAGGCCCAGCAGAGGCCTGGCAAGAATGTGAAAATCCAATGGACTGAGTCATAACCTTGACTGAGGAGTATGGCTAGTTCACTCATGGCAGGAACCATCTGATCATTCATATGGCTCCAGAAACGTTTTACTCAAAAGAAAGTGTCTTTCCCCAACAGTCAAGATTGATAATTAGTTTATGAATTGCTTCATTTATCAGTACTATGATGTACTGTATAATCCACCAGGTTTCAAGTTACTGGAAATTTGCAGGTGATGGGATCAACTTTGCATAATCTGATCTGGGTTCGGATTGATAGAATGCTTTGGGAAGAATCGGAGGAGTGTTTCATACTAGGATCTCCTGGGGTTCTGACGCATTAATGGGAGGAAGTTATCCCTGTCAAATGCTACAATTTTGGAGGAGCTTAAAACACCTGAAGACAAAGCCTTGAATTTTATGAGTGTCTGCCTGAAACCAGAAACAGAAACCCCTTACCAGCTTACTCAATAGAGTTAATTCAGCATGGAAAGGCATCAGGAAAAGATCACTATGTCTTACTGTCCCCCAAGTAAATAAGCTAACAAACACAGAGGAGAGGTGCAGGTTGTCACCCTTAGGCCAAGACTCTGGGTGGACAGCCCTGCCAGAGTCTATAAAGGGTCACTCTGAGGCTCCAGGAGTGGCAGATGGCCAGAAAGTGGCCAATTGGAGGCACACTACTGAGCCTCAGGATTGAGCCTCCCACTGTTTACCCCTCAGGAAAAAGACAGCTTTGAGTCTCCTGACCCTTTCCCCAGAGAGCAGGAAATGACCAGGGCTTGAGGATAGCCAGAGGCTGTCCAGAGTTACCCATAGCAGGTCCACTTTGGCCTCAGAGGCCAACTCTTTCTTCTCTCTATGCTCTTTAAAATAAAATTATTTTTCTAGTGTAAAAGTATTATATGAATGTTCTATGAACTACAAATAATACAGAAATGTAAAGAATAGAAATTTCCCATTATTTGATGCCTCTCCCTCCCCAAAGTAACCTAGAGTTAACAATTTAAATCTATATCCAGAATTTTTTGTCTCCATATTTATAGATATCTACACATATATAATTAATACAACATAAATATTTTATAGTACACCCTGTTCTCAAGATGCTTTTTCCACTGTAGTTGTTTAATAAATATTTATTGCATGAATGAGCCATAATTTATTTATTCAATCGCCTATTAGAGGCCTTTTGGTTTGTTCCCAGTCATCTAATAAACATTATTTTAGATATAGAAGACATAATTGAAATACATATAACACATATAGAAACATAACCCATAACTGCATATCATAAATACATCCTTAAATATACTAATAAAATATGCATGCAATGGAGAGGTGTTTTGGGTGCCCTCTGGTGTATTTCGTGGATATCCCTGGAATATATATTGATAAATCAGCCTCAAAAAGAAAGCTTCCAGACAGTGTTTTAGGATCTGTAGGAATAAAGGGTAGCCGTCCAGCATTTGTTATGTTGTTTCAACATAGCATTTGCTATGTTGTTTTATTGACTTTACGTCCTTGGCAAAGCGGCTTGACTAAGATAAGATCCAGAAACCGATCGTGGTAACAAGGCAACAATTAATTTTAGATAGAACAGAAAAGGAATCTGCTTCAGATTCTCTTTAGAGCAGGAAGGAAAGGGTGATTGTGGGTTAGTGGGAAGGAAGGAAAGTGAAAAAAGAAGAACGGAAATGCTTTCTCCTGCAGGAGCCTGGGATGTTTGGACTACTCTTGTCGGATGCTACAGCGTAATCACTGTAAATGTTTTAAAGGATGCAATATTATGACAGATTTCCCTTTCTGACTTGTTCCTGGGGGTGAACACACAATGGTTTACTCCCTGCCACAGGCTGGAGGCTTGGCCGCTCCTGGGTTGGTCCAAGGAAGTCTGGAATATCCAATGCCCTTGAGAGTGAGTGCGTCCCCCTCACTCACGTCCCCAACACAAGCTAGGTGTTGTCGCTTGTGCTGAGATGAAGCCTACCAAGCATTGCCATGGCATGGAAGGGATGGTGGCAGAGTGGATGCCACTGGAGATGGAGTGCAGTGTCCCAGGCAGCTGGGGCAGCCGCTCAGCCCTTGCCTGGGCCTGAGGACTGTTGCATTGGCCCCCAGATGGGATAGCAGCTGTCATGGTGGCTGAACCAGGGAAAAGAAACTCCATTCTGTGGTCTCCACGGAGCTAGGGAAAAAGGAAATGGGTTTTTGTGATTTTCCCTTCTTTAGAAACAAAAGTGCTTAAATGTGATCCTTTAGCTCTGTAAATGCAAACCAGGGCCTGGTGGACTGGGGAGAACAATTAGGCCAAAGACTGAGCACAGGAAGCCAAAAGGGGGTAGAAACCCAGACAGTGGTGCTGAGCCGGGGGTTGGGGTGGTGGGGGGAGCGGATATGATAGCAAGGAAGGAGTTTCAATGTGAATGAATACTAATTAGTGACATGGATATTAATGATGACAGTAATTAACAGGGGAAAGGAAGGGCTGTCATTGTCCCAGGGTGAGTAATCAATCTTGGCAGGTGATAAATAATGGTTCAGCAAGCTCAGCAGAAAGATAATCCGCAGGCCTGGGGGAGAGCTCGGTAAATGCAGGAAACCTCGCAGTTTCTAGGCAACCCACAAAAAAAAACTTTTTTTTTTTTCTTCTTTGAAACAGAGTCTCACTCTGTGGCCAAGCTGGAGTGCAGTGGCACGATCTCGGCTCACTGCAACCTCCTCCTCCCCCGTACAAGCAATTCCCCTGCCTGAGCCTCCCAAGAAGCTGGGACTACAGGCACATGGCACTACGCCCGGCTAATTTTCTGTATTTTAGTAGAGACAGGGTTTCACCATGTTGGCCAGGATGGTCTCGAGCTCCTGACCCTGTGATCCGCCCGCCTCGGTCTCCCAAAGTGCTGGGATTACAGGCATGAGCCACTGCACCCAGCCAGAACTATTTTTCTTTTGAGGAAAAAACAGGTTAGAGTCTCTCTCCCACCCCCAGCTTGGGGCTACAGTTCTTATTTGATTTCTGCTTTGTTCTTCATTTCCGGGGACAAATGTTGAACCTGTAGAATTTGGAGGAAAGGGACACACAGACATATGTACACGCACATATTCGTTCTCTCTCTCTAAATACAAATGAATAGGAATGTTTTTGATCTAAAGTTTAACTCACAGATGCCGTCCAGGAGCAGTAAGAGTGAGGAGAAGCCTAGAAGCGCTGCCTTTGAGGTTGGCGCAGGGAAACTGCAAAATTGCAAGGCTGTGTGGGTGGAACTGGGGCACACAGGAGAACAAGGATGGCCCTGGGGGTCCCACTGTGCAAGGTTACTTCACCTGCCATGGACCCAGAGAGAAACAAAATGTCTAGGCTCCCTGTCCTGTACCAGTCCCACTTCTGGCCACCGGTCACATATCTAAGAAATCTGCTTCCTGGGAAGAGGGCAATCCTCATGAAGCCCCTCGGCTGGATCCCCAGGCCTTCAGCCAGGAATCCAGCCCAGGAGAGTCGTTGGCACATCCCCTCCCTCGCACCAAAGCCTCAGACCCACGGTAGGACTCTGATGTCTAGAAATGTCTTCCCTTGCAGGCTGTGTTCCATCAAACAATTCAGAGGTGACAAAGTCACACCTTCAATGGTCTGCACTGGTTTAAAATGAGATCTTTGGGTGGCAAAGGTAGGTTGACCAGAAATTCAGAACCTTCCAGAAAACTGGACTCCTCTACTACCATGTACACAGTGCTGCTCTCAGAACATCCTTTGTGGGTCATATTTTCAAAGAGAGGCAGACAGAAGAGAACATATTCAGAGGATTGGGAACACATGGTGAGGAACTCCAGTCCAGGCCATGCAAGGAAGCAGCTGAGGGACCCGGGCCTGTTGCACTTGGAGGGAGGACGTCGCTGGTATGCTGCAGGACTGTCCGAATAGCTGAAGGGCTGTCGCACAGAGTGGTTAGGTTGGGGTTTGTTTTTCTATCATCAAAGGGCAAAACTGAGGCCAAAGGGAGGAAGTCAGAGAGGGGCAAGTTTCTGTTCGGATAAATCAAGGCTGATTTAACTGGGTCAGGCTGGGTAGGGGGAAATGTGTGAGTTCCCAGGTACTAGGCATTCTAAACACAGGTTACAGTATCTCTTGTCCAGGGTGTTGTGAATGGGACTTGTGTATTGGCTAGGGTTGGAGTAGACAAGCTTTAAAAGTTACTGCAGACTGTTAAGATTTATATTCATTAAGGTAATACTAGTTACCAAAACAGCTAAGTCCCACATTTCAGGGGCTGAACACAACAAAGTTTGTTCCTCATCATGTCAGAGCCCCACATGGGCATAATGTCCGTGGTTGGAACCATGACTCCCTCCCTACGGTGGCTCTGCATTCCCCCAGGTCTTTACATCCGGCCAGCAGATGGGATTGAAAGGGGCAGAGCGATGGGGAGCCATGTAGGAGTTTTTATGGTCCAGGTCTGGAAGTGGCATATGCCATTTCTACCCACATTCTATTGGTAGAACTCAGTCCATATCTAAGTGCAGGGAAGTCTGGAAATGCAATCTACCTATGGCACAGTGAGGCGAGGAAAGAGGTCTTGGTGAATACATAGACGTTTCTGCCACAAATGCAGGGGCACATTCATTCAGGATAGGCCTGTGCCAAAAGAGATGAGAGTTTTGCAAGAACCTATGAGGTCACCTGTGTTGGTCAGCCCTTGTAATTGACGGTAGGGAGCTGAAGAGGCCTCCTTCTTCAAGAAATGATCTGGGGGCCAGGCATGATAAAGCTTCACCTAGCATGTCTCGGGGAAGTCATCTATAGACACTGCTTAGAAATATGAATATAAGCTCATCCTGCATCATCAGAAGTGAGTGTTTTTTGGACGAGAATGGAATTGTAACTATGGAAGTGTACTGAAGAATGGAAAGGGTTGGTTAGGACAAAAAAGAGTGTCCATATTATCCTGCTCTACAGTGTGGACTGATTGGAATTAGGATTCTCTTAGGTAAACATGTTTCTTCTGCCACAGTGTTAAACACCCAGGAGGTCTTCAGCTGAAACTGCTTTGTTGTTGCAGGTACTGACGTCGTGCAGTGGCTTATGAAGAACCTTTCCATTGAGGACCCAGGTACTTGACCTTTGACCCTGCCCTTCTCTCCCCTGGTATCAGTAAACATCCCGTAACCAAGTTCCAGACTAGATTCTCCTACCCTCCTGAGAGCTGGTCTTGTAAATGTGAGTTCCAAGATGTGGAATCACTCTATTTACAAATAAAATTAATTTATTTTCTCCTGAATATTTGTCTGTAAATTTAAATCACGCTTTGAGGAAATGAGCAACTATTTAGAATGCCAAAGAGTCCCGTACAATAACGTGTGAAATGAGTTGAATTCTCGTTAGCTGCAGCAATTAAAGATAAGTTGTAGCACTGTCACTGAACAGCCTTCTAGAGCCAGCTCTTAAAATTAGATTGCCTGATGCACAATTAAGATGTTTAATTATTTGCTAAGACTCCCTCTGTTTTCTGCTTCTGCAAGAGGTGAAGGAATGATTTTTTTTTCAACTTTAATTGTGCATTTCAATTAGGAAGTCCTTACCAGGAAAACAACAACAAAACCCTGGCCAATAAAACAATTTCCAAATCTGGCCTCCCACCAGAAAATAGGCAGTAAAATTTATTTTCACAGCGTAATTAGGAAATGGTGGGTGGGTGGGGAGGGTTCCAGAAAAATAAAAATTCAAGATAAGTAAAGCTTATTCCCATGTGCTATTAGTTAATACTTTTCTGAATTTATTACACACTCCCTCGCCTTGATTAACTGAGTATTCTTGATGCCTGAAGGTCACATTTATAAAGCTCCACTAATACACTCTGATGTTCTTAATGGACATTGGTGTGATTAAACTTATCTGCCCCAAATTAAATGGCCCCGAACCACAATGCTTTTTGAAGATTTTTTTCAAGTACCCATTCTGGATCTGTGACCTTCAGCTGTGATTTCCTGCGGAAATCAGTGTGTCAGCTTGGCACTCCTGTATTTTAACCCAACATTTCTAATCTGCTGTTGACTGCAAAACAATACAGTTTCTATGCAGTTTAATTATATACAGTTGTTAGAACTCTGAGTGCCAGAAAAGCAGATCATTCATAGAAGTGACCTGAGTCTTTTCACCCCCTTCATTAGTGGTTACGCTCACAACTAGTGAAAATTCTTAATTGTAGTCAAGTTCTTGATTCACGGGGGAGAAGCTGTAAATGCTAACCCTATGTGAGGGATAGAACCCCAAGCAACTCCCTATATGTTGTCTCTGCTGCAGCTTGGACCTCTGAGTCCTCTGGAAAGCCTGGACTGGATCAGCATCTACCTGTTTAGTTACATGTATTTAAAGTCAGTATTTTCTGTGATTATAATGCTAAACTAAGGAACGTATTTCCTCATGGCCGCCTTTTCTCTTCCAAGAGCACTGGCTTCTTTGCCTCCTAAAATAAACATTGTGTTCCTGACATGTATTTTATTATTATTATAATGAGAACCCTAAATTGGCTAGCAGTATGTGAGAATGAGCTTCAGGAATCCTCCAGCCCTGGCGTGAGAAGCTTCTGTGAAGGGTCCTGAATGATGAGAGTTATTTCTATGAAAATCTGTTATACTCTGATGCCCTTGGGAAGACACCATGGTAAACTGGGGCCTGTTTGGGCTTCTGAGAAGTGGCTGAGGAGGAGCGGAGCTAAGAACAATTTGTCAACTGGGAATAGGGAAGATGAGGCAAACCAAGGCCTTGGGAAACAGCCAGATCCAGCGTCTGCCCCTCTCTCCTTTCTTTTTCCCGTCAGCCAGTTTCCTGTGGTTATTTTTTGTTTTTTGAGGCAGGGTCTCACTCTGTCACCCAGTCTAGAGTGCAGTGGCATGAGCATAGCTCACTGCAGCCTTGACCTCCCTGGCTATCTTCCATCTCAGTCTCCCCAGTAGCTGGGACTACAGGCTCTGACCACCACACCCAGCTAATTTTTTGTTTTATTTTTTGTAGAGATGGGGATCTCACTGTGTTATCCAGGCTGGTCTTGAACTCCTGACCTCAAACAATTCTTCTGCTTTGGCCTCCCAAAGTGCTTGGATTACAGGTGTAAGACACCACACCTGGCCCCATTGCCAATGTCTAAGCAAAAACATTTTTGCTCAGAGAATGAAGGTAGAGTCTTGGCTCCAAGACTGGCGGCATGAAAGTTACCTTTCTACAGGATTTTGTTCTTTCTCCTATGGGGAAGGAGCAGCTGCTGATGATGAAACTTCTGTTCTAGCTGGACTCATGGTTCTTGAAGCCTATAGACTTGAAAAAGCAAACTGGCCAGACATGGTAGCTCATGCCTGTAATCCCAGCTCTTTGGGAGGCTGAGCTGGGAGGATTCCTTGAACCCAGGAGTTCAAGACCAGCCTGAGCAAGATGGCAAGACCCTGCCTCTACAAAAAAATGTAAAAATGAAAAAAATTAGACAGACGTGGTGGCATGTGCCTGTGGTTCCAGCTACTTGGGAGGCTGGGGCAGAAGTATCACTTGAACCCAGAAGTTCAAGGCTGCAATAAGCTGTGATCGCGCCACTGCACTCCAGCCTTGGTGACAGAGTGAGACCTGTCTCTGATAAAAATAATAATAATAATAGCAAATTGGTCATCACTAAGTAAGTAAAATAAAACTCCATTCATTCTAATTCCACCAGTTACATGTATGTTTCTTTCAAAGGAGAATAGGTGGTTCTTAATAAGCAAAACATTGCATTGTATTCAACTTCTTAAAAAATTTGCAAGTAAAGCCAAAACAAACTACTTTAAAAAGTCAGAGCTCGTGAAATTAATAATTGCTAGAGACTCCCTGAGCACATTAACAATTTCCATGTCCAAAAATTAGTCTTAACCTGTAACAGTACTTTTGGATTTGTGAAAGATTACTTTGTGTGGTAGAAGCATTGAGATTTGTTATTTTTTCTTAGCTCTGCTCAGGATAAATCTAAATTCTTAACCCTTTTTTTTTTCCAATTTTTTTATTGAGACAGGGTCTTGCTATGTTGCTCAGGCTGTTCTCAAACTCCTGAGCTCAAGCGATCTGCCTGCCTCAGCTTCCCAGAGTGCTGGGATTACAGGCGTGAGCCACCATGCCCAGCCTATATTCTCAACTTTCTATGTGCATCTATTTATGGCTGGTGCTAAAGGAACAAAGGAACAGATTGATTGTGGCAAAAATATAAGTATTTCTATCAGGTTGGCCTCTCTCTGTCACTGCCCACTTCAGTGTCCCTCCTCTAATTTTCAAAGGAAGTGAGGTTTTCCTCTCTGTCCATAAGAGAAGGGTAACACCCCCTCATCCCTGATGGGACTGTCATACTGGGGAACGCAGTGGGAGTCCTATGTCTCTATGGGTAGTGAGGCTGCATTCTTACTGCTGGGGATGATGAAACTGATATGAATCAGAGCTGCCAGCACTTGTGGAGTATTTGACCTGTACCAGACACTGCTAATAACTTCATGTGAAATATCTCACTTAGTTAAATACAGGTTCATCTATGCCAGAATTTATGCCCTTGACCCTGAAGCCAGACTTTCTTCTGAAGGTCAGGGTGGAGAGAGGTTAAGCAATGTCAGGCTCTCGGAGGTGGGATTCACACAAGTCCCAGACACACAGTGGCCCTTTCCAGCCATTGGCATCTCCCCTCCTCACCCCCACACTGAGCAAGGGCAATCATGTCATCAACACAGTCATCTGGGGGTGATGACAGTTGACTTCTGGTCTCCCAGCTTAATTTTCAGCCAAATAACCTGCTTCCTAATTCCTTCTCTCTCTATACACTGTTCTTACAGTTGAAGCAATACACTTGGGAAGCCTTATCGCTGCCCAGGGCTACATCTTTCCAATCTCGGACCATGTTCTCACCATGAAGGACGATGGTACCTTTTATCGTTTCCAGGTAAGCCTGCTGGCTCCTCCTCCTGAAGAACGTTTTCTTCTCAACATCATCTGATCTCAGCTTAGAACTACAAAGAAAACCTGGGGATATTTGAGGGAGTAACCCTCACTCCTCATCAGCACTGGGAAAGCCAAGAGAACTTTTGTCTGGACCATTGGGTGACCCACTTAGAGAATAGTAAAAGGCTGTCATTGAGAGCCTACCACGCCCTGGGCCTTAGTCCCTTTAGGCTGCTACAACAAAATACCATAAACTGGATATCTTATAAACAAAAAAATTTTACTACTCCTGGTTCTGGAGGTTGGCAAGTCCAAGACCAAGGTGCCGGCAGGTTTGGTGTCTGGTGAGGGCCTGCTGTCTGGCTCATAGAAGGTACCTTCTAGCTGCATCCCCACAGGGCAGACAGGACCTGAAGCTTATATCAGGCCTCTTTTATAAGGGCACTGATCTCATCTGTGAGGGCTTCAAAGGCCCCACCTCCCAATACCATCACCTTGGGGATTAGGATTTCAACATGTGAATTTGAGGGGGACGCAGACATTCAGACCATCGCAGACACTTTGTACAGATTTCCTCATTTATTCTGAAGAGCACACTTTAGGGGGTAAATATCACCCATTTTACAGATAAGAAAACTGAAGTGCTCAAAGAATTAAAGTGTCATTTAGTAAATCCAGGAGCAGCCTTAATTTGAACCTAAGTGAGCCTGATAGCACAGACCTTGATCTTTCTACTGTCTCATGCTACCTTCTCCGGAGTGAAGTTTCTATTTGCTACCTAATCACCCTCCCCACCCATTATACACTCCTTCTCCCAGATCCTTTCCTAGAGGTAATGAGGGCAGGGGATACGGGCTTGAGTCAAGGTCTAACTAAAGGGTTTGGGAGAAGAGTTCTTCAGACTAGGTTAAAGGGAGAAAAGGAACATGGGCTTAGGTGCCCAGTAAGTTATGCCAGCCTGACTTTTGTAGTTAGACCTCTGTTGTCTCAGGATAAGAATATATTTCCCTGTAAACAAAACTTCTCACTTTTGCATTTGTTTTGCTTACCTTACATTTTATTTGTCAATGCCTAGATTAAAATGTTGACTCACCGCAGCTGCATTAGAGAAGAGGAGAGCATTGTGGGGTAGCATCAGCAAGAAGGAGTTGGGGGAGAGCCTGCCATCAGGGAGGATCCTCCCTGGATGTGGGAGGGAAGTGCAGGCATGGCACACCTATGAGCCCTGACACCCATGCTCCTTTGCAGGCTCCATACTTCTGGCCTTCGAACTGCTGGGAACCTGAAAACACTGACTATGGTGAGAACTGAAGCCACAGCCCACACTGTGTGTCACTTCTGGGTGTGCAGAAGACAAATGCTTGGTGTGGGCAACTGTGGTACATGGGCAGGAGGGTCCTTTCTGCTTAGTCCTTTCTCATATTGTTGCTTTATAACAAATTTCCTGTTCCACATAACAGAGGAAGGCCCAGCTCACTGAAAGGTGTAGTCCTTGGAGGGGAAGCAGGAGAGGGAAGAAAAATCTTATCAAGGGTGGTCAGCATGTTCATCTTGGGGCCATGGAGAACCAGGATCCACAGCAACACTATGGGACGGTGACTTTTAATTGTTCTTTCCAGGGATAGGGCTTCAGGGAGGGCTGGATCAAGGGGCTACCTCTTCCTGGCCCTTTCTGTTCTCACAGACTTGTCAAAACTTACTAAGAACCTTTTGTTGTTCTTGATAGTTGCAATTTAGAAAAAGGAGAGAGACCAGAGACAGGTATACAGAAGTCATCCTGGACTAGGAAAATAAAAAGTGAGTGAAGTTGGGAGTTCTCTCTCTCCAGACAGGGACCTACAAGACTTCTTCTGCCACATACTCTCAATGGAGATTATTTAATATTCCTATATGCCAGTTCTCTGCAGAAGTTATATTATCACTATGCTTAAGAGAAAGAACCTGAGGCCCAGAGAGGCCACACCCTCACACTACCACATTGTCTGAATGCTCCCTTGATTGTAAGCCTCATGAGGGCAGAGGCTGGTCCAGCTTGTGCATTCTCATATCTCCAGTGCATAGCCCATGTCTGAGGCAGTTAGT
Source organism: Colobus angolensis palliatus (assembly GCF_000951035.1). Classification (NCBI taxonomy): domain Eukaryota; kingdom Metazoa; phylum Chordata; class Mammalia; order Primates; family Cercopithecidae; genus Colobus; species Colobus angolensis. The sequence continues at coordinate 21,753,902 of NW_012116265.1, read as the reverse complement.
GCTCAGTAAATATCCACTGACAGTTCTGGTTCTTTATTGAAGGTGATCAACAGACACTCACTAGAGGGAGCAGAACTCGAACTCAGATCTGAGTGGCTCCAAAACCCATGCTTCTTTCACGGTCCTGTGCGTGACATGACTGAAGGTTGTAGCAGCAGCACTGCCCCTTTGCATGCATCATTGCTGCTGACTCAGATGCTGTGGCAGTCTGGTCTGTGGCTCTCCTTGGGACTGGGACACTCAATGAGACCTGCAGCTTCTTTGCAGAATTGTTTAAGACAGGAAGGCAGATGCAGCTGTGATGAGCGGGAGGGAGATGTGCAGCTAGGTGGTGATCAGGGAAGCCTGTCTGGGAGACCCCTGGGATAAGATACAACCTTGGAGTCACATGTTCAAACAAGAGGAAACTGACAACAGGGAGCCAAGGGGAGGATGAAATAAGTGAGTTGTTACCTACTAAGGCTGGAGTTGTTCCATGGCCAAGTGTGGAGGACGTCAGTCATGCAGAAGGCAGGCCCTGGGCTATGTCTGCTTGGCTATCCACAGGCACCACTGTGGGCCCTCTGACACTGTGCTGCACCCTGACCAATGTGATAAGTGGATCCAGGAAGGCTTCCGGCTGCAAGCGAGAGCTGCATTTGACTGCTTATGAAACTAGTGCTTCTGAGGCTGAAAAGACTACTCATGAAAGTCCAACTTGGAATTTGAATAATTATAGCTCAGTTCCATGCAGCAACATGTGCCCTTGTAAATGTGAAAACCACTGTTTTTCCAGGCAGTGGAGAGGGTGGGAGGATGGTAAGACCAGATACCTGGGCCCAAGTAAGATGAAAATATTTTCTTCCACAAAGCTTAGGCCATCTTATGCTGAGTACTAAAGGGCATCAGCGCCCTGTGTCTACAGGTGTTCTTCATTTCATACTTTTAATTGTGCATCATAACAGGGAGAGAAATCACAGTTTGTTTCAGGCTCTCACTAAAGAAAAATTATTTTAAATTCCTGTGCCTCAATTATGGCAAATCAGAGGGAGAAATCAAGGTTCAGGATGCAGAAGTGTTCACCGGGGCCAGGCATGGTGGTACATACCTGTAACCCCAGGGACTCGGGAGACTGAGATGGGAGGATCACTTGAGCCCAGGAGTTCAAGGCTGCAGTGAGCTATGATTATGCCACTGCACTCCAGCCTGGGTGACAGAGGAAGACCCTGTCTCTAAAACAAAGAAAAACCAGTACTCCCCAGGGTTTCCAAAGCAGTTTAGTTAGAAAATCAGGATGTATTTACCGAGAGAATCCAGCACAATGAGCCCCCAGGATCAACCAGTTCCACTAGCTGGGTGATCTTGGCAATTTACTTAACCTCTCTGTGCCTCAGAGACCTCATATTAAAATTAGAGTAGTAACAGCACTTGTCTCCTAGTGTTGTTTTGTTAGGATTAAATGAAATGCATGTAAGGTTCTCTGAGTTAATACGGGGTGGTGGTCGGTATCGCTACTGGGGTGAGGTTGGTGTTATTGCCACTGGGATGCTGGTTGATGTTATTATGACTGAGGTGACCCTCGCACCAGGAAGCATGTGAAACTGAAGCTAAGAATTCAATATAGTATGATTTAGACTGATGAAGTACCGGACACTTTCATTCAATCGACAACCATTT
>NW_012116265.1:21678363-21751501 GCF_000951035.1 Colobus angolensis palliatus | reverse complement strand
AAGAATTCAATATAGTATGATTTAGACTGATGAAGTACCGGACACTTTCATTCAATCGACAACCATTTACTGGTCCCCACTCTGTCAAATTCTATATCAGAGACTGAAAAATCACCATTGTACTGTGGAGGATCAAGCAAGGGGACTGTGGGGGATCAAGTGAGTGGACTGTGGAGGATTAAGTAAGGGCTGTGACTTAGTCAAATAGTCCCCGATATTCAGTGGGCTCAATGGAAGCAGTAGCTGCTACAATGGTGATTTTTCCAACACCTAAAACAGTACTTAGCCCATAGGAGACACTCAGTACATTTTTGAATGAGTGACTGAATGAGTAAACGGATCGGTGAATATCATAGAGAAAACTCTGCACTGGGCCTCAATTCTAATTCCATCTCCATCACTAACTAGCCCTTGAGTCCATCACTTCACTTCTCTGGGCCTCTAGTTTCCCCATCTGTAAATGAGGGGCCTGTACTTCATGGTTGCCAAGGTTACCTCCAGTGCTAAAATGCTGTAATTCTAAAAAGTCATCAGAGAGTATGAAGAAAATAGAGAAATAAGTGAGTTATAGGTTCCCTAGTTTAGGAGATTGAGGACATAATGATGTTGCTAGTAAAAGCAGAAAGTACAGAAAGGGGTCAGTTTCTTCAGTACATTGAAATTCGATAAGCTGAATTTTTTTTAAGAAATTCAATAGCATATATAATACATGAATCTGTTCCCTTTATACAATTTTTAAATATGTTCCACTTTTTTTTGGTGACACATGATGAACTTGGGATGGCAGTGGATTTATCTAAGTGAGATATGAGATATAGGTAAGGGTGCAATGCCAGATGTAAGAACAAGGAAATATAAATTTTTTGGTAAGAAATTAAATATCCAAGAGAAACCAGTATCTGAGCTTAAGACAGTTCCTCCAGATGCCCTCTTGTAGGGCTGACTGTTGTCACCAGTAGTCACTAAAGTTGGTTGGAAGTTAGAGCAAGTGCTGGTGAAGGCACTCTGGGATGCAGACAAGCCCCAGGAAGTTCTGTGCCAAGAACAGCCACATCCCACCTTCCTTGTTGTGGTGAAAAGATTTCTTGTGTGACTTTAGGCACAGGGACATTAGCTAGTAGCGTGTGACCCTGTGACTCATGGCCATCAGGAGTGACCCCAGCTCTGCATTCCATGTATAATACCTCACTTCACAACCTCCCTGCCCCATTTTGACCCAGCTGTCCCCTTTGGACATTTCTTGGGATGACTCTGCCTGCATAAAACCCATAGTCAAATCCAGGTTAGCCTTTTCTGAGTTTTACATTTGGCAAATGCAAAATACTGTCCAGGGCAGCATTGTCAAAGCACCTGCCACCTCCACTGACCTGCACTGCTCAAAGGTAATCAAGACCTGGCCCAGTGGGGCTGATGACATGTCAAGCTTCCTGCCTGAGGTTGTCCCTAATTCTGCCAGGACTCCAAGAGACTGAAGGAGGTACTGTGTGATAGATCAGACACCCCTTTATCAGACCCAGTGAAGCACTATAGCTGCTTCGTTCATTGGAAAAGTTGGTAAGTAGAAAATCATTTTTAAAATGACATATGTACACCTTAAAGCACCTCATGGAAAGGTAAGATATACAAAGGAACACTCATCTGACAGCCATGTGAGGTAGGACCACAGTGTTCTCTTTGATTATGAGCTGAATGATTTTAGTTTCTTAAATCAACCACACTCAAAATAAACTACCCTGTTTTGGTGTCTTTAAAGTGCATCAAGAAGGTAAAGACATTTTTGTAGTCTTTTGTACATTGGCCCCTCCTAGATTTTTATTATTTTTCTTCCTTTTTCCAGTTATCTCACCTGTATCAAATTCACCAGTGACTGTCTTGGCTGACTCTCCTTCATTAAATTGTTCCAGATCACTCAACTGAGTTTTCATAGAAGCAACACTCTCTCTCTTTGCACATTAGTTTCATTGACACATGTAATATTTAGTGAACTTGTGTGATTAAAATAACAGATGTGCCTGACATAAGCACATTTGGGAACAACCACAACTGACTCTTATGAGCACACAATTTGCCAGAACTGTGGGCATGCCAGAGGGTAGGCTGCTAGCTTCCAGGCTCCAAAATGTCATAGATATCAGTAAATTTTTCAGAACAAATGAATGAAGTAGGTTGATCCAGCAGAGTTGACTAGAGATCTCTTAGTAAACAGATCTTGTTGTCCAACAACAAAATGATCACAGGTTCTCTCTGGCCCTCCCTCTTGATCATTCTGTTGTTCATTTATTTATGCCATTCATCTACTGGTTTCCCTGGATTGTTCCACTTGGCTCTGGAGAAGGAGGAAGACATTGAAGAAGGAAAGGTAGGGAGAAGTGATGATGAAGGCCGTGTCTGAGGAAGAAACAGGGAAACCATGGGCCAAGAACCTTTCCTTAGCCTGGGTTGAGAGACCTAAATTGTGTTCCCTTTCCATAGCCTTTTTACTACACCTGGCAAGACAGGCTCTGGTGCTAAGGATGAAAGCTGAGCAGGACATAGCCTCTGCCCTTAAAGAGACTTCAGCCTAGAGCGGGGGACAGTCTAGTAAATACAGGATTTCAGTGAATGGAATTTAGTTCCATGGTCGAGGATGTGTAGATGCTATCTGAAACACCAACCTGGGTCTTCAAAGATTAGTAGGAGGTTGCCAGATAGACAGAGGGAAAGAGAGAAGAGAGAAAGACCTTCCACAAAAAGGACGCATATACAAAGGAATGAATCTAAAAGAGTTTGGTGGCCTCACAGTGCCTGCATGAGGGAGAAGAAGTTGATGAGATAAGCAGTGAGCGGATCATAAAGAACCATATTTGCCACCCTAATGAACCCAGCCTTATTTCTGAGGCCATTGAGGATGCAAGGCAGAGCTTTTAGGCACAGGAGTAATGTGGTCATGTTTGTGAAATATCACTCCAAGTGAAGGATGTTCAGGGTGAAGCAGAGTAAGGAGGAAGAAGGGGAGTTGTCAGGATTGGAATATGGAGGAGTCCTCATCTGATCATGACTACAAAAAGATTTCTAGAGGTCAGGGGTCATGATGTCCACTTAGAAAACATATTTTTCCCAGGACAGTGCTGGGCACACAGCAAGGGTGGGTGGGCGGGATGGCTGGCTGGCTGGATGGATAAATGGGTGAATGAATGGACACATGGATGGATGGGCTTATAATTCCATTGTGCTGCTGGTTTTGTACATGTTGTCCTTTCTTTTCTTCCCTCAGCCATCTATCTCTGTAAGAGGACAATGCAGAATAAAGCGAGGCTGGAACTGGCAGATTATGAAGCAGTAAGTATGATTATTTTCCAGGATATGAGAAGAGAGTAAAATCATATCTGTAGCTCTATCTAAGCTTATTTTTTTTCTTTTGTCCCCCTTTCATCCCTTTCAGACAGTGGAAAGGAAGGATCTATTTCTCCTCCTTTGTTCTCACCTCCTCTGACCATCACAATAAGATTGTATTTTTACATAAATAACTCTTAAAATTCAACAATAAAAAAACAAGCAGCTCAACTTAAAAATAGGCAAATGACTTAACAGATATTTTACCAAAGAGGACACAAGGATGATAAATAAGCCCATGAAAAGATGTTCAATATTATTAGCCATTTAGGAAATGCAGATTAAATCCATGGTGTGATACCATTACATACCTATTAGAATGGCCAAAATAAAAAATACTGATGATACCAAGTGATGGTGAGGATGTCGAACAACTGAAACTCTCCTGCATTGCTAGTGGTAATGCAAAATGGTACAGCCACTCTAGAAAATAGTTTGGCAGTTTCTTATAAAGTTGAGCAAACACTTACCATATAACCAAGTAATCCCACTTCTATATACATACCCTAGAGAAATCAGAACTCATGTTCACACAAACACCTATAAACTAATGTTCACACAAGCTTAATCTGTGATAACCAAAAGCTGAAAACAACCCAAATGCACTTTAACAGTTGAATGGTTAAGCTAACTGTGGTACATCCATACAATAGAATACTACTCTGCAGTAAAAAAGAATGAACTATTGATACATACAACCACTTGAATGAGTACCAAGGACATTATGTTGGGTGAAAGAAACCAATCTCAAGCCATTCCATTTATAGGACATTCTTGAAAAGATAAAACTATCATGATGAAAAGCAGATCAATGATTGCTAGGGGTTATGGATGGGGTAGGGGATTTTTGGAAGGTGATAGAACTGTTCTGTATCCTGATTGTGGTGGTGGTTGTATGAATCTATACATGTGTTAAAATTTACAGAATTGTACAGAAGGAAAAAAGTCAAATTTACTACATAGTAATATTTTAAATCAAAATTTTAAATTGCATCTTTATACCCACTCTCCTCTGCTTAGTAACAGAGGCAGAATCTAAGGGTAAAATTCAATTGAGAAAGTAAGACAAGATGTATGTCACATGAGGCATCTACTTCCCAGCTTTCTTACCTTCCCCCTCTATCGTCCTTCATAAGATGGGACTTCTTGCAAAAATCAGAGGCCCCACCATCAAACTTGGGTCCATTCTGATTTGACAGAGCCCAGAAACCAAAGCACTTGAAAACTCATAGATCATTTACCTTTTTTTTCAACTTTGGGTTGCAAAATTTTCCCCCCAAACTGAACTTTATGTGGGTCACAGAAAATGGGAGAAATTGCCTGAACTTTCTTGTACCTTCCACTTCCCTCTCCCTATACGTCTTCCGAAGAATGTGCTGCTGAGCCGTGAATGACTGAAGGGCCAGCAGCTGTGGGAGGAGGAGCAACATTAAGGGCAGCAGAGAATCCTTCCCTGCGTAGTCCAGCATTAACAGCATCTTCAGACCCACCCACCTCCAAAACCCCTCCTACTTTTACTGCCTCAGTCTTTCAAAACGAGTGTGAGGCCCCACTCTGCCAGGCCTTACCTCTCCTTGGTTCATGTTCCCAAGCCTACCAAGCCAGCTGGGCCATCGCTCCCCTCTCTGCAGCCCAAGTATGAATGTGCATGCCACTAGGGAGCAGGACCTGTGCATGGCCCTTCACCTCTTTGATCCCACTGGCATTGTGGACCTGTGAATGGGATGCAGGGGGACAGAAGAGGAAGAAGCAGTGCAGCAGTTTGTCCAGAGCCTCAGGACCTGGATAGAGTTTGCATTATCAGATGATCATATGTTGGAACATTATAATCTCCCCAGATAAACTTTGGCCTGTTTGTTCTGCGGCTGTGGACATGCTGGGAGCCTGGTTGTGCCCTTGTCTGCCCCAATGTCCAGCAGTCACATCACCCCTCCTTCAAAAGACTGCTGTTGTACTCTTTGTGCACCCAGTGCAAGTAGCTTCGACATGATGACGTTACTTCCTTAACACAGCCTTGAGGAAAGGCCCAGACTGTAGAAGCCTGGGGCCCCTCCTTCCTGTGTGTCTCTTCCCCATATTTTCAATGTTTTAGAAAAAGGTTCCATACAGAAATCAGACAGCATCAACTCCTGCTGTATTTGATTCAATTTCTCTGATCTTGTCCCTTAATGTTCTGCTGTGGTATTTGTAAAGAATATGGCATTGAGGCCAGGTGTGGTGGCTCATGCCTGTAATCCCCAAGGTGGGCAGATCACGAGGTCAGGAGATTGAGACCATCCTGGCTAACATGCTGAAACCTGTCTCTACTAAAAATACAAAAAAATTAGCCAGGCGTGGTGGCACACACCTGTAGTCCCAGCTACTCAGGAGGCTGAGGCAGGAGAATCGCTTGAACCTGGGAGGTGGAGGTTGTGAGCCAAGATCGCGCCACTGCACTGCAGCCTGGGCAACAGAGCAAGACTCCATCTCAAAAAAAAAAAAACAAAAACAAAAAATATGGCATTGTGATGTGCTCTCAGGTTGAAGTTCTGCACAAAAATGATTCAAAACCAAAACATTTTGCTTCCAAAATGCAATAATTTTTTATAAATGTTCTGATTACATATTCTTTTTATAAAAACAAAAATTCAAACAGCAAAGAAAGGAGAGAATATAACCCGTGACTTCCCCCCACCTAAGTTTTTTCTCTGCATACATTTTTTTCTTTACAAAACTTTATTAGAATCATACCATAAACATTATTGTGGCAGCTGCTTCTCTTTCCCCAGTCATTATACTGTAGGTATCTCGGGGTCCTTACCATGTCAGTAACTGTAATCTACATTACTGTGTTTAATGGCTGCCTAGAATTCTATACTATGACTGTGTCACAGTTGATTGGCATTGAGGCATTACCAGTTTTGCTTCCTGTGAGCAGTGGAAGGGTCAAAAAGACAGTTTTTTAGAACTACTTGCGCACCAAGCCTGGGTAATAACTGTGAGCTCCTGTGTGGTACTCTCCAACTGAAGCTCCTTTTATATTAATAATCCATTAATGAGGGTAATCAATTAGTGTTGGCATGAGCTCTATGAAAATACATAGCATAATATGGGCTCCAGCCTTGCATTCATCAGAATTAGGAGGATCATTAGGGTGCCTGTCAAATTCCCCTCCTCACCGTCCATCCTCTTGTTCTATTAGGTAACTCTACAGACTTAGAGAAAATACTTTTTTCTCTAATGCCAACCCTCAATGACTTTTCTTTTCTTTCTGTTTTTGGCTTTTTCTTTCATGAACATCACAAATGTAGACACTCTCTTCGGGCCCTTTTTTTTTTTTTTTTTTTTTGGGACGGAGTTTCAGTCTTGTTGCCCAGGCTGCAGTGCAGTGGCCGGATCTCAGCTCACTGCAACCTCCCCGCCTCCCAGGTTCAAGCGATTCTCCTCTCTCAGTCTCCCAAGTAGCTGGGATTACAGGCACTTGCCACTATGCCCAGCTAATTTTTGTAATTTTAGTAGAGACGGGGTTTCACCCTGTTGACCAGGCTGGTCTCGAACTCCTGACCTCAGGTGATCCATCTGCCTCGGCCTTCCAAAGTGCTGGGATTACAGATGTGAGCCACTGCACCCAGCCTCGGCCACTTTTGAATCCTGACATTAGAAAAAGCATGAAAGTCAGGTCCCCTTGGTTCTCCTTTCCTGTGACCTTCCCAGCTGCCTACTGGAAGACGAGTCCTGAGAAATCCAGCCTTGGTTTTGTGCCTGAGATACCAACAGGTGGCAAAGACTCGTTAATTCCCCAATAGCCACAGACAATTTTCCCTATTTTCAGCAACCTTTGAAACAAGTGCTGTGTGAGTTGCATTCTTGTAAAACACATAAGAAGAGAGGAATCAGGTGAACCACAGAGACTTCACACTTAATGGGTGTGTAAATGAATATTAATAGTTCAGCTCTGTACATCAGGGTCTGGTGCAAAGTCAAATTGGATGCATGTCCAGGGGATTTAAAGCAGGTCTTGCTGTTCTGTTGGAAGTAACCAGAATGGATGGCTGCCTCATCATAAGCATAGGTGTCGATGTGCTAATTTACGATGATTAATGCCTTCTTGTTGATTTTCGTTTCTCATTAGGAAAACCTAGCAAGACTCCAGAGGGCCTTTGCAAGGAAGTGGGAATTCATCTTTATGCAAGCAGAAGCACAAGTAAAGTAGGTGAACTTAATAGAGACCATTTCAGAGAGGAAAAGACTCTGGAATTTGGAAATGGTGTGAAGGTGGGATTGTCAAAGTGAAGTTTCCAGATGGCGTTGGTATTTCTAATCTGGCATGAGGGCACCTGAGTAGAAATTAAGGTCAGGATGGATAAGTTTCACCTTCATAACCGAAGTTACTGTAAAACAATTTCAGAAATGTGTGTTTCCGCCGATAAGGGAGATCCTCCCAAAGGTAGAACTCTGGTTATAAGAAGATGTATCTATTTCCCCAAGAGATTTCCAGTTATTTTCTGTGCTCAAAGGCTGAAACCCCATTTTACCTGTTGGACTGGAGATTTTGTCTTCATAGGAAAACAGTTTGGAGTTTCAGGAAGAACAACAAGTAGCCTCTGTCTTCTTCTCCCTGACAGGGGAGGAGTTAGAACCAATAGAAAAATAAGGCACAGAAGTCAGACAGTTGGAGTCCAAAATATCAGATTATTACATTAATTAAAAAACAAGAGTAAGGCCGGGCACAGTGGCTTATGCCTGTAATCCCAGCACTTTGGGAAGCTGAGGCAGGCGGATCACCTGAGGTCGGGAGATGGAGACCAGCCTGACCAACATGGTGAAACCCCGTCTCTACTAAAAATACAAAATTAGCTAGGCATGGTGGTACATCCCTGTAATCCCAGCTACTCAGGAGGCTGAGACAGGAGAATTGCTTGAACCCAGGAGGTGGAGGTTGCAGTGAGCTGAGATTATGCCATTGCATTCCAGCCTGGGCAACAAAAGCAAAACTCTATCTCAAAACAAAACAAAACAAAACAAAAACAAAAAAACAAGATTTTAAGGCATGACATTGGATATGTGGCCACAGGTGCAAATTAAACCTGCCCTTCCTGGACAAAGGTGTGTATCTATAGGCCTCCTCTCCCCAGCGTCTCCACCCCACCCCACCAGGGCAGAGGTGACCCCTGTAAGTTTTCTGCACGCAGAGAGCAGCTATCCCGAGCACAGGCTGACCTAGATGGGGGCCCAGAGAGGGAGAGTCTGAACTTTCTCAATTTCTTCTTTCAAGTCTACCAATTACTTAAGTCATTTTTCCTCCCCAAAGGACAAGAGATGAAAGGAAAAAAGTAGTTGGAAGGGTTTTTCCCAGAATTTTTTCTCCTGGGTACATAGTGGACATTTCTTCCTCTCTAAGGAAACATGAGGAATGGGTACTCTGCGTTCCCTACCCCACAAACATGGTTGTCAACCAGATCCATTTAATTGTGGGAAACAGAATGATTGGATCTGGATCTCCCCTGTCCTTCCCAGGGATGATGTCTAGGTTAGCCAGAATGGTGAACAGGAGAAGTAGGACAGGAGCAGGAAAGGGATGCTGAGCTGGGAGACTAGGACTATGTTTCCTCTGGGTACCACTTGCATGTGAGCAGCCGCTGAGTCTTCAGAGCAACCCTCTCACATGCCTGAGTGGTGTTGCAGCCCATGGCCTGGAGCCGGGTCTCAGGCTGTGTGGGTGTAGACTCATCACAGCTATCGTCACAGTTGGAAGTGACCTGAGGCCATCTGGTCTAGTGGCCTGTACACTGCCATTGTTGTGACCCTCCCCCAACAGTCTCTGCCTTTTTTCTGTCCATGATGCCAGCCACCTCCTGACCACCCAGCAGCCCCTGGGGTAGGTGGGTACCAGGCATTGGGTGCCCCCGAAGAGGTGAAGGTGGGAGAGTAGGTGAGATGGAGGCTGAGATTCAACTGGACTAAGGCAGAATTGCACTTGTGTACTCAGAAGCCACTGGAAAGCAAAGAGGAATGCTAATTCTTCCAGAATCAAACAGCATCACAAGTTATAAACAGAGGGGAAATTGTTACTTCATAAATATATGGTATTTCTCGATTAACTTTTTTTATTAACTCTGTGATTACATTATAATTGTGGGCCACCTAAGTACACAGTAATTATCACAAAAATCGCAGGGTGATTATGGGTTTATTTCAGTCCGGTAAACTAAAGGGTTCCCAAGAGAGCCGAGAACCAGGAGTTACACGGCAATTAATCTGAGTTGCTTTTTACTTGAAGAAATAAAATGAAGTAATACATGCTTTTTTAAAAAAAAAAAAGAAGAAGAAGAAAGAAAAAGAAAAAACCTCTTATCTGTGCTACAGATCAGAACAATAAGTCTTTGTCACCTGCAATTTCCCTCTTGCAATTTGTGCCTCCCCCAGCTGAGGCAGGGATATTTGCCTCCTGGATCTTGTCTCATGCAAGGGCCATTATTCTGCCTTTAGAAAGCCAGATGGTGTAAGTGACTTATAAAACACATAATTGCAGCATTTTAAAGACATTTCTTTCTACTGATTCTAAATCTAAAGCAAACTTTCAAATTTGAACATGGAACACTGGTGAAATGGTAGTTATATTCCATCTTATAATTTGTATATGCAGTATCCTTTTTGATGAAGGGGCGTATCAACGGATAATTCGGTTTTTAATAATCCAAATCTTAATACTTCAGATGAACAGCTGCATTCCTATTCTTCCCTTAGGCCACCATGTTCATTACACATATATGGCAATCTGTAATCTAGCCTAAAACAAGTTCTCTTACCATGTGTGGAATTTTGGGGGTTTTCAGGGAGGGGAATTATACACCCCTATTTCACAGCTCTGCGGAGAGCAGGCACCATGAGGGTACCAATGGTCTTGTGTTCACTTAGCTCCTAGAAACAGGAGCAAATGCTGGCACAAGTGTCTGCAGGGAAAACAGAATACAGAGCCTCTTATTTCCTTTCTCTCTTTACTCTTTCAGGATTGACCGGAAAAAGGACAAGACAGAAAGGAAAATTTTGGATAGTCAAGAACGAGCCTTTTGGGATGTCCACAGGCCTGTGGTGAGAAAGCTCTACTCAGTTCTCTAGATTTTTTTTCTTAATTTTTCATTTTTATCTCTATAGGGAAAAGACCGTCTTTAGCCACCAGGTGTCTCATTCTTAAGAAAATCGCTGAGCTTTGTGGAACTGGTTTTGCCATTCATTTGTATAATCTCAGTAAATTTCCTGGAATATATGTAAGTTCCACCTTTTAAAAAATTATTCATTCATGAAAATATGGAATTGCAAAAAGAGAAGCTATGGGAATTCCACCAAAAGACCTTTGGGTCCCAAAGGCTTACATTCCCCAAATTAACAATTTCCATTTCCACTGCTATTCAACTCTAAATCTTAAACTATTCTCTGTCGAATACAGTTAATTCTTGTTATCCATGGCAGCTATGTTCTATAAAGTCTTTGCAAACACTGAACTAGCGCACATTGAAGCATCGCTCCCATGGGAACTACCAAGCTAGGTCCCTGTGAGCCTGTGGCCACAACATTTTTATCAGCTGATCGATACATAACCTTTTAAATGTGTTTCTGTGTAAAAACACCTTACGCAATATATATCATTGATGCATTAACATTAAACTCATGGCCAGCAGCACTATTGTTCATGCCTTCACAAAGCTTCGCTAACACGTTTATTTCCTCCTGAGGCACGTCAGACTCTTGCTTGGGAACGGTGGACAGCACTTCAGCACTATCTTTGGGGCCATCTTAAACAGCAAAATCACCAACAAAAAGCACAAAAATGCAGAAAAGTTGCCACTAAATTAGCCCTAAATAGACGGGCCTGAAACAAAAAGGCAGGACATCACCTTGTTCAATTTCAGTGGGAAACACGCACATCAGTCTACCCAAGGTGCAACTACTGATGAGGGGGTTATAAAAGAAATTGAGGAAGTAGGCAAATTCACAAATGCAAAAATGTGTAAATAATGAGGTTTGACTGTATTTCTGATTTCATGTTATTAAAACAAATCTTGCATTTTCCTTATGGAAATGGAACTAAAAAGAATAAACTATTGTTCTTCTTAAAATTTAATTAAAAGCAAAAAATAAATAAATAGCTACTCATCCTGATATCATGGAGTCTTTTTCAAATGGTTAAGTATGTTAAAAAACATTTTTTTAAAGGGCTGTACCTGATGCAATCTTGTCACTTGAATAGCTAATTTGCTCTTAAAAACTGTGCACTATACCCTCTACATATCATCCTTAGATTATGAGGTAAGCTTTTCTAGATCATATGAGAACTCCACAGAGGAACACATATGATGGCAAAACAGAAAAAAATCATGCATTGTCTGTAATGGAAAAAGATAAAGATTGATCCTGTTGGTGTGACATGGGCTAAATTGGAAGTGTAATTTTCACGTAGTAATTTATATGATGTGTTTTTTTTTTTTCTCAGCCAGGCTGTGTGAACACAACAGAAATGGACATCCGAAAATGTCGACGTTTGAAGAATCCACAAAAGGTTAAAAAGGTTCGCTAGTTTAGCTGAGTTAAAAATTCCTGATGTGAATAGCCCTTCCAGTTCTAGTACTATTCAAATAGTAATTTGCTGCTTGTAATTCCACCACCTTTTGTCTTTTGAAACCGTAACCATTTCACAAATACTGATTGAGCAGCTGATGCATGCTTGGCGCTGTGCTCGTGCTAGGATACAGCGGCGGGTCCTCACGGAGCCCAAAGCATGGCAGGGAGTAAAACAAGCCAACAGGCAACAGGGCCATGAATGCTGTGTTAGGAGATGTACAAGACAGTTGAGGAGCCCAGGAGGGGCAGCTAAGCCAGACCTGGAGGGGACGGGGGTAAGGGGCTTCCCAAGGACATCCTGAAAGAGGGTCAGGTGTTCTGAAGGGTTAAGTTCTATCTAGTTGTCTCTGGGGAGGTGGCAGGGAAGGCAGGAAACAAAAGGAACAAGAAGTGGCAAAGCTCACAGGTGAAAGCAAGCTTTGTACTTAGAGGCAAATGAAAGTCTCTTTTATGTTTTGTTTTATTTTATTTTATTTTATTTTATTATTTTATTTTATTTTTTGATAGAGCTGGATCACCCAAACTCAAATCACCATCTTGCCCAACTGTGAATGACCCAGTGGTCTCTTGTGTTTGACTTTACTGAAAGGAGTAGTGACCACAGCATGTCTGAGGGTACCATGCTCAGACTCCCCCACGATTTGTACATCGCACCTTCTCCACAGCACCAGGGACAATATTGCAGGAGAGCATGACCAGACTCCATAATATTAATTTCCAAAGAGTGGGCCGGGTGCGTTGGCTCACACCTGTAATCTCAACACTTTGGGAGGCTGAGGCGGGTGGATCACCTGAGGTTGGGAGTTCAACACCAGCTTGACCAACCTAGAGAAACCCCCTCTCTACTAAAAATACAAAATTAGCTGGGCACGGTGGTGCATACCTGTAATTCCAGCTTCTTGGGAGGTTGAGGCAGAAGAATCGCTTGAACCCGGGAGGCAGAGTTTGCAGTGAGCCGAGGTCGTGCCATTGCACTCAAGCCTGGGTGACAAGAGCGAGACTCCATCTCAAAAAAAAAAAAAAAAAATCCAAAGAATGGAGATGCGTCCCCAAACATTTATATTTCTTGTGATGATCAATTAGCTCTCTTTCATGTATGTATTAAAAAAAAAACACACATACACACTAGACATGGCATATGTATATAAACTTCTTTAATCTACTTACATATTTTGTTCTTCACTGAGATAATAATACCCACTGTATTATATTTTAAAATGTTATTCCTAAAATGTCCTCATTTCATCTTCAAGAGCCCCATAATTCTAACATTACAGAATTTCATGGAGTCTCATCCACCTTATCTGAGCCCTTTTTCATTTTGATGATTTTGACTACACATTGCTTACCCTCAGGGTTTCATTTCTTTCCCATTGCGAAGATTGTGTTTAGTCTGTCCATAATACCAGGAACAGCTTTAAATGTAGCTATAGCTACAGACATGTGGAGAAACTGAGGCCAGAAAACTGTTTAACTTGAAAGGGAAACCCTGAAAGGCTGCCATCCCAGTTTTGTACCAGATGGGCATCTGCTAACCAACAGAAATGTAGAGGGGATCTTTTGTGCATATTCTTCGGCAGTGGTTCTTGAACTTTCTTTATTCAGAATCTTTTGGGGCATTTGATAAAAATGCACATTTCCAAACCCACCCACAAAGATTCTGATGCCATAAGTCCAGGGGGTGAGGGGATACTCAGCAACATGTCTTTTCCAAGCACAGCCAGGTGATTCTTTGTAGATGGTCTATGGACCATATCTGGAGAAACACTGAGATACAAGGAGGCTATTTTCAGCCCAGTAAAAGGCAGGATGTGGGTTATAGTGGTACCCCAAAGATGAGATGACATGCCTTAAGAGGCAGCATTCTCATCATTGAAGAAATAAAAGCAGAGACCAATCTCGTATTGTCATGAGGGGATTCAGGAAATTGGATGAGTCATTGAACTAGCTGACCCCTAAGCCACCCTCCGACGCTGCAGGTGGATGACACTCTGTGCTTGCTTCTTCTCCTAGTCCGTGTATGGCGTGACTGAAGAGTCCCAGGCACAGAGCCCGGTGCATGTACTCAGCCAACCAATCAGGAAAACAACAAAAGAGGACATCCGGAAACAGGTGAATGAATTGATGGCTCGCATTCCCAGGAGGAGATGGGGCCAGTTTAAAAACCCTTTCAAATGTTCACCTCTGAAGATTGAGCAAGCTTTGAGTTCCTGGAAACCACAGTGGAACCCAGCTGTGGGTGATTGAACCTTTAAGTGCTGTGTGTGAACGAGCCACGGAAGCTTGAGAGAGAATTCTCTACCCAGTTCCTCCAGCAGTTATTAGAAAAGGGTGTAAATGAGTCATCCCCGGCCTTGGGGTAACTGCTGTAGTGGGGTTTCCCACAGTCCACTGTGGGAGCTGGAGGAAGGAGGGGGCTCATGTCACACAGTCCTTATAATTGGAATGCACTTCCAGACTAAACCAGCTCAGGATGGTGTACTT
The DNA here is from genome assembly GCF_000951035.1 of Colobus angolensis palliatus. Lineage (NCBI taxonomy): Eukaryota > Metazoa > Chordata > Mammalia > Primates > Cercopithecidae > Colobus > Colobus angolensis. The sequence continues at coordinate 21,737,047 of NW_012116265.1, read as the reverse complement.
TTATTGCTGTGATTTGAAAGGAACGCTTAATAATAAATAAAGCCCTACTCCCAATGCCTTTTCAGCATTACTTGGTTGAATGTTATTTTCTTTCATGTTGAGGAGCCCAGGTCAACAGACAATGGCTAATTATATTACTTCCTTCTGATATTAACTGGTAACAAAGCAACCTACTGTTTATATTATGTCTTGCTGGTTTCTAGAGGGCAAAACCCAAAGGAGTAAACTTTTAGGTGCTTGCCCATGACAAATTTATTTTCTGATGGGTAAGAGGTAATGGATTTATGAAAAAAAGCTATTTGGCCAGGCTCAGTGGCTCATGCCTGTAATCCCAACACTTTGTGAGGCCGAGGCAGGTGGATCATCGGAGGTAAGGAGTTCTAGACCAGGCTGACCAATATGATGAAACCCTATCTCTGCTAAAAATACAAAAAAGTTAGCCGGGCGTGGTGGCATGTGACTGTAGTCCCAGCTACTCAGGAGGCCAAGACAGGAGAATCGCTTGAGCCTGGGAAGCAGAGGTTGCGGTGAGCTGAGATCATGCCACTGCACTCCAGCCTGGGCAACAGATTGAGACTATCTCAAAAAAAAAAAACCAGAAAAAAGCTCTTTGATGATTCCAGTGAAAGGTGGGCAGAGGAGGGGTCACTGGGGATTATTCAAAACAGGTATTTATGGTGCACATTTCACCTGTCTGTGCCGTTGCTAAGTTTTGTAGAATATATATTGCCTTTAAGTTTTGGAAAGCAAGACTTAAATCACACCACAGTAGAGGAGGAGGGGAGACACAGGCTAAATTGTAGAATGTGAATCTTGTATGATAGGGATGTCCAGAGGCACAAGTAGGTTGCTGGAGGGCAGAGCTGAGGGAGTTGGAGATGTCTGGCCAGAGGAGCTATTTGGATCTTGGTAGAAATGCAGGATTTGGGTTTGTGGAGCGAGGGGCAAAAATAATTGTAGTTTGGTCTTAATGTCTGTGTTCTCCATTTTCCCAGATAACATTTTTGAACACACAGATCGACAGACATTGTTTGAAAATGTCCAAAGTGGCTGAAAGGTATGTTTTCCTTCAATAATATTACTGCTTTCTTCTAATTTAACAGGGAAGAAATGTTACAGGGTTATGGTTAACAAATGTGTTCAACGCCAAGAGTGAGACTGCAATTATTCCTTAGACTGGGGTGCAAAAAAACCCACAGGCTCCATGTGAGTATAACTAAGATAACAGACCTCCCTTGAGTGATGTCAAGAAATGTTCCATTGCTAAGGCTTTACAGGGGTTGGCCACGGGACCTTGTCAATCAAGGAAGAATGTCCTTTAAAGCTACATAATGCACCTTTGCCTTCAGCCTCTTGATTAATTCAAATGGAAATTGCTCCCTTTTCAGCTATAAAATGCCCAGATTCACTTTATAGGGGAAAAGAAATTATGTGTGTCCTTTGAGGCACTGGCCGCATAGACAGGAGGGGACTGGATCATCGGGAAGAGTTCCGCCTCCACACACCATCAACCACTGAACTGCATCAAATCAACAGCAAAGAAAATATTTGGCCCCTCCAGCCTGGCTTCCACAGCGATGTGTGTGCTTCAGTCTGCACCAGTAGCTGGTTCCACTCCGTTAACTCGTGGGAGACTCAATAGACTCAATTTTATCAACTAAATGGTCTGTTTTTTTAACTCTTCCGTGAAGACGGGAGACCACATGGGGAATCTATATGGAATAAATCTAACCAGGCAGCTCAGTAGTGAACATTTATTCGTCCATATGCTGCTGTTAAAGCAATGACCAATTGCTGAAGGAATCAAGAGCTTAAGTTGGGTCTTGGTATTTATGGGATGTCAGATAAACTGAGTCTTTTAAGCCCAGCTCCTACAGGGGGCTGGCTGTGTGAGCTCCCTGTAAGCCTGTAAGCCTTTCTCTGCTGGCCCCTGGGTTGATTCACATCTTTTTTCTAGATAAATTACAACAAATGGAAAGTATAAAAACTCCAACCCCAAACAAAGAGTCTGATTGAACACCCTACCTTCAGGGGCTAAGGACATCCCTGGACTTGGGCTCATGTCTTTATTCCAGGGTTTCTCAATCATGGTGCTAGTGACATTCTGAGCCAGATAATTCTTTGTTGTGTTCTTAATGTCCTATGAATTATAGGATATTTAGCAGCATTCCTGACCTCTCCCCATTAGAGTTCAGTGGTCCCCCTACCACCACAGTTGTGAGAATCAAAAATGTCTCCAGACATTGCCAAATGTCCCCCAGGTGGGGTGAAAGTCACTCCCATTGAGAATCACTGATATTCCTGCTTTTTCTATACAAATGTTCTGGAAAGTTGCCGTGGCTGGAGCTCAGCTTACACTCAGGTAGTGATCACTCTGGAGTCGCCACTTCAGCTAGCTGTGTACACTGCAGAGTCACCTCATACCTCCTCTCTCATCACGTGTGGCTTCTGGCCAGAGTACCAGGCTTGGAAAATGCTTTTTAGGTCTCACTGTGGTTCCTTTGCCCCAGAAAGGTGGCTGTGAGTGAAACAGCAGCATGGCCTCAACTCTCTTGGTATCATCCATGGCCTGTGAGGAACCACGAGCTTCTTTCTCTGTGAACTAGGGACAGAAATGGCTGTCCTAGTATACTTTGAGGGCTGGTGTGCTAGCAATGCTCATGTCTGGCTTTGAAAGGTGGAAGGGCCCTTTAGGGTTTGCAATTTAGAAGAGCATATATATGGGAGCATCTTTCTTGGATCTATTTGCTCAGGTCCAGTGGTTCTAAGTACCATAATCCAGGTGAGGGAGGGGGTTAAAAAATGGAAATTCTCAAGCCTCAGCCCTAGGGATTCAGATTCAGTGGTTCCAGGGTAGAGCCAAGAAATCCACATTTTGGATAATCATCAAGTGGACTGATCTGGTCTTTCAGGATCTAGTGAAGCCATTGCCTGCTACTCAGGCTGACCTGAGAGTTCACATCCAGTTTGTTGTATCTTTGGAATGCAGAGAAAGAGCCTGAACCCATCAGCATGAGGTAGGCAGACTCCAGGGCAGGTGTGCCGAGAGGCCAAGGAATGGAGGAAACCAAGGTGGCGGCAGGGAACCTGGCCCATCCTATTGTTTGTTGGTTTCCTTGCTGTCAGGGAGGGGCCCCACCTGGCACCACCTAATTACGCTTGAGAGGCTGCTCATATTGAAGGATTATTCCAACTGGCTACTCCTCGGTGCCCAGCTAGAAGCTTTCATGAGTCTCTGCCCAGCAGAGGCTGGATTTTATTCCCAGCAGCAATAACTGGCAACTTTTCAATGTGACACGAGGGTTTTTCATTCGAGCCGCAAGGAAACCCCCAGATAAGGAGGAGGAGGGAAAGGAGATGTGTGTTAGCTGGAGATAAAGCAGCTGGGAGCCGGGCCTGTCAGTGGCTCTGTGAGGATGGGGCCAGGGAGGAGGTGCTGGCAGCTAGTGAGAAGCTGCCAGAGATCAGGCTGAGCTCTCTCAGGTGGACACATACATCCCCATCCCGATCTGGCTTCCCTGGGCCTGCTCCAGGCGATAAGTAGCAATTCATGAGAACCACATCCCCCAGGAAAGGACTTCATTGTTTTTCACTCAGTTCTGTGAGAACTAATAGTGGGGAGAGGCAGGAGGGTTGGGGTCAGCGAGTCTGGGCTCTGGGACGTCTACAGTCAGGGTTGGACTAAAGGGTGCATCCAGACCAGCAGGGAGGGAAAAAGGGAACTTTGCAAACTAAAGGGGCAGAACAGACAGTTTAGGGGATGGGTCTGGAACCCACCATCGAGGTTTGAATCCTGCCCCTGCCGTTTCCTATTTTCTAACTGATGAAACCAGTGGCTTCTTCTCTCAGTGCCTGTTTTCACCTCTTTAGAGGGGAGATAGTAGTGGTATTTAAATTATAGGGTTAATGAGTTCATGCATGGCAAAAGCATGATCCAGTCCTTGGGACTCAGTCTGTACACTAGGAATGTGAATAATTATTATTTTCCAGCGTGACACTTAACTGTGCTTTGGAAGAGAGCAGAATTCAAGTGCATGAGACGGAATGAACTGGATGTTGGTACTTAAAGGAGCAAACAAAGGGCAGGCCAAGGAGGGAGGCTGCTAATGCAATTTTTTTCTGCACCCTCTGTCTCCGCTCAGTCTCCCACACAGAGATCTCTGCAGTCTGCCTAAGACTGACCTTACATTGCATGTCTCCTTCCACTGCCTCACATGCCATCACTAATCTGGGGCTTTGGGGGAGAAAAGACTTGCTCTTCTGCACAGAATTTCTCAGATCATCCCAATTCCAAATATTCTGTCCATTATCTTCCCGAGTGCTTAAGCGTCCCCAAAATGCCAGCATCATGGCAACCAAACTACATTTCCTAGGCTGCCTTTTGCACCTGGAAGCAACAAAAAATTAGCTATTACCTAATTTTTGTTGCAGAACGTATTGTCCCTGCACACACACATGAGTGTCTCAGATAAATGACACTTAACACTCTAAGCTTTTTATTTTAACTATTTTTTTAATGGCAGTCTTTCTTAAATATGGTTCATCCACTTGCCTTCCTAACAAAAGGACACTACATTTCAGTTAATTTTTCTAGATGACTCAGAGTCAGTGGTCTTCTATTATGCTTTAAAACTGTCAGTGGTCAGGATCTTATAAGGTGCCACAAACTGCTTCTCCATCCCTAAATGGCCCCAGATGATAATATTCTTTGAATTCCTATTTCTGCCTTTTAGTTTTCTGTTTGTCTGCTTGTCTCTACTGGCCCTTCCCCCTCACTACCCAACCCCGGCTTTCCAATCTGTAGCAGACCATGTGTATCAGTTAGCTGTTGCTGAGTAACAAAACACCCCAAAACTCAGTGGCTTAAAAAATAGGCTTTCACTATTGCTCACATGTCTATGTGCCACCTGGCTCCACTGGTCTCAGCCGTGTTTCTCTATGTGGCTATGGGTTGGCTAGGCAGCTCTGCTGCTGTTGGCTGGGCTCTCTCACATGTTTGGCTTCTGCTGGTTTAGGATGGCCTCAGCTGGGACAGTTGAGCGCTCCTTAACATGGTCTCTCACCCTCCAGCAGGCTAGTTTGACCTTTTCCACATGGGGATAGTGGGATTCCAAGAGGGAGAACAGAAGCATGCAAAACTCTTGCAGATTAGAACTGGCATTCTGTCACCTCTGTTGCCTTTTATTGGCTAAAACAAGTCACTAAGCTGGACTAGATTCAAGGGTTGAAGAAATAGACTCCTTTTTTGAAACTGAACTACCACACCAGGAAATCAAATAACCAAATTGATTAGCTTTGATCCTAAAGCAAGTGTGAAAAGTCTTTTTTGTGAGGTATGTTGTTCCCAATAACAATGAACCTTGAGGCATGGTGTTTATTTCATCATGTTCAGAGGCCCTTATGCTCACTTATCTCATTTGTGTTCTCTGGACAATTGAAGCTGCCAGATAAATGAGGTCTTACTCTTCTTTGCAAGCATCCCCAAGGGAGTCCCTTTTTTAAATTCACCTAAGCCTTATAGCACTTGACAAACCAACTTTGAGAAGCAACAGTCCATGCATTTTAGTCCCAAACTATCTCGAGTCTCCATGTTTGGCTGCGATTCCCCAGAGACTTCTCCCCACCCATAGCAAGCTACACCACAATCACTGCAGCTATCCCAATGCACTGCTGCACATGGAGGGATCAAAATGTTTCATTCCATACCTGCATCTGTATTTGGCTCATCCTCACCCTATTACTGGGAGCCATTTGTGTGTCACAGCTGACTGCTGAATTGATTTTTTTTAGCATCATCTTGCTTGCCCGTATCTGAGATTGCTGCTGCTCCCTGAAATTGGATGCTGGTTCTTCCTCCACCTCCTGACCCTCAGTGATCATGAAATGTAATTAATGAAATGAGATAAGACAGCAAGGGACTGGATACCATAAGGGTCTATTAAAAACCTGCTAGGGTGATAGAGGTTTGTGAACTTAATGTCTAATGATAGTTTCAGGGGAGGAAAAACGAGGGTCACAGAAGTCATTACAACTTTGCTTTTATGGGATTTCAGAAACCATGGGGTCTTTGCTCCTCCTCTCTCCTAGCCTGTTCTAGGTGACAGAAAAAAAGACCAGAGGTATCATTACAGCCAGGGTGACCATATCCAGACCAAGATCTGGAATCTGTAGCATGTAGGAAAGAATGGGCCTCCATACCTGGCCTGGTGTAAGCTCTTCTTGCTGCAGGGCCAAATCACCTTCCTGCTCCTTCACTCATCGCAAGTTTCTCTATTGAGTGTGTTTTCTCTGGGTCACCTGCAATTAAGGATTTCTTTTTTAATATTCTCTCTACTTCCCACCTTCTCCAAGTGAAAAAAAAGCTAGATTAATTAATTAATTGCTAGGAATCAACTTCTTTCCTCTCCACAGTGCTGCTCTGCTTCTCATTTTCCTTTCTAATCAGATCCTTCCTGTCCTGGTTCCCTGTTGTACATCACAGTTCAGAAACTGCATGTAGCAAAGCGAGGCATGCCAGCATGCACTCCTCTTCGCCCCCTTTCACATTCCGTTTTCAGGTCTTCTCATGTGGAGGCTCTGATTTCATAATGAATGCTTTAGTACATTTGTATTATATTTCTAAAGTAGGACTAATGGTCATATCCCATAATGCTTTAGATTCCAGACCTCGTTTTTGTTGTTTTTTGTTTGTTTGTTTGTTTTCCTGAAGAATAGTTTCCCATAGCTGCAGGCCATACTTCACTGTCCCTTTTTCCTGGAGCCTAGCCATTTCAATATCTCTTCATCTTCTCCCCACCTGCTCCATATATGTTTCCTTAGCTCTAGGGATTCCTCCTAGGCATTGCTTAACTCAGGATGGACAGCATTTCTTCTTCCTCCAACTCATCATAGTTTTGTAGTTTGGTTTTTTTTTTTGTTTGTTTGTTTTTTTTTTGGTCACATCTATACAGTTTGTAACAAAATTGTAAGTCGTTTTTTGTTAAGAGAGAAAGGAAAAAATCTAAAACTTTTATTTTTTTCATATTTTCTCAAGTGGTTGGACTGTATGCTTACTAAATTCTCTTTCATTATTTCCTTCCCCTCCAAGTTTATCAAAGGTAGACCCTAATTAGCAATCTAAATTGGGAAGGTTCTGCATTAATAACTGTCCTCCTACCAGGATTGGTTACTATTATTAGAAGCTGTGACTTTGCTGTTAGCTCAGCTCTAACAGCTCTCTGAGATCCAGAGAGCTGTTTGCTATTTAATGGCATAGTAGGCACTGAATAATGTCTACTAAATGACTGACCACAGAGTGTACCCCTGGTAGCCATCTGGTAGTTTTTGCCACTTACTAAAGGGTCATGGGGCAGGAGTATGTGAACAAATCAGCCAGTTCCACATTTCCACCCAAGACCCAGTTCAAAGCCCACGACGATGGTGGGTAGCACATTTGCTAAAGGTTCACAGATCAGCATCTTCTAGTGATGTGAGAATTTGTCATTTGAAAATAACAAAAGCATATACCAATCAGGAGTCAGCGATAAAAGGACAAGAATGCTAAAATTGCTCAATGAGAAATATTATTCCTAATGGACTTCTGAATTTCCTATATTTATTTTCTTTCTTCCATCTCATCCCAATTCTGCTTTTCTGCCACTCACACCCAGCAGCTGGAGGACCACTGCTGCTGTGTACGGTTATATGCTGGACATGCTACAAAGCTCTTTACATACCTCTATTTTCTTCTCTCTTTTTGCTTTTCCTGTCCTCCCTCTAGTCTCTCTGTGGCCACTGGTATTGACTTTGGACTGAAATGGTACTGTGTGTTGGCCATTGCTGCCTCCTTCATTGCTTGCCTGGCCTTCTCATTGTCTTGTGTGTCCCAAGCAGACTCTGTTCATCTTGTCATCTGTACACTACCAGGAAGCACACGTTCTGAAAGAGACAACCTCTCCAGCTCATTCTACAAAGGGCTGCCTTCATGAACTTGCCTTCACACTCCCATCACCTTCATTCCCTTTTCAACTGTATTGGTTTGATTCCAAGCAATAAAACCCCAGCTTGAACCTGGTTCTGCAAAATAGGAGCATAAGTTGGCTCCCAGAATACAAGGAGGGGCTGTGGAATTGAACCCTGGGAAAGGCAGCAATGCCACTGAGCTCAGGAAGAGCTGGAGCCAGGGCCTTCAGTGCCTGCCTCTAAGACCCGTTTTTCCTCTCTGGTCCTGCCCACTTTCCACACTGGCCTTATTCTCTTTCATGACAGACATGTGTTAGGAAACATGACACTACCAGCCCTTGAACTTTGTGACTATACAACTTTGATATGGTTTGACTGTGTCCCCACTCAGATCTCATCTTGAATTGTAGTTCCCATAATCCCCACATGTGGTAGGAGGGACCCAGCGGGAGGTAATTGAATCATGGGGGTGTTTTCCCCCATGCTATGCTCGTTATAGTAAGTTCTCATGAGACCTGATGGCTTTATAAGGGGCTTTCCCCTTCATTCAGTTCTCATTCTCCTTCCTGTCACCATATGAAGAAGGACATGTTTGCTTCCCCTTCCCCCATGATTGTAAGTTTCCTAGGCCTCCCCAGCCAGGCTGAACCTTGAGTCAATTAAACCTCTTTCCTTTATAAATTACCCAGTCTTGGGTATTTCTTCACAGCAGCGGGAGAACGAGCTAATACAAGCTTCTACTCCTGAAGCTGGGGAAAGAAGATATGAACCTCACTTGCGTCAGGTATCTGTTCCTGGACAAATCAGCCATAGCCAGGAGCAGGGCTTATAAATAAATACATGGCAGCTCCTGAAGTAGCCTTGTGTACGTGTCAGAGTACAATTCTCAGGAGACAAGCAGAACTGAGCAGAAACCCAGAGAGGCCCTCTATGCCTGCTCACCCATTTTGGAGGACTCACCATGCAGAATCCCTATCTGCTTCACTCAGATTCCCAAGAGACCCAGCATAAGGGTTAACACAACCAAGTACATTCACTGTATTCCTAGGCAGCACTTCTTTCTCTATTTGGATCTCCTTTCATGCCTAAGAAATGGCACTGGACAGCCTAGGCACAAACCCAAAACCCTTTTAACTCTATGCATTAAGCTTAGATGTTATCCTATGTGGCCCACCTTCATTTCTTTCCTGTGTCCCACCTTAGAAGCTCTAGCCACCAGGCATAAGGCATCTCCAGCCTAGATTAAAGAGACAGGAGAGCAAGGAAAAGGCAAGGAGTCCTTGCTTTCATTTCTTGTGCTGTTTCTGCACAGTCCGATGATGTTGAGAAACATAAGGGAAGAGGAGACCACCTTCCCTCTCTGCCCAGCTTGGGGTGTTCTTTCACCTCCTCTCAGTCTTTGGCTACCCCAGCTGTGAAGTTAACCCTCTCTGCAACTCTCTCTGGGAAGGATCACCCTCCCCTGCCCACAAAAAGCTGGGAGAGCAGTTGAGGCAGCAGACTGCTAAATGTCCAAGTCAACTGTGGGAACCTCCAAGATGCACTTTGCTGTCTCCTGTCTTTTCCATGCAATGATGATGGCAAATAGGACAAATGAAGGTGCATAAATTCACGAGTACTGGGTTTATTTGCAAGGATTGTGATAGCGGCAGTAAAATAAAACATGGTAGTGCCATTATGCACCTTTTATCTACTGCCACACTCTCCTCCAGGTGACTTTATTTTCTATATAAGTAAATGTAGAAAGAAATAATACATTTATTTTTTTCACATAAATTGCTCTCAAACTACAACTGTGGTAGGCAGAATAATGATCTCTCAAAGATGTCCATGTTCTAATCCCCAGAACCTGTGAATAGGTTATGTTACATGACAAGGAGAATTCAGGTTGCAGGTGGACTTAAGGTTGCTAATCAGTTGACCTTAAAATACAGAGATTATCCTGGATTGCCCAGATGGGCCCAGCATAATCACAGGTGCTCTGAAATGTGGCAGAGAGAGGCAGAAGAGTCGGTGTCAGAGTGATGCAGCATGAGAAAACCATAGCTGGCTTTGCAGATGGAAGAGGGGGCCATGAGCCAAGGAATGCGGAGAGCCTCTAGAAGCTGGAAAAAGGCAAGCAAATGAATTCTTCCCTAGAGCCTCCAGAAGGAACATCACCCTGCTGACACCTTGATATTAGCTCCGTGAGACCCATTTCAGATTTCTGACTCTTAGAATTATAAGACAATACATTTCTATTGTTTTCAGCTACTAAATATGAGATGATCTATTCTAGCAGCCCTTAGAAACAAATATAAAACCCCAATCTCTCCCTTTCTCTTAGAATCTGAAGACTAAATTGTTCATCCTCTTTGTCTTTAATATACCAGCATCTCCAAGCACCCTGCTGACTAGGGTCCTCTTATAGCCCCAGTACGTGTATATCTAATTCTGATTATTCAATACTTCCTTTTTCTATCAATAAAATACAACATTCAAAATACATATGCCCATATAATTTTACTGTTTCTTTTACAAAGCCTCTGACTTTATTTATGTAACTTAACAAACTAGATTTCCCTCTTATTTTTTTTTTTTTTGAGACGAAGCCTCGCTCTGTCGCCCAGGCTGGAGTGCAGTGGCGCTATCTCGGCTCACTGTAAGCTCCGCCTCCTGGGTTCACACCCTTCTCCTGCCTCAGCCTCCCGAGCATTTGGGACTACAGATACCCACCACCATGCCTGACTAATTTTTTATATTTTCATTAGAGACAGGGTTTCACCGTGTTAGCTAGAATGGTCTCGATCTCCTGACCTCGTGATCCACCCACCTCGGCCTCCCAAAGTGCTGGGATTACAGGCATGAGCCACCCCGCCCGGCCTAGATTTCCCTCTTCTAATACTTTCCCCTTCCGACCAATACCACTCATCACTGACACTGGCCAACAGATGAGTTGCTCATAATGACTTTGGCTTTGTTGCCTGGCTCAGATCGTCAGGACTTTTTGTGTTCCTTCTCCACGTGTTCCGCTACAGCATGTCCTGATGCCGCTTGCCTAGACCGTTTTTGGAGAAGGCGCGACATGGCACAAGCTCACAGGAACAATTTCGTTCTTGCTTAATGCCTGTTACAAAGTCATATCTTGTGCTCTTATGTTGGGTGGTCACAAAAATTTCACCCTGGACTCTCAACCACATTCTCCTAAACCAACATCACCATTAGCTCTCACCACCTCTCCTCCACCCACTTCTCTAATGATATTCCAGGATTTTTCTTAAAGAGATCTAGCTATGAGCCTGTATTTTATTACAGCTTAAATAATCACATTATTTCCAATTTCCTTAGTTGCTCTCTGGACTTTTAAGATTCTACTGCCTTAGGCTGGTCAGCGGACAGCTGCCTTCATTGCGATGCATACAGTAACAGGCAGCCGAAGGCTGCAGGCTCCTCTAGGGACCAGTTGCTGGCTGAATTCTCACCGCGGCCCCTCCTGAGCCTTCCTTGTTGGCCCCTCACTCCAGCACTCACTCAGGGCTCCATATGGGGACTTGTCCACAGGACCTGACCTGGCTGGTTGGACCCCTCCTTCCCAGATTGGAGATGTGACCACATAGAGGATCTACTAGAACACATTTGGGAGGGGTCTGATAAAAACCCCAGCCTGTCTCATTGAAATCTAAGGAAGTGAGAGGGAGGAAGGGAGGAAATTTCATTTTTCAATCCCTGTGTTCTACTTCAGGGAAATCTATTTCCATTCTTAAAAAAATTCCCCAATAACATAATTAACTAATTAAAAGAGGCCCTACCTTTTGCCTTGGGCTGCCAAGTGGATGTCTTTTATTTGAGATTCAAAGGTAACTAAGGTGGAGATTATTGGAATGGCCAGGGTAGATGTCCTGAGAGGACAAAGGGGGCCCCCAGGCTGTATGCTCATCTCAGATTTTGAGAATGCCATGGATGCTCAAATGCCTCATAATCGGGAGAACCCCCCAATATGTCATCATGACTCATCCTCTGGGGAACCTCAGCACAACTCATCACCCCCTGAACAGGATTTCAGTTTCCTGCTACTGGCTTGTCTTTGTGCTGATCTGAGCAAAGGAGACAGATGGCCCAGTGTCCTCTCTATATCCCTACATCCAGCTTGCTGTCTCACAATCCTGTAGTGGGTTGAATAGTGGAGCCCCAAAAGATAGGTCCTAGGCCTTACCCATGAAACCTGTGAATGTGACCTCCTTTGGGAAAAGAGTCTTTGCAGATGTAATTCAGTTAAGGATATCTAGATAAATCATCATGAATTATCCAGAAAGACTCCAAATCCAATGACAAGTGCCCTTATATGATAAAAAAGAGAGCAGACGATACAGGCACAGAAGAAGGGCATGTGAAGACAAAGACAGAGATGAAAGTGATGCAGCCACAAGCCAAGGTGCGCCTGGAGCCACCAGAAACAAAGGAAAAGAAAGGAGAGGCGAGGCAGGGCAAGGTGAGATTCTCCCCTAGAGCCTTCGGAGGGAGCACGGCCCTGCCAACACCTTGATTTCAGACTTCTGGCCTCCAAAACTGAGTATAAACTTCTGTTGTTTTAACCATTTGTGGTCATTTGTTACAGCAGCCCTAGAAAACTAACATATTCCTCGACATGCAATGTCATTACTTTTATAAAGAATTCAGTCAGCCCAAGTAGCTAACAAGTGGCTCCCAAGTGCAGAACCAACTTGTAGCCTGATCCTTCCTGCCACAGTGCTTTCTTAGAGCACCCTTGCCCACGTTCATTCTGCCTGAGATGTCATAAAGCTCTTGATATGGTTTGTTTGTGTCCCTACCCAGATCTCATCTTGAATTCCCACGTGTTGTGGGAGGGACCCAGTGAGAGGTAATTGAATCATGGGGGTGGGACTTCCTGTGCTGTTCCCATGATAGTGAATAAGTCTCATGAGATCTGATGACTTTAAAAATGGGAGTTTCCCTGCACAAGCTCTCTTCCTTTGCCTGCTGCCATCCATGTAAGACATGACTTGCTCCTCCTTGCCTCCCAGCATGATTGTGAGGCCTCCCCAGCCACATGGAACTGTATGTCCATTAAACCTCTTTCTCTTGTAAATTGCCCAGTCTCAAGTATGTCTTTATCACCAGCATGAAAACAAACTAATACAGCTCTTACTGGTGAAGGCTGGCCCCGGGGAAGATGCATACTTGCAGGAGATTTATAGGACAGAGGATGTGCCTCTAGTCTGCCACATAGTTTTGCTTGTCTATTTTATATTTGTGGAGGATTGTCAAGATTCTTTAGAGATGCTTTCCCATTTTCTATCACAATGGTCCTGAGTGCTCAACAAGGCTGTTATATAACATGATGAACTTGACAAAGATCAGTTAAATGACTCAACCAAGAACTCAAACCAAGGCTTTTCAACTGGGACCACTGCTTCTTCTACCCCGCTGGGCCATGGTAAACACCAGAGACAGCGAGGAGGCTCTGAGGTTTCAGAAAATTTACATCCATCTTCAAAACCAAAATTACCAGGGACTCCTTCATTTCGATTTGATGAATAAAACATCTTGTGTCCTGAACCCTTTGGAAAATTGAGGAATGAGATGTGGTTCTTCTCAAACTTGAATGTGCATATGAATCACCTGGGGGATCCTATTAAAATGCAGATGCTGAATCAGGAGGCCTGGGCTGGGATATGAGATCCTGCATTGCTAACAGGCTCCCAGGTGATGCCAGTGCTGCTGATGGTTCATGGATCACACTTCCAGTAGCATGAGATGGAGCATCTGACTAATTTCTCTGCATGGTCAGCATTAAGCTAATTGGCCATTATTGCCCTTTGCAATTCAGTAGTAGGAATTGTGGCTCTGACTTTGCTGTTGTGGGAGAAGTTGCTGACACACAAGCTGGCAATGCTTAAGGAAACGTTTTATTGTGGATCAATAACCATAAAAATATTCAAGCCTTTTGGTTAAATAATTCTGCTTATGGATGTGAATTCTAAAGAAATAACCCAGAAGATGAAAAAAAAAAAATCTGTGTGAACAATGGTGCTCTACCACAGTACTATGTATATTAAAAAAGAAAAAGTCTGTGTCTAATATAAAGGAAATGATTAAGTAAATTGTAATAAAGTCACTCAATGCAACCAAGACAATATTGTAGGCATATGTTCATCTTCTTCCTTTCCTCAAATACAACATGTCACTAAAGAAACAAAAATGGCATGAACTCACAAGGTTAACAAACTATTTATTAATAATTTCAACACATTTGTCCAGGATACAAAGTCTTTGTAATTGGGGAACATAACCACAGGCCCCCATGTCTCTATTTGTAATGTTTTATTTTTTTAACTGGTCAGTGAGTACAAGGGTGATTTCTTACAATTTTTATACCTTTCTGCATGCCTGAAATATTTCAAAATTTAATAAAAAAGAAAATGCACAGGGACAGAGTGAAGAACATTCTAAATTACATGTTGGGGGCAGAAGTAATGTGACAAAGTGAGCCAGTTTTCGCAACAAAGCCTGGCCTTGGCTCTTGAAGGCACCAGGGACCACAGAAGGCAGGAACGAGGCATGGGGCTAACGGCAGAGGAATGGTCAAGTCTGTCCCAGGAGACCTTGTACCCCTAGATCTCCTGCCCCACTAGGAAACAATCCTTCCCACCTACCACGACTGAAGGATACGGGCAGTTTTTTCTTGAGAGAAATTGAGCCACATACACTCAGAACTCAGACACATCAGATATCATAAGAGGCCAGCTGAAAACAAGAGAATTAATGGAAGCTCTACACACTGAACTGTGGGGCCTGTAGGGATGGAAATTGTGATACCTTTCCTCATCTGTAATAAAGATTATGGCCAACACTGCTATAACAATAGAGGTTAACAAGAGAAAAGCATAAATGCAGTTATTTCATCAGTTTTGTGTGACACCGAAGCCTTCAGAAATGAAGACTCAAAGACACAGGGAAAACTGTCTGTGTTTGTACTTAGGTTCCATGAAGAATGGGCAACCTTATAGAAATGTGATTGGACAAAAGGGTGTGATCTACTGGTAACAGACTGAGGGGAGGAAACCCAGCAAGGCCTGTCTGTTCAGATTCTTTTTAGTCTCTCTGAGTAGCATTCCTGCCTCCCGGGTAGGACCTCTCTGGAATGAGGGTTTTCAAAGGAGAAGGGAGAGAGTGACCTTTCTAGGTTTTGTGGCTTGCTTTGCGGGAGAGACATTCTAGTTTCTATGACCTACCTTGGGAAAAATAATTCTTGTTTCTATGACTTACGTCAGGAGAGAAAAAGGGATGGAAGGCAGGGGCAGGAGAGAAGGTGAAAGCCTTGGCTTCTGAGGCCCTTCCAATCTCCTTTAGTTCAAAGTACTCAGCATGCCAACATGCTATACTTTGGAGTATCATGTTCTGAGCCCCAACAGACACTCAGCCCCACCCCAACCCTGCTCTCAGGCCTCCAGGAGCCAGACATATATACCCATAGGCAAGAGACTGACAAACTACAACCCGTGGGCCAAACCATACTTCATTCTGTTTTTGCAAATCAAGTTTTATTAGAACACAGTCACACGCATTCATTTGCAAGTTGCCTATGGCTGCTTTTATACCATAGCAGTAGAGCTGAGTAGTGGCAACAGACACCATCTGGCCCACAAAGCCTAAAATATTTACTATCTAGGCCGTACAGAAAAAACTTGCCAATGCCCGCTCTAGAGAAAAATAGATGCCCCAGAGGAAAGACTCCAGATCCCTCATTTGGAGCTCCCGTGAAAATACTGGTAAACTTCCCTATGACAATAAAGCCCATCAGTGACAAGCCCCATCCACATGCCCACCGAGCTGCCAAGCAGGTTTCAGTACCTCACTCTTAAGCGCAAATGGATGTGCAAAGATTTTCCAGACATTCAAGCCTCAGCGTGAAAGAGTATAATCAAAATAAACAGACAGAAAAAATGAACTTGGAAGAACCAAAATAATTCAACAAGTAGAAGAAACTTACAGTGAAAGTATGGAGTTCATATTATCAGAGAAATGAGAAGATATTTCATCCGTAAAACAAGAACTAGACACTGTGATAACCAAAAGTGAACCCTGAAAGTAATGGTTCAAAATTTTTTTAAAAATCAATAGGAAGTTGAAAGAGAGTTTAACAAAAAGACAAGGAAATGAAAAATGGGAGGTAAGATAGATTAACAATTCAGGATGTCCAATATTGAACTGGAAAAAAATATAGGACAAGCAAACAAGGGAAACAAAGGGTATAAAATTAGTGATGAACACTATAAAATTCCTGATAAATATTTTCTTACCTATTGCACACTGTACCCAGCATAGTAAATAACAATAACCAGCAAGGGCCATCATGAAATTTCAGAACACTCTAACAATAAAGAGATGATTCTAAGTTGACAGAAAGAAAAGAAACCGAACCAAATAATGAGAATCAAAATGGATCCAGGCTTCTCAATAGTAACACTGCATGCCAGGAAAAAAAAAAAAACATGAAGTGATGCCTTCAAAATTCTAAAGGAAAGAGATTTTTCACCTAGTGTTCTATGTCTAGCACTATCAATCAAGTATGGAGATAAGAGCATTTTTATACTTGCAAGGATTTTCATGCATCCGAAACTACTAAGGATATGCTTCAACACAATCAGGGAGTAAAAACAAGAGATAGACATGGAATCCAGGAAACATGGG
Organism: Colobus angolensis palliatus; assembly: GCF_000951035.1. Lineage (NCBI taxonomy): Eukaryota > Metazoa > Chordata > Mammalia > Primates > Cercopithecidae > Colobus > Colobus angolensis. The sequence continues at coordinate 21,720,415 of NW_012116265.1, read as the reverse complement.
ATTTTTAACACAGAAGCACAGGAAGTCCTAAAATGATCATTTTCCATCAAGTCTATGAGCAAATGATCCAGTTTCGAGCAAGAAGACTAAAGACTTCAGGAGAAAGGATCTCTGGGAAACAAGAGGACAGAACTGCTCAATTATTTGATGTGTTTAAGATGTAAAAAGAGGATTGCTAGATATTTTATAGGTTTGTTAAAACACTTGCTTGGAAAAAGTAGTATGATATTTAGCTGAATAGCAAACAATTTTTATCTAGTTTAATAACGTTACACTGACCACTGATTTAACAAAAATTGTCATACAAGTCTATTTGGAGGATCATGTAAGAAAAGATGGGAGTTGAGGACTGGTGAATAGAAAGATAAATTCTTGTCTAACATAAAAACAGGAATAGATATAAAAGCATATAATTTAGAAATATATAGGTAACTTTTAGAAAAAACAGAAGGTGGAAAGTAGATGCCTCTCTGAGAAGGGATGGGAGGAAAAAGTAATTGCTTTTGCTTTTTTAGTATATATAATAATTTGGTACTATTTTATTATTCTAACTATTCACATACATTTTGATAAAAATAAAAGTCTAAAATAAATTATGTCAATCTATAAGATCAACGTATCTATTAGATCGTAATTATAACTAGAAAAACTAAGTTGCTTTTTTTGGAAAAAAATGCTTATGTTAACTCCTTGTGGTCTGCTGGTGTTTAAAAGTCTTTACCATCAGAAAGTCCTTCCACTGGGAATGCTGAGCTGGCAGTCTGGTGGACCTGTAGTGTCTTGTGTGTGTTCCAGATGCCTTGAGAATCAGTCTTTGTGGGAGGGTAGAATACAAACAGGTTTGACCAGTGTATTAATATCAGTAAGGCTAGCATAACCAAGGAGAGATGCACCAAGGTTCAGGTAAAGAGTCAAGTGGGGAAAAGATATATAAAATGCATGTGTATATCATGACTGCAACAACAGAAAAATGGTATGTTCATAATGAGAAGGAAATAAGGACAAATGGAAACAGTCTGATGTGTCAGAAGTGGGAGCAGAAATACATTTTTTCTTTTAATTTAGAATTATGTGTAGACTGCTATAATGTTTGAATAAAATAGAATAAAGGTTTTTTTTTTTTTTTTTTAAGGAAATCAGTGACATTCTTTGCTCTGTCTCCCTCCTGCAGCTTAATTGCCTACACAGAACAATATATGGAATATGACCCTTTGATAACACCAGCTGAGCCATCCAACCCTTGGATCAGCGACGACGTCGCTTTGTGGGACATAGAGATGAGGTAAAAAATGTTTTAAGGTTTGGGAGTGGGATGAATGTAGACAAAAATGCATGAGATCATGAGATTACCTTATATTCTATCTTAATTTGACGGGTTTTTTTTTCACTGGAACAGAAACCCCTCAAATAGCCTCCCGGCTGAGTTCTACTTACAGTTTCTACCTCCCTACAACTTTGATTTGTGCATGGATCCCTTGTGGCTTCCCTCTGACTCTTTGGATATCATGATAACTGGGACATCCCCCACCATTCCCTAATTCTGATAGCTGGAAGAAAAGAATCTGTTGTTCCAAAGTTTTTTCCTGTTAGATAGCAACCACAATGATAATAGCTGGCACGTATTCTGCACTGGCCACATCCTGCAGTAAGTGTCTCTCACTGAATCCCCTCAACAGGTACACATTACTGTTCTCACCATTGAGCAGGTATGGAAACTGAGGCACAGAGGACTTGCCCAAGGTCATAGTACTAGTAGGGCAGAGTTAGAACTAGAACTCAGGCAGCAGACTCCAGAACCATGATTTCGTCACTCTTTTCTTCTGGAGTAACTGCCAGCAGTGATTCCAGCCAGTTTCTCCTTCCCTGTGAGGGAAGCCAGTGTGTGTACTTAAGAGAGGAGGAACCAAAGCCCAGAGGGACTTGGACCACTTTCAGAATTACAGAAGGAAACACACAGACAAAGCTAGTGTGGTGTGCTTTAGCACCCCCTGTACCTCAGCTGGATGAATTTTTATTTCCGTTTTCACATCTCTATCACTCTCACATTGTCTTTCACTTTTGCTCCTTTTCTGGCTTCTTTTCTTGAAATGGAAAAAATCTTATAAAAAGTAATAAAAGTCACAGATGCTCATTCTAAAACGTTCCAATTATCCAGATGTGCATAAAGAAGAAGATGCTCTCTTCCTCCAACCTGATTTCACCTTCCAAAAAGAACCTTTGTTTATAGTCTAATGCTGTGGTTCCCAGAGTGGATCAGAGCACCCTGGGCGCTGTGGGGAACTCACAGAGTTACCACAGGATAGTCCAAATTTTTTTAGGGAAACAGTGATAGTTGACATATGCCAGATACTGCACTAACTACTAGCTTAAGATGGTTCAGTTTCAACATTAGAGCACATTACATCTCTTATGAGGATATGCATCTTTGCAAAATCTGGTTTTTCGGAGCAGTCACTGTGATAAAAAGCAAGAACTGCATGAAAATTAACATGGAATAGGAAATAGGGATGGTAAGGTTCAATCTAATTCCAAAATTTAAGAAAATGTATAGTGCCCAATAGGTGCATATTGTAGTTATTTAAGAATGAAAAAAAATTTTTTCAATCTATGTATCTTTCAAACAGCTACTAAGTGTTAGGATACAAATACATATTAAGTTGATTGGTCCTAGCCATAATAAATGACACTGTTAAGTATTTCTTTTGGCCCAGGGACACTGTGAAAAATTTACTGAGACACTAAGGGTACCATGAGCTCAGCAAGTTTGGCAACATCTGATTTAGTGTCTATTACTTTTGATTTGTATGCATATATAACATTCTATCCTTTTGTATAATTGAGTTCAATATATATACCCAAATATATACATATATATATAGTCCAATAATTTTTAAATTAACAATATGTTGTGGCAGTGTTTCCATGTAAACACATATAGATCCACCTTACTCTTTTTTTTTTTTTTTTTTTTTTTTTTTTTTGAGACAGAGTCTCTCTCTGTCACCCAGACTGGAGTGCAGTGGAGCAATCTCAGCTCACTGCAAGCTCCACCTCCCGGGTTCACGCCATTCTCCTGCCTCAGCCTGCTGAGTAGCTGGGACTACTGGTGCCTGCCACCATGCCCAGCTAATTTTTTGTATTTTTAGTAGAGATGGGGTTTCACCGTGTTAGCCAGCATGGTCTCAATCTCCTGATCTCATGATCCGCCCGCCTCGACCTCCCAAAGTGCTGGGATTACAGGCGTGAGCCACCGCGCCCGGCCCACCTTACTCTTTGTAATAGCTACATGCTATCCTCTGGCACGGGTGAAGTAAACTTTATTTTACCAATCCCTGGATCATAAATATTTAGCTTATGTCCTCCTTTTTTGCCACCATAAACAATGATTCCAGGAACATCTTTCTACACAAGTTCAATTATTTCCTTAGTATAAATTTTCCAGGTGTAGAATTCCTAGAAATGGTATTTATATTTTAATTTTAGTTCATATGTCCAGATTCCTCTTGAGCAAAACTGTAACACATCTTTGTCGTTCCCTTAGCTTAGAAGTGCTCATTTCCGCACATTCTTACTATCCCAAGCATCATCAATCTTTTTATCTTTGCAAATCCAAAAGGTTAAAATAATTCTCATTTTACTCTTTTCTTTGTTAATATACTTGAGAATCTTTTCACATGGTTATTAGACAGATTCCAGCAATATGTTTTGCTTTGGATATTGGGATATAAAACAGTCACATTTACTTGAATCATATATTTTGTCTTTTTCCTGATATATTTCTGAATCTCATTCTTTGTTCTTCTTTTTCTCTTCCCTGACTTTTACTTTATTAATCAAATTTTATATTAACTTTGTAAAAACCCTAGTTTCTATTCTAGTTGTATTTACTTTTAAATGTTTTAATTAAAAACATCATCGATTTAAACAAACAAGAGCGAAGTATATAAAATAGTGAAGTTACCTTTGCCTCCTTTAAATACCGTTCTTCCCAGAGGTATGTTAACTTGATATATTTTAAACCAACATTTTTGAACTTGTATTTCTATGAACATTTAAAAAACAACTGGTATATAATATGTATCTTCTTTCTAATATTTCTGATGAGCCCTAAGTAGTTCCTTCTGTTCTAAGTCAAGAACTTAACTCTTTCTTTCACTCAGGGTTTTTTTTTCTCTTTTTAAAAAATCATTGCTGCTTTTTTTTCCATTCTATGCTCACTTTTCAGGAAATCCTTTTTTTAAGAATTCTGGGCCTCTGGGATGGAGTTGCTACATCTCTTGTATTTTCTCTGTTATAATTTCCATCTTTAGTCTTTTTATTCTATATTCAAAGGATGCAATTTCCTGAATTGCTCTTCAGAATCACTGCTTTGATTTTTCAGTGGTGTCCATTCTGTGGTTTTATATTTTAACGAGTTTTTCTTTTCCCACTGAGTGCTGGGAGGGTGGTTGATAATCACACTTTTCATTTCCAAGACTTCTTAATACTTCCTGGACTGTTGTTTTCCTAGTAGCCTGCTCTGTTCTATTGGTGTTTATCATCTTAATCCCCCTGGAGATGTGATATAGATTTTTTTCACAGTTTATATTTTTTCCATATTTTCATATCTCCTCTCTATTTCTGCCACTTAGTTTTATTCAGGGTTGTTTATTAGAGAATCATCAGTTCTGGTCATTGTTTCATTCCTCTGGTCACTGCTCAGAGCAGATCATTCTTTTCGTATGCCCAGCTATTTGGAAGACTGCTCATTTTTATAAATGAAGGTATTAACTTTCAATCCTGCCATATGTTAGAACCACATGGAAGTTTCTAAAAAATACTAATGCCTGGTCCTCACACACAGCCAATTAATTCAGAATTTCTGGCAACTGGGCATTTTTTTTTAATCTCCCCACACTCGGGGAGATTTAAAAAGTCGAATGTGTGGCCGTGGCCTAGGACTCCATCAGTAGCTGGTGAGGGTGCCCTCAGTGATGGTGTGGGCCAACAGTTCGAAGCCATGCTGTGAGTCGGAATCACCTGAGCTCCTCTTTAAAACTACGCACATACTGGGGTGGCTCTGGGCATCTGCATCTTAAGCAAGCACCCAAGGCATTCTGAGGCACACCACAGTTTAAGAAGTCCTGGTTTGGTTCATGGAGTTGCCCTGGCAGGCTTTCCCCTGAGCAGTTCACACAGGAGCAGGGCTGCACCTGAACATATGAGTGGATGGGCATAGGTCAGTTGCCAAGGTTCCCCTCTGCGTCCTGGGTATGTGGCCCAAGAACGGATTAAAAGATGAAAAACCCTCTCTTCCAGTGAGACAGGCGGCAATGGGAATCTTGGGGAGGTAGACCCCCATCCTCCCTAGTGTGACATCCCTGCAGCCGAGTGTTCTACTCTGTGAGTCAAGCCCTGACGGAGTTTCTGATGTCTTTCTGTTTCCTCGCCACGGTACTCCCCAACAAGTCTACTCTTCTCCGTCCTCTGCTGGGCCTTAGGGGAATCCACTTGGAGCTGTGAAAGCCAGTGAGAGGTGGGAAGAAAGCTAGTGTGTCTTTAAAGTCTCCCTGGTTCCCAGGCTGTTTTTTCCTCTGTGTGTGTGCTTGGCTGGCAGGAGCACAATCCTCTGACCTTACTGTCCATATGAGAAGCTGGCCGGGAAACATCTCCCTTAACTTAGTAAACCCTTTCTGCCATGTGGAGCCTGTTCCATGCTACTGAGTTGCTTCCATATGCCCCTTGTCTGATGCCCACCCCCTGCCTCCACTTCCAATTCTGCTGCTCAGAGCTTGAGGTTTTCCAAGGATTCTGTTGGGGACACTCAGCTATTTTCTTCTCTGATGCCTCCAGTGGAATCGTAGGCTGCTGTCAATCTGTTATGCCACAAGTTCAGTCTATCTGCTTTGTGCCTTTCTGAAATTTCTCAAAGCTCTCATCTGCTGATAGGAAATTTCTTTGCCTCTATATACTATGTTTAGTTTTTTTTGTTTTGGGTTTTTTTATTTACTTAACTGAGTGCTGGGCTCTTGCCTGTTCCCTCCTCCTTAGCCACTTGTCCTCCATATCCTCACATGGCTGGCTTCACTTCTCATTCAAGTCTCACTCAGCATTGGTGTCCCTTCCTGAGAAGGGCTTTCTGTGACCACCAATATAGAGTGGCCACCTCGTCCCTCCAGCTGTTCTATGTCACATCCTCCTCCTGGTTCCCTTTCCAAATAGAACTTAGAATGATTTCAGTGCCTAGGCCTATCTGGCACACAGTGGGCACTGTGTGGGCTGGAGGGAGGATGGAGGAATAAGTCATTCTTTATTTGATTGTTTCATTGGTATTTGGGAAAGGAGGAGAGGCAAGCGTGTGAACCGAATTCACAAAGATAAAATGAACTTCCTTTTTTGTTCTTGAAAGTCAGCAAAGAAGTATGTAATCATTTAGGAAAACAGGGTCGCCTGGCCTGTTGGTTTATTCCAACCTATTCAGCACTTTTTCCCCAAGGAGCTGCTACCTGCCCCCTACTACTCATGCCCTCGTTCTACTCCTATTGTTCTAGCTTCGACTCCGAACTTCATGCCTAACCTAGGACAGCTACAGTGTTCTGTCCACTTACAGGTAGAATCAAGTGTTCAGATACAAGTGAAAACGAAACCCTGTTTCTTCTCCCAACAGACTACTCCTACCCACTTAGTTGCTGGCAGTGATGTTAGGAAAAAACGGAGTGTGGAATCAGTGCCAACATCACACTTCAGCCAAGGGATGGTTTCTGTCCACAAAACAAAGGCTGAAGATGACCAATAAAATAATTGAGTCACTTTCTCTCAGTTTCAGTTTAATTCAATATATATGTATAGAAGCCAACTATGTGCTGTGTTCTGAACAAGAAGGGCTCTCAAGATATAAATGTAGAAAGGTAAATAAAACATGCTATCTTACCATCTGGCACTAGAACTCCTCCTTGCTTGGCAAAGGACATTAAGCCACTTGGGGCAGAAGTAAGGCCCTAAGGGCAGAGGGGTTGGCAGAGACTCAAACAACAAAGGGAGAGGGTTGTGCTGTCCTGCTGAGAAAATGAGACAAATGTATTCTCTGTTCCTGAGAGGGGAGAGCTAAGGGGAGGGGAAAGCCAGGGGAGGGAGAAAAGCCAGAGGCCAACAAAAACTAGGTCTCTGTGCAAGGCCAAGGAAATGGCTAGCATTGAGGTGACCAGGGACTTTTCAAAAGCAGGAATGCCTAGTATGTGATTTTTTAAATAGTAGACTGCCAGGAGGTGCAATATGTACCCCCTTTTCAAGACCCTCAAATTCCAGTAAGGCCCCCACCCTCCCGAACACTTCATGAGAGGAGGGGTTTGCTGAGTGTGGGTGAAGGTTTGTGGGAAAGGAGAGACAGTGAGAATGAAGGGATCCCTTAGGAATTCATGTCAATCTCAGGTGGACTTTGGACTTTACTGGGCTGGGTGAAGCGGTCCAGGCGGGCTCGTTATGATTTCCAGGGCCCAGGATATCACAGACAATGTCTAAATTCTGCAAGGGGGAGAATATACTGTGTCTGCTGTGGGAAGGTTACAGACAGCCAAATGGAGGATGGCCATAGCAGTTGAACAGAATCATGGACAAAATGACATAGGATATACCATAAATAGCAGAAAACTATGCTTTAATTATTTTTCCTTCTCAGACAAGCTATTTGATCTGGAAGTCCAAGGATAAGAAAGTTATATTCAGAGGGGAAAAAAATGGCAACTATTTTAAAGGATGGTCAAACTACACCTCAAGTTCATGCAATATAGTGAGCTGTGATCGCACCACTCCACTCCCGCCTGGGTGACAGAACAAGATCCCTAAAGAAAAAGAGTAAATTATGAGAAGTAAAGTTTAATTAAAGAAAATAGTGATTGCCAGGGCTTCTCATTGAGGAGAAGTCAGCCAAAAGTTGCCAGATGGCATAGTTCTTTATGTCATCTGAAAACCACCAGGAGAGTGTCCCAGGGATGCATATGGAAAGTGTTTCTGGTGGTGCCACTAACCAGATGCTGGGGTCTAATGAAACCTGGTATTGTCAGCAGAATGTGGTTTGTGATTTGCTCTCTCCACGTGACTTTAGTTTAGCTCTCCCTCTCTGCTGGGTATCAGGCACATGAGCAAAGAGCGACAAGGAACGTGGCTTGTCCAGCTTGGCTGTAGGCATTCACTCCCAGCCAACCTGACCTGCTGAGAGGCAGAGATCATCCCTGAGCTGCCCAGGCACAGCAAGTTTGACAGAACTATTAATCCAGGATATTAGTCAAGTTCCTTTCCTATGGTGGTGGATCTCCAAATATGGCCGGCCCCATTGGTGCCTTCCCTCTTTACATCGAGTAGGACACCAAGACCGAGGCCAGATGAAAAGAGAGGGAACACCTTTTTCCCTCTCTGAAACCGTTTGAGAACCAGTAATCCAGAACCCCTGTGGTGGCTTCCACCTTGGTATTTTGAAATATTTGCTCTTGAGACATTCCTTCTTGGAATCCATCTGCCATGCTTGGAGAAGCCCAAACCACTGGAGAGGCCATGTGCAGACAGTCTGGTCAACAGCCTCAGCTGAGCTCCTGGTCAGCAACTAGCATCAGCTGTTAGGTGATGAGCCCTCCTGGATGCACAGCACAGTCAAACCTCCAAATGACCCCACCTCCAGCTATAACCATGTGAGCCCCAAGTGAGAACCACCCAGTGGAGCCTAGTCAACCCACAGGAGAGTGAGAGAGACTAATAAATTGCTTTTTTAAGCCCCTGGATTTTAGGATGGTTTGTTATACAGCATAAATGACTGGGCCAGGCGCAGTGGCTTACACCTGTAATCCCAGCACTTTGGGAGGCTGAGGAGAGCAGATCACGAGGTCAGGAGTTTGAGACCAGCCTGGCCAACACGGTGAAACCCTGTCTCTACTAAAAATACAAAAATTGGCTGGGCATGGTGGCGGGCAGCTGTAATCCCAGCTACTCGGGAGGCTGAGGCAGGAGAATAGTTTGAACCTGGGAGGCGGAAGTTGCAGTGAGCTGAGATCGTGCCATTGCACACTAGCCTGGACGACAGGGTGAGACTCCATCTCAAAAAAAGAAAACGGAAAAGAAAAAGAAATAACTGGACCACTCTTCATTGGAGTATTCAGGACCCTCAGGTTGTTCTTGAGGTATTAAATAAAATTATGGTTGTTTCTTTAGTAACCTTGGCTCTGAGATGGGGATGTTGGATTATTTTCTTTTTAAGGAACTGCCTTATTATTTCATAATTTTTCTAATAACTTGTCTTAGTCTGTTCAGGCTGCTAAAGCAAAAATGTCATATACTATGTGGCTTAAAAGCAATAGAATTTTTTTTTCCGCAGTACTGGAGGCTGGGAAGTTCAAGGTCGAGATGCCACAGATTGGGTGTCTGGTGAGGGCCTCCTTCCTGGTTCATACATGGCTGGGTCCTCACATGGCAGAAAGGCAAGAGAGCTCTGGGGTGTCCTTTTATAGGGACACTAATTCCATTCCACATGACCTAATTACCTCCCAAAGGCTTCACCTCCCAGAACCATCACATTGGGGGTCAGGGTTTCAACATGTAAATGTGAAGGGGAACACAGACATTCAGTCCACAACATTCTACCTCAAGATCCCCAGAATTTTTGTCCTCTTGCATGCAAAATACTTTCATTCCATCTCAATAGTCCTCAAAGTCTTAACTTGTTCTAGCATCAATTCTAAAGTCCAAAGTCTTATCTACATATCATCTAAATCAGATATGAATGAGATTAAAGATACCATTCATCCTGAGCAAATTCCTCTCCAGCTGTGAACCTGTGAAACCAAACAAGTTATGTGCTTCCAAACTGCAATGGTGGGACAGGTATAGGATAGACATTTTCATTCAAATAAAAAAAAAAAGAGAGAGAAATAGGAAAGAAGAAAGGGATAATGGGTTCCAAGTAAGTCCAAAATGTAACAGGGCAAAAAACATTAAACCTTAAAGCTCTAGAATAATCCTCTTTGGTTCGATGATCTGTCTTTTAGACTCACTGGGGCAGCAACCCTACCTCCATAGCTCTCTTGGGCTGGAGTCATACACCCGTGGCTTTCCTGGGCTGATGCTCTGTCTTCCAGGCCCATTTGGGTGGCAGCATCATCCCTACAGCTTGGTGGGATGGCCCCACAGAAGCTTTCTCCTGGGGTCCCTGTGGCTTTTCCAGGCTGGGGTTCCTTGCCTGCAGCTCTTCTGGGCAGCCCAGTCCACCATGGCTCTGCTGGGTACAGCCCATATTGCTGTCTGTGGGGACCCCATCCCAAGGCACTGGGCAGGAGCATCCTGGCCTACCTAAATTGAAGAGATGAATTGATCCTTTAAAACTGTTCTGCTCTCCCACCACATGCCCCTTGCACTCTGGGCCTATGGTGCAAGTGGCAGCCCTGATGAACTCTGAATTGCTTTTGAGTAATTCTTCCATTGTCTTGAAGAATAGTTCCTGGATTCTGTTGAGATGACTCATCCATACTAATATCCTTATCAAACAGTCACTGGGCCACACTATTAGTGGTCTCATTTTTTGCAATATGGATAGACAAAGAATTTTCTAAATCTTCAGGTTCTGGTTTCTTTGTGTGCTTAACAATTCTGTCTTTAAGTCACGTTTTACTATAAGTAGTCAGGAAGAGCCAACCTGCACCTTCAACACATTGCTCAGAAATTGCCTCAGCTAAATATTTAATTTCATTGCTTACAATTTTTACCTTTCACAAAATACTAGAACCAAACAAAATTCAGCCAAATTCTTTGCCACTTTATAACAAGGATCAACTTTTCTCTAGTTTCCAGTGATATATGTCTCATTTATGTCTAAAACTCATCAGAATGGCCTTTACCATCTATATTTCTACCAATATTCTGTTCAGGATTATTTAGGTATTATCTAGGAAGACTGAGGCTTTCTTTACAGCTCTCCTCTTTTCTTTCTGAGCCCTCACCAGAATATCCTTTAAAGGCCTAGTTACAGCAGTTTAGGCTCCCTTTCCCTCCCCTCCTCTCTCCTTTCCTTTCTTTTCCTTCCTTCCCTTTCCTTTCAAGATGGAGTCTCACTCTGTCATCCAAGCTGGAGTGCAGTGGCATGATCTCGGCTCACTGCAACCTCTGCCTCCCAGGTTCAAGTAATTATCCTGCCTCAGCCTCCTGAGTAGCTGGGATTACAGGTGCCCGCCACCACGCCCAGCTAATTTTTGTACTTTTAGTAAAGATGGTGTTTTGCCATGTTGGCCAGGCTGGTCTTAAACTCCTGAGCTTGTGATCCGCCCGCCCCGGCCTCACAAAGTGCTGGGATTACCGATGTGAGCCACCACACCCAGCCAATTTAGGCTTTTTCTAACATATATCTCAAAACCTTCCAGCTTCTATTCATTACCCTGTAAGCCACGTTCACATTTTTGGTTGTTCATTACAGCAGCATCCCACTCGCAGTACGAATTTCTGTCTTAATCTGTTAGGGCTGCAATTACAAAAATACTACAGACTGTGTGGCTTATAAACAACAGAAGTTTATTTCTCACAGTTCTGGAGCTAGAAAATCCAAGATCAGGGTGCTGGCAAATTCAGATCTGGTAAGGATCTGCTTTCTAGTTCATACATGGCTGTCTTCCTGCTGTGTCTTCACATGACAGAAGGGAAAGAGAGCTCTCTCTGGTTCTCTTATAGAGTACTAATCCCACTCATGACCAAATCGCCTCCCAAATATCCTGCCTCCTAATACCATCACATTGTGGATCAAGATTTCAACATATTAATTTGGAGAGGGACACAAACATTTAGTCCTTAACATAATTCTTAAGTGTTTTGAAGATAGCGCATATCTTCCCCAAATCTTTGTTTAGATGTTGAAAGAGGCAAATGCAGTAGAAGGCAAGGTAACAGAGTAGAAACAAAGAATAGGCTTTGAAGACAGGCAGTCCTGGGATCCACTTCCAGACTGCCACCTACCAGCTGTGTGGCCTTGGACAATCTGACCTCTTTTGAACTCTGGATGTTTAAATACTATTGTCAGCCTCCCTGGCTTATATTAAGATTTAAAGGGGGCACTGTAAGGAAAGCTCCTTACACCATGCCTAGCACTAGGAAGCTCCTGCAGAAATGAGCTTTGATATAGACTGTTGCTTCCTTTGAATCTGGCTTTCTTGTCCTCAGTTTGGCAGCTTTCCTCCATCTCTAGCTGGGGGGTCAGCAGGAATGAAAGACAGATACCCCTGGAGAGCCACCTGCCTTTGCTGTGTGTTGGTTTGGGTTGTCCAGTGGGAGGCAGGAACTTGGTGAGAATGATGAGACACAGAGGACAAGTAAGAGTTAGAAAAAGGCATCCAGCTAGCGATTAGAAAACACTGTCAGGATAAGGACACTTCACCCACATCACTATACACATTTCTAAATTGATTTCATTTTAGTGCTGAACATTTGCCATGTGAAAAGTCCTATGCTCAGTACAAAGACACATGAGATATGGTCCCTGACCTCAAAGAGCTAAAAAGATAGCTGGAAAGACAGTGCAAACTCTTGAAAACCCAAATGCTGACACAAAACTCTACTAGAGAATTTGTCCCAAGGACATATCTCTACATAATGGTTGTAAAGAGGCTGTGCTTCTGTGGATTGTTTGCTTGAATTTGGCTGAGAGACAGTTATTGTACCACTCACCTGGAGTTGGATGTTGAAAGATATTTTAATTTGCAGAATTATGTTATAACCACAAGAGACCATTCAGTGGTAGCAACATGTTCAAGTCTTTTCTTAAATCTTAAAGTGGATGATACTGGGAATACTGAAGCGATACAGAAGAGATATGTATAGGGAAGTTGTATCCAGGAAGCTTTGAATAGAACAGATTCCCAATGGTGAAATCGTACTAGGAAAACAAGGAAGAAATGTAGATCATCCAGTTGTGGAAATACGATTGTGAATAATGGATAGTTGAGGGAAGCCAAGGATACGTGGTTACATTGTATCATCTAAAAATTCATCTCTTTCCCAGAACCTCAGAATCTGACTTATTTGGAAATTGAGTTGTTGCAGATGCAATTAGTTAAGATGAGGTCATACTTGAATAGGGTGGGCCTCTAATCCAATATGACTGATGACTTTGTAAGAAGAGAAAGCAGAGACACAGACACATACAGAGCAAACACCATGTGGAGACACAGAAACACAGGAGGAGAGAGTGCAGTGATGCATCCGCAAGCTGAAGAATGCCGACGTCAGAGGCTAAGGAAAAGTCGTGAAGCTGGTTCTCCCCTAAAGCCTTCCAAGGGAGCATGGCCCTGTCAACACCTTGATTTTGGACGTCTAGCCTCCAGAACTGTGAGAGAATGAATTTCTGCTCTTTTAAGCCACCCAGTTTGTTAGTCCTTTGTTATGGCAATCCTAAGAAACTAATACATCAGGGTACCCTGGCTCTCTAGACCCACTTATTTCTGCTGAATTGTGACCTTGCAATTTTCCAGATACCCCCAACTTCTGTCCTAAGCCTCCCTCTAATTCTACATCTACAGTGACACCCCAAGATTTCTGGCCCACTCCAAAAATTGCCTTTCTCCCACTCTTGCCACCACCAAGGAATCTGGTGGAACGAATGTGGACTCACCACCTGGGTACCAGAAAGGGGTGACACTGCTGGTGAGTGTGCATCCATGAGGCAGTCACTACAAAGTCTGAGTAAATTTCTACAGCTGCTACTATGGGCACAGCCTTCAGTCGAGGTACAGCTGCCACTAGTACAATCCCTGGAGCGCCCTGAATCCTCCACTGGTAAAGAGCAAATGGTTGGGTCCATCCTTTACAGCATGACCTTGGCAGAAAGATACACTGTCCTGCAGTCTCTGGACATTTGCTTAAATTTGCTGCTAGCCTCAACCCCAGGAGAATTCTTCCATAAACAGTATTTTTGGTTCCCTTGAAAGTTACTGAGTTTGATTAGGTCTGTGACTTGCGTTTGAGAGAATCCAGGATTTGTCTTCATGCCTAGCCTGGTGCTTTGGAAGAGATCTTGCATGGAATCTCCCATTGTTTGACCTGATAGGGTTAGTCTACCACCATGACCCTATTGGACTATGTCTGGAAATGCAGAGTTGCAAGCCAGAGGCTCCCTGACCCCCAAGCTCATGATCTATTGATCATCATCATTGTAATTAGAAGATACTGCTGTTGCTGATTACGTGTGTTGGTGCAGAAGTAGTTAGGTTTGGATGGGGTATATCTAGAGCTGCATACCAATATAGTAGCCACTAGCCACATGTAGCTATTTAAATTTAAATTTGAATTATTTAAAATTAAATGCAATTTGAAATTCAGTTCGTCAGTCACACTAGCCACTTTTCAACTGCCCAATAGCCACATGGGGCTAGTGGCTGCCATATTGGAGAGCACAATTATGAAATATTTTCATCATCACAGGAAATTGTACTGGACAGCGCCAGTCTACAGTTATTTGCCTTTCCAAGCTTTCCCACACACAGCTCTCTCCCTTTTTTTTTTAACTAAGTGCAGTTTTCTAAGTATTGAGAATATGTCAGCTCCATAATAAGAGGAAACATGATTTAATCTCTTACTGTCTGTTAGAAATAATAAAATATATGCGTCTACTTTTTAAAAGAGGAAAAATGAGTATTACCAGACCAATGTTTCCCAAGTTGTAATGTGGACGTAAATCACCTGGGTTCTTCTTGAACTGTAGGTTATGATTTAGCAGGTGCAGGTGGGGCCTATGGTGGTTCTTCTGGTTCACAGACCACAGCTTGAATAGGGAAGAGTTGCAGCATGTGACTTGTGAGTTAGGACCTTATTGCTGTTTCAAGGGCCAACAAAATAAATACAGCAAGTGGACTTTAAATGGAAAGACAGAAGCAGAAGGAAATATTCTTATTGCCCAACACCAGAAGAATTAGAATAGTTCCCATACTTTAGTCTGAATGTGAGACAGCATAGCAAAGATGAGCTATGCAGCATAGCAGAATTAAGAACTGGGGCCAGGTGCATTGGCTCACACCTGTAATCCCAGCACTTTGGGAGGCTGAGGCGGGTGGTCACAAGGTCAGGAGATCAAGACCATCCTGGCTAACACAGTGAAACCCTGTCTTTACTAAAAATACAAAAAAATTAGCCAGACGTGGTGGTACGCGCCTGTAGTCCCAGCCACTCGGGAGGCTGAGGCAGGAGAATTGCTTGAACCCAGGGGATGGAGGTTGCAGCGAGCCGTGATCACGCCACTGCACTCCAGCCTGGGCGACAGAGCGAGACTCCATCTCAAAAAAGGAAAAGAAAAAAAAACTGGATGCCCTCTAGAGCCTTGCTGTCTAGATTTGATTCTTGACTTCATTACTTCCTAGCTGTGTGTCCTTAGGCAAACTATCATGAGGCCTCACTTTCCCTATCTGGAAAATGGGAATAATACTAGTACATTTTTCACAGAGTAGTTGTGAGGACTCAGTGAGTTAGCAGATTTCAAATGCTTGAGACAGTGTCTAATACACAGGAAGCGCCGTACATGGTTGGTAATAAATGCATGTAACATTCTGCTTCTGACAAGAGAATATGCTTTATTCTGGATGTGTCAATACATTTCTGACCAGCTGTACATCACTTGGCTCGAAACAGGACCCTAATTTCTCCCCTGAGGATTGAGGAAGGAATGGGAGGTGGGGGATAATGTGTTTTGATGAAAGATTGGGTCCATGAAGCATCCTGGGTTATAGTACTAGTGAAAAAATTACAGAATCAAAAGGTGGGTCCATAATTGATAGGAACAGTCCAGGGAGCTTAATCAATGGCATGGTAGACAGCAGCCATTTGAAGGTAATGCTGGTGACCATCACTTAACATGCCTCCTTAAAGAAACTGTTCACCATTGGTTACTGTTGGTGTACCAAAGTCTGCATTTGGAATTTGTGCAGCTTTTGTAGAATCTGCCCCTTAAATATGAGGTGTTTCCTTTTGGTGAGTGACTGCAAAACAGATTTCAGTCACTGAAGAGAATATGACACAAGCTTTTCTCTGGTACTGATCTTTTTTAAACCTTCTTCCTTCACCCCAAAGCAAAGAGCCCAGCCAACAGCGAGTAAAAAGATGGGGCTTCTCTTTCGATGAGATATTGAAGGACCAGGTGGGGCGGGACCAGTTTCTACGATTCCTGGAGTCTGAATTCAGTTCAGAAAACCTCAGGTAAATCTCTCTAAGTTTGAGCTGTGTGCGGAATATGTGTGAAGAAATTTTCATAATCCGTCTCTCCATCTCTCTTTCTCAATGAAACATTATCAGGGTTCAAATTCAAATGCCAGCTAATCTGGCTGAGGCTGAAATAGAGAAGAACAAATTAAAATATGCAACTCTGTCACCACCATAATAGCACCTACTAACACCAGCGTACTTCAGTTCAAGTCTATGTGACCTTTGTTTAACTAATTGGAAATAAGTCTTCAATAATAATTAGATAGTCGAGTGGATTTGACAACGTCATTCGTTAAGTACAGCCATAGAACCAGGGAACTTAGAGTAGAGAGGCATCTCAGAGGCTCTCTCCTCAAAAATTCCCAGTCTGGGGTCCTGAATATCTGAGAAGCTAAACAGAAGAGGGAGGAGTCAGTGGGTTCATTTCAGAATTTCAAAGAGCAAAGTAAATATCACTCGATAACTGGAGATGTAACTGTAGCAGCTAATAAAAACATGGTTTTTTCTTTGAGAATGACTTCTGTCAACTCCAAATAGTGGTTACTCTGATCATCTGATGCCAGTGAGAACACCTGATTGTTCCTATTGGTCTATAATACCTGATGAGGGAAATGTATTAATAATTACTGTTTAATAGGAGAAAAAATATGATATTCAAAACCTCAGGTCCAATATGAGAGGAAGGGGGTAAATTAAAAGGAAAAGTCTCCTTGATCATGAAAAATTTGGGAACTTGTTTATTTAGACTTTTATGGTATTAGATGAAGAATCAGAAATCTGCAGAAAATGTGACTTATCTGAGACTTATCTAGTGATCTTAGCAAACTGGTGACTTCTTAATGGGTAAGATGGAATCTCTCTCTTTTCTTTGTACCAGGTTCTGGTTTATATAGTAGAGTAACACCCATCTTCCAGTGCTGTTTTCTTTAAAGATGTCTTAATAATGTTTAAATATTGTATTACTTTAAAAACTCACCGTCTCTACTAAAAAATACAAAAAACTAGCCAGGCGAAGTGGTGGGCACCTGTAGTCCCAGCTATTCGGGAGGCTGAGGCAGGAGAATGGTGTAAACCCGGGAGGCGGAGCTTGCAGTGAACCGAGATCTGGCCACTGCACTACAGCCTGAGCAATAGAGCAAGACTCCGTCTCAAAAAAAAAAAAAAACTCAGAGCATGTACTGCAGGCAAAGAACTACCCCTCCAAAGTTAATGTGCAACATCCATGCACTTATTTCAAGTGAGACCATCTCGGTCCCATACATCAATCAAGTGATATTTATGCTACACCTGTGCTGTATCAAGCCCTGTGAGAGTCTGCTGAGAGACACAAGTCAAGATGTGTGATCTTTGCCTGCAACGACCTTGTAGGTCCTTGAGGAAAAAACACAAGAAATTATTGAGTCATTGAATGTCTATAAATGAGCGTAAACTCTAAGAACCATTTTGAAAGCATTTAAAGGAGAAGAATCAAAACTGAAGTGGTTAAATCATAAGCTGGACTTTGAAGAATGCACAGGATAATAGTAGACAAAGAAGAAGGATAGAGAATATTCCAAGCTGGAGGACCAAATGAGAAAAGGGGTGGCCGATGGGCCTCTCCCACTCCGTAAGGTCCTGGGAGGACAGGTAGATGCCGACTAGCTGTACGGAGCATGCTGTTCTAGGCATCCACGTGTCTGTTATAAACCAGATAAGGCTAAGTATCTTATTTTGGGTTATTATACAAGAGCCTTTCCTTATGCTGAGGCATGATTCCAAACACATCTCAGAGCTTCACTTCAATGCCTAATGAAGTATTTGTAACAGAAGGTTTGATTTCTAATAATCTTCACTAGGGTGGTGCTCAGACTAGCCTCCCAGGTATAGGAAGGAGAGCTCTCTGTGGCCAGCTTGATGGACCCAGCTGGCCTCTCTGTGTAGCCAGCTCAGTCCCAGTTTCCACCCCCTCCATGATCCCTATGAGCCACCCCCAGGAGTCCTTCTAGTCTCCCCTTCTTACTTGTTCCCCTTGGGTCTACAAGATGGAGTGGTATAGAGGCTTCCTTTACCTAACTACTTCTAAGCCCACAAGTAGCCTCAGGACCCTCTGCTGCATGCACTGTTGCAGAGAGCTTGAAGAATGAACCAGAGTTTGGTCATTATGAGGGTCCCAGGAGCATCCATTGGCTCAGCTGCCACCTTGCCTGGTCAGAGCATTCATTCCAGAAAGCCCTGCATGTAGCCAGAACCACATATCAGTTCAGACTCGTTTCACAAGTTATGCATCACACTTAAAACTCAGAGTGCACCAAGGAGTGTGTCCCTGGCAGGTGTTCAGTGCTTCTTCCTGCCATCACCTCCTGCGCCTCTGCCAGCTCCTTTCGCTGTGCCAGGAGGGCTACATTTAATCTTGGGTGAAAGCATGCGTGTGAGCATGTGCTCATGTACCAGAGCCTAAGCCACACCCCCAGCATGCAGAAACCCAGACTTCAGAGGGTCATCCCTGCTCCATGACAGGAAAGGGAGTAAGAAAAATAGAATAGCAGGGAGGAAAAGGATAGCCAAGAGCCTCTAAAATCCTCTCTGGATGCCCAAATTCCATTTTTATGATATTCAGCATAACTGGATACATGGTGGGTGGGAGAGAAGTTCAGCTGTAAATCACATAACTGTAGGACTCTTCTGTCACCCGTCATGGGGCAGCCTCTTCCCCATTCCTTTGTGTTCATTCCTTCAGCTGCAGATATCAGCTTGGCACCAACCGTGGCACAGGGCCTGCGGATTCAGAGCTGACTGAATAAATATCAGGGCAGCCAGGCACGGCCGTACAGATGCACCTCCACTGTGGCCCATGCCATGGAGGCCCCTGGGAGTTGTGCAATATGGCACAACTTGAGGATCCTGCCAACCTGCCACATTGGCCGTGCTGGAGTCGTTCCTTCTCCGCGGGATTGGTGAGGGGCCCAGGCCACTGGCATTGGAGCATGGCAGGAAAAAGCCTGACCAGAACTCACCTGGGTGGATTACAAAGTGCTTCTCCACTTTCTCTGTCCTCCTGTGCTCCCTCTCATCTCTCCAGTGACAGGACTGCTTAGATCATAACATTTTTGCACAACCCATGGGGTGCCAGTTAAGTAGCCAAGCAGCTGAATTTGTATCAGAGCTTCAGAATGTGGAATGGAGGAGCCCCAGAGTGTCACCCTGAATCCTTTAAGGAATGATTTCTATGATGACGTAATGGAAGTTGGCGTCCCCTTTGATCAATTTCCTCTGGTTGGGTCTGTGAGATGAGGATGGGGACGCCATCTCCGTGGACTGGGTGGGGTATGACCAGCAGCGCGTTTTGCTGAAGCTGTGAGCTCTCTGTGGCAGGGTCTACCTCTTTTCCTCCTTTTCTGACCCACCCCGAGCTAGGTGCAGGCTCCCTTTGCACTGACTGGACCCACAGACAGCTGTTTGCTGAGCACCTTGGGAATGCACATGGCTTCTGTCCACAAGGCAGGGGCCTCACAGCTCTGATGCAGGGAGCTCCACTCCGTTTCTTGGCCTCATCCTTCTGCCTGCTTTGTGCATTTTCCCAGAATAATGACAGTCTCTTCTTGCCATCTTTTCGCCCTCTCCCACATCTCTCCTACACAAATCTTTGTCCTCCCTGGCTTGACACCCTCTGCTGCATGGCACAGAATGAGTTAAAAATCAAAACCCACAGCAAAGAGTGTCCCCCGTACATTTTTTATGAGCTGTAACATCTCCTGAGAGAAGGTAGTTGTTCTTCTAACCTGCAGATTGATGATCCGAGTTCCACACAGTGTCGGCTGAAGGGAGAAGCAATTAAAAGAGAACACAGTGGGGTGCCAGGTTCGTCTGGAGAGCTCTTGTCTCTGGCAGTTGCCCTGAGTCCTAGGAAGACCTCAGAAGGTTCACTAGGCCCAGCAGGATCCACCACTTACCAAACCCATGATTAATAGGAACAGAGGTGACTTCCACGACACCACAACCATCTGCAGTTCAGCCAGTGCCCAGTGAACAGAACTCAGCTTCAGTGGTGCTGGGGGTGGTTACTTACTTACATAGGCACCCGGGAATTTCAGCCCCGCCAGGAACTAAACCAAGTTTAAGCCCTGCTTCCTACATCTCCGGTTGACCAGCAGAGGGCACAGAAACACTTTCTTCTCTCCTGGAGTTTGCTTTTTCTCTGGGAACGAACCAAAAACTGTATTTTCTAACCCATGAAAATTCTAGTTTATGAAAAGTTATGTTAACTGGTGACTAAGGGGCTGCCCAGACCTCCTGGTAGGATGGAGAATGATCAAGGGCCAAATGGTTTGTCTTACCCAGCCAGCCTTGAGAAAATCCTCTTCCTTGAAAGCCTCTAAGGAGAAAGGAGGCTCCCGCTGGGGCAGCCCCTAGATGGTCCACCAGTCCTGTTCTCCACGGCTTCGCCCCAGTGGTGTCTGAGCCCAGGCTGTCTCACTCCAAAAGCTAGTTTCCCCGCCAGCATTTCTAAGTCATGAACACAGATCAAATGCCTGCACGGGGGCTGCCTCCCCACTGCTGCTATGACAATTGGCAGGGACCAGGGATGAGGCAGGACAGGTGGTCTCCCAGATACCAGTCCTTGTGTCCTGCCAATCACAACGGCCCTTCTGCTGCAAGCCATGGAGACTTAGTACAGGATGGGTGGATTTCATGCGGCTACTGGCATCTCACTCCCTGCCACTGCCCTCGAGGAGGAGCGGTACCTGCAGGTTTTTGATAAGAGCAGAAGCTTCCAAAGCCTCAGTGGGCCTCCCATGGACAGCAGATGTGCAGAGAGGAGCTGCTGCGGCTCTCTGCAGGGGGAAGTGTGGCCTGGGCAGCCTGGGTTCCGAGTCCCCGGCTCAGGCCTGTGGAGCTCGAAGATGGCCAACACTAACCAAAGCCTGTTCTGAATTTCAAATTGACACAAAGGTTCCTCGAAACCAATGATGGTAAACACATACAGGACGTCAGGATGCTGTTGTGACAGCAGTTTTGCTGTTGCCTGAGAGAGACAAGGCAGGTCAACTCCAAGGCAGACAGAAGGCAGAGGCGAGTCCACAGTGTGTGCAGGGGAGAAAACTGCTGTCTAAGGAATGTTACCCCATACCGTCCCCCTCTGCCTCCTTCCCCTTTCCCTCTCCCTCCCTCCTTTTCTTTCCCCTCCCCTTCATCTTCCTACAGCATGCCTGTTGTTTTCAGTTGTACTTAAAAAAATTCTTGGTTTTATGTGACAAAGAAAACCTTTTTATTTTTACATAAAAGTTTATTAAATTTGATTCTGGGACCTGGTGCAATGGCTCACGCCTATCATCCCAGCATTTTGGGAGGCTGAGGCAGGCAGATTACTTGAGGTCAGGAGTTCAAGACCAGACCAGCCAACATGGTGAAACCCCGTCTTTGCTAAAAATGCAAAAATTAGCTGAGGATGGTGACATGCCCCTGTAGTCCCAGCTACTCAGGAGGCTGAGACAGGAGAATTGCTTGAACCTGAGAGGCGGAGGTTGCAGTGAGCCAAGATGGAGCCACTGCACTCCAGTTTGGGTGACAAAGTAAGATCCTATCTCCCCACCAAAAAAAATGATTCTGAAATTTGTATTTCCATCAGCTCCAGGACATCTCTGTATCCAGCTGAGTGATGTGCATTTTCATGTGGCCCCCAAATCATCCTGCAAAAATGACCCTGAGTCCTCAGGAACCGCAGGGAGTGTGCAGAGCTCCTGGGGTCCTCAGGGCCTTTCCAGAGGGGCTCAGCAGCTCCTCCTCAGTGCTGACAGAGATGACAGAAGGTGACCTCCCATGTGGCGTTGATTGAGGGGTGTCATCCATTTGTGTGAGAAATTGCAGGGGCCATGGGAAGATGCTGACCCAGAAGGTTATTTCCAGCCAGGGATTCAGCCTAGGCAGCCTCCCTCTGTGAACCTGGTTCTCCTGTCTGCCCAGCATGGGGCTGAGGAGCACTCACTGACTTCGTCTCTGGACACTTGACCCCTTCTGGTCCTTGGAAAAACCAACACTGGCTTCTTCCTTTAGAGCCAGGTTCCCGCATCTTTCACCTACTGGTCAGACGTGGCCTTCCAGGCAGAGAAAGCCTTGTAGGTACTCTTGTCAGCAGATGGCCGTTTTCACCTGCAAGCCTCCCGGCCACTTCCTTCTTTTCACGGCAGGCCTGAGAGAGTGGACAGAGGGCCCTACGGAACCTAGGGCGGGCAAGGGAGATGGAGGAGACCCGTGCCCCAGCTCGAGAGTCAAGGGCCCGCCTGAACAATGAGGCAGGGGAACAGCTCCTTTCAAGCCCTTCCTTCCCCACCATCTCTGGACTCTGGATAAAGGAACACGACTACTTTCCTCTCACCCAGAAGCCAGAAGGACCTGAGCACCCAGGACTTGCGGCTATCAGGGAGTTGCAGAAGGACAGGGGACGCCAGATGGCAGCAGCAAGAGCTGGGCAGTAGTATCTGCCCGGGCCACCTGCAGAGAGAGGGCTGGAATCCGAGGGATCACACTGGGCCAGCATTGAGCCTGTGGCCGCCACACTGACCCTTCCTCAGCTCCCCCTCACAGGACCTGAAAGCATTTCTGAGTTAAGTCTGGATAGCAGGTTTTCCAGAGCTGTGCCACATATCCCTCCATCCACTCGGTGCCCTTTTCAGAGATGAAGAGAGAGGCACCCAGAAAGGCACACCAAGGCAAAATATGGCATAGACAGGATGAGGGCAGAGCCTGCTTCCCGATCTGATGGAAGTCATGAAGCCTTCTCTGCCTTATGCTTGGCTCTGCAGGGTCACTGAGGGGTCGCTTTAAGGATATCATCAGAATCCTAAATGGCAAAAAATGGCAAATCAGGGGAAGAGTTGGAGCCCAGCATTTGGGGACACACACACAGATACACACACACACACGCACACACACACACACACACACACAGAGTCTGCTCACCTTGCAGAAATGGGGTTGCATTACTCCAGTCTGCCACTGAGTGGCACCTTTGGGCCGTGCACTTGGATCCAAAGACATTTCTCTGAACAGCAACAGAAAAACATGTTTAACCACCCCACCACCACCACACACACACACACACACACACACACACACACACATATACACACACACACACACACACAAAAACCCAAGTACATCTTACTTTGGATGAAATTTGATGACAGATTGAATGCACTGTCCACACTTTCCACCATGTCGTGGTTCAACTTTGCTTGACCCTCCCTTTCTGTTGACTAGACTACCTGTGATTCCCACTGCTGTGAGAACCAGCACAGGACCTACTCTCTTACTCATTGATGGGGGAGCTGGCCTGTCCATTCACAGGGCAAAGGATATGACAACCAGACCTGGATCCTGCTGCAAGGCTGCCTTGGGAACCATCCTCAAGACCCAGTAGCTGTTGTCCAAGCTTTGGCTCTGGCTGCTGCTGCTCTCAGCAGAAAAGAGCTCCCTGCTCCCACGTGGATGCTGAGGGATTTAACAGAGGCAAATATGGAAGTGAGCAGATTTTTCTCTCTTTCCCTCTGCAGAAGGAGAACCATTCTGCAGAGAAATTTTCATGGTATGCCTCTTCAGTATTGTTCCAGATGCGCCCATCTTCACTCTGAAACCCACGTATTGAGCGCCTACTATTTGCCAAGCACCATGCTGAGCAATGATGTGCACTGGCTCAGTTTCTCCATCTATAATAAGAATGGCTGGCTTATTCTTGCACAGATAGTCTTTATGATTCCAGGATCCTGCCTCTTCTGTGATCTTTCCTCCATTTTGATGCCATCAGTTGATCCCAACTAGATTTGACAAAGGGACTCACACTGTCTGCATGGTGGCATGTATGTAGCACAGGTGTTGTCAACCAGGAATGAGTTCATCTCCCAGGGGACATGGGGCAATGTTTTGAAACATTTTTAGTTGTCAAAACTTGGGAACAGGGGTTGCTATTGGCATCTAGTGGGTAGAGGCCAAGGTTGCTGCTAAACATCACACATTACACAGAATAGCCTCAACAACAAAGAAGTATCCAGCCTGAAGTGGCGATAGTGCTGAGGTTGAGATATCTTCATGTAGAGGGAGAGAAGCACATTGATCTTTTAATATGCAATTCTTTTCTGTTCTGCACAATAGGAACACCTTTGATATTTTCAGCAATCTCCATGGTCTTTGCAGCCCCACATAGTGGCATCAGGGTAGGCTGAGAGATGCAGCAGAATGGATTTCATGGGACATCAGCTCTGGGGCCATCTCCAGCAACATCCCGATGCTGAGCCCTCTGGAACTGACTGTGTTTCTGCTCCCACTTCAGGTTCTGGCTGGCTGTCCAAGATCTTAAGAAACAACCCCTACAGGATGTGGCCAAGAGGGTAGAAGAAATCTGGCAAGAGTTTCTGGCTCCAGGGGCTCCAAGTGCAATCAACCTGGATTCTCACAGCTATGAGATAACCAGTCAAAATGTCAAAGATGGAGGGAGATATACATTTGAAGACGCCCAGGTTTGCTTATCTACTCAAGTGGTTGTCATAAGGTGTTCATTTGTCCACTTCATTGCCTGACCTATTAACACAAGTTCAAGGCATTGTGGGTAGTTAAAGTTTCATATTTGGTTATTTTTAAGTTCATCAGTGGAAATCATTTCAGATAGGTGCACAGCAAAATCCCAGGATCATTTTCCCAGAGGAGTTACGATATTACCTACACACCAAAATGTGCAGTTATATGCTTTATTTGTTCCAGGAAAGCCTCAAAGTGTTTTACAAAATCTGAAGCCTTGTAATAAGTCAGTGGTAGAATCTGGAAACCAGAACACAGCATTGGGGAAGTGGGTGTAGTGAGTTAGCAGGGCCATGAGTCAAACCCACATCTGTCTACCTCTGAAGCCCACACTGATAACCACCCCTCTACACTGCTTCCGCAGTGATCTCCAGCTCTGCAGTGAATATTTTTTAAGCACATCTATATTCCAGGCTCTGCGCTACGTGATAAGATACCACAAAGAACAGGCAAAACCCCCTGTTCTCAGCGAGGTTACCAGCAAGTGTGGGAGACAGACAAGTAAATGGGCAACTTCAGCAGTGTGAAAAGTGCCCCAAATGGGTGAACCCTGGGTTAAAGCAAGCCTGCAGGAGGGACTCCTAACCCTGTAGGACACAAGTAGGATGCTCACAGATGCTGATGATGCTGGCTAAAGAAACAGGAACCATCCTAACCAGCAGACTAAATTTTGATGGCTGGGAGGTGCCATTTCTAAAAATAAGCATTGGGTTGGTTTCTTACTTCCTGACCCCTAATTTCTATTTCCTGTCACCATCCCACACCCAGTGACAGGGCTTAAGATTTTGCTTATCTCCTTGACCCCACTTACGTCTCTCACGTCTAGGGCCCCCGGTAAAGAATTTGGGTAGTTCGCTCTCTTGCAGACATTATTATCTGATTTAGGAAATTCAGTGTAGCTGCACCAATGCAAATAATGGGATGAGAACACAGTGTCCCTTATCATCCGGATTTGCCTTGTCATTTGCTCAGAACTTCAAGATGAAAACACCTACCAACCTCAACACCATAACTATCTTCTTCTCTCCCCTGGTCACGAGCTCCATCGAATGCCTGTGCCAATCATGAAATCATGACTCCTTCATATACCCCTTGCAGCTTCAAAGCAGAATGTTTGAGTCACGAGAGCTCTTTGCTGAGATATTTTTGCTTATGTGTATGTATGTATGCTTTCAAGCACCATATTGACATGGCCAGAGAGGAGAGTGACAGGGAAGTTCCGTGGGGGTTCCCTGCATGAACGAGCTGAAGCTCAAAGCTCCAATATTTATGAAACACAAAAAGAGTGATACTGGTGAGAACCTTGATGCATCTAGCACAGTATTACCACTCCAAGCATGACATAAGGAGGGATTTATTTTAATTTTTTATTATGAAAACTTTTAAACACTTGGAAAAGTGGAAACAGCAGAACAGCAAACCTTTATAGACCCTCATCCAGCCATAAAAATCATCAGTATACGTCTGATCTTGCTTTATCTCTAACCCCACCTACTTTTTCACCTGCGACCAGGTGACTTTAAAACAAATCCAAGATATTGAAGCATTTCATCTGTAAACTTAGATATGTATCTCTAAAAAAAGGATCCTTTTGTTTTAACATTGACACAATATCCTTTTTCTCCCTCCCCTCCTCACATCCCCTTGCAATGTATTTGATAAAGGAATTAGATCCTTTGTCCTATAAAGAGTTCCAAGCTCTGGATTTTTCTGATTGCACCCCTGTGGTGCTATTTAGAATGTTCTTCTATCATCTCTCTTTCCTATAAATTAGGTTTTTTTTAGATATTTAATCAGATTTAGGCTTGATTTTTATGGACAAAACTACTTCATAGATTGTGTAGTGCTCTACTGTCAGAAGGCACATGTCTAGCCACCTCTCTTTTTGCCCTTTTTGCAGATATTGATGTCTATCACTTACATCCATTAGTTAACTAGAGGTTACAAAATGATGACATACTAATTTTATTCTTTCTTCACTTATTAGCTGGAATACTTTCATAAAGAGAAACTTCCCTCCACCACTATGGGATTAACTAGCAGTACAATTCACATAGGAAAAGCAGGATAAATGTTTGATTCTCTCCCTTCATTTTCCAGTTTTCAAAATGAGTGGTTTACTATTATCTTCCTATGGTAAACATTAGGGTCTACTGTTTTGATTTTACTATCTTTATGAACTCATGGGTTTCAACATATGTGCTATGTTTTAATCTGTTTGCTTATTATTTTTATTGATGCTTGGATTTTGCCATCTCTGGCCAGTTGGCTCTTTCTGGCCCAGCCCTAGTGATCTTTCATGTCATCCAAATAGCAAGGAAGCTAAGATATTCCAGTCTTTGCCCTTTCCCAGAATAAGCCATTTCTCTAAGGACTCCTGATTCCTCTTAGTGGCAAATGGTATTTAGAGACTAAAATCTAGGCACTTAAGAGTGTTTCATTGTTCCTAGATGGTTTATCATGTCTAGCCCTTTTCAGTTGACAGAGCTAGGAAATGTGTTGTTATTTATAATAAAAACACATCATGAGTTCATACTGATACTTTTAATTCAAATTCTGACCTACAGGGGATTTTATTTAACCACTCGTTTCTTACATCTGTGCCTCTTTTCTCTACCCTGAGAATCCTGACTTTCAAGGGCACTGTGGGTGATAGCATAATTACTCATTTGCTTTATACTACACAGAACAGCCTCTAAACCACAAAGCTAAAAATACAGCAACAGTGTGATTATCGCCTGGTTCTTTAATTGTTGCATAGTATTCCATTATGTGGAGGCACCATAGTTTAGTCAACCAGTCCTCTCTTCTTGGACATTTATGTTGTTTCTACTTCAAGAAAGGTTTGATGGAAGAAGTGGGGAAGTCAGCCTAATGAAGGTGAGATATTGACAAGTTTCTCAACATCCAACCTCCATTAGTACAGTGCTCTACCATTTTCCAGGTACTTCTAAATGCATTCTATCTCATTTCCACAGCACTCTGGTGAGGTAGATTAGACATGAGGATATCTTAAGCATCCTCATCAGCTTCATTATCTGCTAGGATTAGTCGCCCATGAATTCAAATAAAACACTGTTCCTAAGCCAATCCCTATTTTCAGCCCAATTCCCTGTTGCTTCTGAAGTATATTTCCACCATAAATATACAGTGTTCCTTTCTAGCAGAGTGACCTGGACAAGTTACTTAAATTCCCTGAGTCTTCCTTTTTTCATCTGTAGAACAGGGTTACAGTAGAGCCTGTGCATAGGGGTGGAATAGGGACCAGGTGAAAGGAAGCATGTCAACCACTAACAGTGTCTGGCCTACAGTAAGACAGAGTAAATACTACCATCTTATTTTTCTAATGTCACTAATATTCTCTTTTTAAGCTTTTATGTTTAATGTAGTTGGTGAAAATTTTAAAGTAATTTCATGTAACCTTAATGCCCAGAGATAACCCCTATTTTGGTGTATTTTCTTCCTTGATTTGTGTGCGTAGCTATGTGTAAGGTCTGCTCAGGCTGCTACAACAAAGTAGCACAGACTGGGTGGCTTAAACTACAGAAATGTATTTACCACAGTTCTCAAGACTGAGAAATCCAAAATTAAGGTGTCAGCAGATTTGGCTGCTGGTGAGGGCTCTCTTCCTGGCTTGCAGGTGGCCCCTTCTTGCTGTGTCCTTACAGCAGGATATGCACTCTAGTCTCTCTTCCTCTTCTTACAAGAACACTAATCCCATCATAAGGGCCTCTCTCATGACCTCATCTAAACCTAATTACCTCCCAAAAGACCCACCTCCAAGTACCACCACGCTGGGATCAGGGCTTCAACAATATGAAATTTAGGAAGACACAACATTCATTCCACAACAGGGTGATTTTGCAAATAGCGTGATCCCATAACCTGCCCTTTACCTAAAACAGGGGTCAGTTAAAAAACTAAATTTTTCCTAAACAGAGCCAGATAGTAGACATTGCAGGCTGTGTGAGTCATGTGGTCTATGTCACAACTAGTCAATTCTGCCATACAAAAGCAGCTACAATGTAACACCATAGCAATGTAAATGACACAAGGACCTATGGCCATGTTTATTTATGAACCGTGAAATCCAATTTCATATAATTTTTCACAAAATACAATTCTTTTTTTTTCAGCCACTTAAAAACATAAATACTGTTCTTCACTCATGGGATGTAAAGATCTAGATCACAGGTCTGTATCTGCAGATTGGAATCCCAGGCTGTAGTTTCTGACCCTGTGCTAAATAAAATAATTTAGCACCTGTAATGAAAATTATTGAAATGCTTCAAGAAATCCAGAAAGCTACAGGATAGAGGATTGGGCATGATGGATCTTCAGTTTCGGGGGGAGAGTAAGTTAGAGGAGACTTTGTTTTGGTGCAGCCATGGCAACACAGCAATCTGAATTGTGAATGTTTCTATATCAGGATTGAGTGTTGCAGCACAGAGGTCAGCAGGTGCCTCCTAAACTATTGGGATTACAGGCGTGAGTCACCATGTGACTTTTTTATAACTAATCTACTTTTCAAAAATCTGACTAAAGAGAATACCAGAGAGAAATTCTAAATTTCTCTCATTTAACTTTCTGGAAAATCAAGTCATTTAGGCATCTGTCCCCACCCTCTTCTGTTGTCAAATCCCATGGTTTGTCCCTAGACATCACTCAACACTGCCTTACCTTCCTGGCCAGTGCAGGCTGCCTGCCCCAGCAAAGTAGGTGCAGTTGAGAAGTTCCCAGGTATAAAAAGGAGGTTAAAATCCTTAGCAGCCCATGATCAGCCAGGACTAGCACTCAGATGTCCTCGCTTGCTGGCCAAGGTTCTGCTCAGACCACACTGTCCCTAGATTGTTAGTGCTGAGGGCTTGGTGGTTGCACTGAGACCTGGAGAAGTTCTAGTCCCTAGAGAAAGGCCAAGAGTCTAGGAGTTCCTTCTAGAATTATACATTTAAATTATTAAAACTTTCTCTTCTCAGTTTGCCCTTCAGTTAAATGGGGATGCTAACACCTCAACCCATGGGGCTCAGGGGCTCTGGGCGGCTTCCTCAGCTGGTCATGATGGTTCTCATAAACCCCCCGCGGTGGTCATATGCTTTAACATTAGTGCTCAGTAGCCTGAGTGAAAGTACAGCCAGATTTGTGGATGCACTGGAAGCAGGGAGTGGGGTGCAGCCTCTCTCCAAGGGTTTTGTTTCTTATTTGACCACACGCATTGATAGAGCCAAGTTAATTGCCTGTATTTGCTTCCTGTGGAAATATTTCACAAGACACCCTGTCAGCCTGGGCCCAGCATTTGCACTTGTGTTTTGCTGATCCGTTTAGCTTTTTTGAAAATTTGGGCCAAGACCAAATCTTCCGTAAAGGTCTGTGGGCTGTGACCATAGCCCTCAGCTGTTTGCTGTATTGTTCCAATTTCATAGATTTAGCCTTGTGAGGGGAGAAACAAATATGGGCCATGATTATTTTTTTTAAGGGACTCGGTTCTTTATGCTATGAATTGAATTAGAATTATCTGTTCCCAACCATGGGGCCTCAGAGGACTTACATTGTCACCTACTTGCTATGTGGTCTGAGGCAAGGGCCTTGACCTTTTGTGCCTTAGTTTTCTCATCTGGGTGATGGGGGTGATGTCTTCTCTACAGCCCGCTAAGGATTTTAGAGAAATCAGATGAGGTCATAGCCCTGAAAAATCTTTGAAAAAGTAAAAAGTGCTATATATTTGTAAGTGTGAACTCACAAAAATTAATGACTTTAGTACTGTCTGGGTCTCATAATTCCAAGATGGATCCAAAAGAAATTCTCTCAAAAATATCTGCCCTTAGATGGGAAAAAAATGCCAGCAAAGGATATAAAAACAGAATTTTCAGGTCCTGGAGTCCATCCTAAGGAATCTGAGCTTCTCATCCTGAAGACAGTAGCAAGGCATTGAAGGCTGTTACCTGGAAGAGGGTGAATCCCATGGTGATGGGCAGTGTAGGCTGGAGCCAGGAGAGAGATCCGAATCCTTGGGGATGTCATCTAGAGCTCTGCTGGCAGTTGTTGGTGGAGAGAATTAAACCACAGGAAGTATTGAGAACCTTCAGCTGCCTTGTAGGGCATTTGCCTCTTTCCAAAGCCTTCACAGGCTCTAGAAGAGGCAGGAATCAGCTGCCAGCACAGTGGCTGCTTGGTTTCCCTTTTACAAATCTCAGAGTACCAAGGATGTTCCAAGGACGATGTCCCTGGATCCATTCAATCATGTGTCCATCTACCCATCCACCCATGTCGTGAACATCCATTCTCCCATTCAAGTTGGGAGACCCTGACCTGTGCGGCCTGATGTTCTGTGCAGAGGGAAATAATGTGGGAAATAGGAGGCCCGGATGGCTTTCTTCACCATCAGGCAGAGCTTATCTAAAAGCACATCATTCATTACAAACAAAACCAACCAGACCTAAGAAAGCACTTCGTTGAGATAGGATTGGATTGGAAATCTGTCCTTTAAGTGGACTGATAGTAGAATAGGATGAGCCAGCCCAGCCCCACTGGCTTTGGTCCTTGCAGTTCCCCACCTCACCTTCCTATTTGTCCCAACCCCACTGCTTTTCTGACCTGTGGTACCTGCTGAGATACCCCACCTTGCCCTGTACCTGGAGTGTCTGGGTCTTCCAGACCTCTGGATCTGAAAGTTCTTTCATGGGAGCAGAAATTTGATCTTCTTTACCTTTTATAAGTTCCTACATCACAAAGGTAATGCTGAATGCTGAATGTCAGCTAAATGCTGACAATTCATTCCAGAATTATAACATTTTCAGCTGTGCCTATCATCAAAGAAGTGGGGGACAATTTGTCTCTTAGCTTTCAACTTTGGAGAGACAACCTTGGGGAGTACACCCAGTAGGTAGTCAAGAAAGGCAGGTTAAATTAAATTCCTACAATGTGCCAATTCAGCAAAACTTAGAATACCCACTAAGTGTCAGATGTTCTAGGCGCTGTGAATATACCAATGCGTAGGTGGGTTCCTTTCCTTAAGTGGTCCTTGGTCTGACTCACCACAGCTCTACTTGGCCATGATGAACTCACAAAAGGATCAAAGAGCATGCTCAAGGCCAGTATGAGGTCTGGGTGATAAAAGAGCTGAGAAAGATACCGTCAAGTCCACACCCGCCCTGAGCAGACAAGAAGTCTCTAGCAAAGAGTTTATATTATTCCCTAAGTGTAGACGTTTAAATGCAACTCGATTAAGGAATGCAAGGTTTCTACCATTTGCTTTGTTTAAAAGCCAAAGCCCAGTGGAGTATGATTTTAGGTTTGCCCAGATGACTCAGAAGTAGAAGTCTTCCCAGTTGTTCATCTTTGCTCCAGTGGTGGAGGTGGTGGCACTGCATGCCGGTATCACAAGACCACACCAAGTTTCCTGGTATTAATCCTCTATTGGAGGGCATTTCCTGTTAGACGCTCATGCCAGACATATTTTAATAAGGAATTCTGTGACACTGCTTCCTCCAGGAGTTGCTCATTTTATCCTGTGGGTGGTTTTATTTTTGGGAGATGAACAGAAGAGGGAGGGATGCATTTTGCAAAGAATAAATCAGTCGTTTGTGATCAGTTCTGTTTATTACTGCACAGACTAGTAGTTCCTGACAGCTACTGAGAGAAGACATCAAAGAGTTCAATTCCAAAATTTCTTGGTTGCTACTTCTGAGCATAGGTTCCTTACACCAAACCCCATGACCTCCTTGAGGAGGAAAAGGAAAACAGTTTTCTAAGTTGATATCCCTGGCATTTGGGTAGGTGAAAGACAATATGCAAAGCTGTCTTTGAAGCTACCCTTATCTAAGAATAGGGAGTGAACAGCATGAAAATACTGTGCCCTTTGGCTAGTTAAATTAAATCTGTTTTTATAGATGCTTTGCAGAGCAAAAGCAAATGATCATTTACTCTCACATCCTCTTATGACCTGGAATGATGCCTTATGTGGAAACAAGGGGCTCCCATGTCCTACGTAGGAAGCTAAGGAAATCCAAAGGGGGCGCTTCTCGTTTTAGATCCACATGATCCCAGGTTGTTCATCCAAAGATGCATCCAGAAGGAGCAACAGCTTCCTATCTTTCACTTATGTGGATGTCCGTATTGCGGTATCTTTTCTGTTGCCTCTTCTATGTTTGTTAAGCAGATACTGATTTGTGATCCACTTCAAGTCCTCACCGCCGTGCTGTCCTGCAGGAACCATGCTGAAGAAAAGCTCATTTTCCCTAGGCTTCAGCTAACCATGCCTAAGGTCTGAGGACATTTGGTCAAACATATTCAAATATCTTGAAAGGTGAGGCTCGAGGATACAGACTTATGACTTCCAAAGGGCCCATCAGCCCTCAACACTTTACCAGGTTGGCACCTTGCTTCCAAAGATGTTCACAGCTCCCTTCAAGTATGGATGGCAAGTTGTGCATGGACTGCCTGTTAAGTGAGAAACCTGAGCCTGAGCCATCCCTGGTGTCTTGGCCATTACCATTGCTCACAGCAGCGATAGTGAATGGTACCCGAAAGGGAATCATAAGCAGTGGTCATACCTACTAGGATGGCTCAGATTTAGGACTCAAGGAGAGGCTCCTAACTTTCCTGCACCCACACATGGAGGGACTTTGTCTCAGCCAACCAGTACTGACTCCCCTTGGGATCCAAGTGAAGGACAATGAAAAGCAGCACATCAATGTGAAAAGAGCATGAGCTTGGGGGTCACACAGCTCTGGGTTCAAATTCTGGCTCCATACTTACCTTGGGTAAGCCACCTGACCTGTTAGAGTTTCAGTATCCTCATCTGTAAAATGGGGGTGTTTAAACCTAAACACTGCTTCAGAGCAAACATCACCAACAACTAAAATAGTACAGCTAGACTCTGCTCCCAAATCCTCTTTGCTTCTTTCTCCAGAATCTCTCTCATCCCACAAATCATCCCTTGCAAGGACAGTCACAGCATGAAATTATTATTGCTGCTTGACATGTATAATCATTTTTGTACTGCTTCCACTTCTACTTCCACATTTAATTGTGTGATTGACAGGACTAGAAAAGTGAGCCTTTGGCTACCAGTCCAGTTCCTTCTCCATCACCCCACACAGCAACACCACATTCTGTCCACACAGCCTCATTTTCCTTCAAGAGACTACATGGGACCCAAAAGCTCCCAAAGTCTGGATGTGATTCTAGGCAGCTTAGGTATGGAGGGCAGAGATGAGGCACACACACCTGTGAAAAGAAAAATAGGATACTTGAAAATCACAAGAAGAGCTCTTGGCCGCTGTGCAATGCTCCAGCCGAGTGGTTCTCCACTCCAGGAGGACGTTCTGAAGCTGGGAAATGAGATCTGTGCTGTCTTGGAAGCCCACAGCAAAGGAGAGAACATAAGGGTCTTCTTGAGGAGTTCAGCTGCGTGCTTGCAGCCCAGGGCCCCAGTCATTTTGTCTGATTGCCTTCCCCACCTCTTGAGAGAGTCACTGTGTTTTGTCAAAAAGAAAGGAGATTTCCAAATGAGGACTCTCATAGCAAAATATTGATTTTCAGCAGGTGTGGTTTTGAGACAGTTTGTACTGCACGCTGTCTCCAGCTCTCACTGTGCCTCAGACTCTATTGATTCTAGTTGGTTTTGATCCTGCTTTAGCATCCTAGGCAAGCAGAGGTCCCCTGGCCCAAGAAGAGAAAATGAAGGTGTAGTGGCTCATTGGGGTAACATCCCTGCACTACAGCCGTCAACCACTCCAGGGATATGATGCCTCCCACTGCTGAGGACTCTAGCTAAGACACCGGTGTGATTTAGAGCCCTAGAGCATAGGCCCTAGAGCATAGGTTTATCATCATATAGAGAACCACCCTCATCCTCTTTGGAGGAGGTGCCTCTCCACTGCATCCCAAGGTGGGAGTGACCTCTGGTAGTTCTGCTTGTTCATAGTCAACTCAGTCATCTCTGTTGCAGAAAGAGAGAGAGAGAAAGAGGGCAAGAAAGAGATTAAGAGGGAGGGAGAGATGAAGGAAGTGGGAAGGGAAGGAAGAAGATAAGGCAAGACAAAATAAAACAAGACAAGACAAAGCAAGAAAGAGAGAGAGCACATGAGCAAGTGAGCGTGCTTTTTCTCCATCCCCTTAGGAATTTACTCTCAGCAGGGGCTTGGCTTGGCTGATTTTGCCAGTGACTCCCTTGCACTTTGCAGATTCTGAATATACATTTCCCTTAAGACTGGTTGTCTGCAGAATAGGGGAAACAAATCAGCACCCCCATAAATCAGCAGAGGTCACTGCCAAGAGCTTTGTATACTTGCTGTCCCTGGCAGAGATAAACTCATTGCATTTGGGAAATGGCCAAAGACCCTGAGTCCAATCTTAATTCTCATTCCCAGAAAAATCTCAGTTCTCTGTTCACTCACTCCCTGTTTACTGTCTTTGTGTTTCCTAGACAAAGCTGGCAAGGAGGAAAGAACACAGTTCCATAACTGGATCATCAAAGCCTGCATTTTGTTGTTTAGGGGAGGAGTTGCAGGGCAGGAAAGAGTCACAGATCCCTAGACTGTGGAAAAGAGAGGCCCAGGCCAGAGGGAGGCTGAAGCCATGAGGTCTGCACAGGGTGTGAGAGATCTGCAGAGGTTCTCAGATTCTGTATTTCTCAGACCTGCACCTTGGAGCTGCTATTATTGCTGTGGTTGGTTGCTCCCTTGAAGGGTGGTTGAGGCTGTTATAATGGTGGTCAAGGGCTAGCAATGGGATTGGCACGGTGAGACCACCTCACAGGATTCATCCTCCAATAGGTTGTGTTCTTATCCTCTTATATTTCCCCCCACATCCTCACCTTGATGTCTGGCTTTGGAGTTGGCCATATGCCACGGAGAAGATGGGAGTGGTGCCTAAACTGCTCCTCTGACCACATGGGCCTCCTGAGAGTGGACCACCTCTCTCTGCTGCCCTTTCCTCCTTGCCCCTTGATTGTCTTTCTCCTCTGATAGATCAGACTGTGAAGCTGCAAGACCAGACCCTCCCTCCCAGCAATTCCCACAGAATTAGGAGACATATTTCTGTCTGTCTACTCAGATCTTTCCACTTTGGTGAGAATCTTTCTGGTTGGTAGACCACCATTCCCCACTTGTAGCAGGATAGGTCATCCCCGGGTACACCCATTCATACCCTGTGCCTGTACTTCATCTCTGCAGCCCTTAGAAGAATTGGCTAAATGCATCTCTGTGCAAAGTCTATCTTGCCTAGTTGTATCTAAGCTTTATGACATTAGGGACCTATTTGTCTTATTCAGGCTGTTATCTCAGTGTCTGACACAGTGTCCTGGCACCTAGTAAATGCTCAATAACTATTTGTTGAATATTATTTTGATTCAATATTTAGGCATCTGCTTTATCCTGCTGTATTTTGATTGGCAAGTTCTTTCTCTTCATGAACCAGGCTTTTCCTTCCTACAATGAGTCTATAGGAATTAGCTGGATCAGAGGGGAAATTTGTTGCTGAGCCAGAAGAGCTGGCTAGGAGAGGCTTCCTCACTGCTCATGGGGCAGCAGAGGGGTATTGTGAGATATTGATTGGGGATTTCAATTCCTTTGAGAAGTCAGAACAAGAAGCAGGGAATTGTTGCTTTGGAGAAGGGTCTGGAGAGGGTCCAGGCACTATGATAGGCTTTTCCAGATGACTCAGGAGCCACCTGACTCTGTCAGCCAGAAAGAAGCGATGCCTGATACAAGGAGACAATGTGTCATTTTTACTCTGGACTAACATTTGTACCTAAGCTTTAAATGTTAGAATAATTTGGCCGGGTGTGGTGGCTCATGGCTGTAATCCCAGCACTTTGGGAGGCCGAGGCAGGTGAATCACTTGAGGCCAGAGGTTTGAGACCAGCCTGGCCAACATGGTGAAACACTGTCTCTACTAAAAAATATATAAAAATTAGCCAGGTATGGTGGTTCATGCTTGTAATCCCAGCTACTTGGGAGGCTTAGGCAGGAGGATTGCTTGAACCCGTGAGGTGGAGGTTGCAGTGAGCCAAGATCACACCACTGCACTCCAGCCTGGGCAACAGAGTGAAGACTCCATCTCAAAAAAAAAAGGTTAGAACAATTTGAAGAGATGACAAATGAAAGCAAAGACCAATGATACCCCTCAGCCTGGGCTCCGAGACCATTAGGGATGGCTGAGCCAAGATACTCATGCTCCTCTGAGCTGAGTGTAATCCTCATTCTCCTGTGCACAGAGCAGGAATTCGATGCAGTCATAAACCCAAACGAGTATGGAGCCAGTAAACTCGCTGAACATTAAATTCCAACAGGCATTTCAGTGAACATGTATATTCGACTAACATCTGACCCTGTGCTAGACACTATGCATCTGTAAAAGATAAACACATACTGTTCCTGAAGGCACTTAAGAGTGAGCTGGATTTTTGTCTGAAATTTTCAGAAAAACATTTAGTGAAGTATGTTCACGCTAAGTTTGTTAAATCAGAATACGTCTGGACTATCCAAGTAGTCTCAGAACCAGGCCACTATTTCAGGCCGGGCGCAGTGGCTCATGCCTGTAATCCCAGCACTTTGGGAGGCTCAGATGGGCAGATCACTTAAGGCCAGGAGTTTGAGACCAGCCTGGCCAACATGGTGAAACCCCATGTCTACTAAAAATACAAAAATTAGCTGGGTGTGGTGGGGGGTGCCTGTAGTCCCAGCTACTCAGGAGGCTGAGGCACGAGAATCACTTGAACCCAGGAGGCAGAAGTTGCAGTGAACTGAGATCACACCACTGCCTGAGTGACAGCGAGACTTTGGCTCAAAAAAAAAAAACCAAGCCACTGTTTAATTTCATTTGAGTTCTTCCAGTGGGTTTATTCCAATTAGTTGGGTAACTCCCCTGCTTTTGTAAATATGAGGGTATCTCAGGAAGAATGAGTCCCAAAACAAGATTCCTTGGGTTCCAACCAAAGATGAAACCAAGAGGGCCTCACATGTGACCAAGACATTTTCTGCTTTCTACTTTCACTTTCTTTTTATTTTTTAAATCGAGATGTGAAAGTTGTATGTATTTATGGTATACAGCAGGAAATTTTGATATATGTATACATTGTGGAATTGTTAAATCAAGCCATTTAACATATGCATGGCCTCACACACTTATTGTTTACAGTGAGAACACTTAAAATCTACTCTCTTAGCAATTTTCAAGTATGTAATATATTGTTTCTAACTTCAGTCTCTAGTCACCATGATGTTCAAGAGAACTCTTGAACTTATTCTTCCTCTCTAATTAAAATATGGTGTCCTTTGACCAATGTCTCCCCAGTCCTTCCCACTCCCCACCAGCCCCTGGTAGAACTGCCATTCTGCTCTCTGCTTCTGTGAGTGTGATTGTCTTCAATTCCGTATACAGGCACACCTCGTTTTCTTGCGCTTCCCTTTACTATGCTTTATAGATACTGTGTTTTTTACAAATTGAAGGTTTGCAGCAACGTCGCATCAAGTGAGTCTATCAGCACCATTTTTCCAATAACGTGTGCTCACTTTGTGTCTGTGTCACAATTTGGTAATTCTTGCAACATTAAGCTTTTTTATTATGAGTATATTTTTATGGTCATCTGTGATTGGTGATCTTCGATGTTACTGTTGTAATTGCTCTGGGGGTGCCCAACTGCACCTGTATGAGACAATGAACTTAATCAATACGTGTTGTGTGTGTTTGTTTTCTGACTGCTTTACCAACCAGCCATTCCCCCCATCTCTTTCCCTCTCCTTGGGCCTCTCTATTCCCTGAAATGACAACTATATTGAGATTGGGCTAGTTAATAACTCTGCAGTGGTCTGTAAGTAACAGTCACATGTCTCTAACTTTAAATCAAAAACTAGAAATGATTAAGCTTAGTGAGGAAGGCATGTTGAAAGCCAAGGTACACTGAAAGCTAGGCCTCTTGTGCCAAACAGCCAAGGTGTGAATACAAAGTAAAGGTTATTGAAGATTAAACATGCACTCCAGAGAACGCACAAATGATAAGAAAGCAAAGCAACCTTATTGCTGATGTGGAGACAGTTTTGGTGGTCTGAATAGAAGATCCAATCAGACACAACATCCCCTTAAGCCAAAGCCTAATCCAGAGCAAGGACCTACCTTGCTTCAAGTCTGTGAAGGCTGAAAGAGGTGAGGAAGCTGCAGTAGAAAAGTTTGAAGCTAGCAGAGGTTGGTTCAAGTCCATAACATAAAAGTGCAAAGGGAAACAGCAAGTACTGATATAGAAGCTGCAGCACGTTATCCAGAAGATCTAGCTAAGATCATTGATGAAGGCAGCTACACTAAACAACAGATTTGCAGTGTAAACACCCTATATTGGAAGAAGATAAATCTAGGGTTTTCATAGCTAAAGAAGAGAAGTCAATGCCTGGCTTCAAAGCTTCAAAGGACAGGCTGACTCTCTTGCTAGGGGCTAATGCAGCTGGTGACTATAAGTTGACACCAATGCTCATTTACTATTCTGAAAATCCTAAGGCCTCTAAGAATGATGCTGAATCTATTCTGCCTGTGTTCTATAAATGGAACAACAAAGTCTGGATGGCAGCACATCTGTTTGCAGCATGGTTTACTGAATACTTTAAGGCCACTGTTGAGCCCTACTGCTGAGGAAAAAAAATAATATTTCTTTCCAAATATTACTGTTCATTGACAATGCACCAAGCCATCCAAGAGCTCTGATGGAGATGTACAAGGAGATTAATGTTGTTTTCATGACTGCTAGCACAACATCCATGCTGTAGCCTATGGATCAAGAAGTAATTTCAACTTTTCAAGTCTTATCATTTAAGAAATACATTTCCTGAAGCCATAGCTGTCATAGAGAGTGATTCCTCTGATGGATTTGGGCAAAGTAAATCAAAACCTTCTAGAAAGGATTCACCCTTCTGGTTGCCATTAACATTCGTGTTTCATGGAAAGAAGTAAACATATCAACATTAATGGGAGTTTGGAAGAAGTAGATTCCAGCCTTCATGGATGACTTTGAGAAGTTCAAGATCCCAGTGAAGAAAGTAACTGCAGATGTGGTGGAAATAGCAAGAGAACTAGAATTAGAAACAGAGCCTGAACATGTGACTGAATTGCTACAACCTTATGATAAAACTTTAGTGAATGAGGAGTTGCTTCCTATGGAAGAGTAAAGAAAGTGGTTTCTTGAGAATGGAATCTACT
Organism: Colobus angolensis palliatus; assembly: GCF_000951035.1. NCBI lineage: Eukaryota > Metazoa > Chordata > Mammalia > Primates > Cercopithecidae > Colobus > Colobus angolensis. Next base: position 21,680,491 of record NW_012116265.1, on the reverse strand, counting down.
CCTAATGAAGACGCTCTGAACATTGTTGAGATGACAGCAAAGAATTCAGAATATTACATCAACATAGTTGATAAAGCAGCGGCAGAATTTGACAGGATTGATTGTAATTTTGAAAGAAGTTCTACTGTGGGTAAAATGCCATCAAACAGCATCACACCCTACAGAGAAATCCTTTGCGAAAGGAAGAATCAATGGATGTAACAAACTTCATTGCCTTATTTTTAAGAAATTGCCACAGTCACCCCAGTCTTCAACAATCACCACCCTAATCAGTCAGCATCCAACAATATCAAGCGAAGACCCTCCTCCAGCAAAAAGATTAGGACTTACTGAAGGCTCAGATGATCCTTAGTATTTTAACAATAAAGTAATTTTTAATTAAGGTATGTACCTTGTTTTTTTAGACATAATGTTATTGCACACATCGACTCCATATAGTGTAAACATAATTTTTATGTGTACTGGGAAACCAAATATTTCTTATGACTTGCTTTATTGTGGTGGTCTGGAACCAAACCCACAATATCTCCAAGTTCTCCCTACTTAAGTGAAGACACGTGGTATTTTGTCTTTCTGTACCTGAGTTATTTCATTTAACATAATGTTCTCCAGGTTTGTTCATGTTGTCACAAATGATAGGATTTCCTTCTTTGCTAAGGCCAAATAGTATTCCATTATGCCCATATACTGCATTTCCTTTACCCATTTATCTATTCATTGATGGATGCATAGGTTGACTCCATATCTTGGCTACTGTGCTCTTTCTTTTGTGCTGGGTAAGGAGTGAGTCTTGGTGAATCCTTGTCATTGCTCTGGCTTTTTCTGGCCAGACATCTCTAAAATGTGTCCCCCAACTGATGGGAGGTCTCTGCCTCCTCCTTCCATCCCTTCCCTGAAAAGAGCACCAAGGAAGAGGTCCTTAATGACCAGTCCTGCCCCTCAGCTGAGCACTCTCCTCCTCTCTGACCAGCTCTCCATTCCCCTCACCACTAGGGCCTTTGGCTTCGTGGGAAGAACAATGAGCATACATGGGGGAAGATGCTTCCTCCATCAGGACAGCCACTAACTAACGAGCCCACCATCCCCAGTGAAGGCCAACCTCCCTCCTAACACATTCTCTCTTGCAATAGCCAAGCTTTCCTGTGCAGCTGAGCTGAATTCCACTTCAATGGATAAATAATATTTTGTTCACTGACAAGTCCTCTTTTCTAATGGACCAGGATTTTCCTACCCTTGACGAGGACAGATCTGTTTGGAAGGAACCACAAGTTTCTAGGAATTAGCTGGAAATCAGGGGTGAAATTATTGGCCAAGGCCAGAATGTATAACAGATGCCCCTAGGAGCCGAGGAGAAGAGGTGGCACCTTGCTGCAGTACCTACGCCTCCTGGGTGTTAGTTACATATCCTGTGATGTGGTTGCCAAGAACTCCTTCCAAGATGAGGTGGTGGCCCTGAAATGCACAAACTGACCTAATTGCATTATTGCCTGTTTTTTTAAATTAAACTTTTTATTTTGAGATAAGCATTGATTCTGATGCAGTTGTAAGAAATAATGTGCTGCTTACCCAGTTTGTCCCAAAGGGAATATCTTGCAAAACTATAGTGCAATATCACAGCTGTGATATTGACATGGCTACAATCCCCTGATTTTATTCATATTTCCCAATTTTACTTGTGCCCCATGTGTGTATGTGTGCATTAATTCTATACAACTTTATCACATGTGTTAAGACGTGTCAAAATACGGAACCATTCTGTCACCACAAAGATCCTTCCTGTTGCCTTTCATAACCATACCTCCCTCATTCCCTCTCCTCCTTCATCTTTAACCCCAGCAACTACTAATCTGTTCTTTGTCTCTATAATTTGTCATTTCAAGAATGTTACATAAATGAAATAATATGGTTTATAATCTGGAGCTTGGCTTTTTCACTCTTCCTAATTCCCTTGAGATTCATCCAAGTTGTTAGGTAGAAGAACAGTTTGTTCCTCCTCATTGCCGTGTCTGGTTTTAATCATTAAGCACACCAACATGGCACTCAAGCCCAGTTACAAATCCTTTGGGACATGATCCTCAGGGATCTTTTATTCTAATAGAGCCCATATGTTTTGTTTGGTGCTTCTGAG
>NW_012116265.1:21581837-21678308 GCF_000951035.1 Colobus angolensis palliatus | reverse complement strand
GGTACACGCAGACATATCTAGGTTCCTTCATCTCTTTCCCCAAAACAGTGATCAATTGGATTGTAATATTCTTTAGCACTGGTTGACAGCCCTTCCTTGTGTCTCCTTGTCACCTTCCTCCCCAGGAGCACATCTACAAGCTGATGAAGAGTGATAGCTATGCCCGCTTCCTCCGGTCAAATGCTTATCAGGACTTGCTGCTGGCCAAGAAGAAGGTATCTTTGGGAAGGGCAGGCTTGCTCTTCTTAGCACTGTTGACTCTTGCCTGCTGCTTGCTGCTGGTTTGAAATGAGAATATCATCCCTTGGGTTTTATTTATTTCCTTTTTTCTTCTTTCCCTTCTCTATCTGCTCCCATTCTAATGGAAAACAGTTAGAATTGTCACCACCCCAGCCCCACTGCAAGGTCCAGGATGGGGCATCCTGCCTCATCCCTGTTGCCTCTCGCTGCATGTCCTGCCCATGGTGGGGGTGGGTACATAGGGTGACAAAACACCAAGGCCACAGTGGCTCAGCATAGGAAGGCAGGGCTGGCCGTAACACATGTAAAACCCTTAGGACACCGGAGAGAGCCCCTCACTGCAAAGTCCAGCCCGCTCACCTCAGACTTCTCTCCCTGACCAGCCCAGAGAGGAGTATGAGGCCAGGGTTGGGGCAGTTCCCTCACTGGACAGAAAGCCTTGTCAGTTTCAAGAGCACGATCAAGTACCTGAAGTCATCCTGCGGTTTCTCCCTCCTTGACACTCCCTCCTTGACACTCCTTGAAGACATCCTGCGGTTTCTCCCCCTTTCCTCTCCCTCACCTGCCCCACGGTGTTGCCTTTCTCTCTTAACCAAGAAGTAACTGCACCCAGCTCCTTCCTCCTTCTCCTTAGAACTCAGCCATGGTTCCTTGCAGCCCATGGAGTCACGGATTTGGGGCGCAGGGGCCCTCAGCATGCAGGTGAGGGGTGACAGAAGCAGGGATGAACTCAGCTAGATTCCTTGGAAGAGTGGAGGAAGAGCAGGCCAGAGAATAGGGTCCAGAAAGGGAGTGGAGGGCAAGAGAGAGGGCTCCTGGTTTCAGTACACCTGCCCACCCTTTGTGCTTTTCAGTTCTGATCTGAGGCCCATGTGTGGTTAAGTGTGGCTCAACTTGCACCAAACCCCATGATTTCTGTGCCATGGCACTTAGGAGCACATGCAACCCTTTCTTCTCCCTCCTGGCCTCCCGGCCCCAGGTCCTAAGCACGTGGTTGCCCATCACACGCTCTCTGTTGGGCTGCCTCTCAGCCATGCAAGCCTTCTCTCTGTGTGCTGTCACCCTCATGTGCCAGGATCCTGTCTGCGTATCTGGTTGGGACCACACAACTCCAGAGTCCTGGAGAGCATTTATACCCTGCTCTCCTGCCCTTGTGTAGCCCTGGGAAGAGGCCATAGAGTCTGAGAAAGGGAAGAGGACTTCTGGGGCATCTCAATTGTCAGCAGCCCAGCTCTCTGGGTTTCCTGCATCCCTCCCTTCAGGTGTGGCTACTGTGATGGGCATTGTGGAGCCTGGCCTCCTGTCGACTCCCCTGATGGAGGATGTCAATGGAGGGGCTCCTTTGGAGGAGGCTGACGCCCTCACACATGGCTCTAATGCCCATTTTTTCTAAGAACTAGAGGAAAGAAAAGTTACAGGAACTTTTGATAACTCCAGCCCAGATCTCATGGGTGAAGGTCAAAGTAAGTTTTTCTTATTTTCTGTGGCTCAAGACACCTGACCTGATCACAATTTGGTGACTTTCTAAGGCTCTGGCAGTTTGACCAATCTGGGCCTATCTACACAGCTTGAAGAAGAGAAGCTAGAGGCCATTCATTCTCCTTGTGGGTCTGAACACAAAGGAAAAATGCACCCCAAACCCTGCAGATCTGTGTGCAGACCCGGTGGTTGCAGATCCTCCCTTCCAAGAAGAAAACCTCTCAGAGGAGGTCATTCGAGTGAGGAAGGAACTGACAACCTGTCTGGGAAAAGTTCCTTAGAATTATCCTCCCAGCTCCCGGAGTAAGGGATGTTCTTGAGACAGAAAGCCCTTGCAGATACCAACAACATCTCAACACCGAGTTGTTTCCCAAAACAGTGACAAAATGTGCTTCCTCCTTCTATTTCTTCCTGAGAGTCTCCACGTATGGATCTGATTTGTAACTCGGCACTTTCAGGTAGGCCTAGAGTATTCTTCTGATTTCATGGACGGGTTCACCGTATCCAGGTCATAAAAGGTATGTGAGATTTGCAACCTCCAGTGGAGAGAGGGAATATGAATCGGCCTCACTTTTCTGCTGAGAACTGACCTGGACGGAGTCTTGAGGCACAGCCTTCTGATCCTTCATCCCTAATTCAGCCTCTTTTCTAATATTTTCAAAATAAATTGTAGTCACACCGAAGAACCAGGTTCTCAGGGCGTAGGTGAGCTGAGTCCTGAGGGCTACTCTAGGAAACTTCAGTACCAATGATGATGGTTTTCCAGGCAGCTCAATGGCCAGTGCAAGGCAGAGGAGCCCAAGTGAGCCAGACCAGTGGCCACCCTCTGTGAGTCAGAGGACAGGAATGATAGGCCGAGAATGACAGCTGCAGGGCCCAGGACTGGCCTGACTTGAGCCAAGTGTATGCCACCCAGGCTGGCCACAGGGTTCAAGCTGAGTCTTGCCATCCCCAGAATAGACTTGGTACCCAGGGCCAAGCATGAGTCCTTCCATTCCTAGTGCAAGAAGAAAGCCCAGCCCAACTCTGTGGTGGTGTGTCATTTGTGTTTATTTTCCTTCTGCAACCTCTTGTCTGTCTTCCGGCAGCCGGCTGAGCTGACAAGGGGCCCAGCTGCCAAGGAAGCCCCCCGACTTCATCCACACAGGCGGCTGCCTTTGGCCTGTCCCCTCTGCTTTCATCACGGTCCACACACCCACAGACACCAGGCTGCCTCTTCAGCTCCCGCATTTCAGTTATTTGCTGGGTGTATGTGTGTGTCTATGTGAGTGTGTGCACTCTCTGAACTTCTCAGCCTCGGGCTCAGGACCCTGGAATGGGCTCCAGGATACACTAGCAGGTATTTGGGCTGTCATTCTACTCTCCCAGAACCCCTGCAGGTAGGAAATGTGGGGTGAAGGGAAGGTCAGGAGCACCCCATACCTCTCTTCCTCCTGTAGTAGAAGGAGGCTAGGCCTGGAAGGACATTCAAGGGCTTCGCCTCTCCTCACCCCTGTTGTGGGCACCCCAGCTAAGAGTTCCCCACGATGGTTTCTGAGCTTCCTCTAGCCTGTTGTATGTACATCTTGGCAGGTGTTAGGTCACCTTTTGGATACTGAGAAAACATTTTCTGTTTCTCAGAACAATCCCCATGTTATTGTCTTCTGAGACCCAAGACCCTTTGTCCATGGCAAAGGCTATGAGTAGACTCTCCTTGCTCTAAGGACACAGAACGACGGTCACTAGGAAGTCACTGAAATTAGCAATCTTTCTGGCTGCCACTGGGCAGGGGAATCTCAAGAGAGAAAACAGTCCTAAGGCAGATTCATGGATGAGTAAATGACTTCGCTTCCCCAGCAGCCACTTCCTGACGTCCCTCCCACACCCCGCTGGCCCTCAGAGCTAGTCTGTTCTGTGTCAGGACTTGGGGCCCCCACCACCAGGACTCCTGCCTGTGGGCACAGCAGGTTGAAAGCAGCAAGCAAGCTGCTCAAACCCACCGACTGTGGTGCTGTGCAAAGTCGTGATGATTCTGATCCAAGCTCCGCAAGCACAATTCATGGCCCCTGGAGAAGCAAAGCCCCCTCTCTGCTCACTGCTCCAAGGAGGTGGCACCATTTCTCATGGGCTTCTGTCTTCTGTCTCTCCCACTGACTCTTCTAACAGCTCTGGCTGCTTCTCTTTTCCCATTTTTCACCCCATTTTGCTTTGGTTTTTGTTATTCTTTAGCTGCGGCTGCTGCTGTTTGGAAACCACGTGTAAGCTGAAGATTTTTTTTTTCTGTATTTTTCTCCCTACCTTTTTTTTTGTTTTTTTGTTTTTTCCTAAAGCCAGAAAGTGAGCAAGGTCGTAGAACTTCCCTAGAAAAGTTCACTCGCAGTGTGGTAAGTTCAGTCGGTTTTCTTCCCTCAACTTTTCTTTTGATTTTGGTTTTGGTTTTTTCTTTCTTCTTTCTTTCTTTTTTTCCCCCTTTGGTTGTTGTTTCCTTTGGGGTGGGAGGGAGTCCAATGCTTTCTCCCTCGACTCAGCCCTTTTCTTTTCTTTTGCGAGTGTCTGCAGCTTCTCTTCTAGGGATGAAAATGCAAAAAGAGCAAGCGGCTCCCTCTGCAGAAGGTGCACACTTGATTGCCCAGCCTCGGGCCTGGGCATTTGATCTTCTGTTTAGGCCTTTGAAGAGGAGGGAGTCTGCTGCCCTCGGGGCTGTGCGGTTTGTGCATCTTCTGCAGCAGCCCAGGGAGAAGCCATCGAACTATACCGTGAAATAAATTGGCTCAGAACCGTAGCTCATCGAAAAAAAAAAAAAAGCCAAATTTCCCTCTGTGAACCCTGGCAGTCACGCCGGTGTAGGTCGTGAGCTAATGTTGCTGTGTAGGTGGCTTTTGCTGTGTGCAGAAAGCGGCCGTGCTGCATGGGTCCTGGTGATGTGGCCTAGCTGGCGTGTGTGTTAGTCGCCTCTGCATGAATCCCTTCCAGCCCCCATCAGCCTCATGTGCACAGTGTGACAGGGAGAGGAGGGAAGTAGCTGAATCCCTGCGGCGTCCTGGGTACTCCCCCCGGCGGGGGAGGGAGCAAGGTCCTACTGGCCTCCTCAGGCCTTGATTCTGACAGGCTGGGTAAAGATGGGCTTCAGATTCCTACAGGTTCATGGTATGCCCCATCTAGAGACTGATAGAGCTCCCCACAGTGGCACATAAAGACAGCCGTGGCAACAGGCGGGAGTGGGGAGTCCGTGGCTCTTCCCTGGGGTGCATGACTGAGAATCTCGACCATGGTTTGTAGAACAACACAGGCCAATCCCCTCTTTCGATGCTGGTCGCCCCAAGATTTGAATGTCAAGCTCAGTGCACAAGAAATACTCAATCCCACTGAATCGTGGGGCCGTCCTATAACATGAACATCAAACCAGAGGGAACCAAGACAGCAACCAGGGAGCAGGGGTCCCACGCAGGGAACAGGCCACATTCCCTTCCCAAAGGGTGGCAGCCCACTGATACTGACTTGCCTTTGTTCCACCTCTGTTGAAGAGGAAAATCCTTGTAAAACCTGACTACTGTGTGACTGGTATACATATTTCATCCTTTCAAGAAAAAGTCTAAGGATCCTGGGTTGAAAGCAACTAGTCATTTATCTGTCATAGCTAGATGCATTTTAAGTGCATTTAAACATTATCTTGAATTTGCTACATGTAAACATCAAATAACTCTAGTAGGTGGCAATTAAGCGTTAGTATTTATCCCTTCCATTCCTCAGTCTTCCCTCTCTGTGGCCTTTCCTCATGAGAAATCAGAATGTGCAGAACACAAGGCCTGTGGGTGCCTCGTCTGTCTTCATGGCTGGTTTGCCATGGTCATGTGGCTCCGCACACTAAGAAGCTGTCAAGGGCTGTCAGAGGCAAGGCCTCTGGGACTTCCTTTGCTCCACGATGGCCTGAGAGAAGGTAGTGGGATCCCATCTCTCTCTGTCTCTTTTGAGGCCTGGTTACTATGTGGGTAGAGGATGTTTAGGGATTTTGCTGACAAGCCAAGAGTGCCTGTGACTCTCAGGTACAAACTGTAAGCAGAGCCTTGACAGCCCCCCGGAAGCTCTTCAGGGTGACCGTGCAGGCCGCGGGTGTGAGAGATGAAGCCTGGTACTTGGACAAAACGTCCAGACATCTTCAGGCTGTTTTTCAAGAGAAGTGAGTATCAGGAAAGGCAAGAATGGTCTCGCCGAAGCTCTGTGAGGAGCGTTTATTGATTTCCCTTCATCCCAGAAGTGGTGTTGGCTTGGGGGTTCTCCAAGGTCTGTTAGCAAAGCATTTGGAACAAGAAACCACCATGACACCCCTAAGTGTCTGAAGTGCACACATGGGAGAGCTTCCAGAGAGAGTGTCAGGGCGAGCTGAAGGCGAAAAGTATCCTAAGCTCCTGAGGGTATGGATAAAAGGCCCAAACTGAAAAAAAAAAAAAAAAAAACCTGAGTTCCTAAATTCTTGCTGTTCTTTTATGAATAAGAGACTGTAATAGGTGATGCATTCAGAATTTGGGGTTAAAAAAAAAAAAAAAAAAACCTGAGTTCCTAAATTCTTGCTGTTCTTTTATGAATAAGAGACTGTAATAGGTGATGCATTCAGAATTTGGGGTTCCAGTGGTAGAGATGTATTGCCATCCATCCATGCTCCTCGTGCTCTTGGGGTGACACCATACCCCCACAAGATGTGGCTAAGTTTGGGGATATGGTCCATGGCTATAGAAGTTTGGGGATATGACCCATGTGTTGGCTCTCAGATTACTTAAGGCTGGAACCCAGGAATCTGGTCTCAACAGCCCAGTGGTCTCATCAAACAGAACTAACTGACCAACCACTATGCTTTGCAATTTGATAGCCATTCTCTGAATACCATATGCATTAAGTACTTGATTTCTCTAAGAGAAGATCTATGTGAATGTTTTATCTGCTGTATACTGCAAACTATAAAACTAAATGGAGGGCTAGTTCAATAGCATTCCCGTGTTGCTGGGAAAGATGTGTAGAACATGACCCACGTCATGGGGCTAATAATGGAATCAGGGAGTGAAGCGGGGCAGCTCATGGACCAAGAACCAAAGACATGAGGCCAATTGCCATTTAGGATTAATTGATGGCAAAAAAAAAAAAAAAAAAATTGATCCAGTTGATTGGATAGCTCATTCAGCTGGAGGCTTGTCAAGGCTGACTCTGAATTCAGAATTTCTCCCCAGAACACGCCAATGTCCTTTCTTTTCTTGGTAGAAGAGAAGCACTTGGAAAAAACAAATTGTTCTTTCCAAGTCTTATGTCATGCCATGACATAGAGGGATTATCTGTTAAGACCACCCATGCCTCCTTTTCCATGAGATCCTAAGGAGACGTTTAATATCGTTCATGGAAGCTTTTAGGGCCATGTGAGTCTGGGTGCCGAAGGGGCCTGGCACTCCCCAGTCAGTAGAGAAAGTGCTGTGTGAGCTTCTCTTTCCAATGCAAGCTTCATTCCAGGTCACTCAGGACTTGGATATACAAAGCAAATGTCTGGGGATGCTGTACTAAGCATTCTGTCATTTTGCAGACTGAGACCACAAACCTTGCTTATTTGATAAGGTAGGCCCAGGTTCTGAACTAAACAGGACTAAAGTCCACAGCAGGATGCAACTAGCCTACAATGCACATTCATCCAAAATGGAAAACAAGACTCCCTCTGGTGGGCCCAGCCCCACAGATGCCCAGCTGGCCAGGCACACAGTCTGGGTTTCAGCCCCTGTTGATCCTCACCTGCCCTTGTGCAGTGAATAACCCACACCACTGTACATGACTGCCCTTGTCCAAGGAGCCTCAGTTTCAGAAAGAGCTATAACACATAGCAGCTTCTCCAGGGCCCCCCATACATGGCCTCAGATCATGTGATTTGGAGCCTGTCTCTGCCTAATCCTGCTCACGGGGAAGCTTCCTTTCACAGTGGCTGTCACATATGAAAACCACAGTAGGAGAACTCTGGCTAGTCACTGTGGGTTGCCTTTGCTTCACCTTCCAGCTCCCCTTCAGATTCTTTGGTGGGAAGTCTCAATCGTTAACTGACCAAGGAGAGGAGGTACCTTCTCTCACTGAAGGCTCTTTCCTGTTGCTTGGTGATGACCAGCCTGCCACTCTCTGCTGTCTTCCTGGTTTTGCAGTTGACAGAGGACAATGGGAGCATGAAGGTGGCCAGAGCTAAAACGTTCACCCTCCCACTGCTTCTTGAGACAGAGTCTCACTCTCCCAGGTTGGAGTGCAGTGGCGCAATGTTGGCTCACTGCAACCTCCACCTCCTGGGTTAAAGCAATTCTCCTGCCTCAGCCTCCTGAGTAGCTGGGATTACAGGCACACGCCACCACGCCCAGCTAATTTTTGTACTTTTAGTAGAGACGGGGTTTCACCATATTGGTCAGGCTGGTCTCAAACTCCTGACTTCAAGTGATCTACCTGCCTCGGCCTCCCAAAGTGCTGGGATTACAGGCGTGAGCCACCACGCTTGGCCCCCTGATCTCTCTTAAGTGTGCTTGTTCCTTCAGCTTCCACAGAGTCTACCACAGTGGGGTGGGGGCCTCACCACAGAGGGCCTGGCTCTGACACAGAGGACCAGGAGCATGCGTGGGAGGGAGAGGGGGAGAGAGGAAAAGGGGCACTTAGCTAAGCCACAGGAGCAGCTCCTTTTTTGAGATACTGGCTGAAGCCGTCTGGTGAGAACTCCAACCTGGAGAGGAGAAGCTGGAGAAAGTCCTTTGCTCCTCATGTCTAGTTCCACAGAAAAATCCACAGAGGGTGATAGCACTGAAGTTAGGAGAAAATGGCAACCCCGAGTGAGGCTGGTGTCGGCCGCCCTGGGTACCTTTGGGCACTCAGTTGAAACCTCACCTGCCCTCTTAAGAGTTTCATCAGCTCCAGCCTTGGGCTCCAAAGATAGAAAATGGGGTTGCTGGTGCCAGAGCAAGCACTGGAGGCTACGGAGGAGAGGGGAGAGGAGGACCAGGCGTTCATCCACCTCCTAAGAGAGCATCGAAGTTTAGCTTTGCCAAGGTGCTCCTTGGAATTGCAGCAGGAAGGGCCGGAAGCTGCAGAAGGCTTGGCACGTGATGGGTGGCATCTCCGCGACAGGCTTTCCTGTCCTGCCTGCCAAGGAATGCAGCAGGCAAGTCAGATGGGGAGCGGGAAGCTCTGGGAGCCAGCTGCCACTCAGCCTCCCTCACCCCCTCCTACCCTCCCCCTCTCTTCCTTCCCCTGCCAAAAGCCAAGGAGAGCTAATGAGAGCCAAGAAGTCAACAGCTCAACCACCCCCCTCCAGGCAGCTCTGCAGAGAGAAACCCCCAGCTCCAGGCCCAGGTGCTGACCGGAAGTGGAGGGCTGAGGCTCTTGGCAGGGGAGGGAGAAGGCAGACAACCAGGGCAGTCAGCCAACCGGCAGAAGCAGCTCCTGCCCCTGGGAGGACGATGCTGTTTTCCCCTCCTCCTCCAGGTTTCATGGGGAACAGCCTTGCACCCTGGTGGAATGAGTTCCCAAATACCTAGACTCAGCAGAGTCCCCAGAGGGCTTTGACCTCAATTGAAATCTTTCCATGCCTCTGGCAAAGACCAGTTGGCTAAAAATCTTTCCAAAGGGTTAGTTTTTATTGCAAACAGTCCTTGGACTCCTTTGGGACCACTGGGTCACAAACGTTAGTGCCAGCCTCTCCCATCTCAGAGCGCTGAGATCCAGCTGCAGTGAAACCCTGGCCCTGGCTGGAGCTGGAGGGAGACTTCCATCGAAGTGTTTGGGAAGGAAAGCACGGAAACCTGCCTCTCTCCAGCAGCAAGTGCATGTCCTGGGACTCTGAGACACTTCAGCAGCCTCCCTGCAGACTGGCTCCTGCTTCCAGCCTCAGCTTGCTAGCTGTGTGACCTCAAGCAAATCACTAGCCCTCTCTGAGCCCTGGTTTTCTCCTCTGAAGTGACCTGGACTAGGTCATCTCGGTGGTCCCTTCCAGCTAGGGGTGTTCTGCGGGTCTGTGCTTCCCTCTGTCCTGAGATTTCTGAGTGAGTTATGTGACACATTCCTTAGAATGGGAGAGGAGCTGCCTTCCTGCCCAGTTAGTTACCTGATTCAGAAGTGCCTGCCAGCCTGTGAGGCTGGGAAATAAACCATGGATAGAGTTGAGTTGGGTGTATTTACAAAGCCTGGACATGCACTGGCAGGAGAACTGAGTGCCCTGGGCTCCCCACACCTACACCATAGGCCCTGCTCAGTTATTCAGGGTTCACTCATCCATGGTGAGTCACTGGAGGGTCAGGGAGGACTCACAGAGAACAGGGTGAGTGCCCTGCACCCTTCAGGCTTGCCAGTTCTGTAGTCCCCACCCTTCTGGTCTGGATGCCCAGCTGTGTGTGTGTCAGGTGGGGTCAGCTGGACAGAAAGGTGGACACCAGGGTTGGTGTTGCCACATCACTGCATGCACTGTGGGGTCTCAGGGTCCTTATGGATATAGGAAGGGATGAAATGTGAGCACTTGGGAATCTCAGCACACGCTGCTGCTCACCTGCTACCAGGCTTTCTGGTTCTCTAGGGAACCCTGGGCCAGCTTGTCACTGTCCTCTTTTAGAGATGGGAAATAAGAGTATGAGGGACAGTGTTATCCTGTTTACAATCAGTGGTGAAGTCTGTGGTTAAGACCAGGTTACAGCTCCTCTATGCTTCGCTTTTTATCTTGGCTCTGTGTGAAATTAGGAAAAGTGTATTTACTGTTATAGTTTTGTAGCTGGAAAATGAAAATATAAAAGTCTAGTTTTTATAAACTATAAAATGTAAAACAACAGGCTCAGCATGGCTGGTGGGTGCAGAGAAGACACAGTGACAAAGTGGCTCCTCATGGGGTTGACAGGGAGGAGTCTTGAGACTTTTATCAAAAAGGGCCACAAGTTGGTTGTCAGTTTTGAGACACTGGGCCCTAGACCCTGACATTTCCCTTGGAAGGAGGAACCCCCAGCTGTTCCCGCTGATGGTCCAACCTGTCTGCCAAAAGCAGCCAAAATGCCCTCCCCACGGAGTGCCCACTTGGAGAAAAACCCCACTGGTGACTCACCTTATGGATATGTGGGGCAATCAGGGCCCGGTGGGGGCAGCTGCCTCTGGCTTTCGCTGGCCGGCCCTCCCTCACCCCCCACCCAGGCCCTCTCCTGCCTTCCCCAGACCCCAATGTGCCAAGCAGTCAAGTGAAAATCAAATCCTCTGAGGCAGAAAGACACAGCTGTGTGTTTACAGCCACTGATTCAGATCCAAATCGCGTACCCTGCCAGTCTCTAGCAAGGCAGGCTGGGGGCAAAGTGTGTGGATGCCAAGCAGGGATCTATTTTGGGAGGTGACCTGCAGGCGTTCTCCATGGCGGTGCCTTCCTCCCACCCCCTCTCAGGAAAGGCGTTCTCGCTTTACAAGCGGCTGATGGGGTTGTGGGGTCTTGGCGTGCTGCTTGTCACTTGTGCAGTCAGACCCCAGTGCCATCCTCGTGCAGCCACGTGGGAACTGTGTGGGCTCCCACCTGCCTGGTGAGAAGGCAGAGAGTGGAGTGCAGGGCCCCCCACAGGATAAACAGCGGGAAGGCCGACCACTCAGAAGACAGGATGCCCGCCTCTGCCTAGGACAGAGTCTGCCTCAGTCCTGTCCAGGGAGCAGTGGCAGTGCAGCAGAAGGGCCCAGAGAGAGAGCATCCAATGGCAGGTGTCTGACAAGGGGACAGCATTGCCAATGTCAAGGTCAAGGAGAGGAGACCCAACTCTGCCTGTGGTCCAGACTGGAAAGTTCAAAGAGAAGTCAGAGAGCTTCAAATCTGAGAACCTCACAGGCTAAGAAGTAAGAACCCCCCACCAACCCGCCACCATGGAAGTCCCCCCAAAACGAGCTCCTGGTGGAAGCAACTGGAGATGCTTCCCCTTTTGAAAATAGTGAATGAGTGTCCCTGGTTTGAGTTACTAGGAAAGCATGGCATTTTGGAAGGAGGCCAGGATACCTGTCCATAGGTAGGAATAACCTGTAAGATGTTGCCTTCCCAGCCAGGTTCGGTGGCTCACGCCTGTAATCCCAGCACTTTGGTAGGCCGAGGCGGGGCAGATCACAAGGTTGGGAGATTGAGACCATCCTGGCTAATATGGTGAAACCCCATCTCTACTAAAAGTACGAAAAATTAGCCTGGCATGGTGGCGGGTGCCTGTAGTCCCAGCTACTCAGGAGGCTAAGGCAGGAGACTGGCGTGAACCCCAGAGGCAGAGCTTGCAGTGAGCCAAGATCGTGCCACTGCACTCCAGCCTGGGTGACAGAGCGAGACTCTGTCTCAAAAAAAAAAAAAAACAAAATGTTCTCCCGCAGTGTGGCTAAATGGGACACTATAGCAGGCGGGGAGGGGTGCTTAGAAGGACTGAGAGCAGTGGGATGTTTAGTTTTGTCATGTCTGCTGAAAGGTGGATGAGAAAGATCCTTGGGTATTTGCTTAGTGGCTTCCCAATGCGTGGGAAGGTGAGACGGGGTTGGAAGCATGGAGCCACCCCAGCAATGGCAGGGCCCACAGGGCAGCGGTTCTTCCATGGCCCCTAATCATGGCCACATCCTCTCAGCCTGAGCAACAGCACCATGGCCACAAATGGGAATGGGCCTTATTGGTGTAATATTTGGCAGATTCTCTCCACACCCCCCCATGGCAGTCTGGCTTACCGTAGAAGGGTTACCTTAAAAAACACATTCCCCGCTCCAGAAAATACTCATATGTGGCCTGTTAGCAGCACAATAAGGTTGAAAGCAAAGTCCATTCCTTCCTCCACGCCCCTGCTCACCTCCACTTCCCTGTTTGCCCCTATGTAGGTGAAGTGAGTATATTCGGCACCTTCACGACAGGTGAGAGGGTGTATTAATCTGTCTACGTCCTCTGGAAAGGCAGTCTCTGAGGGGGCCACGAGGGTGCAGCCATGGCCCATCCAATATCCTTTATGATGACTTGGATGAAGAGACAAACATTCCAACCACATTCAAAGATCCAGACCTGCAAAGTGTGGCTCATCTGGTAGATAATGGAATTATATTTGGAAAGCATCTCCTGCAGGATGACGGGTCAAAAACAGCGTTTTACCAGATATTTGTGTTTTTTTTTTTTTTTAAATTCGGTTTCCCAACTACAGGATGGCATTTGTAGCCTTTCCTAAAAATCAAGTGGGGAAAAAAAAAAAAGTTCTTGGGTTGTAATTGACTCCAAGCCTAGTGTAAGCAAGTGCAGAAGGCAGCTGCTTTCCAAAGGCAGCTTTAGGCTCTGTAACAAAAGTGGGATGGCCAGAGAAAGGAAAAGTGTTCCATTGCTTTTTGTTGCTCTAAGCAATATGAAGTCTTGGTTCTAAGCCCCCACATTATCTGCAACTTGAACATCTAGCGACCATTCAGAGAGAAGAACCTAGAGAGAGAAGGTGACCCTGGAGGCCATGTCGGAAGAGGCTGGAGTAAAAATGTCTAGCCTTCCAGCACACTTGATGGCCACCTGAGCTCTCTTTGCATTTGTCTTCAAGAGTGGACACTTCTGGATTGCTCCAGAGAGCAAAGCTAGAACAAATGGCTGGAAGATAGAAGATATTAAAAACATTCTAACAATAACAAAATACTCCAACAACAGACTATGTCCGCTCCAAGGGCCACGAGCTCCCTACCTAGGCGTTTAGAAGCTGAATGTCCAAGGGCAGTGCAGAGTAGGTTTCTACACCGGATCCCATGATCTTTTGCAACCGGAATTCTATGCTACCCCAAATACTTGTTAAATGGATCTGACTGCATTTCACTCTGTGGTTTATAAATAAGTCGTGGAAAAGGAGAATGAATTATAGGGAGGGAGTTTGCTGAGATCGGAGGAGAGGGATCCGAAAGACTCAGACTAGATTCTACCTTGAGGGAGAAAAAGCCACAGGATGACACACTCAAAGCAAGGGAAACTGTCAGGAAGGTGAATTACTGCTCTTCATATGTCATCCTTGCCTTTTTTTTTTTTTTTTTTTTTTTTTGTCATTTGCTGCCACAGCAGCTGAGCTCTGGGCAACAGGGCTCTCTCCCCCGAATGTCTGAAAGGAGGTCAGCAAGTGGAGGACATAGGCACTCGCTGGCACAGGGCACTGGCAACCGTTGTGCAGTGAGCCCCAGCACAGCCAGGGTGGCCATGTGCGTGGGACATCCTGGCCTGAGGTTGAAGACAGCTCATCCTGTCATAGTTCCCATCCGGAAAGGGTGTTTTGTTGAAAGCAAAAAGGATCATAAAGTCACTTGCCTTTTACCCAATGCCAGTTCCAGATTCCAGGAAAATGAGCTGACATCAAAAACACCTCAGCCGGCCAGGCACGGTGGCTCACATCTGTAATCCCAGCACTTTGGGAGGCTGAGACAGGCAGATCACCTGAGGTCAGGAGTTCAAGACCAGCCTGGCCAGCATGGTGAAACCCCGTCTCTACTAAAAATACAAAAACGAGCCGGGTATGGTGGTGCATGCCTGTAATCCCAGCTACTCAGGAGGCTGAGGCAGGAGAATCACTAGAACCAGGGAGGTGGAGGTTGCAGTAAGTCAGGCTTGCACCACCTCACTCCAGCCTGGGCGACAGAGCGAAACTCCATCCCCCCCGCGAAAAAAACAAAAACAAACAAACAAAAAACCACCTCAGCCTAGCCAAGAGCAGGGCATACCCCCAGAGGTCTCAGACTGAGGAGAAACTGCGCCCCCACCCTGGCCTCCCTCCTCTGGGGCGCTGCCGAGGGGACCTGTCCTCAGCCTAGCTCAGGGAAAGGGAAGGGTTCCCATGTCACATTCTTTCCAGCTGTCCTAAGAACCACCCCGATTGCCAGTGACTCTCCCTCCTCTCTTGGGCTTCACCAGGGCTGCTTTCAACTCATCGTGGGATTGTGTAATCATGGTGATTACAGCTTGTGACTTTTTTCCTCTGTTCATCTTTTGCTTTCAAATTCTTTGAGGCCTCTCATTAAACATGGCGATCCTGGTAAAGTCAGCAAAGTTTTAATAAGACACTTTTTACAGCTAAAGAAAGCCCAGTCAGGGTTGATTGCTACTATGTTCTCTGAGATACTCCATTAAAACTCTATGAGGCACAGTTGGTGCCTGGGTATGAGAGGTGGGGGAGAAGGAGGGCAGGGAGGCAGAGCAGACCTGTACTCAGTGACAGGGCTGGAGAACCATTCCACACCATGCCCCTGGCCTTTTTCGTTTGCACCAAGCACCAAGTGCATCTGAGCCCCCATGCCTAATAGGAAAAGGCAGACTGTCAAGCAAGGACCGAAAGCCTGGCCTTAACATCGTAGCACATTACACTGGGAAATGGAGATGGAGCATCCAAGACAACACTCAACCCAACCTTGTAATCTGCAGCAAAAGTAGTGGGGGAATTCTGATACACGCTCTGTCCTGATTAATACTGGAAGGTTCTGAGGCATCCATAATGCTAAATAATTAACGGAGACAATCACTAGCCTTTGTGAGTCATCACAATCCGGTGATCTTACACCTGATGGAGGTTTCCTTGGTAATGATTCAGCTTCACATCTCATTCTTGGCTAGCCTTTAATCATGGCCTGCTTGCTTTCTTTTTATTGTTGTTGTTTTGATTTGGTTTGGTTTTTGGTGGGTTTTTGTTTGTTTGTTTGTTTGTTTTTGAGACAGAGCCTCACTTTGTTGCCCAGGCTGAGTGCAGTGGCACGATCTCAGCTCACTGCAACCTCCACCGCCCAGGTTTAAGCGATTCTCCTGCCTCGGCCTCCTGAGTAGCTGGAATTGCAGGTCTGCACCATCACATTCAGCTGATTTTTATACTCTTCGTAGAGACGGAGTTTCACCATGTTGGCCAGGCTGGTCTTGAACTCCTGGCCTCAAGTATCTGCCCACCTCGGCCTTCCAAAGTGCTGGAGTTACAGGTGTGAGCCACCGTGCCCAGCTCGTAGCTTTCTTGAATAGTTATCAGAGCTGTAGGACTTCATGAGAAGGACCATCAGGGAGTGTGGGTTGTGTGTGTGAGCCCCGTGACCCACCCTTCAGCAGGTTCATCCAGGTTCCCCTCATTTCTATATTCCCTGGGGACTGCACAGATGACCGCACAGTGAAGTGCATCTTGCTATAGCAGGACTGCGTTTCTGAGAGGCCCCTGATTGGCTGCTCGTGGCTGACAGGCCCACACCAACCAGACTGCCTTTTACCCTGCAGGTAGCCAGTTACCTCACTACCTGTGTCTCAACAGAGCAAGGAGCTGGATTGTGACTGAGCAGCACCAACCACCTGGAGTTACATGTCAAAAACCTGGCAGGGACATTTCCCCCAACTGCATTCCCATCCACTACTGAAGGTGACCTGCTTGTGTGACCCCTTGAGAACAATGTCCCTTTAGTACCCACTAAAATGCAGAGAAGTAAGCTAAGTTCGAGACAGGCAACTCCAGCTGAATCCCTTTTTCTCCACCTGCCATTATACGACCCTGTCATTATACATTATACGATATTATACGATGCAAGTCACTTGCGTGTCCGATGGGTACAACAAAGCCCACTGCACAGGGTAGATGTTGGCATTCAGTGAGGATGTGATAGCAAGACCTGCCATTTATTAGGAGCTCACACTCACAGTGTTGTACTGTGTCATGCTGGCTTTGCCTGGGGTGGACTTTGGTTCTACTTCAGCCCCATCACTTAGCTATTTGAATTGCACAGCTTCTCTAAGCCTCAGTTTCCTCATCCATAAAACGGAGATAAGAGTAAATAATTAAGAGTAAAATGCATAACGTCCTTAGCACACTGTGTGCAGTGCGTGTGCTTAACAGGTATAGTTCTTAGAATTAGTTTCATCATTATGATATTATTTGCAGCTCATATTTAGCTCTGCACCTATTATTTAATTTCCAACAATATTCTGCACGATAGACATCATTGTATGTATTTTGTGGTTGAGGGTGGATACATGGGTATCTCCTATATGACAGTCTGTACAAAGTGCATTTATTACAGAGATCAGCTCATGGTAACTACTCAATAAATGGCAGCTATTATTGTTGGCTTATTTTTAAAGTCAACTCAGAGAATTAGTTTCTCTGCATTTCCTGGAAATGAAGGGACTGTGGTGCCCAGAAGGCCGGCTTCTGTTCTGTGGTTGATTTCCTGGGGCCCCTAAGCACTTCCCGGGAAGCTGTGGGAGCTGGGGGGCTTGTCAGCCTGTGAGGTGCTGGGAAGTGGGGAGGGCCACCAGGCAAATGGTGCACGTGTTGTGGGGATCTGGCATTTGGCCCCCTACTGAGGTGCAGGACCCAAAGATGCCTCCCGCTACCAGACACAGATGAGGAATGGGTCTACCCATGATAAGAAGATGAAATCCACTCCTCCAAATGTAGCCCTCCACATGACAGAAACACTCACCTCTCAGCTGTATGCTTGCCTGGAGCCACCCTGAGCAATGCAACCTCAACAAGTCCAGTTGCTCTGCCAGTCTGAAAAACAGAGGTTTCTATTTTTAATCACTTATTCCAAAGCTAGGTAGTGGAGGAGTCAGAAGCACGTGGCAGGGGATGCTTTGAAATTCCTTGATAAACCAGACCCCTGGGGTGGGCACTCCTACTGCTTATAGTACCAACAGAAACAGAAGTGGAGAAGTTATTTCCACTGAGGTCAATGAATGGTTTTTTCATGAGGGAGAACTCCGTTTTTATACATGTATTTTAAGGTGAATGCTTTAAGTTTGCAGTATTTGTCAGAGTGGCATCTTAGGAGCTGATATAAAACTCCACAGCCAAACAAGCGATTGCCTATACACCTTGCATGAGATGCTTCTGTAAGTGCCTGTGGTCTAAACATGCACATGAATGCATGCACAGGTGTATGCACATGTGCACAGGTGTAGACACAGGTGCATGTGCTGCCTGCCTGATGTTCGCCTCCGTATTCAGTGTGTGGTATGCATATAACCATAAGCTGCAAACCTGCAAGTGTATCTGTCGCATGGATTGCATGCCCTCTGCAGCTGTGTGTGTGTCTGGGCAGGGGCTCCTCTAAAGCCACAGGTCTTCACAGTTTCAGCTGGATAAGTTATTCTTCACTTCCCTTCCTAAAAACACAATTGCCTAGTGCTGCTGGCGCAGAGTCAGAATGGCCGCTGCATTTCACCCCCGAGGTGGCTTCCTTCCAGCAGTGGGTGAGTGATCCCGGCGTTCGCACGCTCTCTAACCTGTGGGATCCTTCTGCACAGAAGGTGGTCCAAAATCCAAAAGAGATGATCTGTTTGTCCATGACCTCATCTCTGCCTGCCACTCCTGTTCTCATGCCCCGGTTCCAGGGACAGTTGGCAACACCCATTTCTTGGTGTCTCTGTTTTTTCTGCCCATTTTTTGTACCCACAGTTTGTCTCTCCAAAGAAACAAGGAGCTGAGGGGTCCAGAAATGATGATGAGATGAGTCCCTTGTCCCAGAGGCCATGTGTAGATAACATCCTTAGATATTGACCCAGTAACTCTCTTCTCCTGGTCCCATTCCCTAGCAGAACAGGGAATACCCACTACCTTTGAAGATGCTTCTAAATCAAATAGCAGCATCCTTAGGTTTCATTTCCTGGTGAAAGCTTCCATAACTCTTCCTCTATGGGCCTGGGGCCAAAGCCTGCAGGAAATATAGCAATCTCACATTTCTACACACTACCCCATCAGGGGAGAAGAAAGCTGGGAAACTGCCCATCCCCTGTCCCATGGGGACCAAAAGCATCTCAGCAACACATGAAAAGAGCCTGTGGGGAAATAAGGTTCCCTGTAGCTAAGAATTCCAATGACCTAAGTTTCTGTCCAGGTATCTCCTGGAAACGCTGCTTAGTCTGTTCCCTGCTGTACTTTTTCGGGTTAGGAATGCATGTCTGATAAGTGCCTGCTGAATTGCATTCCTGATAGTGGAGAAGAAAGAGAAATGAGTCGGCCCTCTTTGCATATGCATCCAAACGGACATGGATATTCAACGAAGTGTTATGCTTTTGTGGGGGGATAAGAGGTCAGCAATTCTAGGCTCTGCCTTTTCAGCTGGCTAAACCAAGGACCCCAACACATGTACATGTTTTGGGTGAACACATTTGCAAGAGATGATAAGTGTCCTTAGGAAGATAGAGTCAGAGTCCTCATAGATCCTCAGGAGAATCACATACTGCCAAGCAAATAACTTTCTCTTGCCGCTTTGTCCACAATATCAAGTAACTAAGCTACAGCTTCACTGTCTCCCACAGTCATAGTCAAGAGTTATTTGAATTTCCTAGTTGGAAAAAAGTAGCATCAACTTGTTGCCAATAGCAACACAGCCATGTCCCTGTTTCCTAGAGCCTTTTGGTCTTTGCCTAATTTGGAGTGAAGCAGAGCTTAGATGCCAGAGTCCATTTGGGAAGGAGGAGGAGAAGAGGAACAGGCGGGCATTAAGTGGGTCACAGGAAGGCATGCCACCGAGAGGCCTTATAGACAGAATGCCCCCCTCATTCCACTCCTGAAGCCACCAAGAATTTCCTGCAAGCTGAGAGTAGAAAGAGCAGCAGGTTGCTCAGTCAGATGAGAGGAGGGAGAGGAGAGAGAGCTGGTGTGAAAAGGGGGCATTTCCACCACACAGGGATGCAGATAAGCAGGAAAAATGGAAATGCACAACTTGGATGCAAGACCGGGGAGTCCGGGCCTGGCATTCTGCCATTCACATCGGGCTCAGCTGCTGAGTCCTTGTCTCTCCCACCATCCCAGCCCAGCTCTGGATTTGTCCCTTCACAGCTGGGGGACCATGGAGAAAGGTCCCCCATCACTCAGCAAAACTGACAGGCAGAAGTAAGTGATGAGCATGGTGGGGCCAGGGTCAGAGGTGCCAGGACCACCAGCAGGAAGGGCTTCCCCCACCTGGCTGGGCACCCCAAATTAGAATGGCCTAGAATGATTTGAAGTGGGGTTGGTTCTCATTGGAGTAAGGCCACCCTGCCTGTCCCACCTTAGAAAGGGAAACATCACACCTGCTTCTGTCCTCCCTGGGCCATTTGCCATGTGTGTTCCTAGAGGCATCAGCATCAGTAACACAGGGCCACAAACAGAATGGTGGCTTCACCTGGCCTGTCCAGCAGCCACCGCCTGAAATCTACATGCACCAAGCCATGGTGACCTGCGCCCTGGTTCAGTGCAGTAACCAAAAGCCCCTTTTGCCAGGCTTGTCAGGCAGCAAATGGCACCTCCTTTCTCTCAGGATTCCCAAATGGGATGAGGGGAAGCCCCTTGGCAGGGTAGAACCTGCCTAAGATGGGTTCAAGCATGCTCAAGAGCTTCAGTTCTTTTCTCAGGGAAGTTAAGAAAATCACCCTGCCTTGCCCAGAAAGGTTGCCCAGTGCGGATGGGCACAGGGGACTCCTTCATCCCTGAGTGTTTCCATGGGCCTCCTTCCTTGAGAGTGACAGCCACGTGCAAAGTAACAGGGGCAGGGGTCGTGAAGGCCCACCAACTCAGCTTTGCCACTGACTAGCCGTGCACTCCCAGGCAAGTTACTCAAGCTCTGTTTGACTGTTTCCTCATTCATTTAGTGGAGTTTATAGAAATGCCTAACTTGCAAGCATGCTGTGGATATACGTGTGGGTGTTTGTAAAATGCCTCGCATGCTTGACACACAATAGTTGCTCAATGGTCCATCAGCAGGTGGCTGTTAGTAACTGTCCTCACAGCTACCTGTGTTTCTAGTGGGGGACCATTCCCACCATGCCACTGTCAAGGCCTGGGTGATCTGAAGAGCAAGGCACTCGAGGAGGGAGGGTACATGAGCTACCCATGCCATTCCATCAGACAGGCCCATGGGAGATCAGGGGACACATGGGTCCTTTTACATTTAATCCAGATAGGAGAACTGGCAACTCTTCTTTTGTAAATTCAAAAACTTTAAAATTTTTCTAAAGCACTGGTAGTTGCCAATTATATTAGTCCATTTTCACATTACTATAAAGAAATACCTGAGACTGGGTAATTTCTAATGAAAAGAAGTTCAATTGACTCACAGTTCCACATGGCTGGGGAAGCCTCAGGAAACTTACAATCACGGTGGAAAGGGAAGCAGACAAGTCTTACGTGGCAGCAGGCAAGAGAGAACGAGTGTGTATGAACACTTATAAAACCATCGGATCTCATGAAAACTCACTCCCTGTCACAAGAACAGCATGGGGGAAACCACCCACAGGATCCAATCACCTCCCACCGGTTTCTGCCCTTAACATATGGGGATTATAGGGATTACAATTCAAGGTGAGATTTGGATGCGAACCCAGAGCCAAACCATATCACCAATACAGGATAGAGTAAGGTGTCTGAGCCTACTAGTGGTTCTGGTGACATTCTATGGGAATTTATTTCAGATGACATGACTGCTGGGTACATCCCCTATCCCCACTGTTTACCAGGCAGAGCCTGAGTGTTTATGCCACTGTACATAAGATAGGGGGCTGTTGCAAGAAAAAAAATCCATTATGTTTATTTTGATCAAATTTTCTTATTTTTTAAACAGGTTCAGTTTTAAGTATTCATGAATGTACCATTTATTAATTCTTCAACCAGTGAACCTCTCTTTTTTGATTAATTCATTTTTCATCTATCCCTTGACTTTTTAAAAAAATTGGGGTATTGTTTTATGTTTGTGATATAGCTTCCTATTTAAAAAGGATCAAATAAAAAGAATATTTTAAAACCATATAAAATTCCCTTTAGCCCCTGAGAGAGATGAGGAAGCTTGCCAAGGCGCTACAAGTAACACAGACCCCAGGAATGGATCAGCCACAGGCTCCTGCCCCTCCTCACTGCAGAAGGGTGAGAAAGAGAGGAATGGCCTCTCTTCCTTCCCATGCTGCTCTGACCTACCTCTGTTGTGGAAGAACCATAACGGGTTCCATAGCTTGGTTTTTCCATTTCATCTGCCCCACCTTGTTCCACAGAGTTGAATAGAGGGTGATAAGAAACAGAATTTTAAAAGTGTTTTGAAGTTATTCTATGTTAAGTGTGGATTTTCCCACCATCCCCTGCAGGCATTTCTCAGACATCCCAGACAGCACTCTCTCTCCCCAGTTTTAGACATCATTGAGGAAGAAGATGCCACAGAATTATTTGCCTTCCCTTTTAAAATCATTTCTTTTGCTTTGCTCAGTGAAGAAGGAGCACCAGGGAAACCACCCTCCAGGAGTCACCCGATGAAGTCAGGCAGGCCTTTGGCTTCTCCCGTCCTGCTGAACCCAAGCTAGGATCCCTTACCTTTCCACCTGTCTCTTGGGTTCCTGACCCTTGTCCTCAGCAAGTCTCCCCCAACCCCACCCCAGGCCTCTAATTCCACACATACACATCCTTTATGAACTTGAGCACCGTCTATTCAAAGGTGACCTTCAGGCTCCTTGAGAGCACGACTCATCTCTGGGGCCTCCACTTCTTGCCTGCTAAGGTTGCGTGGTGAGCTGTATTCAACAAAACACCATTTTTCATGAGCAGGGATGAAAAATGCCTGAATGTCACACCAAAGGGATCCGTTTGCATCAGTGGAGGCTAGAAATAGTGCTCCACTTTAGTTCTGTTGCAAGTTCGAATTCCTCTAACAGAGGAATCTAAGTTCCTCTTGTACTGTAGAGGGGAAGCATTGAATTTCTCCAAACCCAGGGATGGGCCCAGCAACTGAAGAAGAGTAAGGAGTAGATGTCATAGCTGGGACTTTTTTTTTTCCTAATTTTTTTTCTTTTGAGATATAATTATATATGGTAAAATGAACAGATCTGAAGTGTATGGCTCAATGAATTTGACAAGTGTATGCACCCGTGTAACATATACCCCATCACCCTAGAAGGCTCCTTCATGTCCCTTTCCAATCAATTTCATCCTTCTCCCCCAGGGGCAACTGTGGTTGATTTCTTTCCCCCATAATAGCCTGGATTTTGATTTGGCAGACTTGAGATCTGTAACTTTGGTCTTAGTTCATCTGAGCAGATGAGCAAAAGAATCTCATCAGAAGCTCAGATGTCTTTACTCTCTTAGCATTGAAAAAGGTCCTCCCTGAGCCATTAGTGCTTGGCTCTGCTGTCCCCCAGTATGCTCCAATCTGACCCCCAGGGCTACTCTCTGAGCCACAGCCCTCCTCCCAGCCAAAGAAAGAGTTTAGCATCAGTCTCCCAGGTAAGTAAGTGGCAAAAGCTCTTGGTAACCCAGATAGTGCATGCTTTGTTGATTAATATGTGGAAGTGCAATGCACAGAGCCACAGCATGTCAAGCAGCATGTTGATTTTTCTCACTGCACAAAAGGGGGCCATTCCTTTTGTGTGTTTCCTTTCAGAAACAAAGGATTTCATGACCACCTTCTTCCAGGCTCCTAGCCATCAAGATGGCCACAGAGCTGAAATGATTAATCAGAGTGGAGGGTGGGAATTGAATGCGTGGGTGTTAGTGAACCCAGCACTGAGCCCATGGTCCATGAAATTGAAGGATCCCAAAATCTATTGGATTACACTTTGCCAAATGTCTCAAAGGTGAAAAGCACTTTGTCGGTATGCAAAGCTTTGATGTCTCTGGAATGTACCTTCTGCAGCTCAGTTCTTAATCACTGTGTATTTTTTCACTTGGACAAAGGCTGCCTGCTAATAGCATTTTCAACCATCCTCAGCTGCTTCGCTCAGCTACGCCAAGGCCTCGGGCTGAGCTGGCTGCAGTTTCCTGGCACCATGATCCATTCCCAACTGACCAGCACTGAGGAACATTACACATTCACACCCTGAAAAAAACCTGCTTCCTCTGTAACTATGCAAATGCCAGACACAGGCAGGCAGAATTACCATTCCCCTTCCGAAGTTGTTCCTTCAGGATCATCCAAACTGGAGGCAGGGATGAGCGTAAAGAGAGGGGCGTAGTGCCCTGGAGGGCACAGGCAGGAGCTCCCCTCTCTCTGGGCAGAGCGGGTTCCTTAGGAGCGTCCTGCAAGCCTAGAGGGGCATGCACTTTGGGGAAGCTCATCTCTGAACACAGGTAGCCTCTACTATCAGATTTCACTTTGATCACTGAAAACTACAGGAGCCTCAGCTCTTCAGAAGGGAAGCAGCTGCAGAGCAAGTGTGATTGCAGTATTTCTTCCCCAAAGCCCCGGGCCAGGCATCTAGCCATGCCTGCATCCTGCGTGATTGACCGCCTTCCAGCCTGAGCCTGCCCTCACTCACCCGGGAGGTCGCTGGGTAGCGGGTAGACTGCAGCTGGGCTGAGCTGCTTCTCCAGCCGACCTGAACCCTCATGACCTCCATCTTTAGCAGCAGAGCTGGCATTTGGTAAATGCGTGAAAGCAAGAGTGGGGAGAGGGAGACAAAAATGCCAAGCAGCACCGCCTGGGTTGCTGAGAGGTTGGGAACAATCCCAAGGGTGGCCCCTAAGCTGGTCAGCTGCACCATCCTACCCTGAATCCTGGGAAATAAAAGCAGTTGGGGGAAGCGAAGGAGCGGGCAGTGACAGCCTGGCCACAGGTCCTTGGAGTCAGAGCTGTGAGGCTGCGCTCCAGGATTTAGGCAGGAAGAGATTAATTAGCGCCTCCAAGCCCAGCCCAACCCATTCTGTAGAACCGGGAAGGGTTGAGGGTAAGGAAGCCTCAGGGCCAAATTCACCTAAAACAAATAGACACATAATCCTCCAGAAATAGAATCTCCAACCTCCCTCAACCCACAGTCCCCTCTCCAGCCAAAATAACCTTGCTAATAAGAATGAAGCTGCAGTGTAGGTTTGGGCAACTGGTAAACCTCACCTCCTTTGTCTCTGGGCTTTGAATGTACACATTGGCAACAGACTCTTATTCAGAAGCTTGAGTGATTTTTTTTCCCCCATTCACCAGCTAAATGAGAGCCCCAAACGCTGTGGATAGCAAACTCAGAACATATATATTTGGGTACACAATGTGTAATTTGTGGCCCTGGTGGAGGAGGGAGGGGAAGGAGGAGGAGGAACCGATATTGGTGTATGGTGGTTATCACAGCAATAAGCAGCACCTAAGAGGAAAACGAACTTCCTTTGTGCCTTTCATAGGGTAGGGATGGACATGGGTAACAGGGGGTAGGGGAGGTTTGTAAGAGCTCACACAAGGAGTCCCCTAGACTCAGCAGCCCCGTGTTTCCCCAGAGAGGATGTCCCAGGCCCCCATCCTTCCTGCCTTGGGGCCTGCACTGGGAAGACACACTCCCAAGTGACACATGCCTCACACTCTATGTAAGAAAGGGCACTCGAGAGTCACAGCTGGGTGTGTGCCACAGAACCCAGGGCTGGGGGAGCCCTTGAAGGTCACCCTCTGCCTTCTAAGAGCTATTGTTATACCTAACCTGGTCTAGACAAAGGAGTAGCCATTCTGTCTTAGTGATTTTTCAAAGTCTGACACCATAGCGCTCTCGGATTTTTACAAAATCTGATTAAAACCTCCTTAGCCGAGTATAAATGTATCCTGCTGCAGGCTAAGTTTAGTGTATTTGAAGATTCAGATAAGGTTGCTGATGGGGAAATTTTTGTAGACGTGTGTGTGTTTTAAGATGGGGAGAAAAAAATGAAAAGTTTTGTCTCACTAGTGAAAATGGGGAGTGAAAGAAATGGGGAGAAAAAAGGTCAAGGAGAGGTAGGGAAAGGCAGACTTTCTGACAGCTCCTGAGGGCAATTTCATTTCTAGACAAACTCCCATCTATAGCACCAGAATTCTCAAAGTCAGGCTGGCCATGCCCCTTCATGGAGAGCTAAGCCAGATGCCACATTGTCCTGTATCCAGCAAAGCCACAGCCCGTGTTGTTCGTTTATTAGATAAACCCGTTATCCATCAATTCATCAATCAGCAGGTTTATTGAGGACCCTACCAGGCTTCACAAACCTGATCAATTTTTTTAATTACATCTAGCTTATACGCAGCCAAGCCCAGTAAACAAGATGAGCCCTCACACCCCACTTGGAAATGAACACGAGGAATCACTGGCCCCTGCAATCTCACGGCCAAACACTGCAGCCCATGCTGACGAGCTATCACGTGCTGCCCTTCACAGATGGCAGTGGTGTCGCTGACCCGCTGTCAATAATAGGCTGGGTTTGGAGTGCTTTCCCAGACACAGTGATCAATCTGCCTAGGTCCAGCCACGCTCTCCTCTAAAACCCTGTGCAATGACATGGATTTCTAAAGAGGGTGAGCTGGAGAACGGGCACACACTATGTAAGGGCAATAAGCAAAGCGACGGACCCTCACTCATCCCCCTCACCCTCCTCCTGGTGCCCAGTCACAACTGCCCTCCTAGATCAGGGGCTTCTCTGCCACCTCTCCAGGGCACATAGACAATGGGACTCTCCTGGCACCTCTATGGCTGATGCACCAGGCCTCATGATCCAGTTCATTATTTTAGTTTTTGAGAACTGCCACATGGGTTATAGTTGAAGGGCTTGTAGGCTTTCCTGGTATGGGGTCATCAAACTCTGCCTCTAGGTGCCACAGACGGGAAGCCAAGAACATAGGAGACAGCAGGAGTGCACTGCCCTGGGACCTACAGTGGCTCTGAGCCCCAGCAAATGCCCCCCACTTTCACAGTCCCAGAACTGGTCATCAAGAGCACTTAAGGTCTTTGTGTCTACCCTGCATTCCAAACAGGACTGTGCCTTCTTAAGACTAGTTAATTCATTAGCTTCTAATCAGCCAGATCCTTAGCCACCCTCTATTTGAATCAAGCCCCCGTCCCTGACCTCAGTATGCCCCAGTCCACCTTTTCCTCCCCCACGTGAACAAAATCAATTTCAGGGCAGCCCACCAGCATTAAAAATTGCTCTACCTGAAGGTTTAAATACCTGGTTTTGGTAAGTAAAATTCCCACATCCCAAAAAGGGTACCAGCAACACACCCTCATAAGGGGACCCTCCAGGACTCCCTGAACCTTCCCTGGAGCCCTGGTTTCTCCAGCTGTCCCAAGTTAAGGCTCCCGTATACCTAGAGATCAAATATCAAGGTGGTCCGTTGGGTTGGTGGGTTGGTTGGTCGTTTGGCCTCCATGGCTCATGCAACAATTAATTCACCTGTCTGGCTCTCTGTCTCTGTCCCTGTGTGTGTGTGTGTGTGTGTGCGCGCGCCTGTGCGTGCCTCTCTGTCGCTGTCTCTCTGCAGGGAAAGTCGCTGGCGGGCAAGCGCCTCACGGGCCTGATGCAGTCCTCCTGACCGTTCCCACCGCAGGTCCAGGGCCCGGGCCCGCGGACCCCACGGGCAGGCGGCGGCGCTCCACATCCGCAGACAGAGTTTCCTTACGGGGAGACTTGGTCACTGTGAAGGAGAAAGAGTGAGGGCAATGAAGGGCGATGGTGGGGAGACTCGGTGGGTGAACGGGGAGACCAGAAAGAAAGAGTCCACAGAGCCTGGGCTGGGCCCAGCGGAGGCTCCTGTTTACAGCCCTCTCTTCTTTGTACAGTTATATTCCAACACTCCACTTGCTAAGAGGCCCTGATCCCAGCTCATTCAGGGGAGAACACGTCGTGGGGTTCCTGTCACGACTACCACTTGAGATTCTATTATTATCCTCACTCCCCTGCTATCTGTGGGGTCACACCTTCTGGCAAATTCAAGAGGAATGAGTGGACCAAGAGCACATCCAGTATTTGCATCACCTCCCTGGCACCTCCCATAGTTACAGCCACTACATCCCCATCGCCGCCTGTCATCCCTCACATCTCTGTGGCCACCCGGGTGTCACCGCCAGCACCAGGCACCGCTTTCACGAAAAATGTCCAAATCACGTCTTCAGCAAGAAAGCAACCTCACGGATTGCCCCACCTCAAGTTCTTTCCACCCTCTTTAAGATCAGCGTTCGGAGAGGTCCCCGCCAGCCTGGTGGCTGCCCTCAGGTCCCATCACATGTCTCAAGGGTCCTGCGTTCGAGGAAGCACTGGTGTAGATGACAGAGCTTGTTTCACAGCTGCGGGAGTTCTGCTGACCGTCTTTTAGAGAATTATTTCATAATTTATTCTGGTTTGCCCCCTTGCTCCTTGATTTATTCCCTCATGTTTTACTCAAAATAAAACATGGCCATGAACTCAGGGGCCATTGGGATTCTCCCCTCTGGCAGCCCCAGGTGGGAACTGGGAGGGTCCCCAGCCCAGGAGGTGGCTGGACTGCAGGGCTGGCAGCCCCCACATGGTAGCATCCTGACAGGCATGGTGAGACCCTTGCTGGGTCAGGTCTCCTGTGTGTGTGAAGCTGGAGCAGAGTATGCTGCGAAGGGACCAGGCCAGGCCACAGGGTTCTCCTCCCAGTCTTTATCTGAAGGCCCAGCCAAAGCACCCCTCTAAACCGGTCGCCTAGGGGAAATGCAAAAATCTGCAAAAGATCCACCTGTATTCCCTCTGTGTGTGTGTCAAAATGACCATTTGCCAACCTGGCTGTGAGGTAATGTATGTAAAGCACCGAGTCAGGTGCCTGATACGTAGTAGGTGCTTAGCAAACGGTAGCTAATACTATCATCATTGTCATTGTTATTGTGACACCCATGAGCCCACAGACGGAGCTGTATTAAGTAACCTGTTTTTGAATCCAGACATTCACTCCCCCACTTGCTATGACTATCCTCCTTTGATCTATTTTTGGCCATAGGTAAAAAAATCTCTCGTGGGAGCATATAAACAAAAAACATAGAAGCAATAAAGCGATCGCTGGTATTTCTTTTCTCATGTAGCCAAATTCACCAGCCGGTGACCAAAGGCTCAGATGCTTGCTTATTTGCAGACCCGGCCTCCTGGGTGCTCCCCGATGACCCATCCTTCCACCCCACCACCTCCGAGTCCTGTCTATGTCTGCTTCCACACAGCCCTGTCCCCAGGTCACCAGCCTTCTGTCCCTCACAGCAGTGCCGCCGCAGGCATTAGGAGTCTTCCTTATGTTGTATCCTTGTGAGTTCTTGACTGCCATGCCCCAGTTTCCCTCTCTCGGAGGTACAGTGGAAACTGGAGAGATGACAGATGTTGAGTCCTCAGTGTCTCCAGACGCGGCAATTCTTGCTGGACACCTGCACATGCTCAGCACAGAGGCTGGTACTTTGGAGGCAGTAACCACTTGATGAGTACATGAATGACATGAAGCCCCATTATGGGGTCTTTTGACAGGCCCCTTTCATCCCCTTTCTCTTTGTATAAACCTCCTGTTTCAGAACAAAATTGTAGTCTAAGTTCATTTGCAGCCTTGCCCAAGGATCCCCAGGCTGTGCTGACCCCCAGGCATAGGGCAAAGGGTGTTCCCAAACAGCAGGCACCTCAGTGCCCTCAGTTATCCAGGGCAAGGGGCCTGGCTGCCCCCTGCTTCTTCCCATGGTGCAGGGGCATTCTAAGCTAGGCTGCAGACAGGGCAGGGTTGGCTTCTCGGCCATTCCTTCTGCGCCCGCTTCTTCTGACTGGTGTCTCCCTGGAGATCCCCAGAGGATCTGCCCAGAGCCAGGTAGTCTCTGGCCCTGAGATAAAGCTGGCTGCAGGCTTACAAGCACTTCTGGGGACATCCAGAAGGGAGGGTCAGTAAGCACAACGGAGCTAAGGAGACTTCAGATGGACTCAAACCCAGAGCAATAACCCTCTCACACCACCCCACAGCTAAGGCACCCATGTTCCCCAGTAGATCAAGCCAGAGGCTTGCAAGAAGGGAGTGGAACAAGGCTGCCTATCCAAAGTCCATCTACCACACAGACCTTGGTCATGGAAGTACATTTGGAAAATCTGTTCTTGGCCCGTTCCCCATTGGCCTAGTCTACACAGCCAAAAATTCAGACTAGATTAGATGTTTGCAGGCAATTCTGTAGCAAAGCAGATTCCCCCACCCTGTCGTGCCCGCTAGAAGCTGCCTTAGCCTCCCTGAATGGGTGTGGCCTCTGGGCCTAGGACTCCTCCCTAAGAGGAAAAGCGCTCTCCAGCCACATCTTAGCAGCCCCACAGCCACAGCATCAGGGCAGCTGCAGCAAGTGACCAACCACCCATCGGGTTAGATACACAAGGCACCAGGCACTGGCATCTGGCTAAAATAACCTTTCCCTACATGGGAAGAAGAAAGCTTGTAGGTTGGCACATATAAATGTCCAGCCACAACCAGATGGCCTGACCTAAGCAGCAGGAACTCTCTTGGGAGGAGCCTCCGCCCTTCCAGAAAGTGATGTGCCAGCTTTGTTCTCCTGGGAAGGTGTTGCTATACCCCAGGAACAAAGCAAGGCCCAACTGCCAGTGCAGTCAGCCGGGCCTGCGCTCCAGGCTCACCGCCGCTGAGTGGTCAGGTACCGGGCCGGCACCCTGGGAGGGACCTCTTGCGACTCTGAGTTGCAGCTTGGACTAGCTGAACATATGGGGACATGCTCCCGGGGCTTCTTCCCTGGCAGGATTCCTGGGATGTTCTAACTACCTCACCAACAGGACGCGGAACCGGGAGCCTGCCACCCTGCTGGCCCCCTTGGTGGTTACGGAAGGTGATGTTTTTCCTAAAATGCATCCCTCCTGTTCTGCTCCAAATACATGAGCTTCAAAAACAGCCACCAGGAAAGCCTTCCCAGAAGAGGGAAAGGATTGAGGGCTCTCTTCCTTTGGGCCCTGCAAAATGTATTGGAGGGAGGTGTTGCTGCAAGGTCCAGGAGCTGGGAAGCTCTGGGCTCGGGGGGAGATAATGCACCACCAGCCTCGAAAAGGAGCTGCCCAAGTTGAATATGTAGCAAAGACCATGGGATAAGTTGAATAGTGGCCAAATGAATCACTAATAACTCACCATGGGACCCTCTGAAGAGAGGCCTGTGCTCGTGTAACCATAGCAACAGCAGATGCCAGCAACCTACTCATTAGTACCACCCAGTGATAAGGCATCCCCTGGGCTAGACCCAGGGGCCATAAAGTAGCAAAGTAGCAAATGTAGCAATAAGGGGCTCAGGTCTATGTGGGGACAGGGTCCAAATGACCAGGCCTCGGCCCTCTCCCCAGCCCCGATGAGGGCTCAGAGCCAGCTGCTGTCAGCTGTCTGGGGAGGGAAGGCCCTACTCCACACAAGGGGCCCCCGTTCTATACTCGAAGCCCACTCACCGCATGATCACGGACACGTCGGAATGGCCTCCTCTTAGTGCATGTAGTTCTCATTAGTTTATTTTTCTGGAATTTGGGGATTGGACCCCAGAACCAAACATGCTGGTACAGTCTAAAAATAAATGACTTGAACCCGCTTCAATCCAGCTAACTCTGTGTGGCTCCTTGGTTTGGGGGTTTGTTGGGCAGGATGTACCTCTAGAAAAATCGAACACCCCTCCGCACACCCCATCCTTCCCCATTATCTCACACATACACACACACACACAGACACACACACACACACACACACACACACACACACACACACACACACACCTGTTTCCTTCTCACTCCCAACCAGGCTGCCAAGCAGCACAGAAAAGCCAGAGTTCTGGGGCACTGGACTCATTCTGTTAGGTAGGGACAGTGGTGTCACCAGAAGGCCAAAGTCCCTGACTCTGCTAGGGTCTCCTTGACTGGGGGGTTCTCCAGGCCCCACTGTCTGTACTCAGGTGCAAAACCCTGTGGCTGCTCTGACACCCTCTTGAATAAGATCCCAGGGTCGAAGTCTGCTGCATACAGACGGTGCTTCTTACACGGAGTCTCAGTTTCCTGAGTGACAGACAGTTGCATTTCCCACTAACACCAAAGCAGCCAGACTCTGAGAGCCTGAGCGTCAGGCTGACAAGAGGAGGACGAGCGCAAGGTAAAAAGGCGGTGCTAGTGTACTGCGATCCCTCTATTAATGACAAGGCCAACACCTAGCTGCATACTTCAGTGGCAGAAATTTTGCTCCTAAAGGTAGAAATGATTTCAGAGGCATGAGAATGGGATTCCAGTCATAGCTACAAGGGAACCAACTCATCTCTCAACCCCTGGGCCACCTGCTTGTGTAGGATTTTCTGCCCCACAGAGTCAAGATCAAGGTCACATCTACCTCAGGTTCATAACATGTCCCACCTCACGTCCTGGTCCACCCCCAAAAGAGCCATGCTTTCCTGTCCTCTTTGACCATGGCCACCACCTCCAGGGAACCCAGAGCAGCGCCTGCCTTCTCAGCTGGACCATCTGGCTTAGTTCCAGAATCTCTGCTTATCAGGCTGTTGCTGTGCATGCACATTACCCTACTGACCGCCGAGAGCAGAGCTCTGCTTTCAGGTCCAGAATCAAGGTGGAGATTTGGGGCTACCAGTTATAACACAAAAAGCTGTACCCACCCAAGAATGAGAGCCATCCTGACAGCTGCCTCTCTCCCTACACCCTTCTGGGGACTTGTGGCCTAGCAGGCATGAAGCTGGCATCTCCTTTGCTGCTAGCCTCCAATTGTCCATTGATCCCAGCCTCCGAGGAACCACTGGGGCCTCTGATGAGTGTCTCTGGTCCTAGAACCTTTCCTGGGATGTGACAGCCTCCAAAGCCAAGTAGTTCTCTGAGACGCGTATCCCCTCCTGGGCCCACAGAGCTCTGCCCACCAGGCTCTCCCTCCGCCACCCTTCCTTTGCAGAAACACCCACAGGAATCCCTGGCCCCCATTGTGGGACTTCCGACACCAGTAGCTGGGCCCCTTTCCCTGTACCCAGCCCTTCAGCACCCACAGTGGGGGTTACTGGATCTGCACCAGACCCCATACACAGAGGGGCATGGCCCCCTGTCCAAAAAGAGGCTGCGGGGTCTGGTTTATTTTAAAGGGGCCTGGGTTGTGGGGTGTAGCGACGTGAGCTCCGCCTGTCACAGAGCTCCCTGGTATGCTCTTGCTCACTTAAAGCGTGGGCTCAGTTCTCCTCAGAGCCCGGAGGTGTCCTGGCCAGGTCTGGCTTATTTCAGCAGACAAAATAAAGAAACAGCCCCCGAGTGCAGAGCCCCAGAACCACCCTCATTCTGAGCCTTAGTGTCCTCATTTGTGAAACAAGAACAAGAGTTTCAAAATCTTCGGGTGGCTGTGAATTCATCTAGAGGGCTTAGCCTGGGCCTGTCACATGGTAAATGTTCACAGAATGGGTGCTGGTGTTAGCTGGAGCCATATCTGAGATAGGCATTGAAAGGCAGCGAAGGCCGGGTGTGTTTGCAAATCCCTGACAGATAGACAACTTCCCCGGCAGCCTAGCCCCTGAGAGTCGCCCTTCCCGCCAGCCTCAAGGCTGTGGGCTTTGCTTGCCTGTTTGGGCAGCGGCCTCTCTCTGCCTCTCACAAGCCCCTGGCTCCCTTCTTCCCAGCGAGGGCCTTGTTCCCTGTGTGTCACTTGGGTGGCCTCAATCAATAACCCTGCATTATGTCTGAGAAACAGCCGAGTGGCAGGCCAGGGGCCTCCTCCCCAGACCCCGCGTGGAAAATGGAAACAGTACAGATTCCCACTGCCCATCTAGATTCCCGTTTGTCCGATGGGCCTCATGGCTACTTCCATGAGATTTGGACTCTGAGCTCTTATTCCAAAATACTCCATTACAGGCCAGTGACTCTGCCTTCTGACCTAGGACACGGACCTGCCTCCATTCTCTGAGAACACCTGGCGTCCAAGGGGACACTTGGACCTCCACGGGAGGGGCAGCCTCGTTCCTACAGTTTCCAACCAAGAAAATAAAGCCTGGTTCTTCTCTTTCTCCCATTACATCACAGGATGGCTTTGGGTCGGGAAGGGGCAGGAGGGATCAGGGAGGGGACATTTAAAAAATGAGAGAAGTCCCTGGATATCTCTTCCTGTGGCCTTGCCTGTGATCGCACCCTCAGTAGAGAGCAGTGAATATTAACACAGGGAGAAACCTGTGAGATTCTCTGGTTCTCTGGTGTGGTGTGTGTGTGTGTGTGTGTGTGTGTATGTGTGTGTGTCTTTTAGTTTATTAAGCTATAATTTACCTACTTTAAAATTCACTATTTTATATTACAACACTGTTATCAGTTTTGACAAACATATACAATGATATAACCACCACTGAAAATCAAAATAGGGAATAATTTCATACCCCAAAATGTTCCTGTGCCCTTTATAGTTAATTCCATCCCCCTACTCCTCTGTTCCCGGAAGCTGCTGGTTTGTTTTCTCACCCTGTAGTTCTGCCTTTCTTAGAAAGCCACATACAGGCCAGGCATGGTGGCTCACACCTGTAATCACCACATTTTGAGAGGCTGAGGTGGGTGGGTCATCTGAGGTCAGGAGTTTGAGACCAGCCTGGCCAACATGGTGAAACCCCATCTCTACTTCAAAAATTAGCTGGGCATGATGGCAAGCACCTGTAATCCCAGCTACCCAGGAGGCTGAGGCACAAGAATCACTTGAACCCAGGAGGTGGAGGCTGCAGTGAGCCGAGATCACACAATTGCTGGCAGGCAACAGAGTGAGACTGTCAAAAAGAAGGAAGGGAGGGAGGGAGGGAATGAACGAACAAGGAGTTATACACTATGTGACCTTAGCCTGTCTTCCCTCACTTAGCTCTGTGCACACTGTTGCACATCTAGGTAGCACGTTCCTCAGCCTTTTGTTTTATCCGTAAAGAAACTGAGGCCCTCAGTGGGAAGAGCAGAGAGAGTTGGAGGAGCAGGGCTTAGCGTCTAGGTCATGACTACCACCCAGCCTCTCAGGTTGATGGGCCATACTTCTTCACTAAAAAGTCACCTTTTAAACCCCTCAAAATATGTGAGCCCCTGTTTGAGAAAGCATATGATCACAGAACCTGCACATTGAAGAGAACGCACGCTTTCTTCTAACAGAAACTACTTAGAGTCAGTCCTCTGTATCCACAGTTTCCATGGATTCAACAACCATGGATGAAAAATATTTTTAAAAATTAAAAAATAACAGTACAACAGTAAAAATACAAATTAAAAAACAATATAGCATTAAAATGATTTACACAGCATTTACATTGTATTAAGTATTATAAGTAATCTAGAGATAATGTAAAGTATATAGGAGGATGTGCTTTGGTTACCGACAAATACTACACCATTTTATAAAAGGGACTTGAGCCTCTTTGGATTTTGGTATCCATGGGAAGAGGGGGCAGTCCTGGAACTAACCCCCCAATGAATATTGAGGGACAACTGTACCTGGAAACAAAGGGAAGTAATGGTACTTATCAGAGTGTGAAATGGAATTATAAAAGGGCACAAAAGGGTAATGTAATTATTCTCCATCTTGATTTTTGGTGGTGGTTACAGCATAGTATAAGCAATAGTGAATATCAGAGTGAGGCATTATCTATTAAGTTAGCAGGCAGTGCTTGACCGGCTCCTACCAATAACTCTGGAGTTCTCCCATGCCTTCTCCAAATAGATTAACACAGATTTAGCAAAGTGATAAAAGCTAACTGTAAACACAGTGCTGGAACAGAACCCAGGGACATGGGGATCCAGGGTAGAGTGAAACAGCCATGAAAACCAGGTCAACTGGAGGAGATGACCCAGGGGTCCCCTCAGTGAGAGATCTAAAAATTCACAAATTCCAAATAATTGGAGTTTTGCTAAGCAGCATTATGAACTCATGAATTTAAATATATTTAATATATTCTGATCCATTGCATTTATTGTCTTTATTGATATCCAAAGTGTCCCATCTTTGGCCAGTGAGAACCTGAGTCTTTATACAGGACCTTGATAATCTTTGGGAATTTCATTGCTATCTGGTATGAGAGCATAATCCAGACCTGTCTTGTACAGTTCCTCTCCCATACCTAAGTTTCAAGTAAGTGAAAGTCTATGAATGCTTAGCTATAAAATTAGAGGGCCCTGTGATGGACTTTTCCTATGTAAACTGAATCCCCCATGCCTCCAGATTATTAGAATTGAAAATTCCTTTAACAATCAACCAACCCAGAGCCTTCATTCTACATAACAGGAAACAGAGGCCCGGAAACATCAAGTGACTTACATAAGGTTATACAGGCTTATGGCAGGGCAAGGATTCAAGACTAGGGTCCCTGACTCCCGGTCTTATGCTTACCATGGCCTTTCCTCTCCTTATATGTCCTCAGCCCATCAAGTCAGATCTTCCACCAAAGCCACACCCAGCCTTGCTGTGTGTGCTGAAGGGTGGACACAAAAAGTAGAAATATCCTGATTTCAAAACTCATGACAAGGCTACAGTAATCAAGACAGGACAGTGTAATACTGGTAAGAGGAGAGACATATAGATAGATGGAATCGAATTGAGAGTCTAGAAATAAACCCATGCATTTATAGCCAACTGATTTTTAACAAGAGTGCCAAAACAATTCATTAGGGGAAAGAATCATCTTTTCAACAAATGGTGCTGCGATAACTAAATGAAACAGAAGTAGAAAAATGAAATTTGATTCCCTACCTCACACCATATACAAAAGTTAACTGAAAATGGATAGAAGAGCTAATACTATCACACTGTTAGAAGAAAACATAGAAGTAAATCTTCCTGATCTTGGATTGAGCAATGGTTTCTTAGATAAAACACTAAAAATAAAAACAACAAAATAAAAAATAGATAAATTGAACTTTAACAAAATTTTAAACTGTTGTGGCTCAAAGAACACCATCAATAAAGTGAAAAGATATCCCAGATTAGGAGAAAATATCTGGCTATCAATGTATTTATATTTAGAATATACACAGAACTTTTAAAATTCAGTAATAAGACAAATAAATAATGTAATTAAATGATGAGTGAAGGATCTGTACAGATATTTCTCTAAAGAAGATATACAAATAGCCAACAAGCACAGGAAAGGATGCTGAACATCATTAGCCACTAAAGAAATGCAAATAAATTCCATGATGAGATACCACTTCACAACCACTGGGATGGCTATAATAAAAAAGGCAGATTTTAACAAGTGTCAGTGAGAATGTAAAGAGTTCTGGAATATAAAATGGTGGTAATGTAAAATGCTGCAGCCACTTTGGAAAACAGTCTGAAATTTCCTCAAAATCATAAAAATAGAGTTACTCTATGATGTAGCAATTCCATTCGTAGGTATATACCCAGGAGAAATAAAAACATACAACCATACAAAAATTTGAACACAAATGTCCTTAGCAGCATTATTTATAATAACCAAAAAATGAAAACAATTCAAATATCTGTCAACTGGTAAATGGGTTAAACAAAATGTGACATATTCATACTGTGAATATTATTTGGCAATAAAAAGGAATGAAGTATGGATACACATCACAACATGGATGAAACCTGAAAACATTATGCTAAGTGAAAGAAGCCAGTCACAAAAGACTATAGATTGTATGATTCCATTTACAAAGAATGTCCAATAGGCAAATAGATAGAGACAGAAAGTAGACTAGTTGTTGCCTAGAGACAACAACTCTCTAGGAGATTGGCAGGATGGAAATGAAAAATCACTACTGATAGGTATGGAGTTTCTTTGAGGAGTGATGAAAATGTTCTAAAATTTATTGTAGTGATGTACACAGATTGTGCAAAACTGTGGATATAATTAAAATCATTGACTTATATACTTTAAACAAATAAATTGTATGGTATGTGAATTACATTTCAGTAAAGCTGTTAAAAAACAACAACAAAGAAAGAAAGAAAAGGTAAGAAGGAGGGAGAGAGGGAGGGAAACAGGAAAGGAGAGAGGGAGGAGAGAAAGAAAAAGAGCGGGAGGGAAGGAGACAGAAGTCCAGAATAGACAAATATCTCCTATTCACCTCTTCTCCAACCAAAGATGCCCACCTCTATCTACCCCAGTCTGAGTTGTGGCCCGGCTACACCCAGAATTTCTCTAAGCCAGCTCCATCCTCTTCTGCTGGCTTTCTGCTTGCCACCCTTACAAAGCTGTTCTGCAGCAACCAATCCTGGGTTCCCTTCCTGGGAGGGAGGCCCTCACTTAGGGGTTAAGGAAGCTGCGCACACACACACACACACACACACACACACACACACACACACAGGACTGTGAGCTGATCTATTGAGTTAAATGCTCCTATTCATGCAAGACTTTGCCAAGGTGAATTCACTGAGCCCTCAGATAAATGCATCAAGCCAGAAACAAAGGGAAAACATTGGGAGCAAACCAAAAGATAAATTACAAATTGGATTAGTGGATCTTCCTCTCTGTCTGCCGCGGAAGCATGCTATTAGCTATCCAGACATGCCCAGTGGTTTGCAACACCCACACACACATACAACATCCACAATGCCCCTCCCTGGTCAGGCACAAAGCAGAGGTGACCTTGACACTTCTCACTCCTAAGCCTTTAGCACTCAGACTCATGGCTGCTCTCAGGATTCTGAGCTTTGGGCAGGAAAAAATGAACTTTCTCTTTGGCTCTCTCCCAGGGTGCCAGCTGGTGAGCCCACAGAACTTCTGCCAGTTCACTCACACAGTGTTCTGTGACTTTCCCCAGTCCCTGCTGCCTCTTCCCACCCCCTCCACGGCGCAGCCTCATGTTATGGCAGAACAGGAGTGACCACCCCAGCAACTGGCATTGCAAAGAGGAAAGCAGGAGTGTGTCTTCTCCCAGAAAAAAGATAGGAGTGAGGCCGGGCTTGGTGGCTGCCCTGATAATGACCCAGGGGGAAGATCTGATGGAAGGTATATCTGAGGACATTTAAGTCGAGGAGTGCTTATTGAGATTGGCCATGTGGCAGGTGTTATACCACCTACTAAGCTCAGAGAGTTGAGAGAAAGTGGTTCTTGTCCTCAAAGACCACATCTTCTAGTAGAAGTTACAGATGTGTAACCAACCTATCGTGATGTGAGTAAGAGGGGCATAGGTACAAATAGAATGCACATGGCGAGGGGCAACTCATTTGCCCTAGGAGGAAGTGGGGAAGGAGGTAGCGTGAAAAGTCCCCACCTATTGAGGGTGCAGTGGGTGGACTCCATGAGCAGAGTGTGGGCGACTGGAGTGGGCACAAAGGCTGAGCAAGGTCAGACCTAGATACCAATGACAGGTCATGATGGCTCCAACAGGTTAGGGCCTAGCAGTAAGGGTGCAGAGAGGGAAAGATTCATAAGATGCTGCAGTAGGATGTAAAGCCTCCGGTGACTCAATGAATATAGGGTTGGAAAGGGAGAGGTGGGTGTTGAGGATTTCAGAGGATTCAAATCAGGGTGGAGAAACTGTGTGGAGCCAGTAGATACCAGAGCTGGTTCCAAAGTGGGTGAGGATAGAGCTGGCAGCCTAGGAGTGAGTTATCTGGAAACATAGGCTGTAAGGTAGGTAAACGGTAGGAGGTAGCATTCAGAGTTTATTGTTTCAGAGGTAAAGCAATTGTGAAGTATCCAGGGTGTGCCCAGGGGTAGCTGGACTGGAGAGGCATACAAGGGTCATGATGGAGAAGATGAGGATTGTGTAGGTCATCAGGGGACACTGGCGTTACTCAGAATGACAGCAGGAGGTGAAATGGAGGAAGAGCGTGGAAGCTGGGGACTGGTGCCCTTGTCCTGGGGGAATATGGAAATGTGACCTAGAGGTTCATAGGTGAGGGCATTGAAGGTGAGGAGAGGATAGAATAAACAACCCGTGTTCCTTCAGAAGGAGATGGGCTCTTGGACAGACTTCATAGGTTGGTGGCCTGAAGGCAGCAAGGACAGGAAAGGGATGGGCATGCTTCCAGCTCCATCCAGATTGCCTGCAGAAGGACATCTGGAACAAACCTTTCTCCACCACCTCCATCAGTTCTGCAAATAACGTATTATATATTTCAAAATAGCTAAAAGAGAAAGTTTCGAATACTCCTACCACAAAGAAATGATGAATGTTTGAGGTGATGAATTTGTAGATTACCCTGATTTGATCATTACACAATGTACACAGGTGTCAAAACATCCATAATGTACACCATAAATATGTGCAATTATTATGTGTCAATTTAAAATAAAATAAATATATTTTAAAAGCAGTTCCACTTTCAAGCCAGCCTATCTGAGCCCCAGATTGGCTTGCTTTGGGCTCCCTGCCCTCATTCTGGCCAGGCATCCCACCCGTCCTTCCTGAACTGCTCTGGGAATGTCTTCTCAGACGGCCAGAGTCAGAGGCTCCCGTTCCTGTCTTCACGGGCCATCTTGTAGAACTGCCTCACAAGCAAGGCTGTCTGAGGCCGACAGCACTTTGGTTTTTCAGTCATTAGACCCTTCCATAGATTCTAGGTGAACTGCCTCACACCAAATTCAAGTCTCCTTGAATACGATTGAGGAAAGCTCTCTTGTCACATTTTACTTTCCTTTCCTTGAAAGTACAAATTTTATTCTCCCAGCTTTTCTATATAGGATATTTCCTCCAGTTCCTATAAAACCAGTTTAGACATATCTCTGTTTGGCCATGTAAGGGGGGGTATATTACACCCACATATGGAGTTCCCAACAACAAAACAGGATTGTATGTTTCTCCTCCCAAAAATTACATACAGAGTCTTCATTGAATAACATTATCCTATCTGTAGTAGAAATAAAATAAATGGTGATAATATGTAGCAAAGGGATCCGGGTTTCCAACACAATGATGTCATTCCTTTCATATACTGTTGGCAGCAGACAGATTGCAACACATCTGTAATCTCATAGAATACTTTCAACACCTTGAAACACAAACCCTTTTCTCTGTTCATTTTAGCTGTGTGGAACAGAATTATTTGCAAAAACATCATCAAAATGAGTATCTGTTACAATATCGTTTTGTGATAACAGACATGTGATACTTGTTCTTTGAGCCATGCTGTGGTCCCACGATGCAGACAGATTTGGGGAGCTAAAATCTGACTCTCTTCTTCCTCACTGTCAATCAGGGCTTCTCAGCATGATGGATCCAACTGCCCCTTTCCAGTCCCTCAGTGCCTGTAACCTGCTGCCCACTATACCTTGGCAAGAACTGAAGATTTTCAGAGAAGATCCAAAATATTAGTAATATTAATGTACAACAAACTCTGAATCTGGGCTCCGGTTTGAGGGTCTAATGCTCTGAGACGTCTTGTGCCTTTCAGGTGAAGTAAACACATGGGCTTTGTGGAAGCATTTGCCTCTGCTCAGAGAACTCCTTCCTTTTATTTCTGGAACATCAGTGCAACCTGTATAGTGAGGCTGTGGAAAGAGGGCCCCAGGCACCAGAGG
Organism: Colobus angolensis palliatus; assembly: GCF_000951035.1. Lineage (NCBI taxonomy): Eukaryota > Metazoa > Chordata > Mammalia > Primates > Cercopithecidae > Colobus > Colobus angolensis. The sequence continues at coordinate 21,637,507 of NW_012116265.1, read as the reverse complement.
CTGTACCCCATTTTATCTACTAAAGTCATCTTCATGCATATCTACAATGAAATTCCCAACAGGGGGCTGTAACAGGCAGGTGTATTATTTGACAATAACAATGATGCCTGAACTGCCTTCAGTAACTCCTGAGTGATACAATGTTACCAGTCATTTTTCTTGCCCGGAATTCTGTTCATAGCCATGTGTAATTCATATCTGTAAGAAAATTTTCTGAGAAACTAAGTTGAAAGTTTGAAATGTGATCTACTAAGGGTGGTCCACTATGGCTGAATTCTGGACATCAAAGAAGAAACAGGGCATTCTCTCGTTTAAACATGGCCAGGGTTCCACATGCCTGCAGCATTCACTAGCTTAGTGCTGACCATTTACTCTTTCTCTCCCACCTTTTCTACCTCTATATTGGGTCCTTTTTACCCCACCTCTGAAAAACACCCATCCTGAGTCCAGTTCCAGTTCTTACCATCCTGCCCGGGGAATAGCTCAAATGTCACCAGGGAAACATCAAGACACATATAATTTAAAGAAAGCTGGATTAAGTTTTGTGCGTGCACATAATGAAAATGCCCATAGTGCTCTAGGTACACATGATGCTGGAAGCACTGCCTACATATCGGGCAACTCAAGACTGCACGGTGACTTCCGTGTCATACGTCCTCGGAAGGAGTCCAGCACAGCCCTCACAGGAGAAAGCCACTGCTTCATGCCACTGACCTGCTATTTCCACATCTGAGGGACGCAGGAAGAGCAAGATTAGTGGTGATCTAACCTGAGCCATTGGCCCTAGTAACAGATGGGCTTGTTGCTTTCAAAACCCAGAATACATCTCTCTTTAAACACAAAAAGAAGTCAGAGGTAAGACTCCCAGCATGAGCTACCTTGAGGCAGAGTGCAGAGGCTGCACGAGTGGCTGGGGAATTGGTACAGGATAAAAAGCTTTTCCTCTCCCTCCTTGACCTCTAAATGCTCCAGCCCTTAGAGTAAGTGGCTGAAATGAACTGATCTTCCCTTATGCCTGGATTCTCTCTCTTTAACCTAGAATGCAAACAGCCCAATCTACCTGCTCTGACCATTAGATCTTAGATTTCTTCACGTGAAAGATGCTTCTTTTACTAATTTTAGGAAAGGAATGCTCTTAAGCTTTTTCTTTGGCTTTGGAGAAACTTCATTATTTTCTGGGACATGTTCCCATCCTCCTCTAACCCTCCTTCTCCTTCAGCCTCTCTGCCCCACCTGCCATCAAATCCTGTGAAATCTGTGTTTACTCCATCCCTTTCTACATCCTCTTAGCTGAGGTCCAGAACTTAACCTTCACTATATGCAATAACATCCCTGTCCCCAGTCAAAATCTCCAGCACTAGAAAAATATATCTGTTTCCAGCTTAAAAACATCTAAATGGCTCCCTGTTCCCATTGAAATTCACTCAGTGCAATTTCACAAACATGAATTGAGCACCGATGATGCGTCAGGCACTGGAGTAGTGTTGGGATGCAAAGGCGAATGAGGCATAGTCCGAGCCTTTCAAGAGTTCACAGTGAGACAGGCACACAGAGGGGTATGGCTTCCTAGGAAAAGTGCCAAAGTAAAAGGGAACTATAAAAACATTTTGGAATTCTGGGGGCCAAGAATACTACAGAATACGGGTGATATTTGAGCGAAGGCTTAATGGGTGAGTAGGCATTTGTCAAATGGACACTGATGAAAGGGATGCTGAGGGGTCTTTCAGGGAAAGGAAATAGCTTAGGTGAAGCTGTAAAATTATGGTCATCTATGGCATTTGGGGAATAAGCAAGTGGGGTGGTGTGAGAGCCTAGAGAATGGGACCCAAGATGAGATCAAGTCTGCAATCCTTAGGAAAAAGCATCAACCTGTGTATCAACCACCTGCATCAGCCTATGTTCCTGTCTCACCTCTAGCTACTCCTTCCACTCTACTGCAGTCCCAAAGTCAGTCAGTCTGTCTGTCTTTCTGTCTGTCTGTCTGTCTCTCTCTCTCTCTCTCTCTCTCTCTCTCTTCCCCATGCCTCAGATCTAACTGACTGGGTACTTGATCAATGGCCTACCCTAAGGAGAAGGGATGATTCCAGTGTGACCCCCACAAGAACTAAGAGAGAATAAGCCCAGGTCCTCCATGATCACCACCTGGAAGCCCCTGAATGGTTCACGGTCTCTAAATAGGTAATCATTGTCCCTGGCCATCACTGTCATGTGCCACATTCACCATCTTTAGTAAAAGACCATCTAAATCAGACCAGAGCACAGCACTCTGTCTTGGCTGCTGCACCAGACAAAAAAACAGTCAGCCAAATAATAAAGCCGATCAGAATGCATCCCTCTTCCATGGCTCTATCAAGGGGCTATGGAAGAGCAGAAAGGGGAAGAAATGTCCAGTCCTGTTTTCCTGAGACACTAAAGGGAAGCCTGTGGACCTGTCGTCAGGGGCATCCCTCTTGGGGTGAGGCATTCCACAGCCCAAGGATGACATCTAGTGACAATGCCCAGGCCCTCTGAGCATCCTGGAGACTCATCCCTTAGAACGCTGGCTGCTCAACACTCACTAATTTGGCATAGGAAACTAGGAATGGACAGCAAAGGGTGTCGGCCCTGATCATAAGGTAATTCGTAATGTCGCCAGGTAGATAAGGCCCAGAAATAGCAACAAGTAAACATGGCAGCATGTAATAAGGTGCCCATCTGGAGGCCATTGCAGTAACTAAGATCTTCAGACAGTAAAAGTCATGTTAGTGTGGACTGGGGCCATCAGGGATGGGTTCAAAGAATAGGTGGATGGGGCATGAATTGAACCATAGAGATTGGGTGAGATTTGGACAATAGGAAAGAGGGACAAAGTGCAACCCAAGGGGAATAATATCAGCTAAGGCACAAATGAGGACACCTAGCCTCTTAAATTGGGAGACACCTTGATGTTCATCCATCCAAATTCTTAGCTACTGCAAAAATCCTTCTCAGCACCTTGACCATCCAGCTTCTTAATTCAGTGCTGTAAGAGTAAGAGGCAATAATTAATGGAGGGACTGTCTGATAGACACAAATTCCTCTCTGTGCTGCCTCTCCTGGTAGTGACACCTTTCTCCAAGTGACCAGCATCCTAAATCTTAAAATGTCCTGCCTTGTGACTCAGAGGACAACACTTCCCTAGACCCTGTATCTCGGCAAAAATGTCCTCCCCACACAGGGCGACAGCTTTGCCCTGCAGAAGAGAAGCAATCAGTTCCCATCCTTGGCATCCATCTTCATGGAGAATTGTTCTTGCTCTGACCTGTAGCCCTGATTGGGAACTGAGGCTGATGGTCCCCAGAAGTGCACTTTAGGAATTAGCCCACAGCCTCCAAGTAACTCAGGCCCTGGGAGGAATGCGCAGCTGTTTTCATTGTAGTCATAGAGAAGCATGAGATAGGGCAAGGAGAAAGGGAGGCGACACCTTTCAGAGCCAAAGCTACTCCCAAGAATGTTTGAAGGTTATTAGTGTGGTTGTGATCAGGCTATTAGCCAAATGCAGATGGAGAATGAAGTGGCTTTGAAATTGCTTTTCAGAGAAAGCAGAGTCTGTGTTGGTGTACTATGCACATGATCTCTTTTAAGCAGCTCTTCAGCTTCCTACATGGCCAAGATAGGACTCAGGTCTCCAGCTAACCACAGTCAGAGGTATTCACTTCCCTGGGCCTCAGGAGTGAGCAGGATCTGCCAGGAAAAGCCCTGCCTTCAACGTGCTCTGCCTGCCTTATGGGAGCAAGTGCAAGCCATGAGCCACCTTCTCATATTCAGTCAGGGTCCAGAGTCCTTGCAAGGGTGGTTGGCTCAGGAACACTTCTCTTTAGTTCACAGGCAAGTAGCCTCATTCTGCACTCCAGGGTTGGCAGTGTCCAGCGCCCAATGTCACGTATGACCATCCCATCCCCTTCAGGCTATCCAAGGGGAATCAGTAGCAGTCTCGTGTCTAGGGGCAGCCTCTTGAGGAGAGAGGGATCCTCAGAGTTCCCAGTAGATGAAGCCCCCTGCCCAGCTCCTTCTGGGCCACTTAGTGGATCCAGACCTTCTTCTTCAGAGGCTATAGGAAGAGGAAAGTATGTTTGTACCTGCTGCTGCTTGGGGTTCCTTGTCTTAGTTCATGGCACCCCATCTATCCATACTTCCAGGGCTAAGGTTTGGCTCTTATCTTTTCCCTCATCTGCCTCCATATCCAATCAGTTGCAAATTCTATTTTTGTATCTTTCAAGCCGACTACATTCCTCCTTCCCCACTGCCACTCAGGTTGATTCCAGCTCCCATCACGACAGCTCAGCAGGGCCTTCTGCATGCAATCCAGCCCTTTTCAATCCGTTTTCCACACTGCAGCCAGAATCATCAGAAATTTCAGGTCTGATCCTGTAATGCCTCTGATCAATCCTTCAGTAGCTCTTGTTGCCCTTAGGATGTGTGTCCAAATGTCTCTCTGATCCCTTGCACATGCTTGAACCTAGCTGCTGCCATACTGAAACTACCTGTGGTGTCCCAGGGGTTCTTCTACTCTCACTAGCAGCCTATGCACATGCTGCTACCTTTGCCTGGAACACTTTCCCTTCTCCCCCTACAAAACCAAATCCCATTCTTCCTCCAGAACTTGACCCCAAGAGCCTTCTCTCTCTAGAAACCTTCTCTGATTCCTCTTCCCTCCAAACTTGGAATAAGGGTCTGTCTTAGTCTGTTTTGTGTTGCTATAACAGAATACGTGGGGCTGCATAATTAACCGATAAGAGTTTTATTTAGCTCATGGTTCTGCAGGCTGGGAAGTTCAAGGGCATAGCCCTGGTTTCTGGTGAAAGCTTTCCTGCTGATCACAACATGGCAGATCAAAGGGGAAATGGGCACATGCAAAGACACAAAACCCAAAGGTATCCTGGCTTTATATCGACCTACTTTCATGGGAACTAATTTGTTTCCCAGGGAAAGCAATCCAGTCTCGCCAGAGGGAGAACTCACTACCAGGAGAAAGCACCAAGCCATTCATGAAGGATCTGCCCCCAAGACCTAAACACCTACAATAGGCCCTACCTCCCAATGCCACCATACTGGGGATCAAATTTCAACATGAGTTTTGGTGGAAACAAACCATAGCAAAGCACAGCAGGGTCCCCTTCATGAGCTATTACGGTGTATTAATCTGTAATACTTATCTCCCCCGCCTGCCTGTGGGCTCTTACAGGGCAAGGATGCTGTTGTACTCAACCTTATATCCCCTGTATCTATTACAGCATGTAGCAATAACCATTTCAAAGGTATTATATGATTAAATTCATGGAAAAAAATGGAAAAGTCTGTAAATTGCCCAATGGGGCAATAGCTTGAGGTGAGTATAACTGAAGATTAGGATGGCAGAATCACACGTACAAAATAGACGGCAAAATCACATATGAAAACCAAACATGCAAAACTGAGATATGTTTTCAAATGGAGCACCTGTAGCTCAGGGTTTCCCTTACAGTTTTGGCTGGCGTGTTGCACCCAGACCCATACAATCAAATGTGTTGACTCTTGGTTCTGTGAGTCTTATCACCGACCCAAAGAACAACATCTGTTCATTAGCATGTAGTGTAGCCTGACTAGGTATTGGATGAATGACATGGCTATGATGCAATGACTAGGGGAATAATCACACCCTCCACCCTGTCTGGTTCATCATGGTGTGGTGATTTTAGGTGTCAACTTGACTGGATTAAGGGAAACCCAGAGAGCTGGTAAAGCATTATTTCTGAGTATGTCTGTGGGGGTGGTTTCTAAAGAGACTGGCATTTGAATCAGTGGACTGAGTAAAAAAAAATAGCCCTTATTTTTTGTGGGAAGATACTGTCTAATCAGCTGAGGGCCCAGGTACAAAAAAGGGGCAGAGGAAGGGCAAATTCATTCCCTTCTGGAACTGGGACACTCTTCTCCTCCTTTGGACATTAGAACTCCAGGATCTCCAGCATTCAGACTCTGAGACTTGCACCAGCAGCCCGCTGGGGTCTCAGGCCTTCAGCCTCAAACAGAGTGACACCACCAGCTCTCCTGCTTCTCAGACCTTTGGACTTGAATACAGCCATGCTACCAGGTTCCCTGGTTCTCCCACTCTCCGAAACCTGTCATGGGACTCCTTGGCCTCCATAATGGTATGAGCCAATTCCCCTAATAAATCCTCTCTCATGTATCTATATCTCGATCTAGATCAATGATAGTTGGCTGGCTAGATAGATAGATGATAGACGGATGACAGATCCTATTGGTTCTGTTTCTTTGGAGAATCTTGACTAGCACACATAGGAACATTGCTGTGTCAAGATGTCCTTTGGGCTGGAGTAAAATAATCTTTGACACATTTGTCCACTCTCCCAGAGTGTTGATCTCAGAGTGGATCAATGGGAGTGATGCAAGAACACAGTCTTCTGAGCTGGTGTTTGCTAGTTCCACGAAAAAGTGAAGGAAGGTCGATTAAATCACAACCAAGTCACAAAGTGGAAACTGCTTCCCTCTGGTTCAACCTTCTTCTTGGGTCAGCTTTTCTGCCAATCCTTCTTGATGCCCCAGGCCTCACCAGGTCTCTTTTATAAGCTGGCAGATGTGTTCAGTGCAATGCTGGCAAAATGTCATACAGGTGGCCGCCCATATGGTGCCAGTTTGGATCTGACTCCTGGAAAAAATTCTGGAAGCCCACTCAGTCATGAAGGACACCCGCCGACTTCCTGCACTGGGTCCAGAGCTGTCTGCTCATGGGGACACAGGTGGGAAGCAGGTGTTTCACATAAATGAACCACCCTCTGCTAATCACCACCAATCAAGCCAGTGGTACAGGAGAAAACAAAATGAGAAAGAATCATCATCCAAGAGGTGAAATGAACTGGTGGCCAAGGAAGCAGGGGGTGCATCTGGATTTCCATAATATAAATGGTCATATTTCAGACAGGTTTTGCTTTAGAGCAAGCCAGAAACTCAGAGACAGGAAATGTGGGCTTCAGATTTCATTCCAGTGGGTACACTGTCTGGGGTGTTCAATCTAATAAATTTAATCTAATAAAGACCCACAATAGCCAAATAACAGATTCACTTAGCCAGTCATTCAATGTATATTGAACACCCATGTCCCAGGCATCACTCTGGGAGCTGGGGACAGATAGAATGGTGAACAATTTTCACAAGATCTCCCTTTTTACAGATTTATATTTCAGACAGGGGAAGACAGAGAGATAAACACATAGGAAAATGTCAGGTAGTAATAAGTGCTATGCAGAAAAGTAAAAATGGGTGATGTGATAGGGACTGGATGGCTAGTTTAGATTGGATGGTCTAGGAAGTCCTCTCTGCAAAGCTGACATTTGAAGCTAATGACGATCTGAATGACAAGGAGGGAACAGCTAACCATGCAGGGGTTGGGAGAAGAGCCAGTGAAAAGGCTCAAGGCGAGACAGGCTGATGCTCAAAGGCAGTTGGGGATAGCAGCATCCTGACAGTGGGTGATCCTACAGAGAGTAAAGCGCCAGCCTCTGCCATGGGATGAAGTCATCACCACCTGCAGCTAAGAGAGACTGGGGAAGGCAGGGATTGACAGTGACTAGCTCAACAATGTTTACCATCAGGATACTTAGAATTATCAGAGGGATTCACACCAGGACTGTGCTTAATATTGCATCATGGAGTCAGGTAGGAAAGTCAGGTTTTTGGAAGTTGGGAGGTTGAGTCAAGGTTAAAAATGAAGTAGGCAAGTATAAAAGAGGCTGGAGCTGAGCTATCTGGAGGATTGCATTGAACCAAGCCCAGGGTGAGCAGGGCTAGTGGCCATAATAACCCAATGGACCAGGAATCCAAGATGCAGTCAGGAGCCAGATGCAAAGACAAAGACCAAGAGACCCAAACATTATGTCATCTTCATTTCCAAAAAATTTGATATATGCTTCTGATTGGAATAAGGGCCAATTTAAGACAGCCAACCCCAGAACACTAATGACTCCCAAATCTATACTTTCAGTCTACACATTTCTCTTTAAACTTTAGTCTCAACTCTCTGAAAGTCTCAGGAAGTTCAAACTCAACTTTTCTAGAGTTGAACTCACAATCTCCCTCCCATTCACTCCAGATTACCTCCTCTTTCTCTGTTCTGCAAATCAGTGAATGACACCACCATCTACACTCTTCTCAAGCAAGGAGGATAGACATTGCAGGCATGAGTTTCCTGAGAAGCAGACTCCAAGATGGATGTGAGTATAATGAGGTGTATTAGAAAGAGCTCTTCAGATCCCACCTGTAGAAGGGAAGGGAAAAAAGTAGGTTGGAAAGAAGAGGAAGTTGAGCTGCAACAAAGTCTCAACCAAGGCCTCATCCAACCCCTCTGGGAACTCTGAAGCAGGGATGGCTCTTCAAAGTTGTCTTGAGTTGGGTTGAGGAGTCTGGAATATAGATTTTACACCCAAATGTTAACCAGACCTTGGATGTGGGCTATCCAGGAGGGCAGTGTGATATTGGACAAGATGGCTGTCTTCAGCCGAGGGCAGTTCTCCCAGGAGCCAGAGGAATAAGTCCTTTGGTCTTGAAGAGTTCTGAATAGCACATCAAAGCCTCCACTCAATCAACCTTAATTTCTTTTCCCGTTGTCTCATCCTCATTATCCCATGAGGTATGAGTCCTGAGGGGCTACCTTCTATATACTTCTCCTATCCATCCTGTTCTCTCCTTCCAAAATTGCCACTGGTTCAGGTCTCAAAACTTCTCACCTGGACAGAGTCTTCAATCTGCTCTCTCTAGTCCTCTGCAGTCTATACTCCATATGACTGTCGGAATTATCTTTCGAAGACACAATCTGAACACAGTATTCTACTGTTTAAAACTCTTCCTTGGCTGTCTTCAGAATAAAATCTGAATTCTCCTCTAGATAAAATCTGAATTTCAGATCACAGAATTACAGATCCTTCATGGCCTGCCCCCGCTAACTCCTCTGTCCTGATCTATCCCCACTCCTATCTCTGGACTCAGCCTTTTTGCACAGCTTTGTGTTCCCTGATTGCTATGGCTTGGATATGGTCTGTTTGGCCTCACCAAGTCTCATGTTGAAATTTGATCCCCAGTGTTGGTGGAGGTGCAGCATGGTGGCAGGTGTTTGGGTTGTAAGAGGGAAGACCTCATCAATGGCTTGTTACCATTCCCACAGGTTTGAGTGAGCCCTCACTCTTAGTTCCTGAGAAAACCGGTTGCTGAAAAATGCCTGGCACCTCCTCCTCTCTCTCTTGCTTCCTCTCCTTCCCCTTCCACCATGAGTGGAGGCAGCCTCAAGTTCTTGCCAGAAGCAGATGCTGGTGTCATGCTTCTTGTACAGACCACAGAACCATGGGCCAAATAAACCTCTTTTCTTTATAAATTATCCAATTTCAGGGATTTCTTTATAGCAACACGAATGGACTGATACTGATCCTTTTGACACAGGGCACTTTGGTCAGAAAGGCCTCTTTAATCTCCACCCTTTCTGACCTTTCATGCAGAGCTTATTCTATCCTGAAACAATATACCCAACACAACCCATCCATACTCCATCCTGAAACATCTTGGTCTCCAGCATCTCAAATGACCCAATGCTTTGTCTACCTTACCCATGACACAGTAATATTTTTGAGAACAGAGACAGTATCTTACTCTTTTTAATATTCCCAAACACTACTTTGCAGTGCCTGGTGCATAATAGCTGCTCAGTAAATATTTGATGAATCAATCAATCAGTCAACCAATGAGAATAAGAGGCATTAGTAATATTATCTGAAGATTTAATACTAAAACAAGATACTTGCATGAACTCATCTACTGAATAGGAATATAATCCCCACAAAGAATGGACAGATTGAATCATCATACCAGGGCAACAGCCCCCGGAAAGTGTTAGGACTGTGTCCAGCCGTAACAGCCTTTTGTCTCCAAGCATGGTTTTCACCTATGCTGAGGGTCAGCTATGTATGTGTGCTTCTGGTAGCTCATGGGACATGTTCATGAATGCCCATGATGGCTCATCTAACTCATGCCAAGCCCCTCTAGCATGCCTTCCTGGACTTAGAGACTGAGAACTGAAAACCACGTCCATTTCCAGCCCCCACATGACTACTGTCCACCAAGCAGACACATCCATGAGAGAACTGGAAAACGGGACTGAGTAGTGTGAGATGACAGCCATATAAGGGGAGATCAGAACTGGTAACTGAGGTGTTTAGTTATTGGGGGAAGCTGTGATGGTTCTATCACCTCGCCCCTCATCTCAGAGACAATGAGGTGGGTCCAGGGGGTCACAGCAGTGGGTTTCTGCTCCAACAGTCATTGGGCATTTCTCCTGGCCCATTTCCTGATGCAAGAAAAATCCACCCGATAACTTATAATAAATTCCTTTATCCTTAAACTAGCAAATAATTAATATACCCACTTACAAGGAGGCCTGAAGAGTCTCCTTAGAAAGGGTCCAACCTCAGGGGTAGTAGGAGTCAGATGTGATCAACTTAAGCCAGCAGCAAAGCCTCCATGATCAGCTGGAAAATTCTGCCCCTCAGATTCAACCCCTTACCCAGCCCATGTGAGTCCTATCCAAATCTCATTCAGAACAGGAGAACTGTCAGTAAAGTACAAAGAACTGTCTACTAACACTACGTAAAACCTTGGGGCACAACCAGCCCTGCTTAGCCACCCTGAGACCCTGCTTGGCCACAGAGAAAGATGGATTCTACTCCACTTTGCTTCACAAATCCTGTAGCTTTGACATCCCGAAAGCTTCCAACAACAGAGAGACATCATCAGCCAGTAAGAGATGGCAGTGCTTGACCAGATGTCTGGGGGAGGCTCCAGAACCTGGGGAGCCTCTAGCTAGAGCAGTGGCTGCAGCAGAAAGAGGCGGCCCTTTCAGGGAACTTGGGTACAACTCTCCCTGGGGACTCCCAGAAATATATGGGCACAGAAACATGTTAGGGTACAGATATAAGACATTACCTAGGGACACCCGTAATATTGGGATGAGCTCTTATCTGGAAGCCTTTGTGAGATAGCCCCCGGGGATTCCCAGAAATACTTGGGAAGACTTGTTTGTGAGCTCACCTGTGGGACTCCTTGGAGACTATCATAAATATTATAAAAGGGTCTTTCATTTGTGAGCATATCTGAGACATGCCCTAGAGATTCCCAGAAAGACTTAGGAGGAGCTGTCACTCCTGAGCTCATGAGAGACACCTCTAAGGACTCCCACTTCCCTATGCAAGGACTCGTGAGAGTATGAGCTTAAAATACTGGTTGGGGGGGGGGGGGGGGCTTTGCAGGAATTAGATGTTCTGCATGATCAATTTGAGGCAAATTCTAGTGAAATTTGAGGATTATAATTCTTGTGACCTTCTTTTACCCATGGGCCTGGTGCATTTATACACTTGTCTTAATGACTGAGAGCCTCACCCCTTCCTGCTTCTGAGTAATGAGCATTATTTAGGTCTGGCAATTCTTTTGTTGAGGTTGCTATCAAAACTTGCTGGCCTGGAGCCATTTTGACCCTGTCTGGTGACCTCCCATGTTACTGTTATGCTCCATTAGGTAACAAAGTTACAGTTGAACTCTCAGAGGCAAGTTTCTGTTCTTTCTTTGGGGCACCCCCTCTTTGTTGTCCCCTTGTTATTTACAGAAAGAAATGGGAACTTCCACAAACTGGTTGGCCTGGGTGAAGAAAGGAGTGTGCAGGGGAGATGGATGTCGTGTGCAGGGCCCCTGGGTGTCCCAGGTGCCCTGTCAAGCCAGCACACCCCCTCTCTGATCAGCTGCCAGCACCCCCCTACCTCTGTTCCAACACCAAACACTTCTACCTGCTGCGGCTCCTTCGAAGAGTTGGGAAGCGTGCCTCAGAAATCCATTTGAGAACAAAAGACATGAATAAACCATTCATAGAAGAGGGAAAATAAATGCTGAACACTTGGAAGGATGTCCAACTACACTAATAATTTAAGAAATACAGTTTAAAACCAACTGCCATTTCCACCCATTAAATCAGTATTTAAAAAAAATAAAATAAAGATATCCAGAGCTAGCAGTTGGAGTGGAAAGTGAGGTTCTCACCTGCTGCTGGGGGCACTTAAAATTGCTGCAAACTTTAGCTGGGCACCATGGCTCATGCCTGTAATCCCAACACTTTGGGAGCCCGAGGAAGGTATATCACTTGAGCCCAGGAGTTCGAGGCCAGCCTGGGCAACAGGTGAAACCTCGTCTCTACAAAAAATACAAATATTAGCTGGGCATGGTGGCACACACCTGTAATCCCAGCTACTCAAGAGGCTGAGGCAGGAGAATCACTTGAACCAGGAAGCGGAGGTTGTAGTGAGCTGAGACAGCACCACTGCACTCCAACCTGGATGACAGAATGAGACACTGCCTCAAAAGAAAAAAAAATTGATGTAAACTTCTTGGGAAACAATATGTCACTATATATATATCAAAAGCCCTTAATATGTTCTGCCCTTTGACCTTGTTACTCTGCTTCTGGGAATCTACACTAAGGAACAAACCAGATTTCTGTGAGAGGATATGCATTATTAGAGCAGTCACAAAAATGGAAACATTAATGTCCAAAAAAGATGAAACTATTAAAATAATGATACATCTATATGTATCATTTGGTTTCCAAACCAAGTCACTATACAAAGAATTGCTCACCATACAATATTAAGTAGGGGAAACACAGGGTTCAAAAACACACAAAGGGACTATCTGACTAAAGACTCAACTCCAAAATATAAAACAATCTTACGAGTAAATAAGAGGATAATCTAATTAAAAAGTGGCAAAAGATTTGAACAGGCACTTCTCAAAAGAAGATATGCAAATGGCCAGTAAGCACATGAAAAGAGGCTCAACATTAGTAGTCATCAGAGAAATGTAAATTAAACCAATGAGATCCCACTACACATCCACTAGAATGTCTAAAATTAAAAAGGCCAACAATACCAAGCATTGCAAAGATGTGGAGCAACTAGAACTCTCATTAATTGCTGGTGGGAGGTTAAAGTAGTCCGATGACTCTGGAGAAGAGTTTGGTAAGTTCTCATAAAGTGAAACATCCTCTTACCACATAACTCAGCAATCCCATCTTAGGTATTTAACCAAAAACTAAAAATACATGTTCAAAAAAATGCTTGAATATGAATAGGCAACACAACTTTATTCATAATAGCCTCAAACTTGCAACAACCCCAATGTTCACCAACAGGTGAATGAATAAACAAATTGTGGCTCATTCATACAATGGGACGCTACTCAGCAATAACAGGAACAATACAACAACCTAGAAGAATCTCAAAAACATTACACTGAGGGAAAAAAAAGCCATAAAGATGTACCCATCATAAGTTCCCTTTATATAAAATTCTGGAACAGTCAAAAATAGTAGTCACCTGGGGCTAGGTGAAGAAGGGGAGGCAAGGGTCAAAATAACTGTAGAGTTGATAGAACAAGATTAAAAAGATAAACATTTGTTGCTTGCAGCAAAAAGTAACCAATAAAGGAATTATAACCATTTGGGAGGCGGGGATAGAGGAGCCTATAATGAGAGCAGGAAGTCTAGCGGATAAGGTCCAACATTGATAAGCAGGAAATGGTGGTAAACCCATGTCAGGTGGAAAATACAGAAAGACATAACCACCAGAAGAAAAGACCAGAAGGGCTAGAAGACCAGCTGTCTCTGAGGATCAGGACTGGGGAAGGGAGACAGGAGGCAACAGGATTGCTTTTCATCCTAACCCCCCTGTCATTTTTATTAACTATACCATTTTCATTTACTATGTGCACATATTATTTTACCAAACATTAAAAAATACATTTAAAACAACTGTGCATGGTGTATGGGTACCAATACTGTAAAACATATACAAAAAAATTCATACAAAAAAAGACGAAGGAAAATACAGCCATTGTCTGGGTGAACGTTTTATGATGCTATTTTGCCCCTTCTTTATACTCACCCTTTTTTCCAAATTTCCTGCAATGGGCATGCATTATTTTTATAAACAGGAAAAACCCTTATATAAAGAAGCAAAATTATGTTAAGAAATACATTTTAAATGATATTGGAAATGAAGTGAAGGAAACAAAATTGAATATAAAAGTAAATTCAATTATGTAAAACAACATACATGAAACTGGAGATATTTAAGAAAATATTAACAATAATTATCTTGGAGGTGGAATTATGGCTGATTTTTTTCATCTAATCTTTCCTTTTTTCTAATTTTTTTTCCATAATAACTATTATTAAATCAGTTTGGCTGGAGAACTAAATTTGATCTCTCTATTGGCTTCAGACCAAAATAATAATGTAATGTCTCCACGTGGTACCAGGCACCTAGAAAGCCCTCCACGAACACTTGTGGCATTAAGGGAACTGAATGTAAATGAGGTTTACTGGTGACTGCTTCTAATTGAGCCCGTTCAGCTTCAGTCACTCAATCACAGCATTTGCTTGGTGCCTACTGTGTCCAGTGACCTGCACAAGAAGACTGTGTGGGTGTTGGAAGCAGAGGATGCAGGTACTCTGACTTTGCTGTGTGGCAGACCAGTTCACAGAAGAGAATAAACATCCACACATAAAAACAGATGGGAAACATGCCCAGAGACAACAAATGGATACATCTAGCCTGAAGGGTTGGGTATCCTGTCCCAGCCAGCCCCACCGTGGACATCCTTGGTGGAATCAAGATGGCAGCCTCTTCTCTCTACTCCCTCTTCTCCCATCTCAGTAGCCACTACCCCTTCTGTGATGCTAAAACCAACAGAGGCCCTGGAAAGTCAATTCAGTTCCTCTCCAGTCCCAGGAGGGGAGAGTCCTCCAAAATGTCCAAGATAAAGATGAATAGCAACAAACACCTGGGATTCTTTACCATTTGACCACACTTAATTCCAGGAGGGCTGGGCTTCATCAGTCATTCCATGGGAACAAAGAAGCCAATAAGGAGGAGAAAGGGAAAGAGCACCCTGAGATCTCTCTGAAAATGCTCTCTAAGGGAAGTCTGAGAAATCACCAGTGTGTTCTCTGGCCACAAGGGTCCATCTCTCCACCATTGGACAACAGGCAGAGGCAGAAGTCACAGAATTTTCTGATGGTCCAGCCAAATTCACCAGTTCCTAAGAAACTCTCAACAAGAAATACATGGAATGCACATGGGTGCATAGTATGATCTGTATTTCAAGCATTAGAACATACCATGGCTGTTCCTATCTCCACCTGCAATTCCATTAAGACCAAAGGAAGTGTAACAAGGTGTTAAGCTGAAGGTTTGCCTGAGAAACCATGATACAATAGACATGACATTCCAATGTGCCAGATGATGCATATTTTCAAGGAAAGAGCTAAAAATTTATTACAGAACTCAAGCTTCTCACCCACACCTACATTGAGGGTATAAAGTGGTCTGGCTTTTCAAGATTAAGGGAGAAGATTTGTGAAGAAAATTCATCTGGAAAAAAATTATTGATGTGCTGTGGGCCTCACCCTTTCCAAGAGGGAGAGTGAGAGGTACCTGTCACTCATCTCAAATCTTGTGAAAGGGGCTTCAGGGAGAGCACTCAGAAAGCTTGGTACATGTCTGCTGCGATGGATGGACACAGTGGACTGTCAGGGAGAGATAAGTTGCCTGGCTGCTCCCACTGTGGAAGAAAGGAGATGTTTCTGCAGCCTTAGGACTGACCTACAAACTCTCAGAATGTGGCTGGGCAGGGATACCTGAGAGTGTCCCTTGGACCAGTTGTAAGCCAATGGTACAAGGGAGGGCAGATGTGGTCACAGTGGGCCCTGTCCAAGAGGGGCCACTTCAAGGGGTCAGCAATGCTCAGCAAAGAAAAGTTGAGATGATTTCCAATACATATGAGTTGTGGGCATGCTGGAGGGGTGGTCATCCTGTATAAGGAAGCTGCAGTAGAGGGCAGAAGGAAGGACTCCTAAGGACCCACAGTCATACCCAAGAAAGAACATCAGTTGCCCAGAGGCCATCTTTCCATGCTGTCGGTCAAGTAAGGCTTCGGATCTGTGCATCTTAGCTGAACATCCGCTCTGAGCAGAACTATTCATAAACTTTGACTCTAAGATTATTTAGACTCATGTTTGCCAAACAAACCTGATCATACGAGTTGCAAGAAATGCAGCTTTCTATGCCTCATTGCTAAAGATCCTGGAAGTCTATGTTTTTTTTTGTTTTTTGAGATGGAGTCTTGCTCTGTTGCCCAGGCTGGAGTACAGTGGTGCGATCTCGGCTCACTGCAACCTCTGCCTCCCAGGTTCAATCAATTCTCCTGCCTCAGCCTCCTGAGTAGCTGAGATTACAGGCACATGCCACAATGCCCAGCTAATTTTTTTATATTTTTGGTAGAGATGGGGTTTCACCATATTGGCCAGGCTGGTCTTAAACTCCTGACCTCAAGTGATCTGTCCGCCTCAGCCTCCCAAAATGCTGAGATTACAGGCATGAGCCACTATGCTCGACAAAAGTCTGTGTTTTTATATCCACTGTATAACCCTTATGATCTGCTGTATCTAGAAGACAGGAATCCAATCTAGTGTTTCCCAAACATCTCCAGTGATTTCTTTAAAAAAAAAAAAATCTTGGGCCACCCCACCTCTTCTTAGAATGTCCAGAAGCTGACATGTTCAGGAAGCTGAACCCCCCACGTGATACTTTTCAACAGCAAAGTGTAGTTCATTTTGTGCACCCCCTCATCCTGTGAGAGGAAACTGAGGGTTCACCAGAGGGGTGGGGGGGTGGGTGATTTTCCTAAAGCCTCACAATGGGTTGGTGGTGGGAGCGGGACGAGAACCAAGATCTCTTAACTCCCAGGACAGTCATTTCTATCTAGCCACAAGCCCCAAAAGGTAGTGTGGGCTTATGAAACATCCTTTAATCTTCATAAAAGGCAAGTCTTCTATGAGGTAAGTATTTTGACCCATACTTTACAGAGGAGCCCAGAGCAGGTAAAACAGCTTCTCCAGGGTCCAACAACTCAAACATAGTGGAGCAAAGATTCAAAGCAGAGCCCTCCTGCCCCACACTCGGCTTCCACTGCCTCCTCCACCACAGGACCTCTCCCAGTTCCCAGCAGGCGGTCTCATAGAACTCAAACTCACCTGTGGGGAAGCTCATCCACTTTCCTTTAGTTATAGACTGCAAAAGAAACAAAAAGCCTAGGTTAAAGTGTTCCCTGGAGCAAACTCCTGCACAAATCTTTAGCTAGCTGATTGCTTCCCCAGCCTTCTAGAAAGATCTTAACAAGTTATATTTATAGTTGACCCAGAGAGCGACAATTCTCTCCTTCTTTGGATTCCTGCACCTCTATCATTAGACTATCACCATCATACTCTGACTGTGGGCAGAGTGGGAATTTAAAAACTTGTTGCTGGTTACCTGAAAGCCTTGATAACATTACACCATCTTTCACTGGCTGTGCAAAGAGAAAACCACTTCCTCGCTCTCCTCAACGGCTTGCATATTTAAGTTAGTTGCCAAACCTCAGCTGTGTTGAATTAATTGCCTCTTCAGCTGACCTCTCTTCCTCTCATTCATGGCAGGAACAAGCAAATGTAACCAGAGTCATCCTGTGCAGAAAAAGCTGCCTTCTCGGGTGAGGGACGCCTCACAGTATGGACACCACCACAGGGTGACTTCTGAAGGCCACTCCCTTGGACTCAGTCTCTGCCCACACATTTTCCTTTTCATCCTGAAGGCCTAAATTCTTCTAATGTGTCCAGGCCCAGTCCTGTAGCTAGTGGTCATGCTTGAAAGTCATCCAGAAAGAGTGCCTGAGTTGCCCTTAACAGCCATATTTTCATAGTCTTTGCTAAGCATGGTGTCTCCCATAAATGATTCATGGGGTACTCTAAGTGCATTTTATTTTCTAATAACCATCTCTCTCTGCCAGTTCATTATAGATGAACTAAGATACGGACGAGTGGTAAACTCTTATGAAAGATTACCCCCTGTGTGCCCAAAATGACCACCCTGACCTTAGCAATATTAAGCCCTGGCCCGATTTTGCTGAATGTGTCATACGCATCCTCAGGTCACTGGAACTAAATACACTGATTCAGTGTATTTTTCTATCTATATTAAGCAACCTGTATGTATAGTTTAATCATGAGTGTGAACCTTTGTATCCTGGAACTCAAACGTAAGATGAACTGTCCAAAGATCATCTAATCCACACCCTGCCTCTCCAAATGCACTGACTAAATCATTCACAGCAAATTCCTGCAACCTCTTGGTTAAAAACAAAACAAAACAAAAAAACACCTTAACTCCAGGAATACAATGCCAAACCTTTTTCTGTAATCTATGTCAGTGCTTAGCAGGTTTTATGAAGGTCCTCATGCTGTTGTGATGGATTTCCTCCTTTTACTTTAGGGTGAACAGAGAACAGCCCACCAAGTGAAAAAGGCTGATTTACCATCAGTAAATCATGAGATGGTGCCTGTGTTTACACTTATACTCTCCACCAAGGATCTGTTTATTTAATTGATGGCCTCTGCCTTCTTTAAAGGTTACTCTGGTATTTAGCATGGTGTTGAGAGAGCCTGAGAAGTGATAAATTATACTTACATTTACCCTTTTCCACACCACCACCATCACACGGTTGCAAACCCCTACAGTCTAGACTCCGCCCATTCGTGCTGCTTAAATCACTTACCTCCACGGAAAGCCACAGGTGACCCCCACTCATCGCCAAATTTAATGATCTCATCTTGATTCTGATAGGGCTTGAGCTCTTTAAAACATTCATGTGAGGAGCACTTGAAGGAACCAGTGTTGTACAGCCTAAGAAGACACTCAGGGGAACAGAATACCAGTGTCCTGATTTGCTCAGAATGACCCTGTAGTCATTTTTCTATTGCTGCTGTAACAAATGTAGTGGCTTAAAACAACACAAATTTGTTATCTTTCAGTTCTGAGGCTCCAAAGCCCCTAAAGTCAAGGCGTTGGGAGGGCTGCATTCCTTTCGGGCTCCAGGGAAAAGTCACTTTCTTGCCTTTTGCATTTGCTAGAGGCTGCCCACATTTCTTGGCTTCTCACTCCCTTCCATCTCCAAAGTCAGGTCTTTCTCACATCCCATTACCCTGATACTGACTCTTCTGCCTCCTTCTTCCATCATTTAGGAGCCCTTGTGATTATATTGGACCCACCTGTATAATCCAGGCTACTCTTCCTACCTTAAGGTTAGCTGATTTAGCAACCTTAGTTCCACCTGCAACCTTAATTTCCCCTCATCATGAAACATTACATGTTCTGAGGATTAGGACATGAACATTTTTACAGGGCCATGACTACAGCCCCTAACTAGTAGAGTTAGGGCCAGTAGACAGGAGTTACCGAAAGTCCAATTTCAGTCCAGCAAAAAAAGTTCAGGAAATGAAGAACTTGTTAATAGAGCTGCCCAGAGGAAGAGTTGACTGCCCTTGAAGATACCAAATCCCTAATTCTTAGAGGATTTCAGGAAAAGAGCCTCTTCATCATAACTAAGTGGTTACTACATGCCAAACACTCTGATAAGCACTCATCCTATCTTACTTACATCTCCAGCTTCATGAGAGTCCTGTTAAACAGTAGTTATTATTTTGACAGGATAAACATGGTGCTCAGAGAGGCTCAGGTGAGCTGCCCAGCACTGCCTGGTATTCACTGTGTGAACTTAGACAAGTTACTTAATCTCAGCAGTCCTCAGGTTCCTTATCTGTAAAATGGGTAGAATAATGAAACCCATCTCAAGGGATAGAGGCCCCGTCTCTACTAAAAATACAAAAAATTAGCCCGGCATGGTGGCGGGCACCTGTAGTCCCAGCTACTCAGGAGGCTGAGGCAGGAGAATGGCGTGAACTCGGGAGGCGGAGCTTGCAGTGAGCCGAGATTGCACCACTGCACTCAGCCTGGGCGACAGAGCAAGACTCATCTCAAAAAAAAAAAAGAGAGAGAGAGATAGAGGCTGGGTGCAGTGGCTCACGCCTG
The DNA here is from genome assembly GCF_000951035.1 of Colobus angolensis palliatus. Taxonomy (NCBI): domain Eukaryota; kingdom Metazoa; phylum Chordata; class Mammalia; order Primates; family Cercopithecidae; genus Colobus; species Colobus angolensis. Next base: position 21,617,504 of record NW_012116265.1, on the reverse strand, counting down.
TAATCCCAACACTTTGCAATGCCGAAGTAGGTGGATCACTGGAGGTCAGGAGTTTGAGACCAGCCTGGCCAACATAGTGAAACCCTGTCTCTACTAAAAATACAAAAATTAGCTGGATGTGGTGGCGTACACCTGTAATCCCAGGTACTCAGGTGGCTGAGTCAAGAGAAGCACTTGAACCTAGGAGGTGGAGGTTGCAGTGAGCCAAGATCATGCCACTGCACTCCAGCCTGAGTGACAGAGTGAGACTCCATCTCAAAAAAAAAGAGATAATTGTGAGAATTAAATGTGATAATAATAGCATAGAATGCATTTGTTTATTGAATATTGTATGAAATATGTTTAGCATGGCATCTGGCTCATTGTAAAGGCTCAGTAGCTCTCACTGTAATTCAGCCTAGTAGGGTATAATGAACTCCTTGGGCATTTGCCCAGCACCTGGAAACCCTCAGGAGCCAGCGCTGTGGGCCTCAGACAGCCACATTTCTCCTATGTGTCTCTGACCTCTCAGCCATGACTGGTTGGACCAGAAGTGAATCTTTTCATTCAAGCTGAATTAATAGCTGTTTTGTCCATGTAATTTGGAATCAGGCTCCTGACAGACATTTTCAAATTGACACATAATTGTCCATATTTTTGGGGTACATAGTGAAGCTTTGATACGTACGATGCACAGTGATTAGATCAGGGTCATCCATCATCTGAAACATTTATCATTTCTTTGTGCTGGGCCCCGCCGGACATTGGACTCAGCGTTTGTGTGTTATTTTTCCTGGACTTGGGTGCTGTGGGACATTCATTTTTCACCATGTGCACTGAGAAGCAGAGAAAAATCAGCCCCCAGAGAGAGAGGATGGAGGCGGTTGCCCAGAAAGGAGATGAGAAGAGAAACAGAGGGAGCCAGCAGCTCTCCACAACCTCCTTTCCTCCCCTCCTGAACCCACCCCATTCCTACTCAAGGGTGTTGAGACACCTGTGGCCTCCTAAAATGGCCCTCTTTCAATTTCGTGGCCTTAAGTGGGTGTCTGTTATTTACAACAAAAGAGCCCCAGTGCACAGGTGTTCACAAACATTTGCAGACCAAGGGAGCTGGAAGGGAACCTGCAACCCCTCTCTTCTTTTGCCCCCCAGGGGCATTGTGGGGAGAAGTTAGGGGGCTCTTCCAGGTAACACTGAACCATGACAGGGCCAGGGCCAGCACCTAGAACCTCCTGGCTGCTGGAGTTGAGCTCTGCCCTCCACCCCTGGCTGTCTCCAAATCTGTGTCTTCAGCTCTATTTCCAAGAGTTTGAGAGGTTGACATGACTGAAAGGGGGAGTGGAATTGGGGACTAGGAAGGGTCCCAGGGTCTTGGAAAGATTTCAAAGGAATTTTCTCATTGAGAGACCAAAAAGCCCATTCAAGAGGCTAATTTGGATGCAAGATCTGGAGCTCTTCCAGCAGCACCTGGATCTGCCTGAATGATGCAGGGAGAGAGAAGACAGGCATCCATTTGCATATATGCAAACAAGGCCTTCCACAGCTGTCCAGAAGCCACCTCTGCTCAAAGCGCCCCACTCGGCGGCTGGGGACTTCTTTCATCTGTCTGCTCGGCCTCGGAAGACAGAGAGGCAGGCTTGCCACAGCTTCCCACCAAGCTGACAAGGGCACAAGAGTCATCCTGACACCCAGGGGCTGGAGGAGCAAAGAGCTTACACCTCCCCAAAGCCCTGGCAGGAGCAGGCAGCCAGACCCGTGGTCCAGGGTTCTCTTTGGGAGGACTTCTCTGTGCTATGCCAGCAGGAGAGCCACCACCCTTCTAGCGGGCTTTCTATGTCTTCCTGTCCCTGGCCCATTCCTTCTCCCCTGCTAGGACTTCGGTCTCCGCTTCCCTCAGACTCAGCCCATTCTGGGGAGACGGAAGAGAGCAGGCAATTGGTCTGGGCACTGGGAGACCCAGCGCAGCCACGGGATTCTCTATTACCCTAAACAGGCTTGGTCTGGGCAATGGGAGACCAGGCACAGCCACGGGATTCTCTATTACCCTAAGCAAGCCTCCACCTCAGTTCTCCTCTCCCACAAAATTCAGAGGAGGGGGCAGGAGGGCTAGAATTCATAGTTTTAGCCGAGAAACTCTTTCCCCAACAAAATTTTAGATGGAACACTACTCAGTAAAAGTGGTGCTGCTCTAGTGGGAACAGCACTGGGTGGATGTCATCAGCCCCTTGCCCCATCCCGTTCATCCCCTGGTGCCCCGAGGCTCGTCAGAGCACATTTTGAAAACCGCTGAGTTTACTGACTCCTAAGATTCCTTCCTGCTGCCAGAGTCTGCAATTTCTTTTTTTTTTTTTTTTTTTTTTTTTTTTTTTTTTGAGACAGAGTCTTACTCTGTTGCCCTGGCTGGAGTGCAGTGGCGCGATCTCGGCTCAATGCAAGCTCCGCCTCCCGGGTTCACGCCATTCTCCTGCCTCAGCCTCTGGAGTAGCTGGGACTACAGGCGCCCACCACCAAGCCAGCTAATTTTTTGTATTTTTTTAGTAGAGATGGGCTTTTACCATGTTAGCCAGGATGGTCTCGATCTCCTGACCTCATGATCTGCCCACCTCGGCCTCCCAAAGTGCTGGGATTACAGGAATGAGCCACCGTGCCTGGCCAGAGTCTGCAATTTCAAAACCAGTCACAGTCCCTGATGAGAGCGGGAAGCGGGGAAACAGTGGGCCTGAGGAGGGACTGATAAGATTTTAGTGGCATGCCTCGGAGACCAGCCTCTGAGTCCCATGGGCTAACACAGCCCTTGGGTTCATGTTCCTGGAACTGCTCTCAGGAAAATTCTGGCAGAAGCCTCAGCTTCCATCCACACCTGTCCTGGCCCCAAGGCCTCAGGGGGACTTCCGGAGCCAGGAAACCTCCCTCTCTGAGGGCAGGGAGGGAGGGCCTGCCCCTCCAGTGGGCCCTGGGCCTCCCTCTCTGCCTGTCATTGTCATTGTGTCATTGTGTGCTTCCCCTTCCCTCTCCTTCCCCTTCTCCCTCCTTCTTCTCCTTTCTCTCCCTGCCACACACACACACACACACACACACACACACACACACACACACACACACACAGAGTCAACTTGTTACTGCCTTCACTCTCTCCCCCTCTGCCCAGCCCAGTCCTGTGGACCCTGGGAAAGTACATGAACAATACCTGGGGAAGGGGATCAGGTAACCGGGCCGGGCACTGGCCTCTACAAAACACACAGATGGCTGCTCCCCAGACGATTCTGGGCTTTCCTTTCTTGCCCTCCTCCCTCCCTCCCTCTCCTCTCTGTCCCCAGCCCTAGGCCAGCTCCCACCCCTACTTCCCTGATGAACATCCTTCTCCTTCCATTTGCCCAGGATGGCAGTGAACTAGCCTCAGACACAGGAAGTCGTATCCCCTCTCTAGGCCTCAGTTTCCTCTCTTCTGGAAAATGAAGGGTTGCACTGACAAGGGGTGTTTAAGCTTTGGGGGTGTCACAGATCCCTTTGAGAATCTGATGGAAGCCAGGCAGACACACACACACACACGCACAATTTTACAGACAAATTCAAGCAGCCCTGAAGCCCAGCCATGGTCTAGAGAAAGGCTACCCAGGGATCTTGTCCATGTTCATGTTCTGAGTCTGGCCCCTGGCCGGGCTCCTCCACACCATACCAGCTGCACCTCCTCATTCCCTGGGCCGGACTCACCAAAGAAGTCACAGGAGGACCAGCCAGGCCAAGCAGTCACCTGCACTGGCCATCCCAGCTTCCCAGCCTCTCCCCTGCTGCCTCCCCGCCACCAGCAGAGGGGCCCTGCTCCCTGCACAGCTCCCCCAAACTCCCACTTGACTGTAGCCCTCCCCTGACTGCTGCAGCTGCAAGAAAGAGGCAAAGATGAAGTGGGGGAAGGAAAGGAGGAGGAGGAGGAGGAGGAGGGTGGGGGGAGGAGAGGGAAGAGGAGGAGGGGGAGGAGGAGGAGGAAGAAGGGGAGGAAAGGGAATAGGTCCCTCAGTAGGCAAGGCACAGACCAAAGGGGCTGCAGCCTCTAGCACTTCAGCCTAACCCGGAAGGGGGCTCAGCCTGTCCCGGGAGGTGTGGTCTACAGAGCACCCACTCACACACCCTTAGCATCAACCTTGGCCCAGCCTGGCCAGCCTCCCACCATCATAGCCAGCAGCAAGCTCTAAGCGACAGAGCCTGCTCTGAGAGCCAGGGACCTCCTTCACCACCCCCACCCCCGAATCTAACCCACTCAAAACAGCTCCCAACCCTCCCCTGCTCAGGACCCTTCGTGGTGCCCCTGTCACTTCCAGCAGAAGCTGCTGCTTCCCCCATTCAAGGTGCTCCAGATCGGACCTCAGCCCCAGGCACTCCTGCCTCATCTTCTAAAACTTTCCTGAGGAAATAAGTTCTGCTGCTCTATTGCATAGGAGGATGACTATAGTTAACAATAACGTATTGTGTATTTCCAAAGAGCTAGAGAAGAAGATTTTGAACATTCTTAACACAAAGAAATGATAAATGTTTGAGGTGATACATTTGCTCATTACCCTAATTCAGTCATTACACAACACATATAGGTATCAAAACATCACACTGTATCCCATAAATGTGTGCAATTATTGTGCACCAATTAAAAATAAAATAAAACTCTCCTCCATACTGACCAGCCTGGACTACTAGCCACATTTTCTTGTCTCCACATAGGTGCCTGACATAATCTCTTTCTTCCTCCACCAAAACCACCTAAGGTTCAAATTAGCTCAGATGCCACTGCCTCTCTGAAACCTTCCTAGCTTTCTCTCAGGTTGGAGGCACCCCCGCCTCTGAACTCTCACAGCACGGTGTCTGGGGGTGCTTGTGGCCTTTGCCACATTCTCCTCAATTTCCACAGGTAAACTTCATAATCTGAGATGATACTGCTATGACTGGGAGCCTATTGTGTGCCAGATACAGGGCCAAGGGCTTTACCCGCATTGCCTCATTGAATCTTCCCACAAATGCAAGCTAGAAGGTGGCTGTAATTCCCTCCATTAAGAGAAAAGGAAACACAGGCAAGCCACATTTCTATGACTCCCAAGCCAGGGTACTTTCCTCTGCCCTGTTCTGCCACCTAAGTTTCTTGAGGAAACTTATGTCTTCAGGGTAGGAACTTGTTCACCTTTTATTCTAGGACCAAGTTTTTATTGCCATATCGGAGATTACAGGGTTGAGGAGAGGATGGTAGAAGGATGAGAGAGGAAGAACCATATGTGCCACGCACATGTGATGGTGTCTAATCCTCACAGCAACCCTACAAAGTAGGTGTCATTCTCCCCATTTCTCAGACAAGGAAACTGAGGCTCATGGAGGTTATGTAATATGCCTGCCACCAGTCATCCAGCCTGTGAGTGGCATTGCCAGCCTTCTCTCAAGGGTTCTCGGGCCCCAAAGCCACCCTCTGTCGGCAGACTCACAGTGCACACCAAGGCAGGGGTGAGCTCGCCTGGGGCCTCTCTCCAGTTGGCAAACGGATCACCGAAGGTTAGAGCCCAGTGATTTTTGTAATTGAAAGTATTTTCTTTCTGACTTCCATTATGTAATTGGAAATGTATTCCCAAGGGCAATAATTTTGGCCTCAAGACATAATTAAAAGCATACAGGAGTGCAATGTATATTTTTAAATGGCATAACTAGAGAAAAGTTAATGATTTTTATGGCACAACTGCAAGATCACCCCAGAAGCTGCGTTCCATTCCCTTCCAAAGCTAGATCCAGATTGAGAAAGGCAGTCCTCGATTCTGGTCCCTTAAAATCAAAGGATATCAGAATAAGGATCACTGAGGAAGACAAAGAAAAAAGAGAAAAACAATCAAAAAAGAAACTAAATAAAATCAAAGGATAGTTATAAACCACCAGTTTTAAGCCCTGGGCTTTTAGATGTTGTTTATAAATAGTTTTAATCTGTGAATACCTGTTTAGGGACTAAATCTAATAATGTATTTTTTTCAGGGTGCTTTTTGAGCTCTTTAAGAAGAAAGTTTGTCATTTTGCCCCAGAGAAACATGGAGATCATTTTCATAATTTATGATTTATTTAAGTGCATAGTGAATTTCCTTTAAGAGGAACACAGGGTGGCCCACCTAGAATAGATCGTGATTAATAATGCAGCAAGACTTGAAGGATTTGGGTTTTAAGTGGGCTGTAGTAACCCAACAACAGAGATGGGTAAAGGCCTAGCAGCCCAGTTTCTTCCCAGCCAACAGAACTGCCTTTCTCCCACGGGCACCAGAGGAGGAGATCTGCTTCTAATGCTGCCGGGGCCACGCCCCAGAAGGAGAAAGATCTGTGCCTATGTGGCAAACTGTGCTCCACTCCCCACCCCACTGGATTTCCTCTTATCCACTCATTCACCCATTCACACACTCAATCATTCGTTCAAGGATCCCTGTATCCATCCACCCATTCCCTTGTTGAACATGATCCAGGCAGTTGGTATTCAACAGTGAACAAGACACAGTGCGTGCCCTCAAAGAGCTAGTCTGATCAGGGAGGCTGTCAAGAAAGCTGACAACGGGCAGGGAATGTCAGGTGCTGTATAAGAGGGATAGGTAAAACATGGAGGTTGGAGCCTCAGAAATGTTTGTAGGTAGAGAGCGAGTGTATATATAAGACAACTCCTGCTTGGGTGGTTGGGGTGGCATTCTGGAGATTCCAAATAGGAGATCTCCATTCAACCACATTGACAAAAGCAAAAAGATAAGGTTAGAGTGGTTCGTTGTGGGAAATGAGGGAGTGCCTTGTGGGAAATGAGGATTGTAAGAAAACACATAAAAAGGAATCAGACAGAAGTTTCAGGAGTTATCTTTCTGGAGACTGCATAGAAGATGGGAGAATAATAGTATGGTTTAACAGGATCCAAGAGAGTATAGTTTAACGGGATCCAAGCCCACACATCAAACAAAGTGGAAGACTGGTAGCTAGAAGATCTCAGGCTCTTTCTCACAGGTTAAAGACTCTGAGCCCCTGACATTGGCTCTTAGCTTCAGAAAATGGCCCTCTGTGTGTCATGTGGCAACTAGGGCTCCATGGGAGAGTTTGCCCTAGATCTGGGGTGCAGCCTGGGTCGCAGTGTCTAAGACACAGGTCCCAGACAACCTCAGCCCAGCATCCCTAGAATAAACGGAGGCGGGTTTGCTCAAATTGCCCTCTCCACTTGGAAAGCCCATCCCCAATCCCAAATCACTGCTGTCAAAGTCTCATACATCCTTCAAGGTTCTGCTCCAATGTACCTCCTCATGAAGCCCTTCTACAGATGGTCTCCCTTCCTGTGTGCCTATGGGACCGCCTATCTGTGGTTCCATCCTGAGTTAAAGGCAACAACGTACATGCTATTCCCCTCAGTTGGCCAGTTGCTTCCACTGGGAAGTTCTAAAGTTGCTGTCAAGTTTTATCCTCCAAGTCTGTAGCCACATGAGACAGTGAGCTGTGTCCATCAAAATGGCTCGGATGACCACTCTGAACATGCACCTCTGTGGACACAGAGGGGCCAGGGGTTTGAGGAAAGCAGAAAGGGGAGACAACGGAGGGTGTGGGCCCCTGTACGACCCTCCTTAGCTCCTCCCAGCCCCGAGGGAGGCTCTCTGGAATTGTGTTTTCCCTCTCTGTTTTGGGTTGAGCCTGTGTTTAGTCCCTGGGGGGATGGCATTACCTTCCTCAAGGTTTCAAGGGGGTTGGACAGCGTTTCATATTTCTCTGTTTGGCAAATAGTCAGTCCCCTGCCTCCCCTCCCAGGAATCGGGAATCCCAGAAATGAAAGCCAGAGGGACTCGGGTTTCTTTCTGAGGCGGGGCCGCTGCAGCAGATGCCAGTTGGACCCAGGAAATAGCCAAGGGGTGGGGGGCACCAGGTCTTGGGTTTTCTGGGAGGCAAGGGAGGGTACAGCCATGGATAAAATGCCGTGGCACTGTAGAGGGCAGGTTTGGGCTCCCTGTCTGGAGCAGAATAATCTTTCTTTCAAAGCTGAGTTGGAGTGAGCAAGGACCAGTGGCAGCCATTCCACTCCATGCTGTGGGCACGTTTCTCTCTGGGTAAAGGGGAGACAGAGCTTTCCATGCTGAAGAAGGGGATGGGAAGGAGCAAATCCCAGCAAAGGGAAGCAGGCCCAGCCCAGATGCCAGCAGAGAGGGAGCAGCAGCAGGAGGAGGGGATGGGAATGAGCCAGGCTTCAGCACAGAGGCTGGGAGATGGCAGGCAGGCGCTTGCGCGCAGAGCAGAACTGACACCTGGATCTCAGCTTGCTTCCCCCGGAGAACACTTTAATGAGGCTCACAGCTGTAATATCACAGAACCAGTATTAACAATGCTAATTACCTGAAGTTTAGCCCAAACATTCCTAACCCACACACCTTGGGGACACACTGTTGTTCTGGCCCTGCTAAAAGCACTGATGGTTCAAAACATGGGCTGAGGCTTATGACGCAGATGTGACAGCAGAACACCAAGGCAGGCCTGGGTGAGGGCAGGTAGGATAGTGTGTGCTGCAGGCTGCAGGGATACCCAGGAATGGACAGAGTGTAACCTCCTGGTTATGATACCAATGTCCCTCTGCTCTTCTTAAGAGTAACCCAAGGGAGAAGCCCCAAGTGGAGATCAGACCCCGTTGGCAAAAGCCGGGAATGGGCTACGTCCATTTGTGCATGGCAGAGGGTCACGGGACTGAGGTGACCTCCCATCATCACTCTGCACAACCTCAGAGGACACCCCTGTGCCCTTCCCACTATCTAGCCCCAAAGATGGTTTCAGACTGTTGCATGTTTTTTGAAGCAGCAGAATCACCAATAGAAGACACAGATCAAATTGGAGCTGTGTTGGTCATTGGTTTCAGTTGAAAGCTCGGGCTCAAGGCTCCAGGACTTTCCTTCCACCCCTGTCCCTCAAGACCTCTGGGCATCCCCAAATTACTCCCAGAATCCTAGGCCTCTGCAGAATCTGCTTGGAAAACCACTGTTCTAGAACAACATAAACCTCTGGCCTCATCGTGTCTGGTATTAAACCATGCCATTCCAAGGCACTGCATGGAAACATACTTTACCAGACACCCCAGAGGGCCCCTGACTCAGGCCAACTCTGGGGGCTGGAAGACAGGCGTGAGCATTTGATGCATGTACACCTCCATCTACATGGCCCCTTCCCCAAAACTGCCAAGTCTAGGGCTAATTTTATAGAAACTCTAGAAACTCATGCCTATATCTATAAAGTCAAATGTCACTCAGTCAGATAAGACAAGATCTAGAACTTCTGATTCCTCTCTCAGTAGCCTTTCTGCCAACCCAGGGAGGGGAAACCATATAGCTCTATCGCAACCCCACCCCTCAGACTCCCACTACTGCCGGGTGTTGAGCCACTCATCAACATCTTATCCCACGGTCCCTTCTTCCTAGGCCTCACCACCTCACTCTACCACCATTCCAAGCCTTTGCCTCTCCCCAGGGAAAAAGCAGAGGAAGGCCGTTCTGCTCTGTGTTTGCTTGAACGTAACTTGGATCCCTCCAGTTTTCCCCGCTGATAGTTTGGATGTGTGTTCCCCCCAAATTCCGTGTTGAAATGTGATCCCCAGTGTCGGAGGTGAGGCCTAGTGGGAGGTATTTGGGTCATGGAGTGGGGGGATCCCTTATGAATAGCTTTGTGCCCTCCCAGCAGTAGGTAATGACTGAGTTCTTGTTCTGTGGGTTCACACTAGAACTGATTGTTAAAAAGAGCCTAGGACCTCCCTCTGCCTCACTCCTTCCCTCGCCATGTGGCACACCTGCTCCTCCTCAATTGAAAGCTTCCTGAGGTCCTCACAAGAAGCCGGTGTTGGTGCCATGCACCTTGTATAGCCTGCAGAACTTTGAGCCAATAAACCTCTTTTCTTTACCAATTACCCAGCCTCAGGTATATCCTTTAGTAACGTAAAATGGACTAATACCCCCTCCCTCCTCCATCCCTCTGACTCGGCAATGTCAGTTTCTGGTCTGCGTTATAACAATTAACTTTCTCAGGCCCACCAGAACATGGCACGTTTACTGCCTTCTCAAAAGCCCTCTCTCAGAAATTGGTGGGATAAAACTGTCTTCGTCTGTTCGGGCCCCTGTAGCAAAGTGCCATAGACTGGGTGGCTTATCAACAATAAGCCAAATTTATTTCTCACAATTCTGGAGACTGGAAAGTCCAAGATCAAGGTGCCAGCAGATTCGGTGTCCAGCAAGGGCCTGCCTCCTGATGGACAACCACCTTCTCCAGCTTCACATGGTGAAGGGGCAAAGGGTCTGTCCTGGGCTTCCTTTATAAGGGCACTAATGCCATTCATGTGGACTCTGCCCCCCATGACATAATCACTTCCCAAAGTCCCTGCTTCTAATACCGTCACCCTGGGGGTGGAGATTTCAACATACGGATTTTGGGGGACATAACATTCATACCATAGCAGACCAGGATGCAATGCCGGGTTCCCTGGGGTTAAAGCAGAAACGTGCACAGCTCTCCATGCAGATGAAAGGCCTGAATGATGTGGGTGTCTGTGTAATCTGCTGCTGCCTGGACTTTGTTACATGAGCCTAAGTCCCCCCGATTGCTGAAATTAGCAGTTCAGCACTGCAGGTCCAGCTGTCACTTGAAACTGCTTTGGGTGAAGGCCTGGCCTTTCCCCTCTGGTCCCTGAATGCAGACATCTCTCCCACTGCAGAGATCGCTCAACAACCTGCTCAATGGCCCATGTCTGCAGCAACCATCAATGGCTCCTCTGCTAAAATAACGGCCCCACATTATGCTTAGAAAAGCAAAGGCTGAAGGCACACGGATGACTCATTAAAGAACAGTGCAGCACTCACTTAGGGGAGGAATAAGAAGTGACATGGTGTCTTCCCACTGCCATGCCCACCTGTGTCTTACCAAAATTCACAGTAGATTCCAACTAAAACTATGTTGACTGATTGAGACCAAGGAGCTTGTGTTCTAGTTCCCTCAATTTCCCCCTTGACCCTGATCATCACATGTTGTATTACTAGCTGTCTGGTGCCTGCCTCCTTGGCAAGACTGTGAGCCTCATGAGAGGTGGAGCTTTGTCTTCTCTGCTGTAGCCCCACTACCTAACATAGAGTAGAAGCCTTTATTTATCTATCTAAAATTTATTTTTGGAAGACTGACTCTTAACTTGCAGCCTCAGAAAACCAATTCCCGCATGGACCAGGAGTCCTATACCCAGAGGCTGTTCCTTGAAGGCCGTTGCTAAGCAGACTCTGGAGACTCTAGTGGCAGATATGTCCTCTGTGATGCCTCTTGCTCCTTGCCCAGGGCAGCCAACTCACTGCCTTTATGGAAGGCAGCTGAGAGGGAAGGAGCAATGACTCAGCTGGCTTCTAGATGGGTCCTGCACCAGAGGTCTCTCTCTCTCCCCAACGGTATTCCCCCACCTCTGCTGTGAGTCATCTCTGAGTCATCAACATTCCTTGCCCCAGAAAATCTAGGGTGCTCCCTTTAGGATGCCCGAGGATCTTCTCTGAGGGGTCTCCAGAAAATGAGCTCCTCTACTCCTGCAGCTGAAGCTCTCAGTTAAGGCCTGAAGCTATGCTGCCCGCTGTGCCCATGAAAGCTGTCACTGTGACTGTGGCTTCCCTGGTGCCATGTATGATGTGGCCGGAAGCCCATCGTCAGGCAGCAAGTGAGACCTGGAATTTGTTGCTCCAGGAGTCTCCTTGCAACCATGAAAGCACTAGTGTTTCTCTGGAGCCTGATGCACATGCCTGTGTGTTTCTCTCTCTCTCACACAATGCAGCCCTACTGCACACCCCAACATGTAACGCTCTACCCCCACAGGATCTCTACATTTGCAAGTGAGGTCCTAACTATTGGTAGGGAAAATAAGAGTTTCCAAAAGTTTTAAAGGCTTTTATTTGTTTTCACATTCTCTAAATTGCAGACAAAAGATTCACTACGTGGATAGTCAACATTGCTAACCAATCACAGAACAAGATATTAACCACAGCAAGGAAGGGATAGGGGCTTGTGACTCAGTCTTTGAGAACGTGCGAGAGTTCCATGGGATGTTGAGGGGTCCCAAAGACAAAGGCTGCTTGATCCCCACGTCATTCTTCATCCCATCAGCGACAGGTCTCCCTCCCAGAACCCTGTCAGGACAGGAGAAAAGGCAGTAAGAGAGGTGGGGCGGTCCTGGCACGTGGGCCACCAGTCTTCTGAATGAAGAGCGAGTCCCGGGTCTGCTTCCAATCTGTAGGTTCTCCTGGAGACTGTCACAATCTGGCAGCTCTCTGGGAAGTAACAGAACCGGCATGTCCCCTTAGGATGGCAGGAGATGTGGCACAGCCTCAATCTCCAACACTGAAACACAGAGAGCTTGATACATCCCTTAGGGCAGAAACATCACAGCACTTCACGTTAGGAGTCACGAAAGAGTGGGAACCTGACACACGTGGGAAGGGCACATTCCCAGAGGACAGAGAGCCAAAGCGGCACACACACCTACAGACAGAGACCGCAACCACATCACAGTAAGGAGGAGGACAGCTAACAGGGTGGGAGGTGGGAGCTTTTTGTTTGTCTGTTGCTGTTGTTGCTTTTTAGAGAAGCCAGGGTGAGCCAAATGGAGATACTGTCTCAAGACCATTACACACAACTTCCCAGATCTGTAGCCCTTTTCTGTAACCTCATGAAAGCTGTGTCAGACTCAGTCCTGGTCTGAAGTACCCATGCAGACCAAGGCAAAAACTCATCCACAAGAGGCAATGCGGTATTGGGTTCCAAGGATCAGTGGGGAGGGCGTTCAAAGGAGCAAAAAGGGAAATCCTCTTTCATAGGCATTTCTCTCGCTGGAGCCCAACTCTCTTGGTCATTCTTTTATGACTAAGAGTCTCAGAAGGAGTTGTGGGTATGGGGTAAAAGAGACAAGCAGGCATGTTGGAATGATGGGGATAAAATGTTGCAGTGGCTTCCCTCTCTGGTGCCCACACCTGGAAGAAGTGATCCCAGGTTTGCGTCATATCTGCAGGTCTAGAGACATCAATGGAGGCAGTAATTGGAGATCTCAGTGCATTTCCAGGGTCCCCTTTCCAAAGGCAGTCTAAAGCAATGGAGGGGCAGTACATTCCTAAGGCTGTGAGATGCCCAGGGTCTCTATTCACCAGCTGAGAAAGGGCAGTGAAGACTAAACACACCCCTTCTGCAAGTCCACATGCTCTCTGACTCAACCAGAGGGCATCCAAGGCCTGGTGGAGCCTGTGCAGACCTGAGCTTCCTTGTGGAGCAGCAGGTAGACAGCTCCTTCCCAGGGACCTCTTCATCCTTCCTACCCCAGGAGCCACCTGCCAAAGCTCACCCAGAGGAATCCCGGCATTCATAAATGGAGGTGCCCTCACCAAAGCCACTGGACCAGCCTGTCCCTGAGAAGAGACACAGAGGGGTTTCAGCAACGAGAAGAAAACCAATTTCTTTTGGCTTCTTAGCAGAGATGCTCCATGTCTTGGCTGTCAAAGAGAGAAACTGGGCTTAAAAATTGCCCTCACCCTGAACCCACTTGGCAAAGGGGAGCAGACCTGGTTGAGGTCCAGTTCTGGCTTTTGTGAATCGACCGTGTGACACAGACAGCACAGCATCAAGCCGGGAGGGTGCCTGATCAGACTGTTCTCAGACTGAGAGTGCACTCAACGGCAGGCAGGAGATGGAGAATTCTCAGAGCTCAGCCGCTGGCTCTCAAGCTCCCAGGCTCATCCCTCAAGCAGCTGGGGGCCTGAGGGCTCAGGGTCCACCACTGGCTGCCTGGGCGCAGTGCTGCCAGTCTGATGTGGAAAGGGTCCAAGTCAGAGGCCTTTGCCTCACCCCTTCCACCAGCAGGGCCATTCAGAGGAGCCTTGGCTCAAGAGAACCTTGCCCACAGGCTCTCAAGTAGGTGAGTGCACCAAACCCCTTCATGCTTTTCAGGCTCTCACGCACTTTAAAACCAGACTCACAGCCAAGCCTTGTGTCCCTGGCTACCTCCACAGAGATCACCAGAATTCCCCTCACTGGGAGTCATGTGCCATCTAGGGCCCCAGAGGAGCCTTCCCTCCGGCCAGCCCCACAGAGAAGCTACAGCTCTGAGCCGACATCCACACATTGACAGACACGTGCCTTCCCCCAAGCCCAGGCATTTTGCTTGAAAGCGAGCTTGGTGTGGCTTCTTCAGGGAATAACTCAAAGCTGAAATCTGGCTGTGACACGTGTGGAGAAAAGGAAAGATGAAACAAATGGTTTATTCCTAATGCTGTCAACACAAACAACTAATAGTCTAAGCCAGCATGAAGCTAGGATCTGACAAGCACCTGGCCAAAGGTGAGCATGGAAGGTTTGCTGAAAAGCTCTCTGATGCTGGGTTTCATCCCTGCACACACCAGCAGTGCTAGACACAGGCATGGGGCAGCTGACCTTGCCGGGGTCTGGTGGGGTGTGCCCAATCTGTGCATGAAGTCTCCCCCACCCCAGTAGTCCCCCTCTCTGCTTTCTCTAGCAGGGACAAGATCACTGTGGGGGTCATTTTCTGCCTCTGATCAGGCCCTACCAATTGCACCCCCTGTCTTCCACCCCAAGAACCTGCAAGCAGCACTGGAGGCACTGGCTGCCCAACACACTCCAGGCCAGGTGCCTTCATCAGTTCACCAGTTTTAATGCTGAGGATGCTGTCATCCAAGGGCATCTAGTGCTTGGAAAAGCAGATTAAAGCAACTAGGCTGAGGGCATCTGTTTTCTTCCCCTGACCCCTCAACCTCCACAGGGTGGAAATCACTGGATGCCTCTACCTGCTTGTCTTCTACTGACGAACACGCATCCTCAGCAGAGAAACCTACATAGACATCTACCTTCCGTGGTGGTGCGATACTTGACCTATAGTCACGATTCCTTGGCAGAACTTAATTTTATAGCTGAAAAGCAACTTGAAGCCTGGGCCAGGATGTGGTTCATTTTCCAGCCTCTACAGGACTTAGAGCATTGCCTTGTACAGAGTCGAAGCCCTGCCAAGGGTTTTAATTTAGCCAGTAACAGCCTGCCTTGCAATGATTTGTGGCAGGCAAAAGATGGGTTCATTTTCCTTCAGAGGAAAAACCCCCAGAGTGGACAACCATGGCAGATGAGTAGGGGGCAGCTCGGATGGACTGTGTTCTCTTTCCCGGCCAGAGGAGCACAAGTGCCCCCAAGCATCTGACCATTCATCGCAAAAGCATGACCCATCTGCTTTCCCAAATGCCATGTGGACCAGATGCACTGGTGAGCCAGGGACGCCCTGCCTACCTACGCCGCCTCTCTCCAGCCACCTGCTCCCCACCTCCTCTGCTCTGAGATAATCGTTCTATATTTTCATGCTCTCGCTCACATATCAGGCAGTGTTTCTGTCCTTTTTTTTTCTAGTACCTAATTTAGGCCTCTTCAACTACATGTTGAAAATGTGCACGGGGTATATTTTCTTTTTCCTTTACACCACTGTTGCTTCCCACTTCCCACCTCCACCCCACTCCTTAGCATCTAGCATGGCAGAGGGAAGGGAGGAAACAGTGCAGGGAAGGGAGAGGGCGGGGTGAGAATCGAGGTCTCAGTGGGGAGCAGACATGGAAGGGCAAACCAAGTCTGTCAAAACCACAACCCCCATTCTAGCCATAAAAGCTTTGCATCCCTTTGATAGCAGAATTGAGATTTTTCAAGTCCCCAACTATTACCAAATGTCTCTCCTGAAAAGAAGCACAGGTGAACGAACGGAAGAGAAGGAAAGAGGCATGGAGCCAGTGGCTTTCCAAGCACAAGGCTCCCTTTGCAACCCCTGTGGCTGTGCAGGAGCTGAGAGCCAGAGGAGCGGGACTGGAGGAGATTTCAGGAAAGACGCACCTTGCCTGGCAGCCCCTGGCTCTACCTCGTGTCCTGGAGCAACACCAAAGTTTCCCTTTAGCTCATTAAGCAGGGTGTGTGTGCACATGTGTGTGTGCGCGCACGCACGCATGGGCATTCCTGTTCTCATCATCAATATTCATAACATTGAAATGAATAACAGAGACACAGAGAGGTGAGCAAATAAGCAAATGGGATGCAGTGAGTGAAAATATAACCTGGGGGTCTGTAGGATTGTGTTGCTGAGGGGATATACAGGCCCCAGGGGCTCATGGGCCTCTCCCATTTCCTACAAGGCCCACTTACCTGCCCTCCCGTCCCCACCACGGCCATGTTTATTTGCTAGACAGGGTTGGTGCCAGCCTACAGGGCCATTTTGCTTGCTGCCTGGGCTAGAGGTCATGATGAGTAATTATATCTCTGTCCAATAGGGTTCTGGCTGCCTGCCAGTCCTGGTTCCTGCCTTCCTCTCACCTGCCCTGGGAAATGTCGCCATCAGCAAAATACTCCCTTCTCCTGGTGGAGCCAAAGAGGGGGAAACTGTGAAAGGTCCCTCTCTCAAGGCCACCTGCCCTGCGACCTGAAGCTGGCGCTGGAGCAGAGAACGGGAAGGAGTGGGGACAGAAGCTGGAGTCACCTCAGGATCCCCTCACAGGCAGGGCTCACTCAGAGCTCAGAGAGCCCGTTCCAGGAACCCACTCACTTCCAAATCTTTCCCCTCATGCAGGGAGTTCCCTGTTCCTTCTGGAAAACCCCCTGGTAGGGAACTGGCAAGCCCGGACCCCTCCTCTTCAGAGTTTCCTGACAGCACTTCCTCTGGGCCTCTCTTCAAGCTGCCTGGGCTGCTCACATGGAGGGGGCGCCCGCCGCACAGCCAGGCCTCCCCGGGGACAGCTGCTGAGAGGCTCCAAGGCAGCTCCCACTCACTCTGCCTGGGAGGCTGTCCGTCCTCCCACATCCCGGGTGCCCAGCAGGCAGCACCCACATCTTCCTCTCCCCTCCTTCCCCCTGCCCCCCTCTCAGCTGTCCACTCACAGACCACAAGGTCTCCAGCCTCCCTAGAAAGGGGTTCCCAGCTCTCCAAGACCCTCCACCAGCTGCCCAAAGGCCCTGAACCAACCCCTCTGTCCCGTTGTTCCACACTCAGGGCTGGTGGCCGTGGTCTCTGGCAGAGAAACATAAGCAGACTCCCAAACCCTGGGAATGCTCAGAAATGGGGGAGGGAGCCCCAACCCCCAGACAGCTATGGAGCCCACCTTCTGGCCACGGACCAGTTAGACTCTGCAGCAAGTTAGGGCTCAGGTAGGGAGACTCGTAGGCCTGAGGCAAATTAAAACATCTGTTCCCCACCACCACTATCCTTCCCCTTCACCTGGAATCCAAAAGCATGCTCTGGGGATGGGAGTAAGTTTGCAAAAAGGGTAACACACAGCGGGGAGAGGAGGAGCTCTGTCTACTTTGCAGGGGGGCAGAGGAGCAGGACTGGCCAGGCCCCCGCTTCCCTTCCCAGCTACTGGTGTCCTGGGCTTGGGGTTCAGGGGCCTGGGGGCCTGACCCGTCTGGTAGCAGTGCCTGGAAATGTTTCACTCCCCAAGGCTGCAGGCATGATCCAGCCCTCCCTCACTGCCTTCTCTCTCCAGTTGGGTGAGGGGCCTGCTTTGCCCTCAGAAGCATCCCTGAAACCCCACACAATCAACAAGGGGCCTCAAGAAAGAGGGAGCTGAATTAGAGTTCAGAACTGGGCAGAGGTTTGGCCTTTTTAAAACATAATAATAATAGTAATCTGCTGCCCAGGATCAGAAGCCTCAGGAAAAAAAAAAAAAAAAAAACCAGAGTTTCAATCACTGTTCACTCCCACCTGCTGCCCTCCAGCTCCTTAGCTCCAGGATTTCTGCCTGAGGACATCCAGTTCTCTGCCTTGTTCCGCCAGAGATCCTTGCCCCTCCCAAATGCCCTCCCACCCTCCCTTCCCGAGGCACCCCTGTCTCTCTTCCTCCCCAGGAATGGGAGCCTGCTAAAAGGGACACCAAGTCATCACTGCTACAAGGAGCCAGGCCTGGGACTTGCGGCATCTTCCGTGGCAGTGTGAGCGTGGCTCTGGCCAGAGCCAACTTCTCCACTGGGACCCCCTGAAGAGGGGCCAGGAGGGGCAGCGGGGAGTGAGAAAAGAAGGGGCTGCTCCTGTCCCAGCACTTCCACGACAGGCTAAAAACCAGCCTGGGGGCCAGGGATGTGGTCCTCAGGGCCCGCCCTGGGCCATGGGGCAGCACAGTGCCCCCCACCTCCTCACACGCAGACCCAAAGAGGAGACTGTAAGCCCCTCTTTTTGAGTCCTGAGGCCTGAGGTTGCCAGCAACCTTTCTTCAGCGGCACAAAAGAGCGCAGGTCTCCTCCACTTGCTCCCAAAGGAAAAGTAGTAACAATCATCTCATTTTTCTTCCTTAAAACATCAAAACTTTGAAGCGGAGTGTTGAAAGGAAGCGGGCTGTATTCAAAGCACGAAGACAAAAATGCACCATGAGTGTGTAACCCTCCAGGGTATCATGAAACCATCACTGTGAAACCCAAACCCTCCCCCAACTTCAAAACCTGTTATCTTCCCCAGCTCTGGAGGAATCTGGCCTCCTTCCCTCCCTTCCACCCACCCACGAGCTCTTCCCTGGTTCCAGTTGGCTGGGCTCAGCCTGCCTGGGCTTCCTACCTTGCCCTGGGGCAGGGACAGGAGCAGAGGAGCTTTGGGACCTGCTGGCTCCTGCTTCAGGGGCAGTGAGTCAATGAGGGGTTCCGAAGGAAAGCCAGAATGTCAGTCTCCTAGCAGGAGCCCTGTTTCTATTTCCACATAATGTTGCCTGCGCTGGATTTGCTACAGGTCCAAAAAGCAGGGTTTCAAAAATGCCTGCAGGGAACAGGATTTCCACTTCCGGGTTGAATCCGGCAGCTTCACGTCTCTGGTTTGCTGGAGCCACAATACAGAGGTCTCCTGGTGAAGTCCAGCAAAGGTCTCCTGGCTGTTCCCAGCATTTGAGCCGGGAGCCAATCCCATCATTGTCTCCATTTGGTGACCTCTGCAGAAAATGACAATAGCTACCATGGAGTGGGGACCATCATCATTCCAGACCCGTGCCAGGATCTTTACCAACGTCACCTCAAAGAACTGCAGAGATCATGCTGGATAGGCCATGTTTCCCCACCTTACAGACGTGTGAAATGAGGCTCAGAGAGGTGAAGTCATTGGCCCAAGGTCAGTCAGCTGGGAAGTGGCAGTGTTCGTCAGAAAGTGAGCGTTACCCATGAACTGAAACGAATCATAGCCCTCTCTAAAAGTCACCTTTCCTTTCTCAACTGCATTAATCTTCTAGAAGGGAGTATCCTGAGCACCTTCATTTTAAAGTCCCCAACCCCATGTACATCCCTCACCTCCACCCCACAGCCCATGAAAGTCATGATTTCCTTGGTCACAGCTTTTGCCAGGACCCTGACCATGGGCAGCCCGGCCCTGGCAATATAAACTCCCTTTGGTCACAAGGGAGAGATGAAGAAGACATCTAACCTCGGCTAACGCACACAAGAAGGTGGACATGGAAAACGTCTGGAGTTCTTCCCACACAAGCATGGCTCTGCAGTGCTTGTTTATGTAGCAAAACTCTCAAGCTCGCTCTGGAATAGTCAGGGCAAGTGTTACTATCTCCATTTTCCAGGTGGGCAAATCGAGGTTCAGGGAGGTTAGGTGACTTGCCCAGTGTCACACAGCTACTCCATGGCAGAGTAGCTACCCTGATCCTTCACAGGCATCCTGTGATTCTAGCTCAGAGAATGATTCTAGCTCATTCTCTGGGGTTCAAAAAAAAAAAAAAAAAAGAGACCAATTTAACATTTACCAACCCTGTCCTCTTTTCAACACAGAGGTGATAAATGTGACCATGGAGACTTTTGTCTGCTTGCAGTACCCTGACAGTGCCAGCCCACAAGTTGGCTTGCTATCCCTGCTTTCCGGATGGAGAAACTGAGGCCTCCAAAGATGAAGAATGGGTTGGCCCCATTCTGCAGGGAGTAATGAAGCTGAGAGGGGAACTCTGGGGCCATCCTAACGTCACTCCAGAGCCCTGACCCTCACCACTGCAGGCAAGTTCCAGTGCCCTGCCTTGGCCTGGGAGACCCAGCTCAGGCTCAGCTTGTGTGGGCAAAGCAGACGTGGAGCTGAGATAGAACAGGGGTGCCCTATCGCCTGCACTCCTGTGGAAAACAAATTTGCACATACTCTGAAGAGGACGTGTCAAGTTGTAGAGCCACAATTTGGGGTTTCAGACTTGCTTTTTAAGTTTTTAAGCTATTGTGGCATTTGGGAATATTTGGGGAATTTTTTTTCTCTAAATTTAAATTAAAATGACTCTCAAAACCAATTATTAGCCTTTGGAGACAGCCTGCTTTGAGTTTTGTGGGAAGAGAGAGAGCTGGAGTAGTCAGGAGAGAAAATGTGCCCCTCTGATGGAATGTCACCCTCCCTATCCGTCCCTGGGCCTTCAGGATTCAGACGAGCTCACCGACCAGCAGGCGGAAGGAAATTACTTATGAGGAAGACGAAAATTCCGTCCGGACAGGGGCCCTTTAAATGAGACCATTATGTATGTGTGTGATTCACTCTGAGGCCACAGGCCCCTGCAGGAGAGTGACCCCCATCGCTTGCCACAGGTCACTCTGCAGAAGCGTGGGGAGACCCACACTGCTTGGTTTCATGCCAGGCTGCCCTGGGTCCACTGGCCAAGAGCAATTAGCCTGGAGAGGAGCACTCCTGCCGAGGGACAGCACAAATACTGCAGCCAGGCAGAAGTGGCCCAACTAGCCCGAGTCTCCGGGAGATTCCTCAGGAGCTTAAGAACTAAAAATAACCTGGGCCTTTGTTGTGAGCAGCCGGACCACAGAGATGGAGCTGATTTCAGAGAAGCCAAGCATGCGCGAGGGTTCCGCTCACCGAGACCTGCCCTTCGGGCAAATGATTTTTCCAGAAATATGTCAGTTATTGTGCTGCTGCTGTGATTCAAAGTCAGCCCAATCCGCTCCAGCCCTCGGGGCTATCTTCCAACACACAGAGTTCTTGGAAGCTCAGCCTCCTCCCCACCTCTTTCTTCTAGATACATTTTTTTTTTAAAACAAGAGTCCTACACGTTTGGGGAGCTTAGGAGACAAGAGTAACCCCCGCACTGAGAGTTCTAAAATGTGGCCACCCTGGTGGTGAATAATGACCACCTCACCCTAATTATTTGTTTAGATAACAATCTTCTCCTTCCCCCATCTTAAAATTCCCAGTCAGGTCTCCGTAGACAATAGCGAACATACACTACGTGGAAGGAAGAAATTACTTAGGAAAAGGAATTCAGAGCGTGGCATCAATACGGAAGGTTTCTCAAAGCTGCAGCCCCCTGTATCCAGCATTCGGACACATGATTGGGCAGGCTTCACTCCCCTTCCTGGTTCTTGAGTCCCACCAGGGAAAGCTGAACCAGTTCTCCAGACCCAGGTGGGCTGAGAGGCAGAGGCTTGACCGTCTTCCTCTGTCCATAGGCTGTGTGGCTGGTCTCACCTAAAGGATGTCCCAGCTCTAAGGTCAAGGAACCAGCCCGGCCCCTTGCAAAGTCTCTCCCGATGGATAACAAGTACTGACTGGCTATGGCGGGGCCTTGGCACCATTTCCACAATGCTTCCTCCCATGTCTCAGCGCCTCTCCCTCCCTCCCCGCCCCCATCTAGTAACTTGACTCAGTGGATCAAGACCAGGCTGGCTGTGGATGCCACTGCTGAGGTTCTAGAAGGCAACTCTTTGTCTCTACAGACACCAAGGAACAAGAAGGGGTTGCAAGACTCCAAGTCTAGAAGTTTC
Organism: Colobus angolensis palliatus; assembly: GCF_000951035.1. Taxonomy (NCBI): domain Eukaryota; kingdom Metazoa; phylum Chordata; class Mammalia; order Primates; family Cercopithecidae; genus Colobus; species Colobus angolensis. Next base: position 21,595,763 of record NW_012116265.1, on the reverse strand, counting down.
CAGTGAGGCTTGCCATAAACAACAACTTCTCCACAGCCCTTTGTTCCTCGGGTGAGAATTTCAGGATGAAGAGCCTAAGCTGGAGGGGGCGGGGGCTGTGCGAAGATTTCTTGGAACACAATAGATAAAAAACACCACACTACACACAAGTGATGGATGAGTGGTCAGGAAATGGCTTCCCTTAAAATGGGAACCAATGAGAGGGCCTCGGTGCTAGGGCCGCGGTGTTCTTCCAAAGAGCAACTTCCTTCTGGTAGAGACAAGGAGGTGCTGGCTGAAGTTCCGCACATATCGGGGGAGGTCAGGAGATGCCTCACCCTCTTGGTTCCATGTGTCCGTGCCCCTCTGGGACTATTTCTTTTCCTTACAGTTGGTCTGTCTGGATATGTGGGAAGAGGGCACGTTCTAGTTTGAGCTGGGCTCTGCTTTAGCCTCTCCAGCAGCAAGTCACATTCTGTGACCTAGGGCCCTAGGCCTGGCAGCCGAAGGCTGAGGCTTTCTCTTTGAGCAGTTCCCAGCATAAGTGGCAGCTCCAGCTTCCTGCAAGAAATGAGATGGCTTTAGTAGCAGCCCCTCTGCTAACTCTGGAGCCCCACCCCAGTGCCCCTAACTTCTTGTAAACCCTGTTTCCTTTGAACTTCGGCGATGCAGAAACCAAGTCCCAGGCCTGAAAACATGCCGGAGTCTGTGGCTCAGCAGAAAGCAGGTGCTCAGAGGAGATGGGCTCAACTCTTATCAAGACCCTCACTCCCTGGTCATGCCTCCAAACTAGTGTCGCCGGGCCTGCGCTAGTTTCCCTGGAAGCTCACACCTCCCCAGCATCTCCACTGCATGTCTGGGAAAAACCTCGTCGGCCTTCAAGTTGAAATTTCAGCTGCTTGGACTGTGCCTCAGTTTCCTCATCTGTAAAATGGCAGTCATCGTACCTACCTTGTGGGGTTGTGATGATTAAATGAGACAAGACATGGACATGTAAAGCCCTTAGCACAGGCCTGTACTATGGTGAGAGCTCAGTAAGTGCTAGTAGTAGTAGTATCTGCTGCTGTTGTTATTGTTGACCTCATCATCATTACCTTCTGGGGGCTCAGCCACCGGGGGATTTAAACAGTACATGTGATAGCCACGGTCACAGTCATCGCAGAAGAGTAGCTGGTCCTGGTGGAACACAGAGCAAGCACAGAGGAGGAGAGATTCCATTATTTGGGGCCAATGTCTGGCCCCCACTTACCCATCAGTCTTATTTCCACATCGGCCTCACTGGATCCCCTTTCCAGGTCCCACATGGAGTCCTCACTGTCCCCTGAACATGCCTGTGCTTTTCCCACACCTAGAGTTTCCCCCTCTACCTCCCAGCCTATATAAATCCTACACCTATTTTAGGGTTCTGCTCAACTCATACCTCCTCCAAGAAGCCTTCTGTGACTACCACCTCACATCCAAATTTAAAAGGATTCCTTATTCTTCTGAACTTCCAGAGCCAATAGCTCTGCTTCCAAAGGGCAGAAAATGTCTCTATCGTCCATGACTTTATATATTTGAAGATATTTTTTTCTTTTTTTTTTTTTTGAGATGGAGTCTTGCTCTGTCGCCCAGGCTGGAGTGCAGTGGCCGGATCTCAGCTCACCGCAAGCTCCGCTTCCCGGGTTTACAATATTCTCCTGCCTCAGCCTCCCGAGTAGCTGAGACTACAGGCGCCTACCACCTCGCCCGGCTAGTTTTTTTGTGTTTTTTAGTAGAGACGGGGTTTCACCGTGTTAGCCAGGATGGTCTCGATCTTCTGACCTTGTGATCCGCCCGTCTTGGCCTCCCAAAGTGCTGGGATTACAGGCTTGAGCCACTGCGCCCAGCCTATATTTGAATATCTTAATTGAATTCTTCTGGATTCCACTCCCTCCATCTGTGAAATGGGCAACAGCTGTACTGGGATGAACCTCAGACCCTCTTCAGGGTTTCATCAGAATGTAGAAAAATGCAAGTAGCGCCATCCCTTGGCTTCCAGAAGCTTCCTCACTGTCTGGAGGCTGGAGCCCAGGTGAGAACAGGTCCCCCCAGGGTTGTGGTTAACTTCAAAGGACACAGGCCATATCTTTGCACCCATGGCTACTTCTGCCTGGAGGCTCTCCCAGACCCCTGACCCTTTCTCTGCATGTCCATTCCCTGCCTACCCTTCAAGTATATCTTCTTCAAGCACTTCTTTTCCACAAAGACTTTGCTAATCTACCTCAACTGGAAGTTCTCTCTCCCCTCGTGCAGCCCCGTGGTACTTTCCCTTTCTGTGACATTTAAATGCATTTTCCTTTATGTTACGTGCCTGGCATGTGGTAGACATCTAATCACGCTTGTTTTCTTGGTCGGGCACTGTGGCTCATGCTCGTAATCCCAGCACTTAGGGAGGCCAAGGTGGGTGGTTCACTTGAGGTCAGGAGTTCAAGACCAGCCTGGTCAACATGGTGAAACCCCATCTCTACTAAAAATACAAAAATCAGCTGGGCATGGTGGCATGCATCTGTAATCCCAGCTACTCAGGAGGCTGAGGCAGGAGAATCTCTTGAACCCGGGAGGTAGAGGTTGCAGTGAGCCAAGATCGCACCACTGCACTCCAGCCTAGGCAACTGAGACTCTGTCTCAAAAAAAAAAAAAAAAAGACATCTACATGTTTGTTTTCTTGAATAATTAATTTGGAACATGCCTCTTTTTTCCACCCTTTATCCTCTTTATGGACTATAAGGCCCTTGGGGGCAAAATCTTGTTTTCCTCATCACTGCATCCACTGTAGTGACTTCCTTGCATACGGGAGCTGCTCAGAAACTGTTTGTGATCTGGCCCCACCCCCTAGTTTCAGCCCTGTTCTATTTGGTGATTTTTGAAACTGTTTGGATGGCTTATAAGACTTTTTCAACATAAAGTTTTATATCACATCTCACCTTGGCTCCCACCAGTGTAGAAATCCTGGATAAAATTAGATATAGTAGTTGGAATCCCCAGGGAGCCAGCAAGGAGGGCTTTTTTAGTCATGCTAAAATTCATCAGTGGGGCAACAGGAGAGCTTTTGAAGAGTTATCAACAGGAGAGTGATATGATCAGATTGCAGTTTAGAAAGATCTTACTAGCTGCTATGTAAGAGTAGATACCCAGTGGGAGAGAGGTTCATTCAAGAGGCCAGGGGACCAGTTAGGAAGCTGCTATAGTTATCCAGATACATGATGATGGTGGCCTGAATTACAACTGTGGCATGGAGAAAGAAATGGGTCTTGCTCCCATTTAAGCATCATTGATTAGATGGGGAGAGTGATAGGGAAGAAGCCAAGGATGCCCTCTGGGTTTTGGCTTGGGCAGCAAGCCCAATGATACAGTCACCCATTGGGACATGGGAGGAAGAGCAGACTCATGGGAGGGAGAGGGCAACCTCAGCTATAGACATGTTCTACAGATAGGGATGACCTGGAGGCTGTTGAAGAGAGCAGGAGAGAAGTCTGGGTGTAAGATATGGATTTGGGAGTCATTGTAACTAGATGGCAAATGAAGGTCCTAGGAGAGGAAGCCTGGAATGTGTGAAAGCAAATGTCTTTGAACTTGTCTTCATGGAGAAGTGTCCATGAACCCCTTGAAATGATACATACAATTTTGTACATAGGTAGAAAGTACTTGTTTCTATGGAAAGAGTAAATCCATAGCTTTCATTGAATTATCTGAAAGATCAAGGACCCTAAAGAGTTTAAGATCAAGGGCCCAAAAGAATTTACTGAGAAGAAGGTCAAGAATAGACACTTGGGGTACTCCAACTTTACAGGGTAGGCAGAGAAAAAAAGACTGAGAAGGAACAGTCAGAGAGGTAGGATGAAGACAAGCACACTGTAGTTTACGCCAAAAAAGTTACATCATTATTGTAGAACCAGAATAAGATACAGGACAATTTGATTTAGGGATAATAGGATAATACAAGGAGAAACAAGTTAGGATGGGGACAGAAAACAGACAGGACTTATCAGAAACAGTGTTATTAATGCCTTAAAAACAGCAATAACCCCTACTATAGCAGTTACATAGGAAATACAAATAGGTAGAATATCCTGGATTACAATTTCCCAAAGGAAAACTGGGCACCTGAGAGTTTAAGTGCACTTTGCATGGGTTGACCATTGTCTAGCACCATATTCTCTTCTCTTCCACCACCAAGAACCCCCAGTTCATGCTAACTGTCATGACAAACACAATTTTAGTACCTCTCACTACCAACTATCCAGGAACCAACTGGTGGCATAACCACACAGAGAGAAACTGTTCCAAATGACTCTAAAACAATTAATTTGACAACACATCCTTAGTAGGACATACCTTAAGGTCATAAATAAATGTAAATATGCATATATATGGGTGTGTGTATAATGTTCAGCAATTATATTATTGGTTTAAATATTGGAATCAATATTCCGACACTGCTTTATGTGCGTCAAATGAGTAATTATGTTGGTATCATTGAAAAGCAAGATTTTGTAACATGGTTGAAAGAAAATAGAAATGTAGGCCAATGAAGTTAAGTCAAAACTCAATAGTTGGTTCCAAGTATGAACTGGATGCATCAGTATAAATTCATGGTGTAGTTTATCTTTAAAACAAGCAAAAAATATTTTCTACCTCTGTCCACAGAAAGTGTGCCAAAACAATGACTAACAGCAAAATTAGCACCTCTAGCACCCACATTATGTTCTCTAAAGACCATTGCCCACTAAAAGGAACTAGGAGTCCCGGGAGAAATAGGTGATTCCAGGTCTGGAGCATAAAATGTATAAATATATTTAGATATTACAAAGTAAGAAAGCTATCAAATACTATTAGAAGTATGTCAAAAGGACTCAGGATCCTACCTGAATATGTTACCACTGGTCAAAGATGGGACAATTTTACTTATAATGGATTACAACAAATAAAATATGTTTAAAATCTTCAGTTCATAAATATATTTTTTAAAACCTTAGTCACCTTCAGAAGATGCTAGAGAAACATCATACTATATTTTTATTTATTTATTTGAAATAATTTTAAACTTAGACAAAAGTACAGAAATTGTGCCGAGAATTATACTCAGTGTACCCTAATATTAGCATCTTATATTACTATAGCGGAATTATGAAAATCAGAAACTTATCATTGGTGTAATACTATTAACTAATCTACAGACTTTATTTGAATTTCTCCAGTTTTCCCACCTATGTCTCTTTTTTTGTTGTTTGTTTTGAGACAGAGTCTCACTCTGTTGCCTAAGCTGGAGTACAGTGGTGTGATCTCGGCTCACCGCAGCCTCTGTCTCCCAAGCTCAAGCAATTCTCCTGCCTCAGCCTCCCGAGTAGCTGGGATTGCAGGCGTGTGCCACCATGCCTGGCTAATTTTTGTATTTTTAGTAGAGACAGGGTTTCCCCATGTTGGCCAGGCTGTTCTCAAACTCCTGACCTCAGGTAATCCACCCACCTCAGCCTCCCAAAGTGCTGGGATTACAGGCATGAGCCACCATGCCTGGCCTCCCACCTATGTCTCTTTCCCTGGGATCCAATCCAAGATCCCTCATTGCATTTAATTGTTGTGTTTTCTTAGTATCCTTCAATCTGTGACAGTTCCTCAGTTTCTTTGTCTTTCATGAGCTTGACCCTTTCAAAAAATCCAAGCCAGTGATTTTGTAAATGTCACTTAATTTCAGTTGGATCTTTTCTTATGAGAAGATCCATATATGCACGCATTTTTGAGCAAGAATACCACTAAAGTAATGTTGCACCCTTCTTGGCGCATCGTATCGGGGGTAATTGAGGCCAGTGTATCTTATTACTTGTAATGTTATCTGTGATTATATAGTTAAGGTAGTGTCTGCTGTTTATTTTCCACTGTAAAGTTACTGTTTTTCCCTTTGTAATATACTAATAAGTAATCTTGTTGGAGAGATACTTGGAGATTATCTCCTCAACAAGAGAAATAGGGTATTTGAGATTATGCAAATATCCTATTTCTCATCATACTTTTGCCCACTAATTTTAGCATCAATTGACAGTTCTTGCATAACTGTGAAGTGTTCCCAACGATTATTTCTCCTTTCCCTCTACATTTATTCCTGAAATTCTGCTCTAAGGAAGCAGAATTCTTCCTGGAATTCTGCTCTAAGGAAGAGCTTACCTTCTCCTCTGTTTACTTATATATTCAATTTTTACATTAGTATAGATATTTATTTTTTTCTTTAGGTTGTAACCTAATAATATGTCTTTTTTTTTTTTTGCTAAAATTTTCCTAGATTTGGCCATTAGGGGTTCCTTCAAGTTGCTTCCTGTGTCCTCTAGACACATGAAAATACCCTTTCATTTTTTGAACACTTCCTTATTTTCTGACACCACATAATACTCCAGGCTCATCTGGCATATTTTGCATCCCAGCCCTGGAATCAGCCATTTCTCTAAGGATCCATGGTTCTTTTTAGGAGAGAATGGTGTTTAGAAACCAATTTCTTGATGCCATGTGTCTTCATTGCTTCTGTGTTGTCATTGCTTCTAGGCCCTCCCAGCCAACACAGCTAGGAAATAAATGTATGTGTAGGTACACATGCATACATCTCTACTTATTTCTGTCTATTAATATGTGTGTACACATATGGCTATAGATATAATATGTATAAACTATATATAATACATTGTATGTAAAATCATGAGTTCATAGCAATACTATTCCAAACCAATGCCTTCAATCTAGCCTTCCCCCCTTTATTTGGTTATTCTTTTTCTGACTTTGAGAAACTAGACTCTCATTAGTCACAATACACAGTTATTAGTTCAAATCTAGCATATGTAGTTTCAGAATTACTAATTCATATATCTATGAAAATAAATTAACTAAAGTACAGTATTTGTGGTACAGTTATTTCTGCCCTTAGCTTTACAACACACAGTCAAAATACTGTTTTCCAAAGTTACTTAGGTTATTCTTTTCTTCCTCACTCTTCATAACTCTATGGTTACATTATCTATTTATGTTATAGTTAGGTTTATTTGTTACAGCTTTTATTCCATTTTAGTTTTTCCCTACATCTTGGTTGATTTTAAGTATTTATCTATTTGGGAGGTATGTGAAACCTTATGATGGTTGTAAGAGTCAAAGCTACACAAGAAAGTATTCTCTAAGAAGTGTTTTTCCTCCCTTATCCCTACTACCCCATTTTCATATTCCCATTTTTCTCTACCCCATTCTTCCAGACCCGTGTAGATAACCAATCTCATTAGCATCCTGTTTATTCTTCCTATATTTGTTTTACACAAGTGAGCAAATGCATGTAGGTTTTCTTACGTGTCTTTTTTCTTACAATAAGGTCAGCATACTATAGATATTCTATTTTACTTTGCTTTTTTACTTAACAATATATCCTGGAAATCACTCTGAATCAATTCATAGACATCTGCCTTATTCTATTTTACAGCTACATAGTACTCCACTGTATGGCTGTGCCATTGTTTATTCAACAACTACTCTTTTATATATGGATATTTAGGTTGTTTCCAATATTCTGTAATAATGAACAATGCTACCACAAATAACTTTATGCATATGTATTTCCATCATGTTGGGGGTATATCTTCAAGGTAGATTCCTATAGGTGAGAATGCTTAGTCAAAAGTTAAGTGCATATTAGCTCTGTTAGGTATTGTCAAATTTCCTTCCACAGGGTTATACTAATTTGTATTCCCACCAACAATGTATGAAGGCACCATTTTTCCCACAGCTTCATCAACAGAATATATTGTCATACTTTTCAACTTTTGCCCATCTGATAGGTAGGAAATGATATCTCAGCCTTGAGTTTCTTTGTGAGTGCATTTGAACTTTTTGCATCTTTAAGGGTCATTTTTATATCTTTTGTGGATTGTCTTTCATGCATTTTTCTCATTTCCTTTCAGGTTTCTGGTCCTTTGTCCTCAATTTTTAACACTTCTTTTTATATAGGGAATTAGCCCTTAAACTGTGGTACGTGCTGTCAAAATTGCCTCCCAGTTTGTCAGTTGTCTCTTGACTTTATCATGTTTTCGACTATGCAAAATTTTTATGTAGTCAAATGTACCAACATTTTATTTAATTGCTTCTGGATTTTGAGTCACAGTCTGAAAACCTTTTCCTGTATTTAGATTAAAGAGGAATTTACTTGTGCTTTCTTCTAGTACTAGCATGGTTTTACTTTGTACATTTAGATCCCCAATGTATCTGGTGATTGTTTTTATGTATGGCATAAGATATAAATCTAATTTTGTGTTTTCTCAAATGGCTACCCCATTGTTCCAGCACCATTCATTTAAAAGTCTGTCTCTGACCCAGTAATTTTAGATGCGACCTTTACCCTATACTGTATTTCCATACGTAGTTGGATCTATTTATGGGCTTTCTATTCTATCCCAACTGGTCTATTTGTCTCTTCATGCATCAGTACCACACTGTTTTATCTATAGCAGCTTTACAGTATGTTTTAATATCTAGTAGGGCTAGTTTCCATCACAGTTTATTTATCAGTATTTTCTTGGCTATTTTTGCATGTTTGTTTCTTCATATGAACTTAAGTATCGATTTGTCAATATATCCTATAAAAAAGTATAAATCCTATAAAAAAGTTCATTGATATTTTTATTGGACTTCAAATGAATTTATAAATTAACTCAGGAAAACTGACATCTTTATAATGTCAAGTCATTCTACCCAAGATCATAAGATGCCCTTCCATTTTTTCTTTGTGCTTTTCAAAAGTGTTTAAAAGTTTTCTTTATATAGGTTTTGCACATCTGTTATTAAATATATCCCTTAATATTTCTTCTTTGCTGCCATTAGAAATGGAATTATGTTCTCTAACTGGTTATTGTTTGTATGTGAGAAGGCTATTAATTATTGTGTGTTAGTTTTATAATCTGTTACCTTTTATGTTTGAGTTAGCTTATCATTGATTCTCCAAGGTTTTCCAGATATACTATCATGTAATATAAAAATAGAGTTTTATTACTTTGTTATCCATTCCTACATCTCTAATTAAATTCTCTTGTCCAATTGCATTAGCTAATGTCTCCAGAATAGTATCGAATCCTAGTTATAGAGATAGTGAGTACCCTCCCCTGGTTCCTAATCTTAGTGGAATTGTGCCTAGTGTTTTCCTCATTAAATAAGATACTGGCTTTAGTTCTAAGGTACAAATACTTTATCATCCTAAGAAGATAACCCACAATTACTATTTTTTAATTTTTTAATCATAAATAGATATTTTAACCACACTGTTTTTTAAAAATTGACAAAGGGAAAGAACCAAGCATTTTTCCTGCCATTTCTATATGATCTATACCTGAAGGTAACCAAATAAAAGACTAGGCAAGTTTCTCTTCCTGGAATTACTCCAACCATTAACCAAAAAAGGAATTATCCAATAAGAATATCACTATTTTGCAACCTTTAACAGAATAGTTAATCTAGTCAAAGGTCATCAATAGATGCTACCTTTACAAAAAGAGAAACATCAGGCATTAGATACCTCCTGATGAAAGTATACACCACCATCTCTGAAGTAGTCTTGCCAAAAGAGAGAGAGAGACAGATAGATGGAGACACAGTTGATGAGAGGACAGAGAGAGAGATAAAGACAGACACAGAAAGAGAGGCAGAAAGGCAACCTGAATCAAGCCTCTAACCCTAACTAACAATTGACAAGAAATTCAAGAGACAGAGGAAAATGTCAAACAGCACAGGGATACACTCAGTCAAATACAGTCATGAGAACTCGAACAAATGATCTGATTTCTTCAACAAAGAATTTAAGGGAGGAATAAAGAGAATAAGATGGAGGGAAAAGTCTATGTGTTATTTAAAGAAGCTATATATGTGTTTATATATATATACACATATATATAGGTATTTATGTTTATATATGTATACCTACAAATATTTAAATAAACTTCAAAGACATATCAACTAATTGCAATGTGTGGGCTTTATTTGAATCTCAATTCAAATAAGCAGGCTGTAATAGAAACATGAGACGATTGAGGAAATAGAACTGTTGACTGGATGTTTGATTATGCTAAGGAATTATTATTTTTTAACTATGTTAATATTTTGGTTATTTAGGTATAAAAGTAAGTCCTTACCCTTTTGAGATACATATGAAATAGTTACAGGTAAAACGATATTATGACCGAGACTATGGAGAGGGAGGTCATGGTATTTATGAAACAAGGTTGGACGTGTACTGATCTTTGTCAAAGCTGGTGATGGCGTACATCAATTCCATTAATCTCTCTGCTTTTGTATATGTTTGAAATTGCCCGTAATAAAAAGTGTTCTTGAAAATTTTGCACTTATCATATTTAACATTTAGACCAAATGATATCATATACTGTGGAATGTGGTGGAAACAGTCAAATACATCCCTGCCATAAGCAGTGTTCCCCACTGTCAGTCTCTGAGCCCTCAATTGCTAATGGCCAGGTTGCTCCCAAGTGCCAGGGTAACAGGCCCCAGGACAAGAGTCCTTCCTTCCTTTTCACCCCTCAAAGGACCCCAGCCCTGTGGATTTCTCCCTCCCACAGGGAAAGCCCCAAACTCACATCATTCTCTGAGGTCCCACAGAGGATACAGGATTTGCACTCTATGCACTGCCACTTGTAGGTCTTGACAGCCTCAGTCATGTTCAGGGTGAACTGCAGGCAGGTTGGGTGACCTGGAGGAAGCCAGAAACAGCAGAGTTAGGGCCAAAGTCTGAACTGCCACCCCTCAACACCACTAACTGGAAACACATCGATGCCCAGTGTGCAGGCAGGGCAGGGTAGCATGGCGTAGGGGAAAAAATGGGGACCCAGACAGGGCCCTACCCACATTCTTCACCACCCCATTATTCAGATCAAGGGCAAAACAGAGATAAAAGCATATCCAATTCTGCTTGCACTAAGACCATGTTCCCCAGTAGGTGTAACCAGTTGATGAGGACAGAAAACAGTGATCAGAGAGAACGAGAGAGGAAACTCCAGAGCATGCAGCCTGAGGGAGCACTATGAGGGATACCAGCGGGACCCTCCAAGCCCCAGTGTCAGCTATGGCAGCACAACAGGTAAGAACTATTTGGAACTGGGCCTTCTGATCCAACCAGTTATTTACACTGCCTTGGGGTGCAAGGGAGGATATCAGAAGGATTGTATGAGGTTCCCAGGGTCAGTGCTCAGGGGTAGGATGAGGCATTGCACTGTTACCTAAAGTACCCGTGCCATGTCCACACCCATGAGACTAGCAAAAGTCCACACCCTGAACAGTACCAGGGACTACAGAAGGAAGTGGCCTGGCAGGGATGGCAAAGAAATGCAGCATCAGAGCAAATCGCCAGGTCTATCCTAAAAAGACTGGTCGCCGGTTCTAACTCTTTTCTCCATCCCAAGTTTCATGGGAGCCAACCCAATCACAAGACGAAAGGAGGGACAGTAAGCTGTGACCTTCAAGCACAGCCCCAGCGAGCCATGTCCAAGACTTGGCCTGCAGAACTGGACTCTGTCCTCAGACCTAGGTCACCTAAAAGAGAGAGGCTTGCAGGGAGAGGATGGCCATGAACCATAGAATGCAAAGACCCTTGGCCTTCTATCTGGCATGGAAGGAAAACTTGGATGACATTCCCAGGTCTTCCAGATCTGTGAACCAGATCAGAATCTGCCCAGAGCACCCAGGGCAAAGCCCATTATTGACTCTGTCACAAAAAAAAAAAAATTGACGCTTTGCCCATTGCCAAACATTCATCGTTCTCCAGAGCTTCCAATTCTGCCAAATCCATTATATGGTGCCTTGTGTTGCCTCTTTCATTTGAAGGATTATATGCTTTAAAGAAGGATGCTAGAGACAGGTGACACCAATCATGGTTAGCGCTGTCAACCTAGTGTCTTCCACAGACAGGATCCCTCAGGGCACCACCGCCCCTTGGCAAAGCCACGTCTTAGCAGAAGCCCCCATTTCCTCCCTTTCAAATCTTCAGAGAACTGTACACATCATGGCCATTTGGATGAAATACTGTCTATTCGGCCAACATAAGAATCCTTCACATTTTGAGCTCCACAAATAGAAACCACGCTGAGTTATCTCGGAGAGTGTGAGGGGTGCGGACATGACTTGTTGGTGGTAGGGAGGGGACACTCAGTGAATACAGGCAGAAGCAGCAAGGAGAGGCCTGATCTAAAAGCTTTTCAAGGACTTATCAGGTACCATCCAACTTAGAGAGTCCCACAGCTCTGAACTAATAACCCTATCAAGATGATACCATGACAGTGGCCCCAAAGAGAAAGAAGCCTTACATTAAAAGCCTGGGTGAAGAGCCAGCTGATATTCTTGAAAGCATCTCAAAGATTTGTCTAAGAGGAACACTAGCCAGGGTTACTTCCTATTCCAATCTCTCAGAGAGAATACTGGGATGGGTACAGGGCAGGAAATATCTGTTTGGGACTCCATGTGGTATGACCACAGATGCCCAGTTTCTCTGACAGGGCACCATTGAGAGCATGAACATGAGGTCATGGAGCTGATGCTCATATAGACAAGTTGACTTTGCCCAGTTCTGTGCCACACCCCAGCCACACCCAGCCAGCTTAGGATAACTATTCATTAACTTACCAAGTACTTATTGAGCACCTACAAGGCCAGCCATTGCGCTAGACAGAAAAGACACAGTGGGGATGAGCAAGACATCTCGAGCCCTTCCAGCCTAGCCAAAGAGGCCTCAGATGAATCAGCTACACACGTAACTATCAACTACAATCGTATAATTAATGCCATGAAGGAAAATCATAATTGGCCGTAAAAACAAACAATAGAGAAACCTAACCTAGACTGAGATGTCAAGGAAACCTTCCCTGAGAAAGATCTTTAAGCTGATATGTGTCGGATGAGAAGTTAGCTAGGTGGGAAGAGGATGATTCCGAGTAAGGGGAACAGCATGGGTAGAGGCTTTGAGCAGTGAAGCAGCTTAGCAAATTACAAGGAAGAGAAAGGCCAGTGAGCAGACGCTGAGTGAGCAAAAGGAAAGGGGTAAGAGGTGGCTGCAGAGGTAGCTGGAGGCAGATTACAGGCATTTGCAGCCCTTATTTAAGAATCTGGGGCTTTTGGCCGGGCGCGGTGGCTCAAGCCTGTAATCCCAGCACTTTGGGAGGCGGAGACGGGCGGATCACGAGGTCAGGAGATCGAGACCAGCCTGGCTAACATGGTGAAACCCCGTCTCTACTAAAAAAATACAAAAAACTAGCTGGGCAAGGTGGCGGGCGCCTGTAGTCCCAGCTACTCGGGAGGCTGAGGCAGGAGAATGGCTTGAACCCGGGAGGCGGAGCTTGCAGTGAGCTGAGATCCGGCCACTGCACTCCAGCCTGGGCCACAGAGCGAGACTCCGTCTCAAAAAAAAAAAAAAAAAAGAATCGGGCTTTTAAGTCATTAAAGGCTGTTAAGCAAGGCGTGAGTGGATCACATTTTGCTTTTAAAGGAGCATTCTTTAGTGTAAGGGCTATTGGGATGAAGTGGTTCTGTATCTTGATTGTGATGATGGTTACATATGTGATAAGATTGCATAGAACTATACATACACATATGTATGTGTGCATGTAAAACCAATCACATCTGAATAAAGTCTATGATTACATTAATGTCAATTGCCTGGTTTTGATATTGTGCTATAATTACGTAAGATGTTGCCCTTGGAGAAAACTGAAGGACTATTCTGTAATATATTTTGTAACTTCCTATGAAGCTATAATTATGTTAAAATAAATAGTTGAAAATAAGGAAAACAAATCAAAATTTAAATCATCAAAAATAAAGGAAGGTAGAAGGCAGGGGAAAAAAGGAGAGAGAGGAAGGAGGGAAGGAAGGAAGAGAAGGAAGGAAGGAAGGAAGGAAGGAAGGAAGGAAGGA
>NW_012116265.1:21464926-21581787 GCF_000951035.1 Colobus angolensis palliatus | reverse complement strand
GAAGGAGGGAAGGGAAGGGAAGGGAAGGGAAAGGAAAGGAAAGGAAAGGAAAGGAAAGGAAAGGAAAGGAAAGGAAAGGAAAGGAAACGAAAGGAAAGGAAAGGAAGGGGAGGGGAAGGGAATGGATGGAAGGGATGAAAGCGATAGAAGGGAAGGAAAGGAAGGAAGGGAAGGAAGGGAAGGAGGGAAGGCGGGAAGGAGGGAGGGAGGGGAAGGGGAGGAGAGGAGAAGGGGATGGGAAGGAGAGAGGAAGGGGAAGGGAGAAGGAATGGTAAAGGGAAGGGGGAAGGGGAGGGAAAGGGGAAGGGAGAAGAAGGGAGGAAGGAAGGATGAAGGTGCTGCTCTCTAAGGAAAGAATTTTTGAGGGGTGGGAGGGTACAGGAATGTAAGAATTGTTGCCAGGAAACTACTTAGGAGGCTAATGCAGCTACCAGGAGAGATACAAGAATGATTCAACTAAGGTGGAAATTTGAGAAATGTTAAAGAAATGCTTGACAGGACTTGACTATTGTTTGAATGTTGGGAATATGGGAATGTGATGAGAAATATTCCCAAGTTTCTGACCCAAGAAACTAGGTAGATTGTAGAATACAGTGAAACTTAGATGAGGAAGACTGTAGAAGGATTGCAGGGACCACATAGAGGAAGAGGATTCCTTCTGTGTCAAGCATGCTAAAACTGAGACTATGAGACTTCTGATGGAAATGTTGAGTGGATAGTTGAATGTATACTCTGAAATTCAGAAGTTTTTGCTAAATAGGTGATAAGTGAAACCATTAGAATTAATGAAATTATCTAGGGAAAAGGGAATGAGGAAGTATCTAGGGGAAGAAACGAAGAGGAGAGAAGAAAGGAGAATAGAGAAAAGGGTCTACGACTGAGCTTGGAGGAGCTCAAGTCCTCCAAGATCAAAAGAAAGAACCAGCAAAGGAAAGAGAGAAGCATGGCAAGAGGTAAGAAGCAAATTGGGTGAGTATGGGGTCACAGTAACCAAAAGAAGAGGTTTCAAGAAGGAGAAGGCGGTCAACTGTGTTTACTGCCACAGGTTCTCTAGTTTGTCGTTGCTCAATAAAGACCCCAAGTGAGGAAATGATGACAGATCAGGGCAAAAGCTACCCTACTAACAATAACACCCTTCAGTCATGCCATCTCCCCGAGGAAGGAAAGTCAGCACATTCCAGAGCATGACAGAACTCAGCAGCCAACTGTGTATCTGAGCTGTCTCTGTGAGGAGGGGCCGGAGGCGATGTGTGCTGCATGCATTTAGCGACATTCCACCAATATTTATCGAGAGCCAGCTCTGTGTCTAAGTTCTCTAAGACTCCTGTGCTGAGCTATGAAGACATTTTCTGGGATAGCTTTGGACAATGGATGGTAGCAAGTGGGTTTGGGAAATGCCTGTTGGAAGTTTCCGAAACAATCTCATGGCTTTCTCTGTGTTCCCATCTTGAGAAAGTCATCAGCCTCCTGAAGATCTTCAAACCCGAAGGATGGGAGCTAAGCTCACACAGCCTCAAGCCCCCGATAAAATGCAGGACTGAGACGGGCCTCAGTGGTGGCTGCAGAACTCCTTCCCCTCCACACTCAGGACATCATTCAAGCGCAAGAGGAAAGCAGGGGAGGGAAATACTATTGTAATTTCTCAGCCAGAGAGGGTGAGACACAAAAAGTTAAGTCATCAGCAGATGCAAAAACTGTGCCCAGAACCAAATCCTCCTGTCTGGACCACAATAACAGATTTGCTCCTGTGCCTTTCTCCAAAAACAGAAATCATTTGCCAGATAGAACTGCGAGAATGAGACTTCTTACCTGCTACAAAAATTACTTCAACAATACACACTGTTAGACAAAAGGAAGTGTCTAAGGAAAGTAATAACAGCTCGTTTCTAAGGTTCACTGATAGAACTCCATACTTTTGCCCAGGACTAATCCCTAAACACCTTGAAAGTAAGAGAATAACAAATACAGTCTTTCCTATTCAAAGGTGAAAGAAAAAAAGCGGCACATGGCTATAAGGTAATTTATAATACTTACAGTCACTCGATACTTGAGGATTCCTATTTAATCTCTTACGTAAAGTTAACCCTCATTCTCTAGGGTATTAGGCTGGTGCAAAAGTAATTGCAGTTATTTTTAATGGAAACAACAGCAATTACTTTTAATACTTGCTTGGAAATCTAGATTTTTCATATCCCCAGTTTTCTTTAAAGCAAGAAATACCCATATTGCTGTTTAAATAGCCCAGTGTAGTGGAGGGAAGACAACCCTTCCCAGGCCCCCCTGGGTGCCATGATTCAACAGAGCATTTATAAGATTCCAATTACCAAAATGAATTTAGAAAATGGTGCAGTGTGCATGATTCAGCCCAGCCGGATCATTAAAAACCAAGTCCTTCCCGGGTGTTCCTCTAAATTTATTCTATCAGGAGCATTCAGTAAATCTCCTGCTAGCTTGTTTAGTTGGGTCAGTGGTGAACTTGGTGTGAAGAGCCATTCCTGATTCAGCCCTAACCCTTCCAGAACTGAGCTCAATCCTCCCTAGAGGTTGACACTGGATAAGTCACCCATGGCCACTATGTATGGGAGATCTAACTGCTGGAGTGGGCTTTTGGGAGATCAGCATTTGGCTTCAGGGTGCTATTTCAGCAGATGGAGGCAAAGGGAAACCAATGGGGTATGGGAAACTTCTCAGACAGATGATAATCCATGAGGCTGGGAGTACCCAGTGTTTCTGACACTACAGCCTACTGAGCTCAGTAAAAAAGGAAAGACAGGCATCTGAAAGCAGTGACAGCAGCCTTGGCACTGGAAGGACACATCTCATGTCTTTATAGAAACATGTGCACAGATGCTGAAAATGTTCAAGGGACAGCAAATGGGATTTTGTGGTATTTGAGTGAGAAGGCACACAGATAAATATCCAGGCAAAACCAGTGTTAGTTTCATATTCACAGCTGCCAATTTCTATGCATGTTAATACACAACTGCCCCAACACAAGGGTATTTCCAGCCTTTTAGGGGAGAAAATATCTAAATATACCCTGTGGATTAAGCTCACATTATGACTGCAACTTAAAAGCTAACCTTAGTCACCTACTAGTCAACCTCCTCTACAGATATTCAGTACATTGAGAGAAACACAGTCCATTTTCAACAAACCCTGGGCAAAAGAAGTACACAAACTGCTATGACATGTGTCTCTTACATTATGATCCTTATTAAAAGAGTTTTTATTGTATTATCGCTGGTATTTAATTTGGACTAGGCTAAGCCACATTGCTGATTGAATTAGGGCTCCAGGAAAAAAAAAATTATCTTCCTAGGTATGCGTTGAAAACATAAATAAAATAAATACAAATAACTTTGGAATCAGCATGGTCTATTATTTATTCAATGTGAAATTATAAACATCTAATTATACTTTATTACCTTATTTATCAATGTTGATCTCTTAAAAGCTAATTTCTCAGGCAAAGAGAGCTTAAATATCCATAGTTCTCAGGTAAGTAAATGCAAAACCCAAATTTTGCTCCTTGTTCTGATGCTTGGTTTATAGAAATTGTATTATATAAAATACATAGAATCAATTCCAACCCAAAATAGCACCAAAAACAAGTCTCCATGGGCATCCATTAGAAAATAATTTGGCTCAAATTTTGAATATTTCTCTATATTCTCATACACATACAAAATTCCTGGTATTTACAAATTACAAATGTATATATGAAGTTTAGCTAAAGCATTCATGCAAAGTGTAGTCATATCTGAATCATCATGCTACAGGGTAATTTGAGAAGAAAAATTATTACTAGTTCTCTTTGGGAAGCCATCTCATTCAATCAGATCCATTCATTTTCATTCTCTCTCTCCTCTCTTCTCTCTTTCCTTTCTCTCTTCTGTCTCTCTCTCTGCCCCATTCCCTCCCCCTCTCTTCATGCTCCTCCACTTTGAGACTCAGCTTGGCAGGTGGAGGGAAGAAGGCTCAGTCATTTATTGAATCTGTAAAGGGGAAAGGGATGGACCAATTCTGAACAATCAAGAGTTCAACTTCTTTATGTATATACTATGGCAAGTAGGACAACTGGGCACTGCTGCTTCACAAAATTATTTCTCAAGCCCTGCTTTGTAAACCTTCTGCAAAGGTCTGAAGGTTCATCTCTATCTGCCCCTAGATGTTACTTCTAACGCTGAAGACACCTGCAAATCGATGATCACAATGGCACTCCAGAGGCATGTGAATGGGCTCCCTTTTCCTCTCACCATTTTTATTGCACTTCAGAGAGGACAAAGAAGAGAAAGAGAATGGAAAGGACAAATACCAAACAAACAAAAATGCATTAAATATAAATGATAGTGTGAGCTGTGGCTGCCCTTTCTTGGGCAAAACACCTTCCTGTGCAACCAGTTCTACTCCTCTTAGAGGTTTGCTTATCCTCTCCTCCAGCTGCCAAGGTCTGTGCCACCCAGGAAACACATGGGATGCAAGCCCCAGGGACTATTGCACCAGTCATTCTTATAAATAACCATATAAAGCACATTCATGCAAGAGCATTACGGGCACTTTAATGGGCTAAACAGCCAAGGGCTCATGGTGCCATTCTCAAATGGTCCTAGAAATTCCCCAAGTTTTCGTGGTCAAGTGTGGTCCAAGGTAGAGTCCCCAGGAAGTAGATCTATACCTGTCTATAAGCCTGAGGGCATGCATCATGGTTGGTCTTCTTAAAGTGAAATAATGGGATAGGGAATCCTTGACCTGGATTTATACAACTTACTCGACTCGACTTGGGGTCAATGCACAGCACTAGGAATATGTTGAGAGTCATAGTAATGACCCCAGAGCCCCTAATTAGTCACTGCAGCTGAGGATAAAAAATAACTTATTCATTTATTCATTCCTTTGACAGTATTTGTCGAATATATAAATATGGCAGGCACTCTTCTAGGTACTGGGGATATAGCAGTGAGAAAATTCACGCCTGCCCTCAAGTTACAACTGCCGCACTTTGAGATATATTACAGCACCTGAGTCCTTTGGACAAGTCACTTGACTTCTCTGGGCATTCGTTTTTCAATATATTAAGTTAAAGCATTGGAATCTGCTATCCATGTAGCTGTGGCTTTGTCTATGCCACCCACAAATAGTATTTTTAGAGATACTACTGATCCCCAATTGCCCATCTGCTTGGTAGGATAAACAAGCCTTCTAAAGTTTGCCAGCTAAAACTCGAAGTTAAAAAAGAAAAAAAAAACAAAGAAAGAAATTAAAATAGCCAGTAAGTCCTTCTAGAATTCATGTCAACTTTCCCATATTGACCAGCCCAGTCCGAGTCCAATGTCAACACAACAAAAGATGGCCAAGACAGAAAGCAAAAGAAATCTAGAAATCCAAAGGACTTTTCATCAACCATACCACCCACCCCCATGCAATAAATTGGGCCTATACAGATGAGCTGTCATAAACGGAAGGTAGACAGAGGCCTTGGGTAAGGTTCCATTGATGAGGAATATGAGATCTGGGTTGAGCTATGTTGAGCTGCTGTGTGACAGCAGCAGATATTGCCAGGCAGGAAGTGACTAAGAGAAGAGGGTCATCAGTATGAGCAAATCAGGATGACTTTCCCTTTAAATGCTTCTCTGGAATTGTAGATTGCAGGCAACCAGCTGCCCAAAGTGATTCTTGCCCCATAACAGTGTGTGAAGGCCAGGCTGAATCATTGTTCAGAGCCCGACATTGATTTTAGATGCAAAGCCCTGACGTTGGCTGTGCATTCCAGGCCTCTCTGGACCTCAGGAGCATCCAACCATGGGCCCTGGCTAAAGGCTCTGTGTTTTCTTTAGGAAAATGAGCCTGAAAAAGAAACCATTGCTTAGATTGAAGACCCTGTAATCCCTGTACTTCCTACTGTCCTGAGTACATCCAGGAGAATTTCATTATGTCTGTAATTGATGGATAGCTGGTGGAAAACAGCAGTGATTAGTCAACACTTGATTCCCCATGATCCTCCAACTGCTGATCATCCATGAATTAGAAGATGAATTAATGAGTGGTCTAAGTTCTTTAGTTGCCTGAGGACCTTTGAAGCAGCGTTCTCACTTTTTCTCCCTAAAAATATTCCACAGAGTTGTGTTGAATCAAAAGGAAAAAACATATTTTCCTGCTTTCCTATCCTTTTCTATGTGAGCCTGGGAAGCAATCATAGAAGTACCTAGAAGTAGAGGACTGACATTATACTCATGACACTTAGACACTTTGTTTTACATTTCTAAATCATTTTAGTCTAATTTTGAGAGTTCTCGTGGACTTTGCAATCTACCCAATTGTGATCAGATTCTTGTAGAAAAATAATTCCACTTAATTTGGCCAAATTCACTGAGCACCAGTTCATTGCCAGGAACTGTACAAGCTGCTGAAGTTTCAAAGAGGAATGAGACATAACTCATGCCTTGAGGAGCTCAGTTTGGTAGGTGTGCTAGGCAGTCTCTGGCATGGCCACCAATGAAAGACACCATACCCTTGTGTCATTCTCCCGCCTTGAGTGTGGGCTGCACTAAATGACTTGCCTAGAACTAGTAGAATATGGCAGAAGTGATGGGAAGTCACTTATCATATTAGGTTATAAAAAGACTGCAACTTTCATCTTCTGCATCCTCTCTTATGCTTTCTCACTTACTTGCTCTAAGGGAAGCCAGCTGCTATATTGTGAGATGCACTACAGACAGGTCCATGTGGCAACATATGAAGGAAGACCTCAGTGCAGCAGCCCAAGAGGAAATGAATCCTGCCAGAACCCACATGTGTGGGCTTGGAATTGAATTCACTCCCAAGTGAGCTTTCAGATGAGACCACAGCCCCAGCTGACAACCTAACTGCAACCTCATGGGAGGCCTTGGGCCAGAGGCACCCAGATAAACCACACATAGATTCTTGACCCACAGAAACCATGGGATAATAAGTGTTTGTTGTTTTAAGCTGTTGAGTTTTGGAGTAATTTGTTACACAGATAACTATTATATATATAGAGAGAGACTCTTTGAAATGACTGTAATACAGTGTGATAAGAGCCATAATAGGAGAAAGAATGAAGTTCTTACAGATGAGGAAGCAATAAATAATAAATAAATAATGAGAGGCTCAGGGAAAGCCACTGAGAGGAGGTAGTTTTCAAGCTGGGCCTTAAAGGATAAATAGGAGTTTTCTAAGTTAAAAAAAAAAAAAAAAAAAGCATTACAGGGAAAGGGAACAGCAGGAAATGTAAGGTGCGTGGTCCACTCAGGCAAAGCAGAGTAGCTCAAGGAGAGCAGGGAAAAGAGGAATTGCAGGAGATGATGCTAGAAAGGTATGAGGAAAGATTATGAAGAGCCTCTTAAGTAGGCATAAGGATCAGAATTTAATTCTGTAAACAGTGGGGACTCCTCAGAGGTTTTTAAGCAAAAATCTGATGTGCTTGTACCCATACTTTAGAGAGATGAGTCTGGTGATAGGGCAGAAGTAAGATGTGTTGGAGATGCTTGGGGAAGGGGGACCAGTCGCTAAATCCATCTATTCAATGAATTTGTATTGAGTACTTGCAATGTACCAGGTGCTGTGATAGGTGCTGAGCAATGCAAAACAGACAAAATTCTACCCTTCTCGAGCTTACACTGTAATGAGGGGCATTAGTCCAGGGCAGATCTAATAATTGTGGGGATGAAAGTAGGAAACATTTGAGAGGTAGAATTGGTCAACAGGACATGATACCTGCTGGAATATATGTGTGAGGAAGAGGGAGAATTAAAAAATGGCACAAAGATTCCTAGGCTGGGCCACAGAGTAGATGATAAAAAACTGTTAGCAGAGATGCGACTTGCAGAGTATAACAATGGATTCAAACTGGGCACATTCCATTAATTGTGCAGATGAAGATGCCCAGGAATTAGTGTGAAAATGTATGTCTATGTTCAGGAGACAGGACCAGGCTAGAGATACAAATTTAGAAATCATCAGGTTTGGGTAGTAGATGAAGCCTTGGAAATTGGTGAGACATACAGGAAGAGACCACAGAGCACAACATAAAAAGGACCTAGTAAGGGGTAGAGGGAAGAGTAACCATTGGAATTGAAAGCATTAAAGAGTACCAAGAAGAGAGTCCCCTGGGAAAGCTGGAGACAATGTGGTCAGAAAGGGAGAAGGATCTAGAGAGAGGCACTTCATGACATCCAAGAAAGAGGAAGGGTGGCACCACCATCAAACGACAGATGAAGATAAGAATCGAAGAGAACGTGTTACCCTGGGTGAGCCATTGGTGATGAGAACTAACACAGTCGTTAGTAGTAGTGGGCCCTCACGCCTCTCCACATCACTGATGGCTTCAACAGTGCAGAAGGAAGAACTCACACACAGATGACCTCACAAAATGTTTCTTCTGCTGCAGGCTTTATCCAGCACTCTCAAGCTTGGAAGCACCGTGCGCAATGATCTCAGGAATGTTGTCTTTATCTAACTCCATTCATTCATAGCAGGAATCATTTTCTGATGTAGATTCTGGGGCCAAAGCTAGGCCCTGCCAGCCTCAGTTTCTGCGCTTCCCCTGGAGATGAATCAAATCCCACTGGAAGCCATGCCTTTCTTGCTGACCTTGGATTGAATCTCTTCAGTCCTAGGTGACTGAGCTTTGCCCACAAGCCTCCTGATGGAGGCTTCTCCCACAGCCCCGGAGTCTGGTCAAGTGGCAGTCATGAAAATTCTCCAGGAGGGAAGTTGGGGCCAAAGGTAGGAGGAGCAGCACTGGGAGCCAGATAGAATGGTGAGGTGAGGATAGAAATGGTGGCAGGCAGCAATGGTGGTTGTGGTGTTTTGTAAAAATGCCTACAAAGTCTTTGGTCCTCCTCTTTTCAAGAGGTGGAGGCTATTCCCCTCTTCTTGAATGTAGACTGGATTCAATAACTTGCTTTTAACAAACACAGTAAAGAGGAGGTTTTGGAGTTTTGGCAGATATGCAAAATGCAGTTTTGGAGACTAAGTTATAAAAGGCACTGTGATTTCTGTTTTGATTGTGTGCTCTGTCTCTATGTCTCTGTCTGTCTGTCTCCGATCACTCACTCCGGAGGAAGCCAGCTATTGTGTTGTGAGCTGCCTCATGGAGAGGCCCACATGGCAACGAGCTGAGGGAAGCCTCTGTTCAGTCAGCAAAGAACTGAGGCTGTCAGCACAGCAGCTCATGAGGACCTGAGGCCTACTGGCAACATGAGAGTGAGCTTGGAAGTGACTCCTTCAGCCCTGGTGGAACCTTGAGATGCCTGCAGCCTTGGCCAACATCTGGACTGCAGCCTCATAGGACACCCTGTGACACACCACCCACCCAAGCCATTCCCAGTTCCCAACCTTCAGAAGCTATGAGGTAACAAATGTTTGCAGTTTTAAGCTGCCAAGTTGGGGGATAATTTGTTACACAGCAATAGCTAACTAATACAATGGCAAAGGAGGAACAGTAAGGGGTTTGGCTGAACACCAGACATTTGACAGAACTCCTGCTTAGGCAGTGTCTGCGTTGTACTCCCAGACACGGTGAGGCCCAGCACTGGTCTGGACAATAAAGGAGAGCAGCAGGGTTTGGGATTTTAGATCATTTATCTCTTCCATGCTGTTATTTTTTTTTTCGATGAGTCTCCTTTAAAAGAGCTAATAGTAGGAACAAAGATAATTTCAGTGGCAATGTGAATGGGTGTGGCCCCTCAGCAATTACAGCAAGGTGAGTGCATCCGCCTTCGGTTTCCTGGGTCCAACTTGTTTCCACGGCGTGGTCCGAGGAGACTCGCTGTACCAAAGAGCCTGCCGTCTTCCCCTTCAGGCCTTGCCCTCCATGCCCCCATCTCACCCTCACCCTGCTCTGCCTTCCTTCCACCTGCCTGAGCCTCTCTTACCTTCAACAAGCCTCCCCTTTAGGTTCCCCAGAACACAACCCCAGTGTTAGAAAGTCAGAGGCTTCCTAGAAATATGGCCAAACTGACACAAGCAGAGGAAGAACCTGCAACCAGTATTTTGACCTAAAGAAAGCTATGTTTGGATACTTTAATGATCCTTATAACATTGCCAAGGAAGCACCTTTCTCATCACTGATTTTGTTTTGATTCCCCATGGGGATCCTGTGAGGTGGGCAGGACAGATAGGAACATTCCTGATTTACAAATGAAGAAGCTGAGGCTCAGAATGGCTCAGGCAGCCAGCAAGTAGTGGAGCCAGGGCAAGTGGAACATCCATGTCTTCACATTCTAATCCTTTGGTCTCTCACTACACCGTGTCCTGGGATGGCCAACCCAAAAGTGGCAACCCAATGGCATTTCAGCTCATTGTTTAAGCTGCTAAATATAGCAACATTTTCTCCTTGCATGCATAAGAAGTTTGCCAAGGCATGATGAAATATGCCACTGACTCTCTCCATGCCTCAGTTTCCTCAGTTTTCACCACATAAGGGTGAACTAGCTGTGCCCTCAGGCCCCTTTGGGCCTCAACACTCCATGCCTCTAGCGAAATCCCTCAAGAAGCCAGACTTGCTTATATGAGGCAGGGCACTGAGTCCTCACCATCTGGCAGTGACTAATCCTGGAAAACCCTGGGGAAGAATTGCTCAGGAGTGAGCCAGTCCAGCCCACACAAAGGGGCCTGGAGCCTGCAGGAAGTAGGTCAGCAGCCTATGGTGGCATTACTGGGTTTCAGCTCCTGAGAATCTCAACAGAGGTGCTCGACTTCATTGGTCACAGCTCCTCAGCCCGTGGCTGGAGTGAGGAGGGGTCATGCCCCCCGCCACCTCACAGTCCCACTCAGACTTGCCTTGCCAGCTATTCCTGCTTGGAGCCGGGTGTCCAGGTCCTCCCTAGGGCTCCCCCAAGTGACCGCCTGTCACCAGCTTTCCCTGTGAAGCCTCTGAGAGGAGTACAAAAGACAGCTGGCATCCAAAGCCAATTTCACACCACACCTCCATTACACTGTCAGTCAAGAAAGGACAGGAGTGTTCCCGACTCACCTTGTCTAGAAAAGGAACAAAAGAGCACACAGGAAGGATCCCCTTTTTGCCATCACCAGACTGTACTACAATCGAGACGCCCACAACCCCACCCCCACTGGAGACCCCAACGAAGGCTCACTGGCTCCTTTTAATCCTTTTCCCCCTTTCATTCTCTACCTCCCGATTTCCCCAAGTCACGAATTCACTTTCCAAATTGCAGTGGCAGGAGAATGCAAAATGAGGATGATGATGGTGACAACCAGCTTTCCCTGAAGTCTCTCACCCAGGTTTCTTGAGTCCTGGAGGCACCTGATGTCCTTCAACACTCTCAAAAAGAAGAAAGAGCAATCGCGCGGAGCCAACACTGCACACGGGAGAAACATCCTTGGAGCTCCATGGGAGTACATCAAAACCCGGCACCATCTGGCATCGTATTACCTCTGCATTTGCTTCCAAGCCCCAACATCCAGGCAGCACCAGGTCTGCACTCCTGTATCTGTGATCACTAAACCCAACTGATAGATCTGTTTCCATCGGCCAAATTTTCATCTAAGATTAATCCACTTTTCCTGACAATCAAACAAATATTTATCCAACAAATTCCTGAATGAGAATTGATCTCACTGCTTACTTAGAAAGCTAGAGGGGATAATTTTTACATGGGCTTTCTTTTTTTCCTCTGGAGAAATTAGAGAGTTGGAATAGTACAAAAGAAAGCAAATCAATGGCTATTTCCAGTTACCAGCATCTGTCTTCAGGTTTAATAGAAATGATGCCCTAAGACATATAGTCTATTTGGTCTATTCAGTACAAAAACACCCATCAATATTAAAGTAGTGCAGCAGGAGGGCCTTTTCTGGTACTTTGTAAGGGTAGACAAGAGCCTCACAAGTGTTCAAAGATTCATGAGGCCCTTCTGGATAAGCAGTGACAAACTCCATTCCATAATCAGAGAAACGAAAGCACCAACCATCTCTAAAATGGCTCTGGTTCACCTGAGCATTGGATGTGAGAGAATTAGGCATACATCACCAGAAATCTGACCTCCTTTCAGGGATAGCTAAATATGTGACACATACATCACTATTCTATCCCATACCCATGGCAGACATTACTAATCAATTCAACATTGTCTTCCAATCTGCATGGATAAGACCTTATGATCCTTTCACCACAGCACTCCAAGTGGCTGTCACCAGTCTAGAGTTTGCACACAAGAAGAAACCGACTTGCTATCCCTGAGTTAGGAGCTATTAAGCTGAATAGGTTAAAAGTTTCATGTGAGAATTAAAGACTCACATCTTAGGCAGGTCACTGGTCAAATACATAACTTCTGTTTTCCTTTCCATGAGGTAGAAACTTTATCTTTTCTGGTCCAGCTTGACCCAAACCAAATGGTGGCCATGTTTTGTGATTGGACTCACAGTATTGCTATAGTCACATACTTCTGTCTTCAAAGAGAATAGAGATGTTAAGAAGGGATTTTTTTTTTTTATTTTTTCAGAGATAGGATCTCACTCTGTCACCCAGGCTAGACTAGAGTGCAGTGGTGCACTCTGGGTTCACTGCATCCGCCACCTCCTTGGCTCAAGCAATCCTCCCTCCTCAGCATCCATGCCCCCCATCTGCCTCCCCCAGTAGCTGGGACTACAGGCACATGCCACCTTGCCTGGCTAATTTTTAAATTTTATATAAAGATGGGGTCTCTCTATGCTGCCCAGGCTGGTAAGAAGGGATTTTTTTAATGATGGTGAATATTTTTTCTACTCCACCAGCTAGAAGGTGTCAACCCATTCCTCCTTAAGTAATTCCTCTGTCTTTCATTGCCTGCAGCATGAAGTAAGCTTCTTATCATTGCAAGCCTCTTTGCTGTCTGGCCACAGCTGCCTCTTTTAGATTCCTCTTCTTTTCCCACCATGGACTCCAACTCCACCACACCACAGAAAAGTATTTGCCACATCCCACCCCCCCAATCCCCCAGCCTACTCACCCTCTCCCCCACCGCCTCCCACCCCCCCCGACTCCTGCCAAAAAAAAACCACTGTTCTTTTTGCACTTGCACTTTTGTACACAAAGGTCTCTCACTATCTCTCAACTCCCATTCATGACCAAACCTGTCAAACAGGTTGTCTACACTTGGGCTACACAAAAGTGGGCCCACGGACCACTTGCATGAACATCCCCTGGGAGCTTGTTAGAAATACTCACCCCAGATCTGACCTAGGGACTGCAGTTTTAACAAGATCCCCGGGTGATTCGGATGCACAGAGTGTTTTGAGATACACTTCTCTAAATTCAGTCCCTTTCTGGGACACCCACTCAATCTTCACTCTCTCCACACTGACTTCCCTCCTCTCCTTTCCACCAAAAAAACTCTTATCAAAGGAGTGAATGTATCCATGCAGATATGAATAAAAGAATAATAAACTACTACTTCCACCTTTTGCCTGTCCTAGGAACTTCTATTCATCCTCCAACTCTTGTCCAAAATACCTCATTTCTGGGATGCCTTCTCTACCCTCTAATGCAGATAAGAAAACCAAAGTCCTGGGAGGATGGGAAACCTGCTTACAGCTCTGCAGCCACTAAGTGGAGTCCATCTTACTCCAGGCCCAGTGAGTGCCCTCAGCATCGCCAGTGCACTGCCTTTATGAAGTGCATCCGAAAGGACGCCCAAAACCTTAGGTAGAAGCCCTTTGGCCACTGTCAGGGGCAGGGCTCCAAGGCTGGAACCAGTAAAACAAGTCTGACTTTGCTGGTGGATGAGGCCCCATGGAGGCTGCTCAGAAATCAGATTCCCTTGTTTAAATTCTTAGCCCCTAATGCCTACTGCTTACCCAGGCCTCTCAATCTCCCTGAAGAACTTTCTCCGCCCCCTTCCTTCAAACACACATCCTAGGCATCCATCTCTTTTGCCCTCCTTGCCTCGATGGGGAATTTTTCTTTTGGAGAACAAGGACCTCAGAGTGAAAATGTCCATCACTGGTCTTCTCATTTCTCCAAACCACAGTAATGCCATTTTGGTGAACCAGCTGCTCTCGAACTTCAGAGTTCAGAAGAATTACCAGGAAAGATGTTTTAAACATGCACATTCTCAGGCCCCCAAGCTTCTAATTCCCCTGCCCCGGAGTGGGTAGGAATCTGCCTGTTCAGCTAGTGCCCTGAGGGGGCTCAGATGCAGATGGCCCTGGACGCACTTGGAGACCCTCTGCTGCCAGCGTCTCCTGGGAGCTCTTGCACATCAACAAGCTGCTCTCTAATGCAGCGTGTGGAACCATGGCCAAGTCTTCTCACCACTCTCATCCTGAGTCAGCCTTGCTCAATGAGGGTTTGAAAGCCTTTCCTGCCCACCTCATCCTTCTTCTATTATGAGGATCAAGACCATGGGCTATACAGTACTGCTTTGTTAGGCTGGAAAACTTTAAAAGAACAAAAGGCCAAGGCTTACCATTCTTCTTCTTTGCTTTGGCACCACTAAACCTCTATGCCCATTCCCAGAAATTCTGTATTTCTTTCACCCTCATAGCCCACTGTCGACATACCGATAAGTGTTTCAGACAGGCCTGTGATTGTTGCATGCAAAGGACATCAATCCATACTGGCCAGTGTCCAGGCACAAGCTGTCTTCCCGATAGCAATTCTGCTTGCCAGAGACCTATGGGTCTCCTGCATAAACAGGAGGTCTTAGCTTCTCTCAGCAACTTCAGACAGGCACAAACACTCTCTCCCCAGGATAAGACCTTTCAGAAGACAAAGCATTTAGACTATTTCCTTTGTAGGGTTAAAAACAAACACAAATGCCCATTCCAGTATAATCAGTAGGACTGATTCAACTGGAGTAGTAGGAAGGATTTAGGATAGATTTAAGAAACAGTTTCCATTGTTTCACTATGAAGACTTGAGTATCTTTGCAACCTAATTAGATTGCACTTGTTAAATGATGAATGGATTCAACAGCCCTAGAACAAGCATTACTTTTGACCATTTTCTAGTTTAGTGTCTATTCAACTATTTTAAGAGGAATATACCTGAGCCAAAAGTCACGAGGAGATGGCTAGCAGTAGCAAGATTGGTCCTACTTATTGAGGGCAGTGAGGCAGACACCATCAATTCTTTAATCTCTCCAGGAGCTCCAGTCCATGGACAGTACCACTTCTCACCATATCTTCTCTCACATCATCACTGCTCATGCACCCATCTGAGATTCCACATCCAGCCTTGCATGTGTCTGCTTATCCCTCTACCCCTTTTTCCTACTTACTCAACTTCCGGTTAAGACCACTACTTTTGGCCTATACCAAGCACAGAAAAACACACCAGTGTGCTGAGCAGTCATGGTTCCAATGGTGACCACAGATCTTGGCATTCTCCCCATGTTTCCCTAGTCAAATTATTCTCCCATCTCTCTCTATCCTGGCAAATCTCCCATATCTTACACCCCATCCTCACACTCTCCTTATTTAGTTGAAAAATACATAAGCAATCAGAATAAAACTATTGTGCTGGGCGCGGAGGCTCATGCCTGTAATCCCAGCATTTTGAGAGGTCGAGGCAGGCAGATCACTTGAGGTCAGGAGTTCAAGACCAGCTTGGCCAACATGGTGAAACCCTGTCTCCACTAAAAATACAAAATTCACCAGGTGTGGTTGTGCATGCCTGTAATCCCAGCTACTCGGGAGGCTGAGGTGAGAGGATTGCTTGAACCCAGGAGGCAGAGGTTGCAGTGAGCCAAGATCATGCCACTGCACACTCCAGCCTGGGTGACAGAGTGAGACTCTGTCTCAAAAAAAAAAAAAAAAGAATAAAAAAAAGAATAAAACTATCGCATCTTCTCCATGCCACACCCACCCAGCTCCCTGCCCTCTGTATCCCTACGCTTGTCTCCCTCCTATTACCAGGAGTGAACGGTCTAAGCTCCTAACCCAAAGCCAGTTTCCCACTTGTGCCAGGATCCCTACCTCTCACCCTGAGAATTTTGCTCCTGCTGTTATTCCCTCTTGCATTGTCAATGTCTCTCTGTCTCTAGCAGACCATTCAGCCAGCATACAAACAAGCCATAAAAGCTCCTGTCTTCCAAAGAGATCCTTCCTGATCAGGCGCTCTGTTGAGTGTCCAATTTCTCTGCTCCTTCTTCTTTTAGCACAACTGGAAAGGACCAGTTCTCTCCATGCCCCTCCTTTCCACACTCTCCCCTCTCCACACACTCGCTTGACTCTCCTCCTATCTCACTGGCTGCCCCTTCTTGGTCTTCTTTGCTGAATCCTCCTCTTCTCCCTTTCTCCCAGCTCTTCCTTTTATGTGAACTCACTTCCCCTCACTGTCTTCTATATGCTTGTTATTCCCGATTTATATCTCCAGCAGGAACCTCTTTCTGAACTCCAGACTCATATATCTACTTGTCATGGTGGTTGGGAACCCAAAGAATAGAAAGTTAAAAAGACCTAAGTTGGAAAAGGATTTTGTGGGAAAATCCTCATCCCAAGGGGTGATGAGTACCCTGCCAGCCAGGAGGGGAGCCTTCAGCTGGGGGCCTGTGGAGCCTTCGTGGAGGCAGGAGGTGGAACTCATAGCAAGCAGAAAATTAGTTGCATGGCACCAGCTTTAGGAACTGCCAGGATGCACTTTGGATCATGAATAAGTAAAGAAAAGAGGTCATCACAGGTTCCAGAAAAGTGAGGACAGAGAGAAGCAACAAAGTGAGAAGAGGAAGGAAGGAGACAAAGAAGTGAGCTGGAAGGAATGGGTAAAAGAATAAGAACTCAGAAAAGAGATTTCGGTTCTTGCTTATTAGGGAACTCGACCAAAATTCTGGCCAAATTGTTTAAAAGATGCAGAAACTCAATTGTCTGATTCATCCCTGGGGGGCTATTAATTTATTAGTACTATTGCTTCAACTTTATGAGGCGCTTCCTATGTGCTAGGCACTTTGAACACACTTCCTTATTTACCTCTTAAAACAATCTGTCACTCAGGTATTATTGTCTCCATTTTATAGACAAAGAAGCTGAAGCTCAGAACAGCTAAGTAATTTACACAAGACAACCAAGCCAACTGCTGGCAGAGACAGGATGAAAACCCGTATCTTATTCCAACCAACACCCATGCAAGTAACCACCACACTGTTCGGCCACAGGAAACAAACACTGGGAAAGACCCTTCTCCTGACACGGGAGGCCAAGGGGCTGATGAGCAGACTCCAGAGAGCACTGGGCTCTGACCATCTGGTGGCCTCCCCTGCCAGAGGGCTGGGGCAATAGACACCTGACCGCCTGCTTTCCTCTCCACAACTCTCCCGCCCCATCCATGCTCCAGGCTGCCCTTGATGGAAACATGAGGACCCAGAGCATGGCCTGGGGATGAGGGGGGACTGCTCATCCCAGCTGTGGTAGCTAATCTAAGATCCGGGATTAAAGACACTCCCTGCATGACCTCAGGGCAAAACCAGGTCAAGGCCACTTCCAAACCCCGCCCCAAAAGAGTTAAAGGTGAGGATCTGGAAAGGCTGGAAAGACAAAGAAGTTAATCAGCTCCCTGAAATGAAAGGGGAGAAACAGAAACTGGATAAAGGGATCAGCTGAAGAAGGGAGCCCCGCTAGGGAGAGAACACTCCACTCAGCTAGGAGTCCAGAGACTCGGGCCAGCACAGCCCTGGGGGCCAGGAGATCTTGGCGATGGCTCTCTGCTTTCTGTTTCCTCCTCTGTCAGACAAGCTCTAGGGTCTTTTCTCTGCATCCGACAACTGAGGATAGGGCACCACCTGTGGCCAACACAGCCTCATCTGGAGTGGGTCCAGCTAATGCTACGATCAGTGGCTCTCTATAGGTGCACACCCCATAGGTGCCCTGGATCCACACAGATGCCCGCTCTAATTCTAACCATGCTGCCTCTCCATCTGCCTCTTCAAAGTAAAATGTGGATGGAGCTAGGGGATCAGAGGGAATCACAGGTATGGGTGAGCTAAGAGGACAAAGGAGACGTCTACCTCCAAGACAGGAACAGCGTGTGTGGGTGGGAGGTATACAAAACGCCATCTCTCCTCCACAGACACCCGGGAATAGTGCCTGAAACTTCCACAACTGATGTTGCTCCAGTGGCTTAAAAATCACCCTTCCAAAAATCCCCAGTTAAAATGCCAACAACTTTCTTAACGAGGATAGCACTATCGCAGGTTCCTCACTTGATATCAAGTGAGACACTGTCAGAACCAGAGTGAATCTTGCAGACTACCAAGGCCAACCCCTTCTTTAGACACAGAAGGAAACCAAGCCTCTAAGAGCTAAAGTGACTTGTTCAGGGTACAGGAAGACGTGGCGGCAGAGCTGGAACTGTAACCGGGTCTCCTAAGTCTTTCTGCAGCATGGCCCTGGCCCCTGAGGGAGGTGGCCCAGGATGGGGGCGGGCAGGGGGTCTGGAATCTTGGCATCATGCTCCGGGGCTGCTCCTTCTTCCTGTTCAGCCACCACAACAAACAAGAGCCCCTGGGGCCTCAGCCAGCGACTGACCCCTCCCTGACCCTGCCTTCCGGAAGGATGAATGCACATCAGAAGCCAGGGCCAAAATATTCCTGGGCACTGTCTGCACTGCACCCAGCTCTCTTTTTCCCAGCCTCTTAGGAGGGAGAAGTTTCCAAAAGGGACAGCTCCAAAGGCTTTCACAGAAAGGGAGCCTCTCTGAGAAGTGCTCCTGTGTTTGGGCAATGAAGGTAAGGCAGGAAGACAGGGCGGATGGAAGAAGAAAGTAATTTTTTAAATGTCACATTCTCACCAAAATGGCATCTGGGAACTTTCAGGACCATCTGACTAACACCAGGTTGCATTCGTTATTTACAAAGATGGAGACAGAATTTCCTTTGAAGCAGTACAGCCAAATGATGTCTGTGGCCTTAAAATGGGGTAACAAGAGGCAAAGAAATCTGGGGAGAGGAAAAGCGTCCTGCCTGGGGCTGAGGGTTTTTTTGCTCCCCTCCTTACAGTCTCGCAGCCAGCCACGTGGTAGTGTCCCACACAG
The DNA here is from genome assembly GCF_000951035.1 of Colobus angolensis palliatus. NCBI lineage: Eukaryota > Metazoa > Chordata > Mammalia > Primates > Cercopithecidae > Colobus > Colobus angolensis. The sequence continues at coordinate 21,562,799 of NW_012116265.1, read as the reverse complement.
CTGCCCAGCATGGGGCAGGCTGGCCAGAGCAGCTGGCTCTTTGCAACCACCCAGCTTGCCCTTGCTGGGAAGCTAAGGCTCGTTTGCACACTGACATAACCCCATGTCACTGACCAGCCAACGGCAACAGGACTCACTGCCAGGATGGGTTCTCCCTGGGGCTGGCAGGACTCCGTTACCACACATGTGCGTTTTCCTGATCCTGGGCAAGTTACTTAAACTTTCTCAACCTCAGTTCTCCAGCTATAAAATGGGAACACCCCCTACCGCACAGGATTGTCACATAGGGGACAATGAGGCTAGAGAACTTGGGGTAACCTGGAATTGACACTCAGTGAGCCTGGTTCCCTTTCTCTCGGAATAAAAGCCAGCACCACCTGCTCCAAAGGTAAAGCCCACGGGGAAAGTCTTTCCCAGTGAGCCCTGAACAAGGCAGAGGGCCCTTCCCCAGAAAGCTCCCCGGGCTTGGAGAGGGGGGTGGTCCCCATGACTCATTGGTGGTGGTGGGCTGACGCATTTCGCCAAATGTCCTTCATTTCCCTCCTCACATTTTGGGAGTCCTGGAGCACTCTTTCCCCAAATGAGGCTTGCAGCCAGAATGAGCTGTGATTAGCACAGCAGAGACCAGAAGGATGGTGCCGGCGGAGGGGGTGATGCGGGGGGAAAGGCGGGGGAAGCTGCAGAGAGTTTCCTGAAATTAAGGCAGGCGAAGCCGGGAGGCAAGGTCTTGCTCCCTGGGCCATTTAGCAGACAGAGACTTCCTTTAGAGCCAAACTTCTCAACCTCTGCTGGGCAAAATCAACTCAGAGGACTGCCTGCAATAGCCCTAATATGGCCCTCAGAGGCAGGCCTGGTGTATTTATTGCAGAGCACACCATGAAATTTCAAACCAGTATGTAGGTAACATAGGTGGCTGCATAAAACAGAACATTGCCCCACTGCACTGAATGCACAGTGAGCCCCAGAATGCAGGCTGCACCAGACCGACGTAAGCATTACAATCAGAAGGCAGATGAACAGAGGGAGTTTGCAAGGGTTGGGTGAGACCACGCTGTACAAGGCCCAGGTGCTGTATACATGATGCAGGGGTGGGTAGGGTGGGAAGAGAGGTCAATGTGGAGGCTCACATCCAATTGCTCTTCCTTTCCTCGGGAGGAGGTCCTCGGGAAGAGGATGGATATTCTTCTGTTGTGGGTTTCAATTCCATGCTGTCAAACAACCTCTTTAGTCCAGTGCTCTGCCACTTCCAGCTGAGCGTAAGCAAGACAATTGTCACTGAACAATGGCACATGCACTAATGTGAACATCAGAAGGAACACCCGGAGTCTAGTCTGGCTCTATCGCTTCTGCATAGCTTTGGCCCGAGTCACTTAACCCTTCCGAGTTGGTCTACTCATCTGCTAAGTGGGACAATAACTTCTGACAAGGCTGCTAGGAAGATTACATTGAGAGTGCACTGGTGATTATTCAGCATGTCAGGGAGGGCCTGCCACTCTGGGCCTCCATGGAGTAGATGGCTCAGATTCCCTGACTCGCAGTGCACCCTCCTCACACATGGCTGCACCTCTTTCGGCCTCAGGGGCCAGCGAGGAGCCTACCGACAAGGTGAGGTGAAGAGCGAAGAGAATCGGTGATGGAAATGGAAGCCAGCACTCAGGGCTTGCAAGCTCAGCTCTTCTCAGGTCCTCCAAGAAGTAAATCAGCTGAGGGTCAGACCCCAAGGAGCTTCATGGCCAGCATCTCAGCCTGATTTCCTGTCTTTTCCTCGCATCACATTCGGTGACCTATCAGTCTAGACAGAGAGTGCTTTTTCAGATAAACCCTTTTCCAACTTGTCTGGGAGAACAATCATAGATTTTGATCCCAAAGTTAAATTGGCCTCTCAGACACAAAGCTTTCTGGAGCCAGTCAGCCTCTCAGGATAGCCCACACTCCTCCCAAGTGCATCACCACCCAGCAGGTAGTGTCATCACAGTTTCTCTGGTTTCAGAATGATCACTGGTGGGAAACACCCATGGAATTGACACTCAGCGCTTTGAAGATTTTAACAGTTGGGTAAGTATCACCCAGAAGACGGGAGAAACTGGGGTTCTGTTACGACATCTACATCTAGAAGGAGTGCTGATCACTTCTTTTCCCCCACGAGGTCTAGGATCCTAGAACCACGACAGGATCAGAGGTAACCTGGCAGGGAAAGGTAGACAAACCCAAACTCCTTAGCATGCCCAGTTCAGCTGTCTTCACACAGTCGTCCTACACATCACATGCGTCCTGCTCAAGAGCTCGTGGCCGGCCTCCTCCTTCCTACTGTGCCCTAATGCCCTAGTGAATCAAGCCCCGCCACAGTGTGGATGTTAGTAACAGGCCTTTGACTCCCCCCAACAGGCGAGGATCTTTCTTCCACTCCATTCACGTTCATCTCCGCTCGGGTTCCGAGCCTCCCGGGCCCATTCACACCTCTAAGCTTTTGCTCAGATATTTCCCACTCTTGCTCTCAGTGGTCTGCCTTCTGTTTGTCTACCCCAACTCTGTGCCTCTTGCTATACTTCCCCCACTACCCCAACCGGCACTGGTCCCTTCCCTGAGCCTACCTGGCACTCCCATTTTGCACCAGGTTGGCCCTTAATTATAAATGGTCTTGTCTTGAATAACATGCTAACCACCTGTTTCACTTCCTCCAGAACAGAAAAGGTATCTTACACAGTGGAAAAGGCTTTAGAGCCAGAAAAATCTTTGACCAGAAAAATGAGACTTTACCAGCGATCACTGCTGCCTTTGTCAACTCAACCTCCCTGAGCCTCAGTTTCCATCTCTGTAAAATAGGAATTGTAATCTTAATAAAGGTCTGTTATATGGCTTTAACAAGTTAATATCTATAAAAAGCCTAGACTCAGTAACCAACGCATAGAAAGTATCCCCCGAAAGGTTATTCTAGTTCCCCTTTGCTTCTCTTTTATGTCTTGCAGAACCTAGTGCATTATTGCAACACAAGACATTTGGTCAATGATTCATTTATCAGTAGTATAAAGCAAACCAGTAACTGGAGGGTCATTATACAAAGTAGCAGCATGCGGTCAAAACACATTGATCTATTTTTCAATTATGGACAAAAAGTTGAGATCTATGGAGAGTAAAACAATCTATTGTAACTAAAGAAGTTTTCAGGATTACAAACTGCTAGTTTCTCTGTGCCCATCACTCAGCCAAGCAGAAGCTTCAGCACAAATGTTCACGCTGGCAATTCATACTTCATTCTTTCTTACACAAGTTATCTCCATCCCCAAACTCCGTCATATTTATGGTCCGCAGAAAATTCACTTCACATGCTAAATGTGGTACAATCCTTGCTACTTCTTTAAATCAAACACAGAGCAAAATTTTTCTGAAGGAGTTCTTTTCAAACTTATTTAGAAAGAATGCCGATCCCTTCTTTTCCCAAGCAGAATTTTTGTCATTTATCTATATATGTAACATATATAAATATAATTGTATATATAATTAAATTCATCTTCTAATAAGACCTTTCCTGCCCAGATTGGAGAGAACATAATAGACAACCATAAATATTAGTGAGGTCATTCAACCAAAATCATGCTGAGAATAATATTCAAGTCCTATGAGCAATTATGAAATCCATGCACCAAGGATGATGTTGGATGTGGTTGGTGTCCAATGAGATGAAAACTGGAGTGGAATTCAGATGGAGTTTCAGCAGAACCATTTTCACCTGGTGGCCTTTTGGCCTTACTGTCCTTACAGTGTCTTCTCGCTGTTTCTTTTTCACATACTTGGCATTTCTCCACAGGAAAATGTCTCTTGCCACTGCATTCACTTTTCAGCTGGTGGCTCATGCCACCAAAACAATGGAAGTCAACAAAAGGCTTGAGACATTGCTTCAGTGTGAATAGAAACAAGCCTAGAAATGTAATTTTAGTTAGTGACCATAACACATATCTGTGAAACTAATCTTCTCCACGTCTCCCCACTCCCTGGTGGTGAGTTAGGCATCAACTCTTCCAGGTCATCCAGCTATAATGCAAAACACTGCAGAGCTAGATGGGTACCCCAAGAGGTCATCTAGCCCATGCCCCCAACTCTATGCAAGAGAGACGCTTGGCTCTCAGTGAGTTCCCCATCAGCCTCAACAGTCTAAAATGCTTGGTGTCAAAAGAACTGCTTGTCTATTTGTTTTAGGCACCAAGGTGTTTCTCCTGTGCTCCCTGGAGACCAAACGTAACTGGTCAGTGCCTGTATCTCAGTGATACACATAATAACAGCTATTAAGTGACCCCTAATTCTTTTCCCTAAGTTAAACAACCCCAAATCCACAAACCTTTCCTTAAAGGGCTTATTATTCATCCTGTTAAACATATTGTTAATACGCTTTTCTGCACGTTTTGGATTTTCCACAGTCTTTTTCAGCTAATTCAAACACAGTGGTGTCAAATGTTAAATAGAGCTGGAGCATTGCTTCCCAGACCTTCCACATCATCCCCAGTTTAACACAGCCTGGTTATCATGCTTTATTAAAAATAAACAACACAATACTCCTCCAACTTGTGTTCCACTATGACTTCCAGATCTATCTCAGCTATAATTGTGCCTTGCCAGGTGATGGCCAATAACAAAATCAACATAATCCGGTCAAGCAGATTAATGCTAAACCATTCATGACCACTGTCATCACCTCTCAAAACAGTAGTTCCTAGTCTGGTGTAAAGAAAGATCAGGTAACCAAAAGATGTGTGTTGTTCACACCATGTTTAGTAAAATACAAAGCATAGCATTTTCTAACTTTTAGTCTGAAGACTCTTTCTCCTCCTGGTCTATGCCTTAACTTCTGGGTGACTTCATATGTGATCACAGAGTAGAGCTTGGAGAAAATGGAGCAGATATTTAACATGTTTATCCCAAACACTGCCCGTTTTCAGGAAACTTAGAGGTAACTGGCGGAACTTAGCAATAAACTCCACTGAAAGCTATCCTGAGGTCTGAAAGTCACTGATCCTCTCAGCACAGTGGAGTATCCACTAAGAATGGCTAAAGAGCATCTCTTCAATAAACTTAGCTTGACTACTACCACCTATCGTGACTAGCTCATCGACCACCCTTCAGGACCATTCCATGTGCAACTAGTAAGAAGGTTTCAATTCAGTAGGAGGTCTGATATCAGTAATCTTCTCCACCATCCAAGGAAGAACATGTTATCTTATTGGTCGTTTTGGGAGGTGAAGTAAGAAGTTGGGAAAGTGTGATTCTGAATATGAAGAATCCAAGTACTTAGGAAGAAATATATCTCAGCAACATCCTCAACATCCCATAATTAACCACTTTAAGGAACCACAGCCATTAAAGAATCTGTGCTCACCACAAAGAGACCATTTCTCTAACGGCAACAACTCCACATCTCCCAACTTGGGCCCCACTCAATGTCCCCTATCATTTGTCTCATACAGATGAAACTCTACCATCTATGTTCACTTAACTGATAAGACCCAAGTTGCTAGAGATGAATAATATTAGTCATGATGTCCATAACAGAGAGTCACTGTTACGCCTGGCTGGATTATTCATAGACACTTCTGGTAAACATCGCACTACTGCAGTTTGGACTCTGTACCAAAACTAGAAAAACTGGTAGAGAGCTTTCCAAATCTGGGGTGAGATTTTTCTGGCTGTGAAACATTTTTTGCATTTGGCCATGAAACAGCGTACAGCACTGATCATGAAATGCATCCTCAGCCTTTCACCTGGTCATGTGAAATTCTCTTTCCTTAGTCCTGAAGCTTACAAAATGCCCCATTACCACCACCCCCCCCCCAACTGAGCAGTGCAATACTATTTCTAAATTAGGGATCAGCAAACTATGTCTTGTGGGCCAAATCTGACCAACTGCTTATTTTTGTAAATAAAGTTTTATTAGAATGCAGCCATACCCATTCCTGTACATATCCTCTACAGCTGTTTTCGTGCTTCACCCAGAGCTGAGTAGTTGTGGCAGATGTCTGCCTTACAAAGCCTTAAATACTTACTATCTGGTGTGTTACAGGAGAAATTTGCTGATCCCCATTATAAATGATAAGGCAAATAAACTGCTTATTCACAATAACCTCCTCTCCAACCCGACAAAAGAAAACAAAACCAAAAAACAACCGTGACCCCAGCGAGTAGTGTTTGCATACTTAAAAGCCAGCCTAACTCTCTTACAAAGTACACTCTGAAATAAGATGCATATAAAACATAAAATACTATTTGATGGCACAGTAGGGTGACTGTAGTCAGTGGTAGCTTAATTGTGTATTTTAAAATAATGTAAAGAGTGTAATCAGATTGTTCATAACTTAAGGGATAAATGCTTGAGGGGCTGGATACCCCATTCTCCATGAGTGCTTATGTTCACATTGCATGACTGTATTGAAACATCTCATGTACCCCATAAATATCTACATTGACTATATACCCACAAAAATTTTAATTAAAAAATTTTGTAAAAAAATCTATATATAAAATACTTAAAAATTAATTTAAATTAAAATTCTGGAAGGATTTTTTCAATGAAAGGAAGTTCTGAAATTGCTGATTTAGGGATATAATACAACTCGAATATGGTTCTAGTTACATGGAGTGATTTGGGTTTCTTAGAAAAGAAGGGTAAAAGGAAAGTGATGTAATAGACAAATGGTCATCAATAAGAATAAACTGAATTTTTAAAAAATCTCTAAACTGTACAACTCTATCCAGAGTTCTAAAGAGAAAGTCTTCCATGGACATGCAGAGGAAAAGGAAACGGATGGGGGAATGTTTTCTGGTGGAGCCGTATCCTAAATCACCTCTAACATGTGCAGAATAATGACCTAACTCCATCCAGACACCGACCCAGGGACCCATTCCCACCACATAACAATCCTAAGTCAGGATACCGCTAGAGGCATCCATAGATTCAGACAAAGATCCGCTGTTATCAGAATCTGGACAAGGTATTCCAACCTCAACTTCCACCTTACCCAGACTGGAAGCCCTTGGGAAAAGCTGCCCCAAAGCCATCTAAGTGTGCCTGGTAGGCACATGGTCATGTTCAGTTAGGGCACTCAAAGCTGATCTTCAGTTTTCATTTATCACCAACACTGAAAAATGGGGAGATATCATCAAAATGTTTAAATTGTGACCTCCCTTGAAAAACCAGAAAACCTGGGAACCCTGGGCCCACCTCCTGCAGGCTGCATCCCCTGAGTTGAGTCGTGGCTGCCCCATTGGAAGCACAAGTGTTTCCTGGCTCGAGACACTCCCTACCACTCCTGTTTTCTCCCTGTGACCTGAGACTGAGCCTCAAGGGCTGTTCCACATCTCTCTGGCATTGTCATTTTTGTCACACTTACCCTGCTTCACTCACCAAAGATACCTGTTCTGTCGGCATCTGATTTTCAACCCCAGAGCTAACCATCTGTGGTAACTACATGTTTCCAAGTGGATGAGGAACATGATTTCTTTCTCTCTTTTTCATTCTCTGGTCCATGTGTGTACTTTTGCCCTCCCTCTTGGTCAGTGACCACCTATAGACAGAAAGCACATCATTCTTGATCAACAACCCATTATCAGACGCTTGAAAAAGTCAGTCCCTGTCCTCATGGCCCACCATTATGGACATTTGATCATCCTGGATCTCCTCTATCCTTAGTTATTTACATTGAGAGTACAACTTCCTGCCAGACCTCTCATCCCTGTAAGCAGCCCAAAGAAAATATCTGCAAAAAAGTCAAAGACACACTCTAGGTAGAAAGCACTGGCCCTTCAATCAAGGTCCTCTCTTCTAGGGAGCAAATTAGAGGGTGCAATCGCTTGCCATGGAAGAAGATATTTGATCCCTTAGGTGACTTCTGAATTGAACCTAATGTCTCAAGTTTTGAGTCACTATAGGAAGTGAGTGGTGTGTAATAAATATGTGAAACTTCATTTTTACTTCACGTTCATCAAAAGATACATGGATAAGCTAAATGTGGTTTATACATACAATGAAATACTATTTAGCCTTCAAAAGTAAGGAACGTTTGACACATCTACGTAAATGATCCTTGAAGATATTACACTAAATGAAATAAGTCCGTGACAAAAGGACAAATGCTGTATGATTCCATTTACACGAGGCACTTCGAGGAGTCAAATTCAGAGGGACAGAAAGTAGAATGGTGGGTGTCAGGTGCTGCAGAGGAGGGAATGGGGAGTATGTGTTTAAAGGGTACAGAGTTTCTGTTAGAGAAGATGAAAAAATCCTAGAGATGGATGGTGGTGATGGTTGCACAACAATGTAAATGTACTTAATGCCACAGAACTGTATCTTAAAAGTGGTTAGAAAGGCAAATTTTATGTAATGCATATTTCATCACAATAAAAAGGAAAAAAAAAAAAAAACCCTAAGGAGGGCACCATATTGGTGTGGGGCTTTCTTTTTACTGGTAGGAAAACTTACAAAGTCCATAATGCGAGTCATAACGTGATACTCAGTCTAAAGAAAGATGGAGTACACTAGCAGCAGCATTACAGTGTCATGTTCATCTCCACTTGGCCCCACTGGGGGCCAGGAATGCTCAAAGGTCAAGACCTGGCCTGACATGCTCACCTGGTTCTGTCTGACCTAGAGGACCCATCAGATAAGAGGGCCCATCTTCACACACAAGGAAAGCCTACCCCAGGGGTTCCAGCTTACAGCTGCACCAACCGGCAGCTTGGGAGGCTACACCAACAGCACCTTTCAGGCAATGAAAACCTTAACCTCCCACCTATTCTAAGCACACACCAAATCGTGCATTTTTGTGCAAAACTTCTATTCTTTGTACAGGTGTGACAGCAACCTTAGGTATACTAAGTCGGTTCACATAATCAGGCTTTCAAGCAATCCGTTTTGGCTATGGAGAGGGTGATGATGGTGATGGCGATGGTGACGGTGATGGTGATGGTGATGGGGGAGTGGGTGACAGCAACCCTGGGCTCAGAGAACGAACACTGGCACCAACCCTGGGCATTGTTCGCTTTCCAGGCCACCATCTGTCAGCCAAGCCAGTGGCAACTGCTGTTCTAGACCATGCGTGTAAATAAAACAACAAGGTTCAACAAAACTTGGCATGCAAGTAGGAAGAATTATCTCAGGAGTCCCTGCCGCATGACGGTGTGAAAGTGAACTCACACAGGATGAGCTTGGTTGGTCAAGCAAATTTTACAGAGATGCTATAGGAGCATTGGAAACAGATTTTATTTAACAGAAACTTACACACACTTGGTACAAACCCTACATTATGCAAACCTTTATCACAATTCTACACAAGTTGTCACTTGTGGGAGTTGGTTGGAAAGCAGATTATTATGATAATTATTAGCACTTTGACAAGGGACATTTTCTACCAGAAAACGTCAGAGAAAAGGGCCACAAAATGATACAGACACTCTCGGTGATCCCCTCCACCAACAGGACTGGCTTTGAACGGGAAACCTGAAAGGACTGGCAGGAAGTCCGTGCCCACCTGCCCTGCCCTTTCAGAGGCCGAAGAGATTCTCAGGCTCAGAACCATTTCAGTAACACTGTGACTCAAGGACCTCTGCTGACCAGAATACTCAGCCTTAGACTGTTCGTGTGTTATTATGACTCTATTTACAAGGGAGGGAGATCCCAGAGCATGGCTGTGTGAAAGCCCAGTGCAGTGGGGAGCCTGCAGGTAGAACCCAGTGGTTCAGCCAGTCAGCCCTGCACATTTGCTGGGCCCCAGACACAACGCCGAGATACATCCCATCGGCCAAAATGCCCACTTCCGCCAGCTCGGCCAGAAAGGGCCATGTTAGAACACTCGCCTTCTTCCTTGGCCCCAACCAGCAACAGAACTGAGGTTCTCATCCTTCAGGTCGGCCTTCCTAGCCCTTGGGGACAGCTCTGGAAGCTCAGGCCCCAGAAGCCAGCTCAGCAGAAGGTTCCCTTTGCTCATCTCTTCTAGGAGTTGTTAGGTGACTGAACTAATATCATCTCAGCTGATGCTTTTATTTTTGCTTTTTTTTTTTTTTTTGCTGCATTATTTTAAACAAAGCTCTCTGTGTTCGAATCTTTTAAACTTGAGGGGATATATTCCATCAGTAGATGGAATTCCTTTCTGAGCTAGACCTCATCAGACATGATAACCAGGAGGCAGTCTGCTTCTGACATTCAGATAAAAGGGGCTTGCCTGGGGTGAGGGGGCAGTGAGGGTAGGGAAAACTGCTGATTTGTGGCTAAGTTATTTCAGTCAAGTCTTAACACACAATCATGTAACATCACCAACACTTTCAATAGACTTTTGAAGGAGAAAAAAAAAAAAAAAGCACTGATCACTCCTCACTTACCACATCCAACTCGCAGAAATAAAAATACCTAAAGCACATACATGAATGGCTTTTTAAAAAGCCTGAGAGAGCAGAGTTGATCTTTATTTTCTTATTAAAAATGTGGGGTGTTTTTCTTTAGAGTTAATAAGCAGTCTTTTATTTTACATTAAGTACTCATGATTTCACGTCTTCACAAAATTGCGTTTGACTTTTGAAGTAGGAGGTACTTTAAACAAAAATACTGTGCAATGTCCGCACTTTTTTCCTTTTAAATATTGAAATAAATAAAATAGTTAACTCTTTTTTTCCATCAGTTTGTTTGTGTTCAGTTATTTCTACTGTAGAGCAATTCCAGGCTGACCTGGGTACTTTCTCACAGACAATCAAAGAAAATATAATGAAGAATTTTAAAAAGAAAAAAAAAAATCTTCTTATTGCACAAACTGAGGCCATTCCCGAGGCTTCTGTGGGCTGAGCTGAGTTGCGCTGCAGGATTTTCCACTCCTGTGCTAGCTCCTGTGTTGTCTGAAACACACGCACAGGACGGGGCTGGGCAAGGGAAGAGGAAGAAGAGGAGGAGGAGGAGGAGGAGGTGGCAATCATCCTGGCTTCTTTTCACCTTCTTCGGAAATGGCTTGCTTGAAGGATGTTGGAGTCCCCAGGTCATAGTGTTGACTGCAGAGGGAAAGGCAATGAAAGATAAAACAAAAACAACAGCATGGAACAACTACCTAAAACAGAAAGATTAAAATTAAGGGGTGACAGAAATGAAATGAATTTAAAAAAAAAAAAAAAAGAAGAAGAAAGAAAGAAAACCACCAACTAATTGCCAAGTTAATGAGGCTAGGCCAGGTGCAACAAAAATCAGGGTAGTGTGTCCAGCGCCTTGAACTTCAGCAGCACGAGATCAGCCAGGAATAAGGCAGGTCAGTTGCTACTGGGCAAGAGGCAGAGAGAACACAGCTGGATTTTCAATTCCCAGGTGGTGTAGCAGGCAGAACTGGGTATTAGAAAAAAAAAAAAAAAATTCCCTTCCACTTGGAAACCAAACAAGCTGAATCTTTTCACAGTTAAAACACCCCAGAAAGGACTTTTATGGTATTATCTCTCTCCCTGTTATCCAAGTCGAAATGAATAGTTCTATGGTATAGAACCAATTCAGCCACACAGAAAACCCCATCAGATGCCTCCTTTGGCCTAAGCCCAAAAGGACACTGCTTCCTTCACAAGCACACACGCTCAGCTCCAACCCTGCCCCAAATGATTCAAGTGTGTCAGAATTACTCGGAGAGAGACCCCAACCAAGAGACCTGTTCCAGTCCTCCACTAGCCCAGTGATCCCTTTGTCAGCCTTGGAACCTGGTGGTGGTTCACACAAGGTGGGCCCTTTTGTCTGCATAGCCACGCGTAGCTTTTGCTTCTAGCTGAAATGAAATCTGCCATTTTGGTCTTTGGAACGGAGTAGTTGACACAAAGGAGTGAGCAATAAAACCAAGTACTATCACATTTCACCCCGGAAGCAGTTTCTGAAGGCAGAGATGGGTGTCCCAACAGTGCCCAGATCACATTAAGCTGAGCCATGAGGGAGGGAGGAGAGGGAGAATGGGCCTAAATGGAAAATGACCAAGCCAGCAGGGAAGAAAGTTCAAAAGCAAATAAGCAGCTCCGCCTCTTCCAAGTTGAAAGGTCTCTCCCCTGTCCCATCTCTCTTGGTACCCAAGGTATCACTCAATGGCCAGGTGCACAGGCCTGGATTAGATGCTCTTCCGAAGCTGAGACTCCCTCCATCCAACTTTCCTCCTTGACCAAGTCCTCCCTCCACACCTGTTCCTGTTCTCTGCGTCTAGCCCATCCCACCCCACTGTCTCCCTTTCTGATCTGCTTTGCTGGTGCACCCCACCCCCATTTCCCTCATGCTCTTTGCTGTCACTACCTGCCTCCAGCTCCTTCCCTTGAGTGATCAAAGCCAGGTGACCTTCCCTGAGACCTCCCACAAAACGCCTGCCGATTGTTCTCTCCGTGGGCATCTGTCATCATTTCACTCCCTGCCAGGAGTCTTTCTGTCCCTCTCCCATTGTCCTGACCCCTCTGGTCAGATGTTACCTGCCACTCTGTAGTGAGTCTGTCTCATAAGCTTACCCCACGCCCTTTCAGTTTCCTCAGATTTCTACCCCTGACCTCCCAACACACACATGCATGTATTTTTCTTTGCCCCACTTAAGCCACCTAAAAATCATGGGTGAGTTCCCATCTTGGCACTCCTAACTTCCATTTTCTCTTTTGTTTCCTCCAGTTAGGTCAACCATAGGCCATAAAAATTGAACAATGTGCAGCTGTGTTAGTCTCCTGCTGTCAATCCCCTGCAAGAAGGCATAGTTTTCTATCCCTCCACACATGGTCAACCCCTCCCCACCCCTATCCTGACATGCCCCTTGTCTCTCCTTTACCCCTCACCACCACCTCACCACCTCCCACCTACCCCCTCTGACTTAACCACCGGATGCTGTGTCCAGAGACTTCTCCAATCTTTCTGTCAACAATACTTATTAAGCATCCACTAGGTATAGAGTGAGATTTGGTAAGACTTCCACTAATTAGCTCAGAAACTGCTCAGTTCTTAATTTATTTCAACAAATAATTATGGCACATTGGTGTCAGGCACTGTCTGGAGGACATGAGTGATATCACCTTTGCCCTCAAGGAACACGCCATCTGTTTGAGAAGGACTGCAAGCAAACATGATGTGTTGTGATAAGCACAGGAGCAGCAGGAACAAAATGCTACAGAATGGTACTTAGGCAGGTTTTCAAATGGTGATTTTTGCCATTTTACATGGGTTAGGTTGTGATTCCCAGCTTTGCTTTTTGTTTGAATATTATCTCCATTTTCTCTGACAATAGACATTCTTGCCTACAGATTCAACAGCAATGGTAAGTCTGGCATTCTTTGTTGATCTAAATGGCTTCTTCCAAGAAAATCTTCTTGTCTACTGAGATCCATGGCAAAAATAATCACATACTACCCCATGACAGCTCTTACAGGATTTGAACTATTTGTGAATTTCTAGTCTGATCCACTAGGTCACAAAATAAATCCAATGGCCAATAAATTCATTGCCCCGTGTTTAATTGTATCCTATCCTTCGCAGTGCTGATCAGTCACATATATACTGCTATTACTCAGTCCCTAGTTACCAAATGAACCAAGGTATATCTGAATGAAAATGTTATCGTTCAAGGTCTGTAAACAGACTGGCCTGAAATCTCAGCTGAAAGGCCAAATGTCTGAGTCACCAGTAACGGGGTAAATCAATTGCATACCTCTTGATGTAACGCACTGAGAAGGATACAACATCGTTTCTACAGTATTCTAGCCAAAATGCACAACTTCGGTTTAGTCATTAGAAAAACAGCATCCAAGCCTGAACTGAATGGCTTTCTGCGAAATGAATAGCCAGTATCGAGGTTGTGAAAAACAAGATTGTGGTACTAACTATTCCAGATTAAAGGAATTGTAAGAGGACATGGCAATCTTTGATCCCAGACTGGATCCTGGACCAGAAAAAGGACACGAGTGAGACAACTGGCAGAATTTGAAAAAACTCTGTAGGTTGCAGTATTGCATCGATGTTAATGTCTGATTATGGTCATTGTACTGTGGTTATTATTAGAAGAATCTGGGTGAAGGACATATTGGAATTCTTGGTATAATCTTTGTAAGTTTTTTGTAAGTGTAAAATTATTTCAGAAGTAAATTTTTTAAAAAGCCATAGTTATAGGTTGAGTTCCAGTAGTTAGATACTTTGAAAACCTAATTGCCAATGTTTTTATCTAATAATTCAGTTCTGACAGGAATCTTACATCACTCTCATTTATTTTGTAAACCAATCATGCAGAATGGCTTTTCCTATATTGTTATCTTGAATAGATGATCAGAAATCACTTTTATTAAACCCCACAATATTATATAATTCAATGTTTTTGTGTTAGAAGCAATTGGGTTTGTGACCAGGGCCCAAAATGTTCACTCCCTGCCACCATCACCCCTACTACCACTGGCACCACAAAAACAGTGGCCATTTAGGAAGCTCAACTTTGGTTCTCCCACAAAGTTCATGAGGACTTAGACATTGCTACTTCTCAGAAAGATTCTAATGTGTCATCGTTTCATTTGGGGTCTGTGTTGTTTCGGTCTTTTTCTTTTACAACATCAAATACTTCCTTATCATCCAATAAGTTCTTGAATAAAAGACCTACATGCACTTTATTGATTTCACTCAAGAAATCTTCCAAAGATGATCTTTGGGGAAGTCAGTATAGACTGAGGAAAGATTATTAGAAGATCCCTACATCATTGACTGAGCCTGGAACTTTAGACAAGTCATCAAACAGGATCAACACTTAGTTTCCTCATCAGTAAAAGAGGAATAAATAACATCTACCCTACCTCATAGAGTTAAGCATCATCATGAAATAATATGAACTACATATTCTAATAGGGAAAGAAATGTCCATTTCCTCCCTAAGAAACTGAGGCAGAGATCCCTGTCAACAAATTCACACAGGGAGCTGAGCCCAGAGCCCAGAACTTGTCATCCCCACTCTAGGCTTCCACACACCAGATCAAAGACACCTCACTCTGAAAATACACAGTACAAGTCACTTCTCCAAAGGCTGAGCAAAATCCCCTGAGGAAAAAATTCCTAACAGATGAGTCTACTCCAATTTTAAGTACATGTTCAAGATCATATTCATCAGATGTAACAGGAAGCATATTGGGATAAAATTAATTAATTTTATTCCACCATGAAGTGAGAACCGCCAAACACCCTTTAGTTCTCTCCCTGAGTAATGATCTGTTGATGTGAACATCACATTTTTTAAATAAATTCTTCTCTCTAAAATACCAGTAGCAAATTCGATTACTGTCTTTACAGTACCTTTAAAAAATTAAATGCACATTTCTAATTCCCAGGATTATAGTGATTATAGTGTCTGATCTTTACATAGCCTCTCAGTAACAGAAATAAAGGATTCGACTGTTCTAGGTAGGGAAAAAAATCAGCTAGACCATAACAATTGTCACCTTTACGTCAACAGCCCCCCTCCCCAGGGGATGAAAATGTTGTAACAAATTTAGAAAGTCCTATATCTTTGGTTCTCCTCTCTTTGGCCTGGGACTCAGAAAACTCGGGGTGGTACTTTACTGAGCTGAGGGCTAAGGAAGCTGGTCAGATCGTTTTCATCTTGAAGACTCTAATTTCTTGTGTATTTTAAATTTTGAGTAGTGATACTTGTTTAACAAAAGCAACAACAGAAAGGTGTGTTGACTGTTCACACAGCTCCTACAGTTCCTGAGATCACAAAAAAAGGTGATCTCTTTGTACATTGTCTAGAAATCATTAAGAAGGTAAGTTATCTACAATATTCCGCAGAGAATCTGAATCAGAATTCTTTTTACAGGATCTCATTGCTTACTCTTCAGTTGTTGAAATTTCTTTTAATGGCATTACCTTTTAAAAGCTATATTCATTACAAATAACCTTTTCTTCCACTGGAATTGAGAAACAGCAAAGTATGTATACATGCCTGCATATATATTCCTTAATTATAGACTATGCAAGGGGCAGTGCAGGCAATGATAGAGTATAGGCTCTACAGTCAGGTTGCCAGGGATCAAAACCTGGCTCCTTCCTAGCTGTACATTTCTTTTTTTTTTTTTTTTTTTTGGGGGGGGGGCGCGGACAGAGTCTCGCTCTGTCGCCCAGGCTGGAGTGCAGTGGCCGGATCTCAGCTCACTGCAAGCTCCGCCTCCCGGGTTTACGCCATTCTCCTGCCTCAGCCTCCTGAGTAGCTGGGACTACAGGCGCCCGCCACCTCGCCCAGCTAGTTTTTTGTATTTTTTTAGTAGAGACGGGGTTTCACCGTGGTAGCCAGGATGGTCTCGATCTCCTGACCTCGTGATCCGCCCGCCTCAGCCTCCCAAAGTGCTGGGATTACAGGCTTGAGCCACCGCGCCCGGCCACATTTCTTAACCTTATTACTAACCTCAGTTTCTGCAAACTGGGGATTAATATAAACACCTATCTTATGGGAGTAGTCATGAGGATTAAGTGAAATATTCCAAGGAAAGCACCCAGAACAATGCCTCACACATAAATGTTGACGACTGCTATCTAGAGAAAGGGAGATAAAGATATCACATCCACCACTAAAGTGGTTGGAAGCCCAGGACAGCCAGCTTCTTCCTCCAACACCTTCTCTCAGAGCTTCCTTCCTTTGCCTTAAAACATTTCCCTCCAACACGATGGATTCCATTCCACTTCCTCAAACTTAACTCACTTAACTTCTCTGGGTCAACTTTTCTCAACTGAAAAGTGAAAGATTTGAACTTGATCATCTTAAAATTCCCTTCCAGTTTTTAAGGGTAGAAATCCTGAGTCTGTTCAAAGACACTATAAGCAAGGTGAGACAAGATGCTCTGGCAATGCTAAGAAACTTTACTATGCTTCTATTACCACAAGTAAGAAAGGTGAGGATATCTACTACCTCCAAGAAGAGAAACTGAAGATCAAAGATCAAGCTATACTATTAAATATAAAATAGACAAGCAACACCCATTCTCAAACATTCTCCTGGGGGTTTGCCTTGTTAGTTCTAAACAGTTCGTTTCTCTGTTAGACTCCAAGATAGACTCTGAAATTAGGTAGCCTTTTATAATTTGCTTTAAATATATGGATAAAAAAAAAACACCTCAAGTGTAAAGGCAAATTGTCATTGAGAATTCTTGATCTATGAGCAACTAAACAGAATTCAAATGAGAGTGTATATAGGTTGAACATATATTTATGAACATAGAAGCTCACATTTTATCAATGAAAGCAAGTTGTAATCCCATGAATCCAATATCTGAGTCAAAGGTACAGAGTAAAGAGGTGGAAAATGATAGCAAGTGTAGGTTGTATCCCCTTAGCAGAAAGCTACTGGAACAAACTCTATTGTCTGATTGACACGTGTGAGCATGCAGAACACGACAACGTTGGAGGTTTATGCCATATTTCCTATGAACAGGCCACATATAGATTAGACAGAACATCCCAAAAGTGGGTGGGATTGTTACTTTCATGCCCTCAAAACTGAGAATAAACACGCAAGTGATCACATACACATCTCAAGCATGAGAAAAGTGGAAGCTCTTTCTGTCTCAGGCTACCGGGAAAGCACAAAGCGTTCATTTCTGGGTTTCTTTGCTTGTCCTTGTGTTTTAGGTTGGTTTGTTATTTTAATGAGTAGTCTAATTCACGAGGATCTGCAGGGGCTGGACTGTCAAAGTAGATCTTCCCAGAGACACTGATAAGCAGTCTGTTAACCAGGCAGCTACTTGGGTCTCTCAACCCATGTCAAATGGTTCTGCCTGTGTTTCTGGAACCGTGCACTCCTGGAGGCCGGAGACCCTGGCCAACCTTAAAGGGAGTGCGCAATCTTCCAAACAGCCAAGTTGAGTTTTGTGCCTAATCAGGGATCTTCTTTAATTTGGACTCGTCCCCTTGGTTGTGAAATTGGTACCCAGAGTAAGAAATACCACCTAGACATGCAGTGTTCTGTGGCCACACCTCCTTATTTCTAACCAAATCCAGCAGCCAACTTCAATCTCGGTTCCCTTGACTCCGCTTCCAGGTTTAGCCAAAGGAGGCAGTTAGCCAAGCACTTCCCTAGCCATTTTCTCTTGTAGTTGAAGCCAGAAGCCCACCATTCTCCACACTGAGCCCCTCCCGTAGTCCAAGCAAGACTCAGATCCCACACCTATGCCAGGGCCCACATGAGTTCACATGCACACGCGGGCCACAGAGGGCCAGGGGGAGATACTCCAGTAGCCACTCTTACACTAAGAAGGGGGTCCAAACCCAGGAAAACAAAGAAACAAGCTGGGGGAAAAAGGAAAAAGTAAAAGAAAACTAAAAAATAGATATGATGGTTTTGCCCATATTGTAAGACAGGTTAGCCAAGACATACCTTTTGACTAGGACCTCGCAGCCGGTCGTTCTTGGGACTGTCAGTGAGGTGGGTGGCCTTCTCCATCGCCCCAGGGGCCTTGAGCAGTGTTGCTTTGGTTTATTTCAGGAAGTGCTATTGGAAACATAAAACAAAGTGCCTGGCGGGCACTATAAAAAAAAATAGAAGAAATACGGTAGCCTTGATCATCCAACGGGTATTGATATGTTTCTTAACAGGGGAAAGGGGAGGGGAAACACATGGTGGCATCTCCTTCTATCTTCCAGGAGTACGGCCTCGGCCTCGGTGGTGGAGTCACTGCTGAGCCCGTGATGTTCTGCTTATATTCCATCCCTGCATTTGGAAGTCGTTCTTTGCCAGGAGGAAAGTGAGGAAAAACCAGCAATAACAAAACAGCAGCTCTACTGACGGAGGAGGAGGAGCCCAGGAGGCGGCTGGTCAGGGCCCAGGTGTGGAGGGAGGCCAGGCATAGGCACCCCAACTTCTCTGGAACTACTGACATTTTCTCGCAAGCAGAGAGGAAGATGGAAAGGTCAGGGAGGAGAATGAGGGAGGGGTCTGCCGCCGGGAGCCGCAAACTCCATGGGGCACAGAAAGTGCCACTGTCTCCCATTGAGGAAATTCTCCCCCCAGTGGCTTGCCTCTAAACAGGATATTGCTTCGATTTCTTTGATTTCCCTTCTCTCTCCCTCTCTCAAAAAAAGTCTGATTCTAATAATAGCTAGAATATATAAATAACAATGTTTTAATGTTATTGGTTCTCTGTTTCCGAACCCAAAGTTCCTCTTCTCTTCCTTTTGCCAATAAATATGAAAATTGAGGACATCAACTCTGCTCCTGTCAAAAAGACCCCCTCCCCTCAGAAAAGAGACAATCCGCCTAACTTCCTATTTCTATAGAAAATAAATAGCGCATCACGATGCCATCTCTCGGAAGAACGCTCATTCTGCTCTTTTGTTTTGTTTCAGTAGTTTGTGCTTCTGTTGTACACACCCAAAACAGAGGGGTGGGGGGAGGGATGGAGGGACACATGGGAGGTGAGGGGAGAAAAAAGCAAGGCTAGAGGGAAAATCTAAAGTTGTCTTTCATTAAAAAAAAATATATCAGAACCAGCACAATGACCAAAGTCAGAGGGGGATGGCTAATTGCCCAGAGAGTCTGTTCCGCGGGTTTAGCAACTGCCCTTTTTATCTGCTGTGGGCGAACCCCGGCCACTGCGGCGTCCTCGACAGGCGCGAGGCTCTTCCAAATCGTCCTCATCAAAGCCGTGGAAAGTTGACGTGTCACTTTCTGACGTGGAACCGAATAAGTCCTCCGTGGTACGTGCTGCGGCCGCTGCCTCCTTCTCCTTCCTGCCTTCTCCTCCCAAATGAGCTGACATGTATGATGAATATATCAGCACATGGGTTAAGCAACAGACAGCATTATTAATATTCTCATTACATTATTACAATGCTATTCTTAACAGCAAGATATTAAACCGTTTGCACACCAAAGGGATTAACCCGGTGCATCACCTGGTGACGGGGATTTGGGACAAAGCAAACATTGCCAGGGAAGAGGCTTCCCCCACTCCCTGAAAAGGCATCACCTCTACCATAGTACATATGTCCACAGCTTCCGACAGCAAAAGCTTCAACCATGATCTTTCTTCTGTTGTGCATACACACAGGCGCTTGCACGCTCACTCAACCCTGCCCCAGACAATGATTTTCCTTGGTGGTTTTTAAGCCTGGTTGGGATTTCTTTGGTGTTTTCTGTTGGTGTTTCTTTGAACAATGTTTGTCCTTCACTTTGACAGTCAGCTCTACAAAGGTATTACTGTCAGATAACCCATTCAAGGTGGTTAAGCCTCCATCCATTTCATTTTTATTTTTACCCGCTTCTAATCCCATTCTTTCAGAACCTTTTCAATCCTCCCCCTACGCCATGTCGTTCATTTGCACTGAAAGCAAAAGGAAGTTGGAAAGTCTGATAAGTGGTAGGTGATAAAAGAGTTTGTTTTCTTTAACTACCGGAGGAAATTTCTGTGATCTGCATCCACATACATGTGCATGCGAGTGTACGCTCCCCCCACCCCACACACACACACATACACACTCTCCAGTCACCAACCATGCCCAGGTATTGGTTACTCCAGAAAGTTCAGTTGTCAAATCTCACTCAGGGCACTACGAAGGTGAGAAATAGGAGTAGAAAAGTCCTAATAAATCAGAGCATCCTGAAATCTGTAAAACTCAGGTTTAAACCTTTTCGCATTCTAAATGAGTCCCAGGACTGCTCTTGTATAAGGGAATGATACATCCCTCATGGTGCCAGTTTCAGGACTCTCACTTCCTCCCAGGAAACAGCAGTGGTAGGGTAGATGGGAGGGGGAAGGAAGCTCTTCCAAGCTCCATACTCTTCTCTGGAAGGACCGCAGGGAGGCTCCAGAGAAGTATTCGCCCACCTGCCTTAACAAGCACACCTCATCTCGTGGGCCAATGACACCTGTTTCTTCCCATGGTATCAACTATTTCAGGAACATCAGAGTCAGGCCTTGACTAAATGATCCACCAAAACCAATCCTTGGCAAACACATAGCAGACAGAACCTTGGGGGGAAAGCTGAGAGAAGGTTGTGGAAAGAGGCTTTGCATAGAAAAAACAGCTTCCCACTCCTGACATTCCATGGCTCGGATTCTAGCACCCTGTCTTTTGTAAGAAAGGAAGGGGAGAAATTACAGCAGTTTGCAATGAGAATTCTGAAGCTGCCCCCTCTAACCCATCCAAACCTACAGCAGTCCATAACGTATTGCTTAGAACATCACTCCAAGTGACCTTGCTTCTGGAAGTAGAGATTTCATCTGATTGCTTGCTTTTAAAAAACACTGCATTGAATTTCATCTTTTTTTTTTTTTTAAGTAACTTTAAAAAACAGACTCTGCTATCACAAGAGCCCTGTCTTCTATGCTAGCATCCGTAGAGCAAAAAATTCAATGTTAGGTACCATGTTTGGACAATAAATGAATTGACAGAATTGCACAAATGGACCGCCCTATCAGGGTCCTTGAGAGTTACACGTTGAGGGTTGTGTGCAGCAGAAACCACAGTCCTTTTAAAATTACTGATTTGCTACTCAAGCCAGCCTTAAGCCCTAAACAGCCCTCCCAACAAAATATAAAAGGGTTAAAGCTACGCTTTGCAGACAGAGCAAGGAAAGAGCTGAGTTGCTACAGTCGACCATGATGGGGTCATCTCAGTTCTTCTCTGGGAAGTGGGAGTGAAAAAGACACTGGATAGAAAGGTAGAAAGGAAAAATGACTCCTCACTGCTGGAACCAAGCATCCAACCAAACTGTTTCACCTACTCATATCAGGGGCTGATGAGACTAAAAATAGGGCTGAAATTCCCTCCTTCCAGCCTCACACTGTGGTCTAGTGATGACATAATACAATATGAAAAGTAGGTAGTACCAACCAACCATGGCCAGCCGAAAATAATGGTTTGGTTAGAACTAAAAAACAAAACAACCACTTGAACATAACCTGAAGACCTGAATTCGTTTTAAGAATGAAGGAACAAGACCAAAAGTCTCTTTCTGTTATTTTAGCCTTTGAACAGGTTAAAATATAAACATATACACCAAATCAACTACAGATTAGCCCTAGGAATGCCTGCCCTTTTGCCTCATTGATCTACCAGGGTATCTTCTGTTCCATTTTAGAAAATGAGATGAGTGGCCAATGAGGTGGTGTTTATGCAGCTAGCCAGGAGCCCGGGAATCTCTGACTCCCACAATTCAAGATGTGGTTGCTTTCCCAATACTCATGTTTCCACACCACACTCTTTGGGTTTGCCCTAGGCACTTCCACAGAACAAACACATCTTTCTGTTACATGTGCATTGTCCACTACGAGAAAGCACGTTGCCTTCTCTCCAGGTTTTTCCACTCTACCTTGCTGTGGTCCATAAAAACATGCACAAAGAAATATGCACCTCATAGAAAGGCCTGACACAAATCCAAAACTTCTCTTTGCCCTTTCCCCTGGATCCTAGGGCATCACTTTTGGTTCTTGAGACCCAAAGAAGAAAAATATCAGAATGAGCTGAAAACCCCTCTCCACTAGAAAGCATCGCCACCATCGCTTCCCTCTCCAGTCTCCACCACCAACAGGATGGAAGAGGAATGCAAGAGGAGCATTCCTGGTCTATGGGCACCTGGTGTGGGAAGGGGCCGCACTCACCAGAGCGTCCACAATCTGCGCAGGACACCAGCTCTTCAGGCCGCCCACTCTTCTTGTTCATGTTGGAGCCCCCCAAACAGAAGTCACAGTAGTTATTGGGAATGACTGTTCCATCCGGTCCTTTCTGGGCTGTGGGAACATTGAAAACATTTGATTTCAGGCTTATATGGGTTTCAACTGCCCCTTCTCCTCCTACAGTGTGGTAGAATCTGCTCCAGAAGGATGTATTATAACCAAGTTGGCAAATTGGGCTAGGCTTTCTTTTGGATCCTTTCTGGTTTAATGGTACTAATAATGTCTCACAAGTCACCCAGAGATTAATTTTTAGAGTATTCCCCAGCTCTGTGTTGTTGTGGAAATCCCCCTGCTCCTCTGATTGCATCCTTAGATGATCAAACCATCCAGAAGGGGTACTGGTCAAGTGAACTACTCTCAGCTCTAAATAATCAGCCCTGTAGGCCCAGGCCCCAGGCATCAGATGGAAACCACACATTGTAGTGTGAGGAGAGGGAGAGGAAAGAGCCAGTGCCTGGACCGTGCCACTGGGAAGGGTGCTCTTGTTTAGGAGATATTCTTCCTGTCCCTGAAATGGAAAACAAAGAAGCGCTGATGGGTGGTCATTTCCAGGAAGAACACCAAAGATGCTCTTGGGGACTTGGACAAACATCTTGGTAGGGTATCAATCTCCCTGAAGGGGAGTCTCATCTCCCTGAAGTCCAGACCCATTGATCATAGAAAGTACCCAAGACCCCAAGTGCCTTAAAGTTTCTAGACCCAGGTTTCTAGGCACTTGGTTCAGCCTCATGCCAGAGATGGATTAAACGGTGAGTTACTGAGCATGTCTTTAGCCTTAAGACGGTCACAAGTAACCAAACACACTAACTTCAAAACCCACTCCTGATGGAGGTCCTTAAACAAAGGCAAAGAGAAATCTTGGGACATGACCTTGAAAACAAAGCCTTGAGGAGAATAGCACCTGTCCTCAAGCACTAAAATCATTCCACTTCCAGGGGCTGCTTGAGAAGCCTTGAATGGGTTATTTGCATGGAGAGAAATGCCTCCCTTTTTCTCTGTTTCTCCCTCCCTATTGCGGGCATTTCTTTGTCATATTCATATTCCCTGTTTGCAACTAAGAAGAAAAGTCTTTTTGTTTATGGGATCAGCCTTAACCATCTGAGTGTCTTCCTCCTCACCAGACCCAGTGTCTGCTGCTGCCTTTCATTATTCACTGGCTAACATTAATCAGGGTCCCATAGTGTACAAATCTGAAAAAAGAAGCAGAGATGTGAGCAGAAATACCATCCAGACAGTAAGTGATAAACAGATTCACCCACTTTAATGTGATTCCCTCTGGCCTCCACTTCCTCCATGCCTCTGCTTTGCCTCCAGGAATAGAAAACTTACCTGGGGAAGGCAGAAGACAGAAGCTAGAGGAATTTCATTATAGAGGGTTAAGCCATTTATCAGTTGCTATTTGGATTGTTTAATTGGTTTCTAAGTCATTGATTTCCATCTTCAGGGAGGCAGACAATTCTCTGCAAGAAGTGTTAGCTGTTTGGGGGAGACAGAGGAGCTGGCCACATTCTGGGATCTGTTGAGTGCGGGCTTTTCTACATCAGTCCCTGGATTTCAAACACGTCTGCATGGCATACAGAATGGTTTTGCAAATAATCTCCAAAAAGCAGTACATCCACAAAAATTTTACTCTGCCTATAAAATTTTCATTGCACAAATCCAGAAGTACCAGAGTCCCTTCCTCCCTTCTCCCTCAATTGCCATCTTCGTCATTTTTAGAACTCTCCTAAGAAAATCCAAGCATCTCTATGAAGCAAATAAACTCAGGGTTTCCTCAACAAGAGATGGATGGAAAACTATCAAATGATGAACAGAAAGAAGAGATAGGGTATACTAAATTTAGGGGCTAAGGGTAAACCAAAGTTAAGTCTCATGATTGATATGAGCTAGATATAATATGTGGAGATGCCAGTCGTTACTTAGGTAGCTTCCTGCATGGAAGGCAATCAGAGAATCCCATATATATCATTCCGTAAAAACTTGCAGGGGACCTAGTCTCCTCAGCTCTCTCTCTCCTATACTCTTAGGGACTTCCTATAATTTTCAATTTCCTCCCAATTCACAAGATCTTTAAGTAACTAAAGAATCTGATTTTCTCCAACACACTGTATCCCTTGCAACGCATGAGGATGAGGAAGTAAAATATAGAGTATAAAAGCTTTCAGATTAATTATTGATATGGTTTGGCTGTGTCCCCACCCAAATCTCATCTTGAATTGCAGCCCCTATAATCCCCACATGTTATAGGAGAGACCCAGTGGGATATAACTGAATCATGGGGCCAGGTTTTTCCCTAGCTGCTCTTGTGATAGTGAATAAGTCTCCTGAGATCTGATAGTTTTAAAAAGGGCAATTCCCCTGCACACGCTTTCTTGCCTGCCACCACATAAGACGTGCCCTTGCTCCTCCTTTGCTTTCTGCCATGATTGTGAGGCCTCCCCAGCCAGGTGGAACTGTGAGTCCATTGAACCTCTTTCTCTTTATAAATTACCCAATCTTGGGTGTTTCTTCCTAGCAGTATGAAAATGGACTAATACAATTCTACACAGCATTCACTACCAACAGACCATTGGTAGAACACCCTATTGAATCAGGAACTCTAATACTACAAGAAATAAAAAATTCAGAAATGATCTAGTAGAGCTAAGCAGGCAGTGATGGAGGTATTGAGCCTTTGCAAAAAGACCAATGGAAAAGAACTGAATTCATCTGAAGAAGGGAAGCTTCCGAGGAGATGGGAGTCAGAGCAGCATCCTGTTGGCCATACAGAGTTCCTGTCCAAGGGGTGTGGGAGGTTCTAAAATCCCATGTATAGGCCCTGGTGTGTGCAGGAGTGACATGCCAGGCCAGCTGTGGTGCGGAGGTACATTTTTAGTCTGGCAATGGCCCAGTATATAAGGTGATCATGCACAGCTCTGTTTTATTTTCAGAGAAATCATTTTCACTTCAGTTTCTACTCTCTTCTTACAACAGTGAGCTCAAAGCATCCTTCCATTGTGGTCAGATGGTGTGGAATGGACTAAATGCTTATGCACCTGATTTTCTTCTACTTTTTGGTACTTGAGATTAGTTTCAAAGCAAGGGTTCTCCCACGGAGCTCTCCCAAACTTCAGCTAAAACATATCAGTCATGCCCTAGGGAGGGCACTGTTGATATCACCATTATGACCCTTGTTTATACACATGTCTGTGTGCCTCCTCTCCCTGTTTTACATTATCGTCTCTCCATATTAAATAGATCTACTCCTTCAGGTTGGAGACCAGCTCTAACTCGTTGTTGGAACCCCTACAATCTGTGGGATGAGTGAGTTAGAGAGGGATGGCAGGGATGTTAGTGGGTGGCACAGTGATGCCCTGGGACCACCGGATATCATTCACTGCCCCTGGTTTATTTCCCTACCAGAGGAGACCTGGTCCCTGTGTGCATGAATTGGTCTGTCACCTGGTCTCATGGCCAGCTCCCAGAGTACACAGAAGTCGGTAGCCAATGGCCCTGCATCACTGGAAGAATAACACTGTACCCATCCTGTGGGAGGTGAGACATCATTCTGCGCCAAACACACAAGAACATAGAAGACAATGATTCATTGTCTCTTGAGAAGAGGACACCAGGTCATGCCTATCCACTCAGCCTCCCTTTTGTTCAACTGCATATTGAGAAGAAAAGGAAGCAGACATTTATCACACCACAAAACTGTGGCAAATCTTTTGCTGGATGCTTTATATATGTTATTTCATGGATTCTTGCAAAAACTTTGTGCAGTAGGGATTTTTTTGACAAATACAGTAACTGAAATCCAGAGAGATTAAAGCGCTGGCTCCAAGCCTCGGTTGGGCTCTTCGAAGGCAGGACTCACCCCCAGTTTGTCTGTGTCCCCAGAGATTGTGCCTCTAATCACACTTCTCTGCCTCCTGGGAAGTCCAGAGGTAAACATTTTCCAGCCATACCTCGCATATAAAATATTTCATAAATCTCTTTAGAGTCATCCTGATTCACCCAATATGATATTTACGAAGCCCAAAGCGATAAAAATTATTGAGACTGGCCTGATAAAAGTGGAAATTCCCTTTCAACTTAAATTTAATGTCCCTACTACAGTAATCCATCCTGGGTGATCCTGTTTATTGTCATCTACTCTATGAAAACACTTCTCTGGAGAATTCCAGAGGCTCATGAAGGAATTTTTTTAAGTAAAGCTCACATCATGGCTAGGTTGGCCTATGGCCTGACCCAGCCATGAGCAATTTCCTGGTACCGTATATGAGATCATTATAAAAAGGATTTTACTATAAATAGGAAGCTCGCCCAGACCTTGCAAGTGGGATTTAAATAGAGATTTTGCTTCTGCTTATGGGAAATTGAGTCCCGCTTTGCAGAATAAGATGACGGGGAGGGCAAAGACCTGAGTGGTATCTCTATGGCAGTGTCTGCGATGATGGATGTGGTTTTCTGTTGATTAATGTTCACGGACTGAGATCATATCAGAGATACAAGTAAGTTGCTGAGAAAATAAAGTGAGCCTTAAGAGTTTAGAAATCTACCTGAGGGAGATAACTCTAAAAAGCTCAAAGGAAAAAAAAAATGGAAATCAGGAACAGAGTTCATGAAGAAAGTAGAAAAAAAAATAACAGAAGGCAGGGAAGAGCATTCAGATAAATCAAAGTAAGAAAAAGGAAAAGCAAAGCTTCACACAGTCCCACCATCATGCTCAGGGAAGGGAGAGCAGGCATTCTGGAAAGGTATTAGTGCACGCTATAGGATTTTTGAGTTAAATCAGGTTTTATGTCTATGGCAAACAAGGTCCCAAATCTTCCATAAAACTACCACCCAGCAGCGCAGCCACTCCCCCTCCCAGTCGGATCTCCAATGTGATGTGCCTGCGACTCACAGAAAGAATGAGTGGCGGGGACAAACCGGCCATCGGAAACAGCCACTCGTCTGGGTTCTGCTGAGACCAGAGCTGTGTCCCAAGCATTCTAGGGAATAGGAAGCAGGCCAGAAGTTCAGGCTCCTCCTTGGCACGTGCACAAAAGCATGGCCTCACATCCTGAGCAGACGCTCTGACCGCCTGCCAGGGCCTGGTGTGCACAAACGCGTGGCCACGCTCGGTGCCCACCACCCACCACCCACCACCCAGCCCCAGCCCCAGCCCCAGCTGAGCAGCTCTATTTCTGGAGCCTGCTAGCCTGGAAGGTTGGGGTGCACAGCCCTTGGGGAATGCGGGGGCAGTGAGCAGAGCCCTCTGGGAAGAGAGGCGCCTCTCCTCGCCCCTCTTGTTTGCTCCCCTCCTCCACCCTCCACAGGCTGACAGTTCCCGTGTCCCTCTACAGGTCTGACATGTTTCCACGGCAACCGGAATCCTGGGCTCTGGCAGCCTCCGCTCTTGCCACCTGTTATGACTTCATCTCTCAAGTGTAAAGCATGCTAGCCCCGTGTCACTTGGCTGTGCAGAGCGCATCTTCAGAGGACAACGGAGGGAAGGGGAGAGGAAAGGAGGAAAGCAGAGAAGCAGCCCAGACTGGCCAGGCAGGACACGCTGGCCAGGCCAGGCCAGAGGAGGAAGCTTGGGGGCCGGAAACGGGAGGGTGGGGAGCAAGGGTGGACCCCGACGTGCCTTCCTTGCAGAATCAGGAGCAGGCCTCAGCTGGAGGCCACTGCCATGGCCTGCTACCCCTGCCTAGCCTTTAATGAGGGCTGCGGGAGGAGGGGAAGGTGGGCTGGGGAGAGAAGGCAGCTGGCTGCAAGGAGCTCCGGCAGGCCCAGCGTGGAGCAGAGTCAGGAGAGGGTTAAAAGTGGCGTGATAGAGACTGTGAGGAAGGCTGGACCAGAGGGCAAAGGGAGCATCAAAGCCGGGATAAATGGCCTTAATTCTCATGCTCCCGCTCTCCGGTCGTGTTTACTCATATAAATTATCCCCCAAGCCTGACACCTTTTTTCATTGCTTCCCTAGAACTGATGAAAAAATAAATCCCACAGATCCCAGGAATAAAAAGTGTGGGGCTTTCATTCAGGCTGGTTCTCCTTGGCCAGCTAATAGCAACTCAGGCCTGTCCCAGGGCTCCAGGAAGAAGACAAAGGAAGCCTTCCTCCCAAATGTGGAGCGGCAGGGGTCCTGGAAGCCTGGCGGGAAAGCAGACGGCAGGGCCCACTCCCCACAGGACCCTCCCAACCGTCAGAGCCCTTGACGACAGAGAACTCGCTCTCCCCAAAGGCCATCTTGCCACCAGCCCTGAGGACACCGTGAATATCTGGGAAAGTAGGGGGGGGGCCGCGCGGGAGTGGATGCAGAAGGCGCTGAGGCCCCGGGCCGCTGTCATGAGTACTCACATTTATGGACAGGGCTGATAAACTGTCACACTTTGCACCGTCAAGGACAAGGTGAGACAAGATGAGCTGGAATGGCAGTACGTGCCACGGGAGAGCTGGAAAAGCAGGTGGCTAACAACTAAAGCCATGGCCAGAGGGCGGGCTTCTCTGGAGAGGCCTCTGCACACAGGGAAGGGCCCCTAGGCCCTTTGACTGCATTGCCGATCTAGAAGCAAGAGAACACGCTAGGTGATGTCCTGAGGTCCCTTTCAGGCCTATTATTCGAGCATTATAATCAGGCGAAAGAAGAGACAGAAAAGCCAAGTTTTCCACACCCAGAGGAACCCAGCCTTTCATCGCTGTTTTGTACTCATGTAAATGCCTCTTTTCCTATTAGCCATGTGCTACCTGAGGGCAGGAGCCGTGTCCTTCCCTTCTGTATCCCCTGCCCCTGGCCGGCAGTGAGTGACACAAAGCCGACAATCAATGTTGAGTGAAAGGATGGACAAATCATCACAAAGACTTTTTGAGAAAAAAAAAATCTGTCAGGCAAAGGGAAGTTAATGATTAGGAATTGAGTGAACGGAGAGTCCCCTGAGCACAGAGTGACCATCATAAGTCCTTCTCATATCGGGACACAGAAGAAGTGGGAAGGAGAAATATTGGAGGCCCTGGAGAGAAGAAAGCTATGGTGTGGAGAGCCATTGCATGTGCCTCCCCCAGGAATCCTCTTTCTTAGGCATTTCTTAGTCGACCAGAATGGAAGGCATGAAGAATCCCCAGGCTCAGCTGGCCCCAGAGTCTTGAGTCTCATTCTGTCTCTCACCAGGGACCCAGCAGCAGCCAGTGAGAACAGAGGCCCCGTCTTGCTGTCTGTTTTGGTGACTGTAGAAATAGTATAAATATTTCAAAATGTGGAGTCAACCCTCCACCCTTCCTATGCCTGCCTCTTTTTCTCCATCTTTATCCAACACTTACACCTTTAGATGCAAACCTGGTGAATATTTACTCCTAAAAACTGTGCCATAAAAGCAGAAAACATACCCACTCACACTGATGTCTCCATCTGATGGATGTATTTGGTGAGAGTTGTAATTTGCGGTTTGCCAAAAGGCTGCAACAATTTGCCAGGAGTGTGTGCACCATGTCACCACCTCTGGGTCTAGATCGTCACATGGCCCCCGAGGAATGTCCTTTGTGCTCCAGTTTTAGGTGGACAACCCTGGGTCTGCCATTAATGTTTCAGAATAGTAAGAAAACAAGTAAAGCTTCAGAATGGGCTGGGTATGGTGGCTCACGCCTGTAATCCCAGCACTTTGGGAGGCCGAGGCAGGTGGATCATGAGGTCAGGAGTTCGAGACCAGCCTGGCCAACATGGCAAAACCTCATCTCTACTAAAAATACAAAAATCAGCCAGGTGTGGTGGCGGGCGCCTGTAATCCCAGCTACTCAGGAGGGTGAGGCAGGAGAATCGCTTGAACCCAGGAGACGGAGGTTGCAGTGAGCCAAGATTATGCCATTGCACTCCAGCCTGGGCAACAAGAGCAAGACTCTGTCTCAAAAAAAAAAAAAGCTTAGGAATATTAGTGTTGATGTTGATGACACTGAGATGAATATCTTATTACGTGACACATAATGAGATATTTCGGTTTTCCAATGTTTGGTGATATGGGTCAGTTCATGTCCTGGTGTGGCAACTTGTGATTGCTACCAAATAAGTTTACTGAAGGAGAAAATGTTAATTTGAGAGCATCTATATCAACCAGACTCTGAACAAAGTGATGTCACTCCCCTTAATGAATTCCAGGACATCTTGGTGTGTCAGGGCTGCATAAGTTTTGTCTGTTTAAGTTGTCAGGATATTATTATTGACATTATTAGGATCCAACAAGCCCCTTGTTTTGCTTTGCCCAGCCCTGCCCTCTCAACCCTCTTCACTAGCACCACTGAACTCCGTCTGCAAGCGGACCAGCACTTTCTTTGTTCTTCAGACCAAAAGCCATATTTAAGAAAAGGAAAAGCAGCCGGGCGCGGTGGCTCAAGCCTATAATCCCAGCACTTTGGGAGGCCGAGACGGGCGGATCACGAGGTCAGAAGATCAAGACCATCCTGGCTAACACGGTGAAACCCCGTCTCTACTAAAAATACAAAAATCTAGCCAGGCGAGGTGGCGGGCGCCTGTAGTCCCAGCTACTCGGGAGGCTGAGGCAGGAGAATGGTGTAAACTAGGGAGGCGGAGTTTGCAGTGAGCTGAGATCCGGCCACTGCACTCCAGCCTGAGCGACAGAGCAAGACTCCATCTCAAAAAAAAAAAAAAAAAAGAAAAAGAAAAGGAAAAGCATGAGCCTTCTGCTTTAGACCTGAGGATTTGAAGGAATCAAGAGACCACAGAGCCTTGGGGCAGCACAGCCTGAGGATGGGGGCACAGGCAGGGGCACACTCCAAAGGCAGGCCAGGAAGTCGGTGCTGAGAGTCAGAGACGTCTGCCCTACATGAGATGGAGCATTAGGAAAAGAGCAAAAACCAAGGCTACCCCTTCAATTTGACAGTACAGCCTGACTCCTGGCCGGTTACCTGGCTCAGTGCATCCAAAAGAAAAAAGGAATCAAAAGGAAGTTGACTGACTGAACATCAGTCTTGGAAAGCTAGATTTCTGTAAGGTAGTGGTTTACCTGGGAACTTGTCAAAAATGCAAATTCCTGGTCAGGCACGGTGGCTCATGCCTGTAATCCTAGAATTTTGGGAGGCCAAGGCAGGTGGATCACTTGAGGTCAGGAGTTCAAGACCAGCCTGGCTAACATGGCAAAACCCCGCCTCTACTAAAAATACAAAGATTAGCCGGGCATGGTGGTGCACACCTATAATCCCAGCTACTTGGGAGGCTGAGGCAAGAGAATCACTTGAACCCAGGAGGTGGAGGTTGCAGTGAGCTGAGGTCATACCACTGCACTCCAGCCTGGGTGACAAAGCAAGACTCCATCTCAAAAAAAAAAAAAAAAAAAGCCAATTCCAGGGCCTGAATTGCTGAATCAGAAACTCTGGGGGTGGGATCCAGTGGGCTGTGTTTTAACAAATGCTCCAGATGATTCTGATACAGCCTCAAGCTTGAGAAATATGGCTCTAATGCGGCGTGACAGTCATGTCACCTGGAAGTCATTTACTTAATCTTCATCATAACCTATGAGATAGATGCCATTAATGATCTGATTTTACATAGTGATCCATGAAGCATATGGAGGCTATGCAGCTCAGCTAAGGTCACATGTTAGTCAGTGGCTCACTTGGCTCTGAACCCAAGGTGAGTTGGAGAGGTGGGCACGCAGGGCCTCACAGGCTAGGGCTTCCCAGATTTTGCTGTGCAAATCATTTGGGGATCTCATTAACATTCAGGTTGGAATTCATAGATCCAGGTACGGCCTGAGATTCTACATGTCTTAAAAGCCACCCCGGTAGGGTGGCCACGCATTCAGGTTTGACTGAGACAGAGGGTTATAGGGCATGGGGCTTTGAGTGCTGTTTTATACACACACACACACACACACATACACACACACACATACACACACACACACACACACACACACAGATTTTTTTTTAGAAACAAGGTTTCACTCTGTCTCCCAGGCTGGAGTGCAGTGGCACAATCAGGGCTCACTGCAGCCTCAGCCTCCTGGCTTCAAGCAACCCTCTCACCTCAGCCTCCTGAGCAGCTGGGATTACAGGCATATACCACCATACCCGGCTAAGTTTTGTATTTTTAGTGGAGATGGGGTTTCACCATGTTGGCCAGGCTGGTCTCGAACTCCTGACCTCAAGTGATCTGCTCACCTCAGCATCCCAAACTGCTGAGATTACATGTATGAGCCACAGCCTGCTTTAGAGGCTGGGGAACCGATAAAAAAAAGTTGTAACGACCCAGGCAGAAGCCATGGGTGACCAGAAGATAGAGAGTGGGAGACAATGTAGGGTCTATTTTGGAAGACTGAAGGAAAACCAAGAGGCAAGGATGAATCCTAATATTTCACTTCAGGCTCAAGTTTTTTTTAAAGAGCAAGTTTAGAAGAAAAAAAATGAGAGCCAGGAAAGACAGTGAGACATAGAACATGAGAGAAAGACTCAGGAAAATTATTGAATAGGATGATCTGTGATTTTTTTTTTTTTTTCTGTAGAAAAAAACTCATTTACCAATTAAAGTGTGACCTAGGATTTGTAATGCAGGGGTAGGGTCTATAAAACATCCCAAAAAGCCAAATTTAGTAAAGAGCTTTGAAGAGTAAATGTGCCTGCTATGGACTGAGGTGTGTCCCTCATCCCCAAAATTCATATGTCAGAGCCGTAACCCCCAAAGGGATGATATTTGGAAAAGGGTCTTTGGGAGGTAATTAGGTTTAGTGGGGTCATAAGGGTGGAGTCCTTGTAATGAGATTAGTGCCCTTATTAGACACCAAAGAGCTTGTTTCTCTCTCTCTCTCCACCTGTACACACCAAAGAAAGGCCATGTAAGGACACAATGAGAAGGCAGCTATCTGCAATCCAAGGAGAGAGCCCTCACCATACTCTGACCCTACCAGAACCTTGATCTTGGACTTCCAGTCTCCAGAACTGTGAGAAATAAATTCCTGTTGTTTAAGTCACCCAGTTGATGGAATTTTGTTAAGACAGTGCCTGTTAACATGTTCATCTCTTTTGAAAAGCCATCATGCAACATGATGCATTAGACAACTGGTCTTGAGGCAAAAATTAAGGGGCATCGGTAGGACCATGACAAAGATCCAAGCCTTGGGACTAGGGCCCATCACTCAGGGTTCCAAAGTCTTGACATAACTGAATGGTATCCAACTCAAGCCCATTCACATCTCAGCTTCACACCTTGCTGCCTGTCACTCAACCTCTCTGAGCCTCAGTTTCCTTGTCTGTAAAATGAAAATAGTAACATGTTCCTAATGGACTTGTGATCATAACATGAGGTGATGTTTGTAAAATGCCTGGCACCTAGCAGTTGTTCCATCATCTCTTTCCCTCTTTCCTCTTCTATGTACAAGATAATTTTATTTCTAACAAGGCAGGAAAAATCAAAGACTTAAATAAGTAAACTCTCCCAGTAAGTGGTACATGACTCGTGAATTCACATTCATCATCTCTGACCATGGATACACGACTTGGTCTTTGTGTGCCTTGCTGTCCTCTGGAGGATATAGCACCTGCCTTGTAGGGTTATTGTGAGGAATGAATGAGATACACGTGGCATGCTTAGCACCATGTCTGACACACTCAGGGAATGCAAGCAAGTACCATTGCCACTGTTGCTGTTCGGTATGTGGGTCTCTTCAATCCTGCACATTTCTAGGTAATTAGGCCCAAAATGCAAGAGAAATAAAAGAGGTTCAGGGACAGCCAGAAGACACGTGGAGGCCCAATCCTAGGGCAATGGCATGGCAAATAAAAGGGTGCCACACTTGTCTGGATTGCCCTCCACAGCTTTCTCTGGCTGGATTTTATGCCTCTGTCTTATTTCCACAATTGCACTAGAAGTTCTCCCAGGGCTGAGACCACATTATCCCTTTCCGGAGGCCCAGTTCCACTTCTCCCAACAACTGGGTGCATGTACAGTAAGTGCTTAATAAATATTTGCATTGAGCCTGTTTAGAAGGATCTGTGTCTCATATCTAAGATTTAGCCAAGGATATGCCAGGGCCACGTCAGGCTCTGATAGTTACTGCTGACGCCAATGACACCCCACAGGCAGTTAGCTTCACAGTGGTGGCAAAGTCCCATCACATGGACTCAGACAGAGCCATGACTCAGATGAGCCATCTGTGGTCACAGATATGCCTGTGGGCCCAAATGGGACAGAGACGGGACATTAGTGCTCACAGGCATGGTGCCAAACGCTCACATTATCTCATTTAAGACTCACAGCAACCCCATGAAATCAGGAGGATTATTACCCCCGTTTTATAGATGAGGCAACTAAGAAGCAGAAGTGTGGGTGAGTGACCCACATTTGCACCACTGGAAGATGGCAGAGTGCCAGGGTCACCATTCACACCCTGGACTGACCAACTCCACAGCCATTCCCTTAGCCATAGGGTCAAGGATGTAGATGAACTTTGAGGCCAGAAAATGAGCCCCAAGTATCCCTGCAAGGACCAGAGCAACTCAATGGATTCTTTGCTATATAATCTAAAAACTCTCTAGTTAAATAATAATTTCCCTAAAGAATGCCTGTTGCTAGTTTCCCAATTTGCTCTTTGAGAAGGAAGAAGCAGCCCAATTTCCCAGAAAGAGCTCTGTATCTAAACTTTCCTGTCTCTCCTAATAACAAAGGCTGGATTTCCAGTGTCAAGTTGAGGTACGTAGTTGGCTGTGTGGACTTTATGGCTTTTCAGTCACCTTTCAGAGTAATCTAAAATTTCTAAGCTTGTTTCAAAGGTAATTTTCACTCTACCTCTTAAAGCTTTTGGCTGTCCCCAGGCCATAAGTTAGAGGACAAGAGATGTCAGAAGACTAACATCTGTTAGATCTTTCCCAACAGTGTGGCAATGACATCATATGCTTCTTTTAGATAATTTGCACATTATCAGACTAATTTTCAGATTATCTAATCAGCAGACGTTACCCTTAATCAACATGGTTCTCCCCTTTCAGCTCTGCAGAGTACAATATGCCCTCCAAAGGCGTGCTAGAGCTGGGGCTTTTTTCTCTCTCAACAGAGATGAAAAGCCTAACTTTGCACCAGGCACACCATCCTTGCTCAAAAGGCTGAGATCTCCAGGAACGTAGGACAAGCCAACTTCAATTCCATAGACTTGAAAAATAAGCTTGAAATAAATGTTATGGACTCTTTTTTATTTAAATTTCCCTCTTAGGAGCTCTGAGTATGCTATAGAGAGTATGTTATATTTACTTATGCTTTTAAATAAAAGAGATACAACATATAACAATAAGACTCCAAACAGATGTTTTTACGAGTTATTTGTTCTTGCCTTCTAGTAATTGCTACACTGGCTTCCCACTGTCTATAGGATAAAGACTACACAGAGGGGCATAGAAGACGCTTCCCACTGTGGCCCCTGACGACATTTCCATCTTTCCTCCGCATCCCCTCAATCCAACATTACTATCAGACCCAGTGACTTCCAATTATCCAAACGTGCCATGCTATTTCATACCTGCCTGCCTTCATGTACAGTTCTCTCTACCTGGAAAGCCCTCTCCCTCCTAAGAAATTCTTTCTCACTCTCCAAGAGCTAACTTGAATGTCACCTCTTCAGTGAAGCCTTTGCAAACCCCCTAATGCAGTGGTCCTAAAGCTTTAGTGTGCACCAGAATGCCCTGAGAGCTTTGTAAAACCCAGACTGCTGGCCTCCATCCTTGGAGCCTGTTTCAGGACATCCAGTAGAACCTGAGAATCTACATTTTCAACAAGGTCCCAAGTGATGCTAATGCCACACTTGGAACACCACTGCCCTAAGGCATAGAAAGTACCCTGTGCCCTTGAGTCCTGAACTCCGTCACAGTTCTGTACACACCCCGTTGCACACTCCCACTCAAGACTGTGAGCTCAAAGACAGGGCTGAGTCCTCTTAATGCCTGTCCTCCCTAGTCCCAGAATATAGACAATATTCAATACATGGTTATTACATGGATGGGTGGATGGATGGATGGATGGATGGACGGATGGGATGGATGGGTGGATGGATGGGTGGATGGATGGATGACATATGCACAGATGGATGGATGCATGGATGGATTAGACTGAATTTATTTATACAGTTTTTCATCCAGGCCCAGGACTTCATAAATGTCTATCCTCACTCCAAAAATTAACTCGAAAACATCATCGATAATCATTTCCCACTGTGCAGAGAAGGTAGAAAGTTCAGAATTTAACATCACGAGCCTATGTTAAGGGGGTTTTGAATTCTAGTCCAGAGTTCTTTCTGCTACTCTACCCCACTGGGGCTCCCTACCAAGGCTGCATTTAAGAAGTCACAATGGTATGCTTCTGAGTGCATCTTTCAGAGTCCTATCTTCCCCGGCTGCGCTCCTTTTATTCATGTATGTGTACATCTGTGTGTAGGTGTGTGTGTGTGTGTGTACATGTGCACACACACAGTCATTTGTTTCACATCTGCAAAAGTAGATGAAGGTGGTAAAACAAATGGAGGGAGAAGAGGCATCCAGCCTCATGGAGGGAGAGGGTGGGATGCAGCCCACATGCAGAGAACCCCATCAGAAAAGCACTATTTCCCAAAGGGGAGTGCTTGAGCTCCAAGCCACCCTGGCTTCCCGTAGTTGAGGCAGAGAGGCAAGGGCACACAGAAAAGGGGACGAATGTACAGGAAACACAAGAAATGTATACTCAGGAGAAAATGAGAGACTAAGGGAGAAACAAAGGCGCGAGAGCATCAGCTTGGGGGCCAGGCGATCAGGAGCGGCAGTGGATTGCTGAACTTGCAGCCCTGGCAGCAAGGGCTGGGGCAGGGAAGGTCAGCGCCAGCTCCAGCAGCCCACTCTGCTCTTTCAGCAGCAGCAGCAGGCGCGGGATGAGCCATGGGCTCTGCTGAAGACACAGTTGGGGGGCGATAGAGCAAGCGACAGCAGGAGGACCAAAGTCAAAAGGTCACTACTGCTGCAGGTGGTGTGAGCCCAGCTGCCCTTGGCCCTGCAAACCCCTGTGTCTGTAAGGCTGTTTTTCCATTACGCCTCTGCTCACATGCAGCTTGGGTCGCCCTGCAGCTCTGCTAAAGGGGGAAAAAGTCAGCATTTCCACTTCACTGGTGTCCAGACCTTCTCCTGGGGGAGCCGCAGATTAGCCTCTTGGATTAAGCTCTCCTACCTGCCCCTCCCCTCCAAAAGCCTCACCAAGGAAGGATCACGAAGCCGAGACCTTAGGATGCTGCAGAGCTGTCACATCCAATTCAGCACACAGCCCCAGTGGCATTTAGGGGCAGGATGGATGGAAGTCACCCCCTACCCCCAAACAGTGGGAGCAGCTAATGACTGGGTATTAATGATGCTGGCAATTAGTGCTCACAAGAAAATAGTCGGGGGCTGCTCACCAGGGGAATGTGGGAGGGAGCAGAGCACACATTCGGGGCGACAAGCAAGTCAGCGGCCTGTGTGGTGCAGAGAACCTGGGCCGAGCAGCTGTCTCATCGGTTTGCCCAGAGAAATTAGGGACGGGGGAAAGGATGGTTTCTGCTGGCACTAAAGGCCTTTCTGCTGTACCCTCCCCACTAGCAAAACTGGGTTAATCACTGAGTTTTCGAGGAGGGCGCTGTGAGATGTCATTAAAAAGGTATTTGTGAGGGTTCTGGAAACTTCTTCATGTGGGGAGGCCCTGGATCCGCCTGGGAACACCTATTATTTTCTAGGAGGTTTTAAACCCTTAGCCAGCCAAATGATCCTTTTTGAAGAACTCACTTTCTCATCAGCAGGGTGAGAAAGAGAAAAGGGGGAGGGGGAGTTGGAGTGCGTGTCGCTCACTGAAAGCCCACAGAAGTGAGAACAAGCCACCATGAGATTTCGCAGGCAGACATCTCCACGTAGGGCGAGGGGAGACACGCACAGCTTCCTTCCCAAGCAAGGCTGTGTGGCCTCGAGGGGAGGACACGAGAAGGCCAAACAACCCCGCCCACGCAGGAGTGTGAGGAGATCCACAGCCGAGTGCTGGTCTCAGAAATCAGCCAACTCTGAGGGGATCACAGGGATCACTGAGGGGACTGACTCCTTCTACTTGGGGTCTGCAGCACACCTCCCCGTGCAGCCACAAACACCAGGCACATGGACACATGCACACGCACACACACACATGCACACGCACACACCCGCATGCACACGCACAACATGCACACATGCACGCACACATACGCACAAACGCGCACACACGTGCACAAGCACATGCACACACATGCACACACACAAGCAAACAGCACGCATACATGCACACAACATGCACACATGCACACACAACATGGACACACACACGCACACATGCACGTGCACACACAACACACATGCACACACACACGCACGTACACATGCACGCATGCACACACGTGCGCATGCGCACACACGCAACACGCGCACACACGTACACACCCACACACGCACACACATACATAGACACACACACACCACACTCATAATGAGGCTACAGGAGAACCAAGGAAAATGAGACACAGACAAGAAGCATTCCAAACCGCAGGGCATGAATAAAGGAACAAAATGGCCTGATATTTGAGAAGATATATAAGGAGATAAGCTAGCACAGGAGAGTGAGAAATAAGGCCACCAAGCTAGTAAACACTTTAGAGAGCACAACAATGGCGAAGAAATGCTTTTCAGGGAGCAATCAAAATCAAAGGAGATTCTTCTCAGCCTCCTCGTGGTAGGAGACAACAGTTCCGTGTGACCTCTTCGTCACTTAGACCAGGGAAAAGAGGAGAGATAGGGAAATGCAAGTATGGGCTGCCTCAGTACAGGTCAGTATCTTTTCCTTTTTGAAAGACAAGGGTGACTGGACCAAGGAAAACTCTTCCCAGAGAGAAGGCCTTAGTGTTGGAGCTCCTCAGTCCCTGGCAAGGAGAGGCGGGCAAGGCTCGGGGGGCACCTCCCGCTCTGCTGTTCAGGTTCTGTCCAGGTGACAACAGCAGGTGAGAAAGCAAGGGTCTGTCACACTAAAGGTTTGCACCTTGGAAGTGAGCAAAAATTCAAGAAGGTGCTGAAGGCTGAATTGCATCCCCTCCCCACTCCCAAATTCCTATGTTGAAAGCGTAACCCATGGTACCTCAGACTGTGACTTGGTTTGGAGGTAGGGTCCTTAAAGAGGCATTTAAAGAGATAAAGTTAAAATAGGCTTGTTAGGATAGATCCTAATATCCAATCTGACATGGGCTGGGCACGGTGGCTCACGCCTATAATCCCAACCCTTTGGGAGGCTGAGGCAGGTGGATCACGAGGTCAAGAGATTGAGACCATCCTGGCCAACATGGTGAAACCCTGTCTCTATTAAAAATACAAAAATTAGCTGGGGGTGATGGTGCATGCCTATAGTCCCAACTACTCGAGAGGCTGAGGCAAGAGAATTGCTTGAATCTGAAAGGCAGAGGTTGCAGTGGGCCGAGATCACACCACTGCACTCCAGCCTGGCGACAGAGAAAGACTCCATCTCAAAAAAAAAAGATGAGGAAATGTGGACATAAAAGCAGACGCCAGAGCACGCACGCACAGAGGGACAAGTGTGTGAGGGGACAGGAGAAGGCAGCATCTGCAAGCCAAGGAGGGGAAAACAATCCTGCCAGCACCATGATCTTAGACCTCCAGCCTCCAGAACTGTGAGAAAATTAATTTCTGTGGTTTAAGCCACTCCGTCTCTGGGGTTTTCTTATGAGAACCCTAGCAAATCCATAAAGAAGGCAATGTTACAAGGGGAAAGTGGGGTGGAGGTTAAGGGAGACCCCACACTAATCCGAAGAATGACCTTGGCCACAGGTGTGTTTATTATTTCAAATATTTGGTGGAAGTGGCCAGTGGACATCAGCTGACTAAGTCGATGGCTAACACGCATCCTCTAATCCTAGAGTCTGAGTACTTTTAAAGGTCTGATCCCTTCCCCTGCATTGAGTTGTTCACTTTCAGAATCCCTACCACCAAATCTTCTGAACAAAATGAAAAACACATGGACCGTCCATGAATACTCTTCACTGAGAGAACTCAGTGTGGCCCGCATCTTCAAGCAGGCTCTAAAGATTCCATTATCCCATTTCCATGTTGAGATTTCTGCAGGCCCAGAGATCATACGGGATATTCTAGAGGAAAGTCAAGTGGAAAATGCTAAGCCCTTTTGGATTCACTAATTCATAATTGGAAGTTGAGGTGGGAAAGCACAGAAATGGAAACACAAATCTTCAGGATCACTTTGGGTCTTGAGAGCCCAACATCTCAAATGACAAATCCACCCAGATCACATTTGCCATTTGAATGCTGAAGCAAAGAACATGGGGTCTCCAGGCAGCATTTCTAAGGCAGGAGAGCCCTGTACCAAAATGTGATCCCCTCCCCTCACACCAATAGATAAGAATACTCTAAAGCTCTTAGTGACCAAGCAGGCATTTCGAATGTCTGTCTGAACTGACACACCCGTGACCTATGCCCAGCCCAGTCTGAGTGGCTCTTGAGGAGCTGAGGGAAAAGAGTTGTAGGTCTGGCATCTGACAGTGGCCAGGTAAGGACTTTCTCTTCTGCTTAACACCTTCCTTCCTCTGGGAGCAGAGCAGGGTGTGTGAGCCCAGCCCTGCTATTGTTGGGCTGAGCTGCAGGGGCAGCTGACTGGCTGGCTGAAAGGGCCAACGCACTACAGCGCATTGAGACCACTCAAAGGTTGCTACCAGAAGATGCCAGCGCGGCAGTGAGAAAAACGAACAAGGAACACTCCCCAGCCTGCCTAACCCACTTCTTCACTGCCCCAACGTAACAGGTAGGCACTCACGCCTGTGGTTTTCATTTCTGTGGTTGGGTGGGGACCGAGTCTCCTGGTCTTGAGCTTCATCCCCCTCCTCGCTGGCCAGGTGAGTGTGAGCATAGTGGTAGCTGAGTCCCGGTCGGTTCTTGTAGCGCTTGCCACAGACTAGAGAGGAAAAGAGGAAAAAAGGGAGAGATGCAAATATTAGCAACCTGTGCAGCCACCGCTATCATTCTCCCAGACAGTGACCCCATCCATCCACCCCAGAGCCAGGCTTCCCTTAAAACTGTCTCCCATCCTAACACCCCTTTCCCCCACCCAACAGAACCAACACCCTTATAACAACTCAGCTCATGGAAAGAAAAACTGTAAAAGTAAAACATGAGGTTAAGAGCTGTGTGAGCACTCCACTGTTTCTAAGCTGTGAGACCCAGGGCAAGTCACTTGACCTCTCTGTGCCTCAGTTTCTTCAGAGATAAAATGGGAATACTAATAGTACTTACCTCACAGGGTTATTGTGATAAGTTTATCTCTATGCAAAGTACTTAAAACAGTGTCAGGCATGTTGTAAGGGTAATTGTTATGACATTGAATTCAAAGGGCACTGGGAATCTACCCAATCCAACATCACATGACACAGATGAGGCAAGTGAGACCCAGCAACGCCAAGTGACTTGCCCAGCAGCACACAGCTAGTGTGGCAGAGCCACCAGAATCCATGTCTCCTGGGTTCCTGTGCACTGTCCCTTCCACTACCCCATGGCTGGCCTCTGCAAGAAATAGAAAAGTTTTATCTGGATAATACTTTTGATGTCTCACCCAGTGACTTTGTGCCAGAAACACATGTTCCACTTCCACCATGAACGCCATGGAGTTAAAGCATCCTTGGTGAGTGTAGTCACCAAGAGCTTGTGCCCCTGATGCCCCAGGGCAGCCAAATCTGTAAAAGGTGCTCTCACAAGTACTACCTCTCAAATGGGGCAGTTTGAGCCAACGGCAGCGAGCAATCGAAATGTGCCTTCTTGGAGCCAAGAAGAAAGGGCAGCAGTTCTGTTGGTTAAATGCTCAGTTCCTGGGAAGCAGAAGTCTGGCTAAATGGCTCAAGGTCACACTACAACCCTCAACCTCCCCACGTACAGTTCATTATCTCAGCCCCTAGGGGGACGGCATTGCTGGTAGCAGAAACCTCGAAGAGTCTTCCCAGTGAAACGTCCATGCCAACCTTCTATGCTTGCCCCCCAGCATGGGTCCCCATCACAGCAAACCAATCTGCTTTGCTGGAGTGCTTGAAAGTTACAAATTCTAAAAGACTTCTCCCTTGGGCTGACATGACCGAGTCATACAAGGAAGCATAAATGCTTCACAAGGTGGGAAGAGCACAACTTCAGCAGCAGGCCTGGGTTCAAATCCCAGTTCCAGCTGCTGAGGTTCACTGGCTGTGTGGTCCTGAGAGTACAGAGAAGTGCTGTTATCCAGTCATCTTATCCAATGATATTATTCTGATAATTATTACTTCTGATAGAGTTACTTCTGATATTACTTATCACTTCTTATTACTTCTGATAGAGTTTATCTTCCTGCCAGATTCTCTTGGAGTTTTTCAGTAGACAAACATTGGCCAAGATAATGTCATCTCTTCTTCCCCATATTTACATAAACTGTTTGATCATAGCTTAGATCATTGGTAAGAACCACCAAAACAATATTTTAAAATGGCAAAAGCAAGCATTTCCAATGTTAATGAAGGCAGATCTAGTGTTTCACTATTTAGAATGATGTATCTGGCTAATTTTTAGTCTTTACCACATTTAAGTAGTTCCTCTTATTCCTGTTATAGAGTTTTATTATAGGAGAATTCTAGCAACCACCCTTTCAGCATCTACTATAATATGACTCTCCTTTAGTTTGTTGATAAGGTAAATTACGTTGATTTCCTAATATTTCTTATTATTGAACCATTCTTGAATTCCTAGAATGCACTCCATTTGGTCAGAGTATATTATTTATTTGATATACTGCTGCATTCTGTTTTCTAATATTGCATCTTGAATCTGTGCTAAGACTTGAGCTCGATCTATAATTTTGGGACTATCTTTTATTAGGTTTCAATTTTATGGTCATGTTGATTTCTAAAAATGAATTGAGTTTTGCTGCATGAAATTGGACAAGCTGTAGCTCTGTGCCTTTTCTTTTATCTGAAAATGAGGATAACAGTACTTACCTTGAAGGATGGGTAAAGGGATTATAAATAGCATTTGTAAAGCAGTTCTCTCAATACCCAGCACATAATAGATGCTCAGTAAATGGTAAATGAGGGGCAAGGGCTGTCAGCATTTTTTGCTGCATCTTAAGTACTGGACCTTCCTGAAAAGAGGGACTTTGACCCTTGCCTCATATTATAAAGTCTGGCAACTGGTTGGACTTCCTTGATAAGACAAGAGGAGAGTCTGAAATTCAAGTTGGTGACCTAGTGACTATAAATTCAAGGCCCAATGTTTAGCTCCCACTTATAAGTGAGAACGTATGGTATTTGATTTTCTATTTCTGCATTAATTCACTTAGGATAATGGTCTCC
The DNA here is from genome assembly GCF_000951035.1 of Colobus angolensis palliatus. Classification (NCBI taxonomy): domain Eukaryota; kingdom Metazoa; phylum Chordata; class Mammalia; order Primates; family Cercopithecidae; genus Colobus; species Colobus angolensis. Next base: position 21,518,796 of record NW_012116265.1, on the reverse strand, counting down.
AGCTGCATCCATATTGCAAAGGACATGATTTTGTTCTTTTTTATGGCTGTGTAATAGTCCATGGAATATACTAAACACTGGGTACACACAGACATGAAGATGGAAATGACAGACACTGGGGACTCTAAAAGAGGGAAGGGAAGGAAGGGGACAAGGCTAGAAAAACTACCTGTTGGGTATTATGTTCATTATTCGGGTGACAGGTTTAATAGAAGCCCAAACCTTAGCATTATGTAATATATGCATGTAACAAACCTGAATCTAAAAAAATAAAAATTAAAATAAATAGGCCTATCACTGGCTACTTACATTCATATATTCTCTCTTCCTCTCTCTCATAAATATTGTAAAAAAAAAAATTAAAATAAAATAAAAGAGTACTATGCATCTCAATTCCATGTGATTCAGGAAGCTGGACCCGAAGAGGCCCCTGAGGTACACTCTGGATCTGCTTGTGGCTTTTTCTATTTAGCTTTTTGGATAATCTGAAGTTAATATACAGCAAATTATGGGGTCATTGCATATACATCCATTTAGTCGCTAAGCATACTGTTAGTAAGGAATAAATGTTTACCAAAAGTAATGATAATGATATCAGTATTTACACAAAGAGGCCTCAGCCGCCTCTGTAGATCCCCAGTATAAACTCATAGCATTTCACTTGTGCCATTTTGTTATGTCAATCATCACTGTTGCTTAATCACACAATTTCAGGATCTTAATGGTCATTTGGTCTATCTAGAGAAGTGTTTTATTCCCACCAACTCTAGAAGGCCTGTTCTGGACAACTCCACTAACAGGAAACTCACTACCATTCAGAGCAGGCGTTTCTCCTTTAGACTCCTGGAATTACGGCTATGTCTGCACTGAAGGACCTCTCTTAAGGACAGTTTCATACCAATTTCATCTTGATATCAACAACTCCACCTTATATGTTGACATATACATACTACACCTTAAAACATATTTGTTGAGTGGCTCATGAATGAATACAGAACCACTTTGTGGGAAGGCCAGGAGATGGGGGAAGAGGCAAGCTTGTAGAATCTAATACTTCTACCCACATTAAGCTCAGACTAATTGTTCTTAAAAATCTACAAAACCAAACCTAAGCAAAAATATCCTTCCCCAACATGGTAGAAAGTAATAACGTTTAGAGCAAATCCTTTTGCTAGAACAGAGATTCTCAAACAGTGGTCCCCAGACCAGCACTATCTACACCTCCTGTCAACCTGTTAGAGATGCAAACCCTTGGGCTCCACCCCAGACCGACTGAATCAGAAACTCTGGGGGTGGGGCCCAGTGATCTAGATTTTTAAAAGCCCTCTAGGTGATTCTGATGCACACTAAAGTTTGAGAACACTGGGCTGGAAGGCTGGGTCTATTTAGGCTTGACTCCACCCACCCTACATCCCCATGCCCTTCTTGATGGATGACCGTGGCAGGCAGGGGCAGGACAGGCAGCCTTGAGACCTTTGTTCAGTTATTAACAGAATCAGGACCCGACAAAACATGGAGGTCCCAGAAGCCAGACTTCTTCACAAAGAACCCTCTGGTTGGAGCTCCATTTTTAACCAGGTATTTGTACCATGTCATTCTTCCATCACTAGGTCTTCAATTCAAGAAATATTTATTAGTCACCTAATATGTACCCCACCCTCTGCCACAAGAAGGACAAAAATGAACAAGCCCCAGACCCCTCTGTGGAGGAAGTCACAGTCTAGCAGAGATCTGCATGTAAACAAGCCAGAGGGAGGTGGGTTGAATACAGTGAGTCCATGCCAGGCAAAGAGGGACATCAAAGAGGGGCCAGGAAACTGGCTTGAGCGAGTGGGATGCGGCTTCCCAGAGTAGGAGCCCCTGACATGAGCAGGACTTCAGCAGACAAAGGGGGCCCAAAGCACATGCAGTCATCACCTCTGCAAGCTGCGAGAAGTCTAACCAAGTTGAAGAGGTGGAACGGTGGGGGTGGATGTGAGGAAGACTAACAGGAAAGGAAGCTGAGCAGGGCTTTATCCCGACAATGGGGCAATCAGGGGAGGATTCTATCCTGAGGACCAACTTAAGCAGACTGACATGTTAGAAATACTGCTTAAGATTGTAGGGCAGAATACGGATTTGAAGGTGGCAAGGGGCTATTTCGATTGTTTACCTGTGAAACAATGAGGACTTGTGCATGGAGAGGCAAAATGGGGTAGGAGAAGGGTTAACAAGAGAACCTGGTGGAAGAGGGAGTGAGTAAGAAAGCAAGAAGGAACCCAGAAAGACCAACATGGCCTTCCTGGCCATGCCCCACCCAGCCCCGTTCATCTCTCCAGCCTCTTCTGACACCACATTCTGCCTCCTGCGCGGCCCTCCTGCCTGTTGGCCTTTTCGCTTATTATAGATTTCTCTTCCCACCACAGAGTCTTCGCACAAGCTCCTTCCTCTGCCTAGAATGTCCCCATCCCCAATTTGCCTGATTAAGGTCTAATCATCCCTCTGATCTCAGCTCAAAAGTCCTCCCCCAGGGAAATCTTTCCAATCAAAATTACAACCTTAGTTTTTTGCCTTCCTGGGACTAATCACGTGTCAATACAGACAGTCCGCAATTTACAATGGTTTGACTTTTGATTTTTCAGCTTTATAATGGTGTGAAAGCAATACACATTCAGTAGAAACCATACTTTAAGGATCTATACAACTGTTCTGTTTTTCAGTACAGTATTCAATAAATTACATGAGATATTCAATGCTTTATTATAAAATAGACTTTGTGTTAGATGATGTTGGCCAACTGTAGGATCATGTACATGTTCAAAGTAGGCTAGGGCTGGGCACAGTGGCTCACACCTGTAATACCAGCACTTTGTGGGGGCCAAGGTGGGAGGATCCCTTGAGCCCAGGAGTTGAAGACCAGCCTAGTCAACATGGTAAAACCCCGTCTCTACAAAAAATACAAAAGTTAGCCACGTTTGGTGGTGCACACCTGTGGTCCCAGCTACTCAGGAGGCTGTGATGGGAAGATCACTTGAGCCCAGGAAGCAGAGGTTACAGCGAGCTGAGATCACACCACAGCACTCTAGCCTGGGTGACGGAGCGAGACCCTGTCTCAAAAAAAAATAAAATAAAGAAGTAGGCTAGGCTACGCTATGATTTAGTAGGTTTGGTAGGTTAGGTGTATGACATGTATTTTTGACTTAGGATATTTTCAACTCATGATGGGTTTGCCAGGACATAGCCCCACTGTAAGTGGACGAGCACCTGTAGGCGTCTCTCTCACTGGTAGCAAGCATGGCAGGTCCTGTGTGTCCACAGGCGCTGTGTCCTGATGACCAGCACAGGGCCTCACTTGAGGCAGGTGACCAATGTCAGCTACGGAAAGCAAAGAAGATGCCCATGTTTCTGACGTGGGCAACTGGGTAGAAGGATGAAGGAGGAAAAACAGATTTAAAGAAGGAAGAGAATGAGTTGAATTTACCTGAAGCTTGGGAAAGAGACGTAGACTTTGGAGCTGGCAGGGTGGCAATGGATGTTATAAGTATGGGAAAAAGTGTCAAGAAGAGATTGTGGAGAGAGAAAAGAGAGGCACCTACACAGGATAGAACTCAGAAAACACCAGGATCTTAAGAGACTGGTGAAGAAAGAGAAACTGATTTTTTATTATTATTTGTTTAGAAAGGATTGAGTGTGGTGGCTCACGCTTATAATCCCAGCACTTTGGGAGGCTGAGGCAGGAGGATCACTTGAGGACAGAAGTTCAACACCCACCTGGGCAACACAGAAAGGCCCCATCTCTGCAAAAAATAATTCAAAATTAGCCAGGTATAGTGCCACGCTCCTGTAGTGCCAACTACTTAGGAGGCTGAGGTGGGAGGATCACTTGAGCCCAGGAGGTTGAGGCTACAGTGAGCCATGATTGTGCCACTGCACTCCAGCCTGGGTAACAGAGATTCTGTCTCAACAACAACAACAAAAATTTAATAATTGTTAAGAATCACAAGCCAAAGGAATAGGGTTTCAAGACGACAGTAACAATGACACCACCAGTCACAGCTCCTGCCAGCAGCCGTTGAGTGTTTACCATGGACCAGGCCCACTCCAAGTGCTTCAAGTAAATTGACTCACAGCAACCTGCATCCCCATTTTCAAGAAAGATGAGGAGATTCTGCACTGAGGCAGAGCCACAGTAATAAATTAGATGCCTGAGAAGGGTCAAGAAGGTTGGAGACTAAGAAGAGACCACTGGATTTGGAAATTGGGAAGTTGCCTTAACAAGAAGAGAATCCACAAAGTCGAGGAGCACAACTGCAGGGTGCTCCAAGAAATGAGGAAGTGCTGATGGGGCCAGCTGTGGGAGGAGGAAAGAGGGAGGCTGGTGGGTGGCAGGGAGCTTAGGATCAGGGGAGACTGGGGTGGAGCCCGTGTTTTACTAGGCTATTCTGACTCCCAAGTCTTAGTCCTTGGAATGATTTCATCGTAGGGGCAAGAGAAAGAGTGAAGACTTCCAAGATTTATTTTGGTTCGATTGCATCAGGATCAAACTGCTTCATTACAATGGAAAGAAACGTCTTGAAATCCTGCTTTGACTGGCTTAGAAAAGCCAGCACTGTTTCTCCTTCTGTGTTTAATCATGTCTTCCTGTCACTGCAAGTGCCATGGGCCAGCTTCGTGAGCCTGTGACCTGTGTGTCCAGACAGGGCCCAAGTTCGGAAAGGCCCCACACTTGGTTTAATGCCCTGCTGTTGCCATCTTGAAATTCTTAATATTTATTGAAAAGGGGCCCCCACATTTTCATTTAGCAGCTGACTCTACAAATCACGTAGTCAGTTCTAGAAGCCTGTTGGGTTCAGAGTGGAGCTCTGGGACTAAGTTACTCCAAATAGCTGACCTGATAGTCTGAGAGCTGCCAAGGTGAATCTGGGTCCCAACCAGCACTGAGTCAGGCATAAAATTCCCTTCTGAGATAACCTTGAAAGTCTGGCCAGAGTGGTTAGCCACTCAGTAGTCATCATCTCAGTGCCATCAACCACCCAGGCCTGGCTTCGAGATCGGCTCTGCCCTCAGAGAGGCAGAATCTGCAGCAGGTAAGTGGGCAGGCTGGATCTGAACTGCCTGGGTTCAAGTCCCAGGTCTGCTGTTGACTGTGTGATCTTGGGCAAGTTACTAACCCTCTCTGTGCCTCAGCATCCTCTCTGTAAAGCAAGGTGGATCATGACAGCACACCTGCTCCCCGCAGTGAGACCCATACGAGAGAATGCATTTAAAACAAAGCCCAGCTCATAGAGAGTCACGGCTGTTCTCAGCTGCTCTCATCACCACTGCTGTCAAAGTGGCCCAACAAAGAGGATAAACCCCAAAGTGGGGAGTTATTTCTCCTCTGAAGTCTGGAGTGGAATAGCAAGGAAAAGAGGGTGGGAAAAGAAACATTTTGAAAATAAAGTACTGGAACCATCTGCTCTCCTTTTATCATGTCGGCATTCTCGCTCTGGAAATATCTGTCGTGCAGAATCAGCCTGAGCTCCCAGGGGCGCTGAAGCAGCAGAGAGGGCTATGCCCCGTCTTCCCACTCCAGTCTCCTTCCCCGGAGGCAAGCGCTTTTGCATCATGCACCTCTGAAGCCACCACCCCAGGGACCAGTCGGCCCTGCCTGTGTACGACCTAAGGTCCTTCTTTTCACCTTGGCAAGCGTGCACCTGGATTTTGTGTTCCTGGCACGGTGCACATGGAGAGCAGTGGCTGTGACAATAAGGGAGGTCCAGCTTGCCTTCTCTCTCTCCTTCCCCCTGGGGCGGATCCATCTGTCAAGCTGCAGAAGGAGTGTTTGCCCACTTCCCAATCCAGAACTGGATTCTGCATGCAGGACCTCCTGTCTGGAGTTACGGATGCCTTCAGTGCTGCTCCAAAATATTTATTGCACACCCCCTGCCCCCTTCAATTCTACCCCACTCACTCCTAGTCTGGGCGGGGGTCGGGGGGGGGGAGTCGGGAGGAGGAGGAATCAGGGGCAGCTTGTGTGAACAAAGCCACTGCAGCAGACAGCAGCATCCTTCCTGCCGGGGAGAAGCGGCCGCCTTCCCCACTGATAACTTAATGACTCTGGCACATTTTCATCAGCCCAACTTGGAGCACACAGTGGGTATCTGAGCCAGTGGTTTCCGAGAGACTGAAAGCAGTGACTGAAGGCAATTACAGGATGAGCGTCCCAGAGACAAAGCCTGGGCCCTGGGAGTCACCAGCCAGTCACCAGCCGCATCTCATTCCCAGCTCTGCCCCGTGGCACTGACATACAACCCTGAGGACACCGCTTCCTTCTTGCTGCAGCTGGACTTCCTTATCTGTCACCCAGACCCCACCGTGCCTGTCATCTGCCGATGCCTCCAAGGCATCAGACCTACCATCAGGCAGCACCCATTCCCATGCAGAATCTCACAGCTCAGGAGGCAAGGATTCCCATTCCACAGATGACAAAAATGAGTCTGGGGGAGTTTAAGCAATTCTCTGGATGGCACAGCCAGAGTTTGAGCCCTGGTCTGTCTGCCCTTGAAGCATGTGACTAAAAGGTACGCTGGTGAGTCTCTAGTACTGCCTCCCTCCCCACCCACCCCAACAGCCTGGGGCTGACTGGCATGGCCTGCTTCACCCATGCTCCCTTGCTCTCGGCAAGAAGGAGGCACCAGCAGGAGAACAGAGGGTGGGAAGAAAAACACATGGGGACTTGGGCCCTGCCCTGCTTGGGCACTGTGCTGTACAGGGGCTGTACAGGGGCCCACCTCCAAGACTAGTCCTGCCTGGCTCTGGGAACCCCGTGTCTCCCCTGCTCCTTGGAGCTGGGGATAGGGAGGGCCTCCCGCTCTCCCTGTCAGCACCTTCATCTTGCCCACACCTTCATCTTGCCCACACCTTCATAATCACCCTGGCTTCAAATTCCCTTCCATCCAGCCCTTCTGAGTGGAATCTCACGTCCTGCCAGATACCATTTTGGCGCATATTCACACCCTACCAGACTGGTTCATAGAAGTTTGGGGCCACCAACACCTCCCAACAACCCTCCGTCTTTTCTCTGCAGAACCATCTGGGGAATGCAGGAATTCCTACAGCCAATTCCCCCAAGCAGGGAGAAGCCCCAGCTGAGAAAAGCCCTGTGTGACTTCCAGATACAAGCTCAGATCGGCATAAAGCCCAGGAGATACTTCCAAAAGCCACCTGCTCCAGACTGGTTACCCAGGGTACAGTTGTTCATCCCACAGTCACTGCAACTGGCTTTTCTCAAAAGCCAGTGGTGGACTCAGCCCCCAGCTGGGCTTCTCCTCCCTCCCCTGCCCTTAGAGCTCAGAGGCCAGCAAACTCGGTGGCCTTCTAGAGACTGGGGGTCTGGTCCTGGGTCTGACACTACCCCGCTACGCACCCTTGGACAAATTCATACCTCTCTGGGTCTTGATTTTCTTATCTGCAGAATATGGGGGTTGGATCAGATGATCTCTAAGTCCTTTGCATTCTAGCACTTTACAACTCTCTGTAGGTTCTGAAGCTATTATCTCCTCAACTGTGATTGGAAAATGATGAGGCTCCCAGGGGCTGGCTACACCCACCTCCCCCGACCCACCCTGCCCTCCCGTGGCTTCATACCTTCTTTCAGGCCACCCTTGATGCTTATTTTAAGCTGAATTCCTTTGGATGGAGACACAGGGGACTGGGGGTAGGGGTGGGGTAAAGCACCCTGATTTTTCACAGCCACATTCCTTGGGGCCTGGCGGTGACCCAGGATCTGCCAAACTCCAGTGACCCAAAAGCCCTGTGTCTTCATCAAGGGACAGTGTCCTGCTTATTTTAGGAATTTACTAGATGTGAAGAAGAACAGAGAGAAGCAACCAGACTCTCATTTCAAAATATTCTATCACCTGATTTCTGGATCCTCAGCAGGGAAATGCAGAAACCCCTAAAACCAAAGCACTCCAGGTGTTATGGGAACATTTCCTGCCCTGCTGAGAAGCCGAGTAACAGAAGGCTGGTGAAGTCAGGAGTCTGCCTTCTTGGGTCAGCTAATTCGCAATGTGACCTTGGGCAAGTGACTTAATCTCTCTCAGCCTCAGTTTTCTCGTCTGCAAAATGAGGGCAATACAGTTTGTAGCTCGTGGAAGCGTGTGAGAACTGCAGGCGTTCATCTTCTTACAATGCTCAGCCCAGTGCCTGGCACACAGCACATGTTCAACAAACATCAGCTATTTTTGATCATTCATTTAACTTGATCAGACAACTCCCCTAGATTCTGACAACTCCAGCAGCTAGGGCACAGAACACAACTGGGGCCCCGGCTTAGGTGTTAAATAAGTACCTTTTCTCAATTCGGTATAAAGAAAATAAATATTTATTGAGAATATCTATGAACCAAGCAGTGAGGTAATTGTTTTTACACGTTGTCTCATTGAACCCTCTTGGAAACCCACTAAGATTAATATTATTGTCCTCACCTAACAGACCAAAAAACCAAGGCTCAAAGAGGTTTTGTGATTTGCCTGAGGTCATGGCTAGGAAGTAAGCTGGTAAAGATTCAAATCCTGGCTTTCTGACTCCGGAGCCACCTCCTTCCAACTGGCATCCCTTGCAGGGCAGTGTCTTTGATTCCTGATTCTAGAGAGTGCTGCATTAGCATGTCCTTAATTAGCTTAAATTAAGAGTGAAACAGAATTCTCTTTTCAATTTTACAATAAAAATAATTTAAATAATAAATGTCATTGTCAACATTTCTGGGGAAGGTAAAAAGAGAAAGGTCAAAAATCAGACCTGATTACACTAAGCTGCGGCAGCCCCCAGGCATCTGGGAATCTTGCTAGCATCCTGTCTCTGAAGATCTCTGTACACCTCCATTGCCAGGACATCAGTGCAGCCTCAAATGCTGAGCAGGCTTTATTTGTGAGTTCCAGGTTATCCAGTGTGATTCCCCACCCCCTGCCTGAGGTAGGCCTTCTTCCACCTACAATGTCAGTGTAAGTTCCTCAGTTCCTTTGAGGAAACAACAAATGTCCATTAGCATCTGTTAGACGTTTCTGCCTGGATTCCTGCCATTTCTACCAACTCATATGTCAGTTTCATCATGCTCCCAAAATTACTTCCCCCCTTTAGGATATTCCAGTTAAGCCTCCCCTTGTGTCTCAACGACCCAAGTGCAAGATGTCAAGAGTCATCATTGCCACCTCCCTCTCTCCTCTCTCCTGCTCTCCACACCCTGTCCATCATCTGCCAGGTTCTGTGAATTTCTCTTTCATTAAGTCTTCCTTGTCTAGCCAGTCCATTTAACTCCTGCTATCACCACCATCCAGATTTCACATCTTCTCCTAGCTGACTAGAAAAGACGCTTCTCAGTCATCAGGCTTCAGGCTTTCCTCCCTGAACACCAAATCCTACAGATCAACCTTCCTAGAGATGTGCCCAGAATTGTCATGCATTACCACTGACCATGCAGGCCAACCTGTAAGCCAGGGGTCCCCCAACCCCTCGGGCTACAGACTGACACCTGGGCTGCACAGCAGGAGGTGAGTGGCGGGCAGGCAAGCGAACCTTCATCTGTATTTACAGCCGCTCTCCATCACTCATGTTACCGCCTGAGCTCCACCTTCTGTCTGATCAGATTAGATCTCACATTAGATTCTCACAGAAGCACGCACCCTACTGTGAACTGCACATGCAAGGGATCTAGGTTGTGTGCTCCTTATGAGAATCTAATGCCTGACGATCTGTCACTGTCTCTCAGCACCCCCAGATGGGACCAGCTTGTTGAGGGAAAACAAACTCAGGGCTCCCACTGATTCTACATTATGGTGAGCTGTATAATTATTTCATTATATATTACAATGTAATAATCATAGAAATAAAGTGCACAATAAGTGTAATGTGCTCAAATCATCCCAAAACCTGCCCCCCACCCCTGGTCCGTGGAAAAATTTTCTTCCATGAAACCAGTCCCTGGTGCCAAAAAGCTTGGGTACTGTGGCTCTAAGCACCTCAGCCTGATGTTCCCAGCAACCCTGGTCTAACTCTGTGCCCCCAATCTCCCTACCCACATGCTCTGCGTTAGTCGAGCTCATCCTTCTTCTTTCCTGGTTTGCACATCCCACATTCCCTCCTCCAGACATTCATCAACAGTTTGGAAGCACCACTGCTGGGGCTGGGCTGCAAGTTGATTCTGGCCTGGACCCTGCCCTCAGAAGGCTTACAGTCCAGCCTGAGGGAGCAGAGAAACAAATTGTCATCACATAATGTGGGAGGCAGCTTACCAGGAGGTATGCACAAGGTACCAGCAGCTTCCAGAAAGGGGGAGTGACAGTACATGTGGTGGGGGAGAGAAGGAGAATGAGAGCGAGAAAAAAAGAGAGAGATGAATGACTGGGATCAAATCCTGGCTCTGCCATTTATTCACTGTATGACCTCAGGAGAGTTAATTAACCCTTCCTCTCCCCAGTTTCCTTATCTGTAGGATAGAGATGACCAAAGCATCCATCTCACAGCACTTTTGTGGGGGTTACAGAGTTAATATAGATGAAGCCAACAGAATATTCCAGGTCTATAATATAAGTCAACAAACTTCAGCATTATCATTATTATCTCTTCCCCCTACCCCTGGGCACACCCATCCACCCCTGGGGGCCAACATCAATTCCATCCATGTGCCCTAAGGGCCTTCTTGGCATCCTGGGGCTGCACCCTGTGACACAGCAGCCCCTCTTCGGGTGAACACTCCCTGCCCTGTTCCTTCAGTGCTCACTGTCCCCTCAATTGAATACCGCCCAGCCGTGTGCTATCTCCTGTGCAATATCAGCCTTTCTCCTTCCAGGTATATTGGAGAAAGAGAAAATAAGAAGACCAAGGTGGGGAAACCTTTGTCAAGCACATGCCACGTGCAAAGCTTTTTATATACATCATCACAGTCAGCTTTCCCACCGTGCCCCATCCCCACGCACACCGGAGGACGTGGAGACTCCCAGCAGCAAAATGACTTTCTCGATGTCACAGATAACAAGCAGCAGAGCCACTCCAAAGTCAGGGCACATCCTGCTTCACCCAGCTCTCTGCAACCTGGCAGACCCATCAGGCTCCTTGCTTTCCTATACTCCCCACCATGACTCAAAATAAGAGAGATCAAAGGCCATGCACCAGGCCCTGCAGCCTCACAGTTGTACTTCTAGGAAACAATAAAGCATTATGCAAACGTATAGCTGGAACAGTGCTTTTAATAGTAAACAGATATTAGGCTGTCTAAACATCTAACAGTAGAACATTGAGCAAATTATGAGACATGTCCGTCAGCTGTGGCACATCTGTATAATAGAACACTATACAGTCCTAAAAACTATGTCATAAAACCTATTTATTGACACGGAAAGATGTTCCTGATGCATCACTGAGTGGGGCAGAGGGGCATTAAAATGGTATGTATCATTTATTAGTCATCGTGTGTGTGTGTGTGTGGTGTGTGTAGACAGAGATAGAATTAATCCTAGAATGGAATACAGCAAAACAAAATGTAAGTTATCTCTGAGGAGTGAGATTATGGGTGACTTTTATTTTTTCCACTTTTTTTTTTTTTTTTGAGATGGAATTTTGCTCTGTCACCCGGGCTGGAGTGCAATGGCGTGATCTCAGCTCACTGCAATCTCTGCTTTGCATATCTGTAATTCCTGATTATTCTGCAATGAACAAATACTATTTCCATAGAAAAAGTTATTTAAAAAATAATAAAAAGCACCTCTACAATTGTTAATATCTACCCTGTTATGGGTCATCTTCACAGAAATAGGAATTGTCACGAGGTTTGCATCAAGAAACGGTTAGTGGAGAATAAGGTTGTGACCGAATAGAAAATAACTCCAGAGGGTGTGGGTCACAGCCCAGAGAAGACAGGTGTAGGTTAGAAGGTCAAATGCCAAGATGAGAGCTCTGGAGGAGAGGAGGCGGAGATAGGAGGGTCTAGGGACAGCAAAGAGAAACTCTTCCTTCTCCCCAGCCCTGCCTCTGGCCGGTCCTGCCAGAACACCTGCAACCTGTGTCCATGACACAATGGCATTTAAATATTTAAACAGACCCAGCTTTGCTGGAACAATGCACTCAGTCTCCAGGGATCAATCCCATGCCACAAGCCTCACTCCACAAATCAAGTTTCTGGGGGCACCGAGCCTTTCCTACCCTCCCCCATCGCACCCCCATCCAAGGACCTGCAAGACAACTGAGTGATGAGCCCGGTTTCCCTTCAGCGGCAAAGGCAGTGAGCCTGAAGGCCGCGTTATTGGCTTTTCCACTGCAGATTGAAGCGAAAAGCACGTGAGCCTTAAAGAATATGGGCCTTAATGAATATGGGCCTCAAAAAAAATTTTTTTTTTAGCAAAACTGCAAGAGTCATCTAACTCCCCCTGCTGCACTTGGTTAGGGGTAAAACCAGGGTAGTTTGAAAGAGGTTGATGTCAAGCAGATTTTCTAGGACTGCCTTGGGTTCAAGCTTTTGTCTATCCAGTCCGCAGATCCACACACCCCATCGCACCTCTTGGCCTGTGGTACAGTTTCCCGTGGCATTCCCCAATCCGCTGCTCCCTTCATGTCCTCCAGACATCTTGCCTCCCTAGTAAAGAGCATCATTGTTAAGCTGCTCTCTGGGAAGAAAGGCACCACTGTGCGGGGAAGGAGTGCTGATCAGGGCAGTCCAGAGGCCCAAGGGAGGAGCCATCCCCTCATGGATAAAGGAGGAAACCAGTGCCATAGCGATTGAGGTGTAGAACCAGGACTAGACGTCCAGCCCGTTCCTCCCACCAGCCTGATACCCTTCTCTCTGAAGTCTACCACCGCCAAGGAACAAGAGACTTTAGAACGGGAAGAGACCCTAGACCCTATTCTGATACTACCCTCACTGGGTTTGGCAACACACTCCCCGACTGGGTTTCTAGAAGGGAGGCAACAGGGTGAAGTGGCCACACAACTGAAGATGCACATCTGCAGGGTGGAGGTGGAAGAGAACAAAGACTTTGCTGAGACAGACGCTGCCTTGAGAGGACCCACTCCTGGTGTGTGACACCGGACGGGACTCAGGAGTGAGTCATGCTTCTAGGAGGGCTTTAGCCACGTCTATTTGCCTTTTGTCACTAATCTAGCCTAATGCCCTAGTTGGGGGGCAGTGATTTTAATAGATTTAAATTTAAAAGGCTGGAAATCATAGAATTCATTCCATTCCACTCAACTGTAATTACTACCTGACTCCAGCCTGCCAGCCTGATGCCTAGAAACTGCCCGTCGACAGCGCCCAGGGCTTCACCTACAAGTAAGGTGTGCAAGCTCATTAATTAACTTTGAAAACGTTTTTTTCTGCAGCCCTCAAGAAAACCAAACTCCAGGGTAGGAGAGCATACTTAAGGGGCAGTTAGTATGGAAGATGTCCTAGGGTATGGCGGTTCTAGAGTTGAGGACGCTGGGATCATATCCCAGTGTTCGCATCCTAGATCCCAGCTGTGTGACCAGGGACAAGGCCCTACACCTCTCTGAGCCTCAGTTTCTTCACAGTAAAGTGAGGTCAACCGTCCCTGCCTCTCCGGGTTGGTGTGGGGGTTTACAGAGATAATCCATGGGAAACACTTAGCCTAGTGCTCTACACACCCTAAGCACCCACTCACAGGAATTAAGACCATGATTCAGAAAACACTTTGAGGAAAAAAGAAGACTTCCCACACTGCTTCCCTCGTGGCTAGCAAAAGGGCATATGCTGCTTTGGTCCTCCCTGCATGGCTAATGCTTAGAGACAAAATGTTCTCCCTGAACAACACATCGTCATCACCAACTTCTTTTCTATGATGTTTCTTGAACAAAGTAAATGGAAAAGTGGGTCTCTCATCAGGAGTTGGCTCCAATGATGCTAACAGAAAAATTCAGGCTTGGGAGCAATTAGGAAGAGGAGAGGCAAACACTTGAAATGACTTTTAAAACTTTCTAGGAGCCCAAATCCAAAGATTCCTTCCAACACCTGTCCCCAATTACCATCCCACCTATAAAATGGGGCTAAGGATACTGCTAGGATTTAAAGTGACTAAGTGAATGAAAAATCAAGTGCTGGATTGCTAAGTTGTATACCAATGCGAAATAAATGGAAAGAATAGATTCTAAGGAGACCAACTAAAACACTGGTGCAAGCCAGTGGCAACCTGCCTGGAGAATTCCTGGAGACTCCAGAATGTCCAGATGCAAAAAGCAGGGAATAATAAGAGCTGAGCAGTCAGGAGCCAGAAGCCTTCATGTTTAAATGAAGTAGACTTATCACTGTCAAAAGCCAGTATACGCAAGAATCCCCTGAAGAGCTCTCAGAAAATGCAGGCCCCTTGGCCTTCCCTTCAGTGATTCTGATACAGGAGGTCTGATGTGGGGCCCAGGAGTCTGAATTCTAAGAAGCATCTAGGCATTGCTGTGCAGCTGGTCCAGGTCTACACTTTCACAAACACCAACAGCCTTTTCCACAATGTCCTATCAGTTGCTTTCTTTGTGCATAAGAACACGTTTCCTTAGGCAAGAGATTAAAAGGGAAGAAACAGAACTTTAATCCTTAAGCTTGGTAAACTTTCAAGGTAATTAAAAGAGACTGGTTACTTGCTGGAAAACAAAGTATTCATACATCCATACACCATGGATTGGGTAAAACATCAGTCATGTTCAGGTGATTTAACATTTCTCTGCGATGGAAGAAATTCAATGACTGAGTGAAAGGCATCAGGCAAACTCTCTATCACCTGGAGTTAGCAGCTACAATAATATTCCAGCCACCCATTTTGAAAAGGAAGTTGGAGGAAGAACACATAGGACCACTATCTTCAGGAATGCATTCCAGGAAGGGTTAAATAAATCACATCAGAATATAGCTTATTACCACTCCACATAAACCCAGAAAGGGGCTGGGGTCCAAGGTGATCTAATATTTTCATAAATAACTCGAAAGATGGAGTGGGAATTATGCAAATCACACCATAGATGATACAAAAATGGCAGGGATGGCAAATCTGTGGAGAATGAAATTTAACTACTGGGCAATGTCTTTAAATTCGCCTTTATTGAATCTTGTATATTGAAGTCACATATTATTGGATCTGTTTATTGAGACTCAATGGGACCAAACGCAGGTGATTTATGGAAGAAGGAATAACCAAATGCATAAGTAGAAAAGAGCATGCACCTGGAGAGGCATCGACACCGGGGCTGGGACGGGCTCCGACTGGTAAGTTGTTGAGAGGGTGGACAGAGCATAAATAAGGAAATACGTCTGTTGTGCTTTGAGCCACCTGGACTTGATGCTGCTTCCTAGGAGGGTCATGCTTAAGTGTAGACCTGGAAGGGAATTCCGAGCAGGGTGCCACAGAGACTATGGGGTGGGGTCCTAAGTCAACCAAGAACGTATGGGATGTTCAGAAGGTCTCCCAAATGGACAAAGCCCTAATGTGCCTATTCGGTGGGGAAAGATGCGCAAACAACAAGGGGACCTGTAGGAGAGAAAATTTTCAGCTCCTATTAAGGAAAAACACTCATTCGAGGCACAGCTGGCATCTTGGAAGAAAGGGCAGCTTATGGTAACACCATCCCTGGGGACCCCTCGAGGAGGCGGCCAGACACCTCTCTACTTAGGATGCACTAGAGATTATTAAAAGCACTCCTTGCCCAGTTTGGGGGTGGGGGGTGGGCCTCGTGACCTCTCCAAAGGTCATTTCTATCCCAAAGGATCACATGTCTGAAGGGCACCAGATAAAAATAAAGTCTATTAATCACCGAGCTGCCACACAATTTCCTAAGAGAGCCAGAACAGAGAAGGACAATCGACGGTGGCCCCTGCTCCACCAAGAGAGGGAGAGGAGGCAGCACGCATGCGTACAGAGCCAAGAAAGCAGCCACTGAGACCTCCAGAAAGCCTGCCATCAGGCCTCCCAGGCACTACAGGGCACACAGAAGGCGGGAGAGAGCCTGCGGGGAGGGCATCGGAAGAAGCCAACAGCACTGAGAGCCCCGAAATGAAGCCACGGGGGCTCAAGAGAGAGCGCGTGATGCAAGCACTTTGCAGAAGAGGGGTGCCCGGTAAGAGAGGGATGCCCCCAAAGGGCACTTCATAGAGATGATCCACAAGGAGGCAGAAGTCAGAGGCAAAGGTGGGAGGAGAGGAACTGGGAGGGGGTGAAGTCGGAGAAAAGGGCACACAGGTGTGTGTGTCTGGGAGTCCATGGGATTATGATTGGCTGGGAATCCAGTGAAAGATGTAGGGATAGAGCAAAAAGGGATCCCACTGTCTATGGTAGCAGACAATCACATATGAAGATAAAGCATTTTAAAAGAGCAACAAAGGGCTGGGCATGGTGGCTCACACCTGTAATCCCAGCACTTTGGGAGGCCGAGGCAGGAAGATCACTTGAAACCAGGAGTTCAAGACCAGCCTAGGCAAGACCCCATCTCTACAGAAAATTTTTAAAACTTAGCCAAGGGTAGCAGCACTGGCCTGTAGTCCTAGCTGCTGGGTAGGCTGAGGCAGGAGGATGGCTTGAGTCCAGGAAGTCAAGGCTGTAGTGAGCTATAATCCTATGACTGCACCCCTGTACTCCAGCCTGGGTGACAAAGTGAGAGCCTCTCTAAAACAAATAAATAAAAGAAGAATACAGTAGCAATGCCCCAGTTCCAAAGCAGTTGTTGGCATTCTTGATAGATGTGCTGGTCAAGCCAAACACAGCTGGAAAGCCCAAGGGGGTCTGAGGGCCCTTCCCAGCCCATGGTCTAGAGCCAGTCTCTCAAGGGTCAGCAGGCTTGGGCTTCTACCTATCAGAGCGAAACTGAACGCCATGTAGGAAGCAAGACCCAGGCCAAGGTAGGAACTTCCTGGTGCTGCCAAAAGGCATCAGACCCCATGCGCTGCTCCCTCCTCATCCTGGATTGGAATTGCTTTGGGGTGGAGACGTTACCTGCAGGAGTTGTCTCGAGAATGGCATCTGCACGGAGTATTAAGCAGCCAAATGGGGGTCATGGAGTTTGAGTTCTTCTAGCAAAATGTTCTCCAATCAGCTGTCACCCCATCGGACACAGAACAACTTTTTGAAATCAAAAGAGGCCACTGAACGGGGAGACAAAAGATACCACCCCCAGCCCGCTCCCTGGGTGCCCCCCTCGCCTGGCTCTCTCCCTGCCTTCAGGGAGACTGCAGACCCCGGCAAGATGAGTGGGACACCCAGAGGGAGCCCCGTGCCAGGGTCCAGCCTCGACTATTTCACTGCCATCCTCACTGCAGCCCTTCCCTCCTATGGCGAAGCTCTGCATCCTCAGAGAGAAGAAGATGGCAAGCGAAGATCGTTAGGAGTGTGGTGGTGAGGGCTGCCCTCCCATGGAATAAGCAAATGGTACCCGGTACCGTGAGAAGATGACTAGGTCACAGGTTTTCAATCCGCCACTCAGTGCTCTGCTGTCTGGAGCTGACCACATCCCTCCTCAAGCTGCAGGTTTCCAGAGGTCCACCCACTGCCCTGGCTCCCTGCAACTCGCCTCCTGTGGGCTCCCTAGCTCTGTCTGCAGACCCTAAACTCAGGAGCCAGCCAGGCAGTCACTTGTCCAAAAGATGTTTCTGAAGCAAGCAAGAAAGGCTGGAGATGGATCGAGGGCCATTTATTAAAGTAAGTCATCGCCATAGAAAGATTCATAACTTGCCCTACCTAGGACAGGAGAGAAAGAGGGAAAGGAAATTAAAGGGAAACAAATGAAAAGCCACAGCGAGCCAAGTACCTTTGTCGGAGGGTTTTGAGTTATGCTTTTGTTTATAACTCTCTGAAATACAGAAAGAAATAGAGGATGAATCTTAAAGGAGACAGAGAGCGTGAGAGAGAGAGCCAGAGGAGAGCCACGCAGGAGGCATGGTGGGGGCACAGAACTGAGGGTGGGGGCCACCCCGGCTGGCTTCCCCTCTGCAGAAACACCCCCGGAGCAGCAGCAGCCCAAGGAAGTGGTGACTGCGGTGGAGGTGGCAGGCGGGTAAGCTGGGGTGCGGACAGAGAGGAAGAGGCGCGCACACACTGAGGCTGGCAGGCGGACAGCCAAGGAAGCACAGGGAAGGGGGTCCCTGGGGTCAGGGGCAGAAGAAGGGAGGTGGGACCGGCCCATACTTACTGTCACAGACGTAAGGTTTGTCGTGGTCTTCCTGAGAGGCGGCGTCGTGCCTCCTCCTGCCCCCCGCAGAGCCACGAGCCTGGGGAAACATTGGGGTATGGGATGCTTGTTACCACGGTCATCACTACGGCTCTGGAGCATGCGCTCTGCAAGCTCCTTACACCATCTTCATCCCAACTTTTGTGCCAACACCAGTCCCATCTTACAGGGGAGGAAACTGAGGCCCAGAGGTCAGGTGACGCGTGCCCCAAATCACTCAGTTGCTCACCTGTATCATCTCATTAAATCTTCACAACTCCAAGAGGTGGTTTCTACTAGGGTCCCCATTTTACAGATCAAAGGACTGAAGCGATAGAGAGGTTAAGTAACTTGCCCAAGGTCATTTGGCTACTCAGGGCAGCCGTACTGAAAAGCCCTCCCCTACCGAATTCCCACACACTACTATGCCACTGAGGCCGCTTCCTCCAGCTCCTTAGCCTCCTAGCCTCACTGACACCGCTGAGGATGACAACCTCAGGCCCCTCGGCTGACCAGCTGATGGTCAGGAGCAAGGCCTGACGAGGGCAAGGAGGTATAATTGTAGTTGTCTTCCTAGGTTCCTGTGTCCATCCCCCCAGTGTCCCAAGAGCCAGACTGTCCTGAAATCCAGGCCCAATGCACTAGTGTAGATACAGGGGAGCTCCTGCCACCACCCAAGGCTTGGCCTCCTCGGTAGGGGTGGGCTTTGGCTAATGCCTCCCTGTGTGGTCTGCCTTGGGCCTCCAGCCAGTGATGAAGACCTTGACCCTCATGGTCTTCTGGGCTGGACTTCTGATACCACCAACCTGTGTGAATCTCCCAGACAGGGTCAGCATGACCCGGGGTGGCAGTGGAATGAGCTCTACCTTCAAGCATCAAAGAGCCCAGTCAGAGAGGTTGCTGGCAGCTCTGCAGCACCAGGGCGGTGGTGACAAGAACACAGCGAGGTTTATTTTTAAACCTTTGTAAGTCCCACACTGGTCACGTGTGTCATTCTTTGGTAATGAGTAGCAGTCAACTCCCAACCAAGGAAAGGGCCTGCGGGGGTCTTTGGGCACAGAGAGGAAGGGGCAGCAGGTGAGGAATGAGACCTGGCAGCAGCCTGGGGTCCAGGGGAAATGGGGCAGCCCCTGGGGCCTGGCTTGGAAAAATGGCCATGGGGACTTGGTGGTTGAAAGGCCTGGGATACTCACACACACACGCTCACACTCTGTGCACACACACTCCATGCACACACTCACTGGGGACTTCACAGTGGAAAGGCCTGTACCCTAGGCCTGCAACACACACACTCAGAAAACACACCCACTTCCGATCAACACCACCTGCCAAGCTACCACCTCTGTCACCTCCTCAGCTTGTCTCTCTCCAAAACAAATTCCACTTCCTCCCTCCCTCCCACCGGTTTCCCACCCCACCTCACCCCTGCAGCGCTGACAGCCAGCAGCCCTCCTCCCCTCGCCCTCATTACTCAGAGTTGACCCCAAGAGGGATCTGTAGGCGCTGGCAGTCACCCCGGGCACTGACAGGCCTCCTGCCTGCCCGCACTGCCGAGGGTGGTCACCCTCAGCTGCCCTCCCCCTCCACACCCCTCTGGGAAGCCAGGGACAGCTTGACATGCAGCCCGCAGCCCTGTCACAGCCGCCTCTGAGCAGGTGAAAGCAAGTCAAGCAGAATGACGAGGCAACAGCAGACTGGGGAAGGGGCTCTGGGAGACTAAAAATACCTCTGGGGGAAGGGGAGGAGTCGAGCAGAACTGGAAGCATGAGGGCTTCTGGGGGAGCTGCCAGCAGGAAAGGGAGGGTGCTGTGGGAGCCAGGTTTTCATCTCCTGCAGCAGGGCTGACCAGCAGAGTGACTCTGTGTGCCATACTCCCTTTGCCTCAGTTTCCTCAATGGCAAAATGGGGATCATGTCTATAGGGCACTTCGGGGAACATGCAAGGGACTCTTTCTGAAGCAATAACACTCTTAGGGTCCCTCAGAAGATCTCAGGTTTGGAAACTCAGAATCCCACTTGTCCTGCTCAAATGTCACCTCCTCAAAGAAGCCCTCCCTGACCAACTTACATCCACTCACACCCTCTCCATCGTTCTCTTTCCCCTCCCGTTTCATCATGGCACTGAGCGCTGTCTGGCATTAGATTATACCTGTGTTGGTTTACAAGCTGATTTTGTCTCCCCTACATGGAGAGACAAACATGATGAAGACCATGTTTATTGGGGCCACCACTATTCTCAGAACCTGGCACTGGGCCAGCCACATAAGAAGCACTTAATAAACATTTGCCAAATAAATGAATCAATCAGGCAGGCAGCGAGTCAGTCACTTCTGGTTCTTCTTCTTCATTTTCTGTATCCAAATGCTATTGTTTCTTCCTTCAAAGGCCATCTAGGCTTTGTATTTCCTTTCCATTGCACACCCTAATCCAGGAGCTCATC
This sequence comes from Colobus angolensis palliatus, assembly GCF_000951035.1. Classification (NCBI taxonomy): domain Eukaryota; kingdom Metazoa; phylum Chordata; class Mammalia; order Primates; family Cercopithecidae; genus Colobus; species Colobus angolensis. Next base: position 21,498,210 of record NW_012116265.1, on the reverse strand, counting down.
AACTGACCCCTGAGTGGGTTCAAAGAACCCACTCAAGGGGATCTACCTCCACATTGCCCCCTAGTCCACCCTAACGGGGGATCTACCTCCACACTGCCCCCCTAGTCCATCCCACAGGACTTTCAGACCATAAGACAAAAGGATGAAAGACAGGAGCCCATGGTCATAGGTTCATGCATTCACACGTTCATTCAATCATTGCCATCTACAACCCACTTACACAGCCAGTGGCAACCTAGTGCTGATCCCCTCGGGTTCAGCCCATGATCATGCTCTCCTCTGCCCATGCACATCTAATCCAGGCTTTGCCCTTGCTAACCTCCACTCCTCCAAGAATCTTCCTCCTGCCACAGTAAGGAGTGAAAAGAGCATCCGCTTAAAGTCAGATAAGACACAGGTTGAAACACCAGCTACATGTCTTGGGCAAGTTACTTCTCTAAGCTTTAGTTTTCTCAACTGTCAAATGAGCACACCAACACCTATATAGCAGAGCTGTTGAGGGAGTTTGAGCTGAGAGTGTGTGAAACCACAGTGGACAGCAGTAAGTCCACAGGAAGCACTCAACACATTATTTCCCTCCTCCTTGCCTAGGTTGATCTCTCTCCTCTGAACTCCTGTTGCCTTTGGTTAGTGCACAGTCATGCACCTGCTGTTTCTAATGGTATCATGGGTATTAGCATCTTCTTCCCAGTTTGATTCTAAGGTCCTTGGGGGCAAAATGGCATGCTATACTTTATTATGACCCCCTAACACTTAGCACATAGCATGCAAAGCTCTTTTGCATATAGTAGCTCAGTTAATCCCTACAATACCCCTGTGAGTTAGACCAAGTAGTGTTATGATCCCTATCTGGTCCTTGACCTGTCCACAATCCCAGGGCCAGCAGAAGGAGCAGGACCTAGGTCTCCAGGCTCTGTTATAGAAAGCTTTGAAGCTGACCAGCCAAAGGAAGCCAATCCTCCTTCCCCCAGAACTGCCCACCCTACTCCCCTCCTCCCTATCCCTGTCCCTATACTGCTGGGCCATGGCAGCCACGAGTGTACCACATGGCCCTGTCCCACTGGCCACAGTTGATTGGCTGGCTCAGGAGTAGTCACCTGATCCAAGCTGGGCCAATCAGATTCTACCTCCAAGGAGTTTGGAATTAGAAAACAGTGACCCTAGTTAGTATGGGCCACTTGAACTGAGGGCCCATACATTCAGGAGCCTTATGGGGCCATGTACTCATGAAAGCAGGAAGAATGAAGGAAGGAGAAGTAGAGGCCAGAAACTACCTGGGTTCCTGTTTCCCAACGCTAAGTCCCTGCCACGTTCCTGCTCTTCCTGTGGTTTGGATCTTCAAAGGTTGCTCAAATTTGGGGCAATGGCCTGGCAGCTTTTCAAATGCTTCCCATTTTTATTAAAGCTGAAAGACCCTTGACTAGGACAGACTCGGTCCTAAGCAGAGAGCTAGATCTTCTATACCAGTTGTTCTCAAACAGTGTGGCTCAGGAATCCTGGGGGATCCCTGAGTGTCCTTTCAGGGACTCTGCAGTGTCTAAACTATTTTCATAAGAGTCCTAAAAGATGATTTGCCTTTTTCACTCTTACGCTCTCATAAGCATCCAATGGAGTCTTCCAGAGGCGACGTGACATGTGATGATGCTGTCACTATGTGTGTATTCTCTAGTTTAAAATTTGTTTTATTTTTCTTTTAAATCTTTTTTATTGGGCCACCTCTTAAATCGCAATAGGTGTAGAGAGACTCCCTTTTTAATTTCTAAAATGGCAAATACCATTAGTGATATGAATATTACTGGTTATAACCTGAATAACAGCCTTTAGGGGCTCTCAGTATAAGGAATTCCTGAGATCAAAAAAATTGAGAACCACTGCTCTAGGCCCTTGCTTTCTTTTTTTTTTTTTTTTTTGAGACAGAGTCTTGCTCTGTCGTGCACGCTGGAGTACAGTGGCTCAATCTCGGGTCACTGCAACTCTGTCTCCCAGGTTCAAGCGATTCTCCTACCTCAGCCTCTTAAGTGGCTGGGATTACAGGTGCGTGCCAGCTCACCTGGCTAATTTTTTGTATTTTTAGTAGGGACAGGGTTTTACTGTGTTAGCCAGGATGGTCTCAATCTCCTGACCTCGTGATTCACCCGCCTTGGTCTCCCAAAGTGCTGGGATTGCAGGTGTGAGCCACCGCACCTGGCCTGCACCTGTGCTATATAAAGTGTAGTCCTGACACTAGCAGCTCCAGCATCACTTGGGAGCTTATTAACAAGGCAGGAGTTCAGCCCCCACCCCATGGACATACTGCATCAGAATTTGTATTTTAACAAGATCCTCAGGTGCTCCATATGCACATAAAGTTTGAGAGGCACCTGAACACCATAGTACATAAATACTTCATGATTGACTGATAATTGATTAATTGCTAATACTCACATGGATGACTCACAAGAATCTCATGAATTTTAAAGAGCTTTGACTTCTCGGGCTGAAGTTACCATAGACACAATCATTAATTGTTGGGCTTCCCTCACCGCTCAGAGAATACCCATTATCAAAGTTTCGAGAGTTATGCCCTTTGCTTGCATCCTCCTGATAATATCTAGGCAGTATGAAGCACTCGAAACTTACTGATGAAGAAACTGAGGCCCAGGGTACTTGTACAATTTGGCCACCATCACAGAGGTTACCTAATTCACCCAGCGTGTAGTAAGTGGTGGAGCTGGGATTTGAACTCTCAGGGTCTAAGTTCAAATAAAGCAGAGCCTATTCTGTAGCTACCTTAGCCCTGGCCTCCTCAGTGACCACACAAAGCACCTGGGGGCTTGTCAAAGTGCAGACTCTAATTCTAATTAGTCTAGTGTAGAGTCTGGGCTTCTGCATTCCTAACGAGCTCCCAGATGATATGAATGCTGCTATCCAGAGACCACACACAGAGGTGGCAAGACTTAGACTGCCGCTAGGTTCTGACAAGAGAAATGGACATAGTTGTTCTCCAGTGCCAGCAGTAGCTGGAATATACCACTTTAAAGGGTGGACAATGAGCTGGGCACGGTGGCTCATGCCTGTAATCCCAGCACTTTGGGAGATATGGACAAGAGGATCGCTTGAGGCCGGGAGTTCCAGATCAGCCTGAGCAAAGAGTGAGACCCCCATCTCTAAAACATAATAATTATAAAAATAAAGGGTGGGCAAAACAGCTGAACTGAGGCTGTGAGTGCAGCAGCTTCACACACCCCAGCACAGGAGGCTTGCCCACAGCCTTCTGGGTCCTTCCATGGCTCCCCCCATGGGTAACGTGTCCACAGTGTCACTGTACAACATGGAGCCCTTCAGCTGCTGCTTGGCCAGTATCTGGTGGACCCAGAGCCAGTCTAGGCTCCATCCAGCTCCCTCACTGTGTTCGGGCCTCTCTCATCTCCCCTACAGCTGAAATATGACTTTTCTTTCTCTTTTCCATCATTCAGTCATTCATTCAACAAGCGAATCATTGGCTATCTGCTGGGCCCTGGGCCAGGCATGAACTCAAGAGGAGAAAGCACAGACCTGTGTTCAAATCTTAGCCTCTTCCTTACTAAGCTGAGTGACCTTGAACAAATTGCTTAACCCCCTGGGAGTAATAGACCGACTTGTGGAAATGGAAGAAGTTCTGGCCAATAGAAATACAATGTGCGCCACACTCACCATTTTAAAATTTCCAGCAGCACATTTTTTTTAAAAAGAGATAGGTGCAAATAATTTTAATAATATATTTTATTTAACAATATATCCAAAACGTGATAGTTTTATAATTTAATCAATATAAAAATTAATAATGAGATGTTCTGCATTCCTTTTTCATACTAAGTCTTCAAAATTTCATGTGTATTTTACATTTACAGCACATCTCCATTAGGACTAGTCACGTTTTGAGGACTCAGTAGCCACATGTGGCCAGCAGCTGCCATAGTGCACAGTGCAGAAATAGAGAAGGTAATCTAAAGCACCTGGCACAAAGGCATCACTCTCTATGTGGTAGCTCTTGATGTACAGAGCCCATCACATTGCCTGGTTCACAGGAAGTGCACAGTAAATATACATGGTTGCAGCGACTGCTGATGTTTTCACAGACACCAGTTCATATCCACTGACTGCAAGCTCAATCTTCTAAATGTGAAGTGGGGAGAAGGTGTGAAGAGGACCATTTCCCACACTCGAGTCAGTTTAGTTGGGGTGAGAGAAGGAAAGGAAGCGGGTCTGGACATGCACAGCTCTTTGGGAGTTCATAAAAGGCCCAGGAAGTCCAAGCTCAAAAGTCTCCTTTAATAATGGATTTCGATTTTCTTTTTAATACCCTCCCCTCCATGAATGGGTCTAGGCAAGTTTAGCAATGGCTGCAAAAATCATTAAGTAAAAACTTGATGAGGAACTGTATAAGGGAGAGATCAAGCTGATAACACTCAAATCTACTCATGAACTGAAACACCACTCAAAGCAGAACTGGACAGGATATGCCCCTGATGTGATACAAGAAGAACCGATCACCGCCTAGGAAGGATTTTTGCCTCCCCGCAAGAAATATCTGTACACACATACACAAACACACACACACACAAATACACACATACACAAACACACACAAACACACACACACACGCAAACACACACACACAAATACACACACAAACACACACACACACAGAGACATACACAAACACACACAAACACACACACGCAAACACACACATACACACGCAAACACACATACACAAATACACACACACAAATACACACACACAAACACACACATACACAAACACACACACACAAACATACACACACACACAAACACATACACACAAACACACACATACACACGCACAAATACACATACACAAACACACACATACACATACATACACACATACACATACATACACACACACACAAACACACACACACACCTTGAATCTAAGCAAGTTTCTAATCAAACTACCAGTTTTCGGGAAACACAGAGGATGGAGAAGACATTAAACACCACCCTCCCACCACTTCTAGAATGTGAGAAGTTCCACAAGACGAACAACCCAAATTCTTCAACAAATTAATGGCATGGAGAAAAAAAAATGTGTGTGGTGGGGTGCAATACAGAAGAGAAGACAGAAGAGGTATGCTGCGGAATCCGAGAGACTTAAGTTTCAAACAAACCAACTATAAAACGGCATTTTCTGACAAAGGGGGAAATGATAAGGGACTAGACAGTAGGTATTATAACTATTATTTTATTATGATAATGATATCTGTTAGAGATACACACTGAGATATGTGCCAGTTAAACGATAAGATGTCTAGAACTTGTTTTCAAATACTCCAGAAAAAAAATCAAACAAACATAAATCAATGAAAAGTAGGAGAAAAGAAGAGACGAGCCAAGATAGCCGAAATCTTGCTAAGTGACGAGGCTGGTCCCAGCTGTACCAGAGGTTCACCATCAGAGAGCTGCCCGCCCAGCCCCTGCACAGGCTGCACAGCCCCGCACTGCAACAGGCCGGGCATCTCAGCTCAGTGTGTGCAGCGCTGGCCGACGTGCAGCGGCCGCCTGGGAACTTGCTTCTAATACAGTATAAAGCCCTGCCCCGGAGCTCCTAAAGCAGAATTTCTGAGTGGGGTCCTGGGAATCTGCATTCGGTAAGCTCTCTCGGTGACACTAATGTCTGCTGAGGCATGAGAACCATAAGAATGGAGAGCCCTGCCATGATTATCGTTGGCCGCAAACCCACAGAACGCCCAGGACTAAGTGCTTATCCATGGGAGGGCTAAGAGTCCCACCAAGAGCCTGAAGGGGTGAGATCCTCAAGCCTGAGAGTTCATTCTCCAGGTGGACAGCAGCAGTTTACTTCTGGAGGTCCCCCTCCACCTGGTTATTGTCACATGCCCTTGCAGACCCCTGACGGCCACCACAGAAAGCCCCGTCAGGCGTGAACTCTAGATTCAACCTGAATACCTGGAAGTGCCTGACCAGTCTCTTGTTTTTATTCCTTCCACCTCAGTTTCCCCTCTGCCCTTCCGCAGGCTCTGGCTTTTTTCTTGTCCCATCCCAGGACCCCTGGGATTGTCTCAAGCCTCCAGAGCTCATGCCAAACCCACTGGGAGCCACCAGCTGCAGTCCCCTGCTACCCCAGGAAACTTATACTCTGCCTGGTGAAGCATAACCCAAAAGCAGGTATCCTGACTCTATCATTCTGGGGTAGCACTAGGGACAAGGCAGGAAACGTCCAGCCTTCTTTAGTAACCAAGCAGTGGTGACAACAGGCACATTCTCCTCATCTTCCACCCTCACCCTGATCCCACCCTTCAGCCCTCCCCAGACCTCAGCACCCACTCAGGGCACCCCCTCTACCTCCTCTCCTCCCTCTTGGGATCAGAGCTGTTGTGGAGTTTTCTTCTTTGAGCGTTCTCCATGTCAGACCATGGCCATGATCTCCATCTAGCTGCAGTGGAGATCAGTATTTGGCCGGGTACCCCAGCCTCCCTCACCTCTTTCCTCGCTCATGTCATCCCCAACTTACCCGTCCTCTAGTCCTGTTCTTTCGCTTGGGAATATCCTCTTCTAAATCCTCTTCTTCATTCCCTTCTTCTACATTTTCATCATTTTCCAAAACCCTCTGAATTGGAAAAAAAAAATGGAAAAGGTGAGAAACAGAATGCAAAGGGAAAAATTGTCAGAGGGTAATTTTCAGGGTGTTCTGATTTGTTGTTATTTTTTAACAAAGTGAAGACACTGCCTTTGCTTGGGCAGTTGGGCCTCCAAAATGCTGCCTGGAGTTTGAACTCTTGGCACTACCAAGGCTCTCCTAAGCCCTTGGGCCCCTTCCAGACAAGTCCTCCCAGAACACTGACCTTTTTCCATTCTTTTTGCCCAAGAAGAGTTTTCTAACAAGAGACTATGCTGGTAAGGGCCCTTTTCTATGTGGGGCCAAAATGTTTTATCAAAACTTACTTTTGTAAATGTAATGTTTCTTTTTGTTCCCAAAGGGCCACCTCAGAAATATGAAAATGTTTCTCCTTTGCCTGCCATTCTGGAACCCTGCCCTGTCTGATGAAAACAAGTAACTTCCTGTTCATCTGACCAGATTTAACACCAATGTGTTGTTCATAATAAGCCACTGCTTTTTTTTGCTTTTTTTTTTTAGAAAAATAGACTTTTATTTAGTACCCGACTTGTCATGAAGCTTAAAGATCATGAATTTGAAATTATCTCTCTCCAGCAACCCGCCAGTCACACTGCAACATAGAATCCAGTTTCCATTTTGCAGGTGAATACGCTGAGGCCGAAAACAGTTTTGAGTGCTCCAGATTATCCAGTGAAGCCTTAACCAAAGCAAGGTCAGGTTCATCGGCTCAGCGTTTCCTATTCATTTCTCAGTACGGTGGCTGACAATTCCAAGATGTAATCTGGCATAGTCTCCATGTAGGGGCCTAAGCACATCGCTCCCTTTAGAGGAGGGGAGGAGGTAGAAGGTGTTCCTCTGGGTTTAAGGGAGGGATAAAAGACTGTGGCAGAGGACCCAGCCCCACAGTGGGAGTAGGAAAAGAGGGAAAGGGCATGGAGCTCACTGGGCTCCATGTCAGGGGGCCCAGAGGGTTTTTTGGGTTTTTTTTCTTTTTTTTTTTTTTTTGAGACAGGGACTCACTCTATTGGCCCGGCTGGAGTGCAGTGGCACAATCATGGCTTAATGCAGCCTCAACCTCCCAGGCCCAAGCAATCCTCCCACCTTGGCCTCCCAAGTAGCTGGGACTGCAGGCACATGCCACCATGCCTGGCTTTTTTTGTAGAGATGGGGGTCTCACTATGTTGCCCAGGCTGTTCTCGAACACCTGGGCTCAAGTGATCCTCCCACCCCAGCCTCCCAAAGTGCTAGGATTACAGGCATACCATGCAAGTGAGCTATCACACCTGGCCACCTGGGGGATTCTTTATGGGCTTACTGTGTGATCTAGGGCAAGTCATCATCGCTTCATGCCTCAGTTTCCCCAATTACACAATAGGAATTCATTCATTCTATCTAAAGCATTTATCTAGTGCTGACTACACGGCAGGCTCCATGCTAGGTAAGCTGCAAAATGACTACAGTCCCAGCCCCAAATGGACTTTCCAGTCTAGGGAAGGGAGGACAGATTTAAATAATGTGCATATATTATCATATAATTACAACTCTTCTCAAAACAGTGGTAGGCAAGTTCAAAGTGCTACGAGACGGTGTTAGGAGGGAGTTTTCCCTAATCCAAGGGCCAGGGGAGGCCTACATGAGGACGTGAGCTGAGGGAGTTGAGATGTGGAGGATGGGCAAAGGCTGGCCTTGTGACTGAGGACAGAGGAGAGGGAGGGAAAAGGGTCTAGGCAGAGGAAACAGCATAAGCAAACTCCCTGAGGCAGGCGGAGGAGCGTGGCTTGCCCAGGGAGCAGAAAGGCCAGTGTGACCAGTGCTCAGTGGCTCAAGGAGAGATGGCATAAATGGAGCTAGTAAGGGGAATAGCTACCATATTACACAGGGTAACCCCATCTCCTCTTCCTTGTTGTGATGTCAAAGATCACAAACATGCTGAGAAGGCTGAGAGAGCGGCACGCACTACACCGTCATCATAACCATCGCTGTTTAAGCCGCCTGCTGGATGACACCTCTGGCCTGTCCTCAAAGCAGGGAGCCCAGGGGTGAGCCACAGGCAGTGATCTTCCACCACTCTCCCCTGGCTAGAATGTTCTGCTCTAAATCACAGGGATCAGGACACCTCTAGTCACCCAATCCATCCAAATAACTCAAAACAGGTCTAGTAAATTCTTCTTTGACTTCTCTACTAAGTTTATTTGGGAAGCCACCAGCTGACAGCATTTAACTGGTCTCTGGGCCAGCCTTAACCATGTAACAGAGAAAGAGCACTGTCTGCCCGACATGACCTCTGGCCCACAACTAGGAAATGTCAGCCCCCATTCACAGTATAAGTCTCTTGAGTTCCTGACCTGGAGGCGGGAACACTAACAAAAGCCGACCGAGTGACAGGTCAAATGCTCTGCAGCCTTTGGGGCAAAGACACAGTATAAATATAAGGTCTGGTTATGACCGTTGTTGCTGTTCGTAGAACCATCTTGCAAACTTTCCAGGTCTTGAAGTCACTTAATCATGGTAAGTTCCAAGTGCCTCAAATTTAAAGGTCATTGCCTCTGGCATCTCGGTACAACTCCGACTCTCATTTTTCATTATAAGGGTATTTATTACCCGCAATATGGACTCTGGGTTGGAAGGTGAAAGACTGGTGGGGGCAGCTGAGCTAGTCCCCAGAGTGCCACATGGCCTCCATGTCTGGGAGTAAACTGACTTCTCTTTTCCCTGAGGCTCCATCCTCCCTCTGCCCATCAGCTTCCCTGTGACTCTAAAGTCTCTGTCTACGCCCCAGGCCTCGGATGTGATGGCGGCAGACCCAGTGTGTCTGCATTTCCTGCGATGCTGCCCTGTCACCAGAAGCCTCTCGACATAATTCAGGAGGAGCCAGGAGTTTCTAACAAACAAAGCTTGTTTCAGAGCTCAGGAAGCGGAGGGGCAGTCCTGTATCAGGAGTCGGGGACGGGGGCGGGGTGTCCAACTACAAAGTCAGCTGACCCCCCCAGTAACAGACATGCATTCCTGGTCCAAGGACATTATCTGGAAAATAAACACATTTTAAAATAACTTTTCTCCCTGTTACTCTAAACAGTCTTTATGGTGATAACAGTGGTTTGTGGTTGTGTTTTTAAAAAAAAAAAAAAAAAGTCCTTTTTAAAGACTACATTATCTCTGGCCTGGAATACTGCAAAAATCTCCTGATTTCCCCCCTACCATTGCTGGCCCTGCATCCAATCTCTTCTCCGTGCAGCAGGCAACAGGATCTTTATGAAATATAAATTCACGGCCCTGATCAAAATCTTTCAAATGGCTTCTTTCTTTATATCACGTGGAACCAAAAGCCACTTCCCTGTCCTGGGGGACCTGGGTGGTCTGGTCTCGGCTCACCTGTCGAAGTCCTGGGCTCTTTTCTCCCTGGCACGATACTCCGGCCACACAGGTCTTCTGTTCTTTCAACAAAACTAGCTCTGGTCTGTCTTGGGGCCATCACACCCACTGCTTCTCTGCCCAGAAAACTCTTCCCCAGGACCATCACTTTCCTGACTCTTCTCATCCCATAGGGTTGAGGTTAAATCCTTCAACTCAACCAGGCATGGTGGCTCTCACCTGTAATCCCAGAACTTTGGGAGGCCGAGGCGGGCGGATCAGGAGGTCAGGAGTTCGAGACCAGCCTGGCCAATATGGTGAAACCCTGTCTCTACTAAAAACACAAAAAACAGTTGGGCGTGGTGGTGGGCACCTGTAATCCCAGCTACTCAGGAGGCTGAGGCAGGAGAGTCATTTGAACCTGGGAGGTGGAGGCTGCAGTCAGCTGAGATCGCGCCATTGCTCTCCAGCCTGGGTGACAGGGCAAGACTCTGTCTCAAAAAAAAAAAAATCCCTCATTTTCCTCAGGAACTCTACTCTGATACTGAATCTTCATACTGTTTGTTCTCATGGATTTTATCCTAAAATGCAATTATTTTATTTGTATTCCTTGTTTCCTGCCTATGTGTCACATTAGAATGTGAGTGGAGTGGACAGGTCTCTCTTGGTCTCTGTGTCCCTAGCACCCAGCACAGTGCCTGCACAGAGGAATCCCTCATGAAACTTTGGTCAAATGAATGAATGAATGAAAAAGCATAATCCATTCTCTACATGTGTATTTTAATAATGCAAAGTCAATAAAAACACTAAACTCATTTGACTTATGGTCCTGGCTTTGTCTTCTAGCACAGCAGACCCATGCGCTGCACTCAGCAGACCTTCAGTTTACATCTGAGGTGATGGTGGCGTGATGAAGACAATACAGCACCAGCCCAGTGCTGCATGAGAAGAACTCAAGCCCACCACCAGCTTTAAAGGGAAAGGGACCCGTGTCCCCAGAGCATCAAGGCTCTGGGCAATGGCTCTGCCCCATTCATTGATTCTGTCAAATTACATGAACTGAGCAAAAAAATACTCTAGCAAGTAACACACAGACGACAGACCTTGTCTTCAAAATCTGAAAGTCACATACACACACACAAGGAAGAAAGCAGTAGGTGGCTTAAACACCAAAGGCAAGAAGAGATCCCTGTGGCTGGAGGGGAGATCAAGAAAGGCTTGATGGGGAAGGTGGCACTGGGGCTGAGCCTAAAAGATGAGTGAGATTTGTACAGATGGAGATGGAAGAAAAGGCATGCCAGATAAAGGGCACAGCGGGACCAATGGCATGGAGGGAAGAAGGCTGAAGAACAAGGAGGGAAAGGAGTAGTGGAAAATAAGCCTGAAAACTAGGTTAGGAATGGAGAGGACAGGCCTGGGAAGATCACGCTCATCGTTTTCGATTTATTTAGTGGGAAACAACAGTTTTTTAGCAGAGTTTTGCTCTAGAACAAAAGGTCAGCTAACAAAGTAGGCCATGTCAGAGAGAGGAAGAACTGGGGACAGGGCGATTCCTGGAATCTGTTCCCTCATGCATCCATTCAGCAGATATTTATGGTGCACCTGATAAGCACCAAGCACTGTTTGGGTGCTTGTGAGATATTAGGGAGCAAAACTAGCAACAGGTCCTGCCCTCGAGGAGTTTACATTCTACTGGAAGAAAACAGACATAAACAATAACATAATAAGTAAGTAAATTAGAAAGTACATTAGGTGATGATAAGAGTGATGGAAAAGAAAAAGAAAAGCAGAGTGGAAACGGGAGGCAGGGGCAGGCAGGGCAAGGGTGTGCGATGAAGTGCAGCATGGTCAGGGACATCTTTGAGAAAAGAGGAAGGCCAGGCACTGTGGCTCACACCTGTAATCCCAGCACTTTGGGAAGCCAAAGTGGGTGGATCACCTGCAGTCAGGAGTTTGAGACCAGCCTGGCCAACATGGTGAATCCCCATCTCTACTAAAATACAAAACTCAGTCAGATGTGGTGGCGGGTGCCTGTAATCCTAGCTACTCAGGAGGCTGAGGCAGGAGAATCGCTTGAACCCAGGAAGCAGAGGTTGCAGTGAGCCGAGATTGCACCACTTCACTCCAGCCTGGGCAACAGCGCAAGACTCTGTTTCAAAAAAAATCAATTAACAAATAAATAACAAAATATAAAAACTAAAAAATGAAGAAGGTGAGGGTGACAGGCAAGCGGACGTGTGGGGAAACGGCCAGGACAAAGGCCCAAGGGCTGGGGTAACCTGGTGTGTTCTGGGAGGAGCAGAAGGAGATCCTTGTGCCTGGAGTGGAGCAGGTGAGGAAAAGAGGAAGAATGGAGTCAGAGAGTGGGGAGAAGGCCCTGAATTTCACTCTCTGACAGCAGGGGCGGTAGCAGGTTCTGAGCACAGGAATGGTAGGAATAGACTTAAATTTTAAAAAGCTCCCTCTCCTGTGATGTATCTAGACAACAGAACATTATTCAGCATTAAAAAGAAATGAGCTATCTGGCCATGAAAAGACATGAAGGAACCTTAAATGAATGTTAGTAAGTCAGAGAAGCCAATCTGAAAAGACGACATACTGTGAGTTCAAGCATATGACATCCTGGAAGAGGCAAAACTGTGGAGATGGGGAAATGGGCAGTGGTTGCCAGGCATTAGGATGGAGGGAGGGATGAACAGGTGGAGCTCAGAGGATTTTTAGGGCAGTGAAACTTCTGTATGATACCATAAGAGTGGACAGATGCCATTACACATTTGTTCAAACCCATAGAATGCACAACGCCAAGAGTGAACCGTCATGTAGACTTTGGATGCTGGGTGATACGATGAGTCAGTGCAGCTCACCTATTATAGCAAATGTGCCACTCTAGTGCAGGATGTTGATCATGGGGGAGGCTCTACCAGGGATATATGGGAAATCTCTGTACCTTCCTCTTCATTTTGCTGTGAACTTAAAATTGCTATTAGAAAACATTTTTTTTAAAGACTGCCCCTCAAGCATTAGCAGGGAGATCACTGAGAAGGCAACCACAGCAGTCCACACAAAAGATGACAGCAGCTTGGGCCAGGGTAGCAATGGTGGGTGTGGGAAGATGGGATGTGCGAGAACTGGGCTTATGTTGAAGGCACAGTCACCAGGGCTCCTGATGAACAGGATGTCAGGTGTGAGAGACAAGCAAGAGTCAAAGATGACTCCAAGGTTCCTTAGACAAATAAAGGTGACAGTTAATAAGGATCTTCAGCTGCAGCTCATGGAAAGGAAAGGAAGGAACAAACACAAGTCATGTTGTGGCAACTCAATGGAAAAGACTTGACAATTCATCTTAACACAGGAATGGCAGAGAAGGCCAAATTCTGTGATTCATTCAATGCCTTTATCAAGACTCAACTCTATCCAGCTTGGGAAAGGCCCTGGGGACACAGTGGTGAGCATGACAGCATCGCCCCTGGCTTGATGGAACTTACCAAGCCAACCAGCAATGTATTATTCCATTATTATTCATTTAATTGTAGTTTCAATAAATATATAAATTAATAAAAGTATTGAATATTAAATATGCACAATAGGTATGGCATAAAATATAAACATTTAATATGGAATATAAATTAAATAGAAATACAATTTAATTTTAATAATTTAATACTTAACTACCAATGCTGTTATTGCATAATAGGATTAATTCGTATTACAATACTCCATGGCAAACATTGTATTAGACAATGAGAATTCCAGACAAATAACAAATAAGAACTAGTAGGTGTGAAGTCGGGTGCAGTGACTCATGCCTGTAATCCCAGCACTTTGGGAGGCTGAGGCAGGCGATCACTTGAGATCAGGAGTTCGAGGCCAGCCTGGACAATATGGTGAAACCCCATCTCTACTGAAAATACAAAAAACAGCCAGATGGTGGCACATGCCTGTAATCCCAGCTACTCGGGAGGATGAGACACAAGAATCGCTTGAACCTGGGAGGCAGAGGTTGCAGTGAGCCGAGATCGAGATCGTGCCACTGCACTCTAGCCTGGGCAACAGAGCAAGACTCTGTCTCAAAAACAAAAAGAAAAAGAAATGGTAGGTGTGCACCATTATAATCCCATTCAGTGAGAGTTTTAGAAGTAGCATGGATAGAGGGTGGTGGACCCATGGGGATAGAGCAGCCATCTGCCTGAAGGGTGAAGACTGCATGGGCTTGAGGAATGGCTGGGCGCTGCTGGGAAAGGGAGTGTGCAGTCATGGGGACCAACGAGGCTGGGTGTGAGGGTGGGGGGCAGGCGAGCCGGAGTCACATGGCCCTAGCTGGAGCAGACACTCCCACATTTTGAGCCTAGATGAAGGACTCTTGGTTCCATGGGGACAAGGATTCAGACTGTTTTGTCCACCCTGTGTCTCTGGGACCCCACACAGTCCCTGTGTTCACTAGGCCCAACAAATTCACTTTGAATAGATAGACAGAAGAGAGGGAGGGGAACCGAGGTGAAGCCAATGAATGACTCCTTCAGAAGATAGGTTAAGTCAGAAAAGAATTTGGGAGCTTCCTGGCCACTATAGAAACGAGGCAGTCTGAAACTCAGCCCCAGCCCTTGAGGGGAGGATCTGGAGCCAAGCCAGCGCTGGAGTTCTGGAGGCTCTATGGAGACAGGAACCCTCTGTGGGGTCCCCAGCAGGTGCGGAAATACCTGTATTTCCTGGATGCTTTCCTCCTCCCTGGCATCCACCTTCTTCTCAACCCCCTCGCCGCGGAGCAAGGCTTCCAGGGTGGTGCTTTCTGAGGTGAACCCATCCTTCTTCAGGGGAAGCTCCACTTCTGAAAAACAAAGATAGAAAGGCAGGTCAGGACACTAGAAGCAGGCAGGGCAGGAGGGACAGTCCTGGAGGACACGCAGGGCCCAGGGCTCCTGAGGAGGACTTCTGGAGGGAGAGGAACACTGGGGCCCTGTCCAGCTTTTCCATCTCCATTTCATAATCCAGAGACAGATTCCGATCACGCCCACACCCCCAGAGGAAGCTGAGCCAGAGCAGAAAGGGTGCGGAGTGGATGTGGGCTCACACGGCCATGCTTCTGCCTCTCCAGCCAGGACATCGGGCAAGGCAGGTGTCGGGAGCCTGGAGCCCTTACTGCATCCGCAAAGCGAGGATAACAACG
Source organism: Colobus angolensis palliatus (assembly GCF_000951035.1). Classification (NCBI taxonomy): domain Eukaryota; kingdom Metazoa; phylum Chordata; class Mammalia; order Primates; family Cercopithecidae; genus Colobus; species Colobus angolensis. Next base: position 21,483,054 of record NW_012116265.1, on the reverse strand, counting down.
CCCAACCCCACAGGTGGTTTTGTAAGGAGAAATGTGTTCAGTTGCGTTAAAGTATTTTGAAAACTCAAGCAATGCACAATGCTGGCAACCAAGTATGCTCATTTCCTCCTATCCCAGCTCTTGTCTGGCAACCCCATGACCCCCTCATGGCCATGCTGGCTGCCCAGCTCTGGCTTCCTCCATGAAAAGCTAGTTCAGCCTGAGAGAGGCTATTCTCATCCACCCAGGGGGAAATGAGAGCCTCAAAAGCCACGGGAAGAGAAGGAGCAAGGGCGAATGCCTCACAGGCCCCGGATAAGCAGAGTGGCCACTGCACGGCCGCATACCACGACCTTTTTTTCTGAAGGTATCAGGAGTTTGATCAGCTACCTGGGGCTTGAGGTCACCAAGCCAGCAGAGAAGTGGCAACCCGAGCCAGCCCTGCCCAGAAGAGAGACCGTAGAGAAGCTGAACCCCTTCCTCCAGGTGTCCCGAGCTCCTGACCTGACAGAGGGCTGGTGTGTTTCTTTCTTTTCTTTTCTTTTCTTTCTTTGCTTCCTTCCTTTCTTTGCTTTCTCTCCCTCCCTCCTTCCCTTCTTTCTTTCTTTCCTTTCTCTTTCTTTTTTCCTTTCTTTCCTTTCTCCCTTCCTCCCTCCCTCTTTCCTTCCTTCCTTTCTTTTCTTTCTTCCTTTCATTTCTCTTTTACAGACAGGGTCTTACTTTGTCACCAGGCTGGAGTACAGTGGCACTATCATAGCTCACTGCAGCCTCAAACTTCTGGCCTCAAGCAATCCGTCTGCCTCAGCCTCCCAAAGCACTGGGCTTACAAGCAGGAGCCACCATCCCCTGCTGTTTTTTCAATTAAACATACCAACCTAAGGTACAGGTGATCATTCTGATTTACTACAAAATATTTCTTCAACCTCTCCTCTGATCCTGCACCTCATACCCCCACACTGCCACAGTTTGATATGTGGTCCCTACCATTGTGCCAGGTAAGCCGGGGGCAGGAACTATGATGCAGTGGTGCCCTAGAAAACAGGAGAGATGAATGGCCTGCCTTTGTGGGGGTATTGAGAGTTTAGTGTAGGGACTATTTACAGAGATGGGGGGAGGAGATTAAGGGATCCAATAAGGTAAAGCACCCCAGGTGGGTTTGGGGCAGGGGTGAGGGTGGGGAGGAGCCATGACCACTGCTGCTATTTTTAGAGGGACAGAGGGAGAGTGCTTGCAAGAACCTAAAGACAGCACCATTAGCAGAGCCCCGGGACAGGAGCTGTGGCTTGCAGAGGCCAGGAACCAAGGGAAGGAACAGCCCAACCACTCTCTCCATCCATCCTGCATCAGCCTGCTGCGTCCTCTCCCACGCACCAACCTTAAATGGAAGCAAGAGGGGAAGGGAGCCCCCTTCACACAGCCTGCTGAGGTCCAAGCAGGGTGAAGACGGAAAAGCAGGGATCTGCAGGGGCAAATGGAAAGAGCAGCACCATCAAGCCTGCTCCACTGGGCTCTATCCCGACTCCAACAGAACCCTACCTACACTTTCCATTTCCTCCACCAGAAACAGAGAGAGTCTGACCAATTTACAAGGAAGGGGCACGCAGGCATCTATTATAACTGAACAAATGCACACCCGTGGGTGACCAGCCCCCAGAAAAAGAAGGTGGGAAGGAGAAACAGCATCTAAAATCTCGAGAGACAAAGTCTTTGGGATTTTTCTTACCTAAAAAGGAGAGCAAAGGATCCACTTCTCATCAAGAAGCGCTACCACAAAATCAGCCACCTCTGGATCCATCTACTCATACAACAAATATTTACTGAGTACCTGCCATGTGACCACCATTGTGCTGGGACTAGGGACACAGGAGGCGAACCAAATAAAGACAGGCCCTGCCTTTAGGAGGCTTCCAATCCAAAGAGACAGGTACTAAATGCTAAATACAAAATCAAAATGCAATTACGAATGGTCTTAAGTGCTACGGAGGAAAACAACAGAATGAAATGTGAAAGAACAAACGTAGAGGGGTCTACCTTAGATCAGGGAGTCAGGGAAGGCCTGTGTGATGAAGTTACATTTAAGGCGAGTGTCAGAAAAACAGCCAACTGTCTGCTTTAATGAGTTCAGGGTGTGCAGCTCCACAGCCTGCTCTGATGACATATTACTCTTTCTCCCAAGTCAGAAAAGTCTTCAAACGTCTAATCTAAAGCAATGAGCATGTGTTGCCTCATGTTCTGTCCTCAGTCAAAAGAGAACAGCTGGCCACGATCCCTCAAACTTATAATAATCATATATACATAGAGTTGAAGTTCATATTTTAATATCCCCCTTAGCCTTCGCAGCACTAAATAAATCCTATTTATTAGTGTTATTTCCCAGAATTGTACAGCATTTTAGAGCTAGAAAAGACCTTACAGATCATCTAATTCAATCATCTCATTTTGTAGATGAGTCACCCGAGACCCAGAGAAGTTAAGTAACCACCAAAAGCCACACAGTAGGATGAGAATGCAGCTGAATGATCCTTCCGAGATGTCACTGAAATCATGACAAGGGCCCCCACTCATTGTATTCTTATTAGTGGTTGACAGGCTCAGACTGAGCCTGACTGGGCTTTGGTACATCCGTGTACATGCAGAGGGCTTGGAAAGCAGCAAACATTCAAAACTTAGCAGCTGTTACTGCTACATATCAATCCCCACTACACCCAAGAGCACAGTTATTAACCCATTTTACAGATGAGAGCAGTGTTGCTTGTAGAGGTTGAGAACTTGCTTGATATCACACAGCTGGTAAGAGGCAAAGCTCAGCCTTGAACTCAGTCTGCCTCCAGACCCAATCACCTAATTAGGCTGCATGGACTCCACCCTGTCTCTCTGTGGTCCTTCCTTGAAAAATCTTTTTCCAAACCTTTATGCATTTTCATTGCATTCTGAGACTCACTCCCTAGTTTCCGTATTTCAGGATAAAAGGCAGATCTTTAGCTGAGGATGAGGGCAGTTTCGTGTCACGGTTTTGGGTTCTGCTCTATATGACCATCCCCATGCCATGTTCACCATTCTGCAACAGTATCTACAAACTATAGAATGTTCCATCAATAGTGAACTTCCCCCTCTTCCTTCTCCTGCTCCTCCTTCCTCCTCTGCTAAATATGCCTCCATCCTGCTTTCCTGTAATTGAATCTACTCTCTTGGTCCTCTTTAACCAACCTTTACTAGATAGGCACAGTAAAAGAATCAAGAGGGAAAACAGAACCAAATGGGAAAAGTGAAATAGAAAAAGCAAGACGGGATCTCCAATAGCATCACGAGTCCAATCCCTTAAACAGGAAAGTGAAGCACAGAAAGATATAGAGATTCTCCCAGGGTCACAGAGACATTTAGTGGCATCATGCTTCCCTAATTACCACAATATTTGATTGGCTCCTATAGATTCTGCCTTCAGACAGCCCTGAAGTCAAACCCTAGCCTTGCCATGTATTAGTAAAGGAACCATGGGCTAGCTATGTAACCTAAGCCTCTATTTCCATATGTGTTAAATGGGTGTGGTCATAGTATCTATTTCACAGTGTTGGCGAATCAAACATGGTAATGCACTGCATAAAGAAACTCTAAAATAATCCACAAAAAAAAAAAACTAGTGTGATAAATAGGGTAGAAGATGAGGCTTATCAATTTTTGTTTTATTCTATTCAAAACTTAGATTCAAAATTAGATCATATATGTAAAGAATCTACAGCATTGTAAGTATCCTAAAAATGCTAGATGTAATTCCCGAAGTTTGAATAGTTTTTATTTCAATGTTACAGCTGCACTGTCCAACAGAAATGTAATACGGGCCATTTATGTAATTTTTAACTTACCAGTAGTCACATGCACAAAAAGGAAGAAAGTCAAGTGTCATTAATTTTAATAAGATAGTTTATCTCATCTGATATTTCTAAAACATTGCCATTCAACATGAAATCAATATAAAAATATGGATGCAAAATTTTACATTCTTTTATCTGCATTGTCTCCAAAGTCTGGTGGGTATTTTCCACTTAGAGCGTATCTCAATTCAGACTAGCCACATTTCAAGTGCTCCACAGCCACACGTGGTTACCAGCTACCACAATCTACAGTGCAGGTTTGCAGCATTAAAAGTAACATTGACTATGACTTTGCTTCCAAAAACTGGAAAGAATTTTACTGTGGTTTTTTTTTTTTTTTTTTTTTGAGACAGAGTCTCGCTCTGTTGCCCGGGCTGGAGTGCAATGGCACGATCTCGGCTCACCGCAACCTCCGCCTCCCAGGTTCAAGCAATTCTCCTGCCTCAGCCTCCCTAGTAGCTGGGATTACAGGCATGTGCCACCAGGCCCAGCTAATTTTGTATTTTTAGTAGAGATGGGGTTTCTCCATGTTGGTCAGGCTGGTCTGGAACTCCCGACCTCAGGTGATCCACCCGCCTCGGCCTCCCAAAGTGCCGGGATTACAGGCGTGAGCCACTGCTGTGGTTCTTAATGTTGCGTAGGTAATACCTGCTGTGTACCATTCCAAGAGAGTTCTAGCGGACCACTGCAAACCCTGGTTGCAAAGCATGATGGGTAAGGCCTGCAAGGTCAGAGTGAAAGGGTAGCCACCCCTCCCTACAAACAAACACAGGGTGCACGCTGCCTCCTGACCACAGGAGGTCCCAGAGTGAAGGGGAAAGAAAGGTAACAGGTTCAAGCCCTTGCACAAAGTATGTCCCAGACACACTTCTTTTGAGCCCTTAGGGATTTCATTTATTCAATTTTATTTGATTATGGCCCATCTGGATATAGGATTTAATATTTTTTTAAAGTGTACTCATTTTGAACCTCACACAAATTTGGGGCCCGCATAACCCTACAGGAGCCATTGAATCTTTAACATTAAAAGAAAATGGTCCAAAACACACACATAATTCATCTTTAAATTAGCCTGATTTTATACACATGGATATAAACCCATGGATCGTTACTCTCTCCACAGCGGCAGCAGCTGTCACCCAAGCCAGCCGCCTCCCTGGGCCCCCGTAAGCAGCTCTGCCTCTACTTCTAATTGGGAACAGAGATACTCCTTGGGTGACTTCCAGCACGATCCATCACACCAGAGACAGCTTCTGTGCAAACCGAAGCAAATCGGTTTCTAAATAAGAAAAAACCTCCTAGACAAACAAGGATTGAAGCATAGGAAGTCTTTTAAAAAAACAACCAAAGAAAGCACAAATAAAAGCAAAAAAGAAAAAAAAAATGTCCAGCCAAAAGCAGTGGCTTCTTCTCTTCAGGGCTACAGACAGGGCAGCCATCCTCTTGGGTGCAGATCAAAGCCACAAGCTTTTGACACAGGTGCCCCAAGCCTGCCACCCAACGCACTGAAAGCAAAGCTTCCACTGGGTTGTTGGAGCCACCGAGCTCATTAACAGGATGCAGGCGAGATGAGTCTGAAAGTGCAACATGGGAGCACAGTGAGTAATTAAATCCCAGGTCATTTAAAAATGCAAACGCCACGAATGTCATGAGCTCCCCAAGCCTCTGACTCCTTCTCCTTCGTTATTTGGCTCAGGATGGAGGATTGGAAACCTGAGAGTCGTATATGGATTATAATAAAATATGCCGTATAGAAAACAGATTAAGACAGTTCTTCTTTGGGGAAATATACAAGGAGAGGAGCTGTCTGTTAGCTGTCGAGTTTGCAAGAGATACCATCTTTCGGGAGGCAGTGTGCTCTGCCAACAGACAGACTGCCCCAAGGGAAATTGTGGTGAAGCACCCCGACAAGGCACATCCATCCGTCCATCCATCATGGGCTCCCTCTGACGCAGGGGCCTGGAGATAGAGTTATGGTGCAAAAGGGAGGGAGAAATCCCACAGACAATGGCAAAGAATCCTCCTGCTAGATCATGAGTGCTCAATTTTTTTTTTAGCTGCCTCTAGTTTTCCTTTAAAAATACAAACGTGCAGTTTTCTCGTCTGGGTGCTTATTATTTTGAGGAGTTAAGCTCATCATATTTCTTTGGATTTATACACCAACTTACACAAAGGAGAAAGGCGCTTAAGAATCATTATTTCATTTATCCCCATCAGACTGTCAGACTCGTGAGGAGGGAGAAGGGAGGGAGGCATTGTTATCTCTCACCTCACAGGGGAAGAGACTGGGGAGGGGGGTCAGAGACCTGATTTCCTAAGATGGTGGCAGGCCTAGGGATCCATCTGCTCATTCCCTAGGGGTGCCACTTTCTTGGCCGCCTTTGACTCCCTGTTTTGTGACTCATAAAGCTCAAAATAGATGAGGTTCACATTGAGGACCCATCACCCAGGCTGCACCCTGCAGGCCCTGTTACCACTTGCTTCAGAATCTCAGGATATCCATACAACAGGAGGACTCATCCCTCCCCCATATGGCCTCTGCTGTGCCTACCCTCTCACCCCTAAGTAGACATGCCAGGATGGGTTCCAGCATCCAGATATCAAGACCACAGATAAGCATTCTCCCACCCCGAGATACAGAAAAACACCCACACTGCCCAAGGAAGCTCACCACTGAGCTGCCAGCAGACCAGGTAAATGCAGCTACCAGGAGGGTGAGGACGGGGAGGGTGGTGGGAGTGGACAGAGTGCGGGCAGCATTTCCAAAGGCAAGGTCAGGGAATCAGGAGAGGCTGGTCAGATGGTACAGAGTGTCAGTTAGACAGGATGAATATGTTCTGGAGATCTGTTGTACAGCATGGTGACTCCAGTTATTAGCAATGAAAACTGCTGAGAGAGTTGATCTTAAATGTTCTCACCCACACACAAAAAAATGACAAGAATGTGGACTGATAGATACATTAACTAGCTTCATTTAGTCATTTCACAATGTATACATATATTTAAACATCACATTGTATGCCATAAATATATATAATTTTTATTTGTCAATTATGCCTTAATAAAGCTTGGAGGGAATAAAAAATAATAATAAATAAAAATTCAGGCTGGGCGCAGTGGTTCATGCCTATAATCCCAATATTTTGGGAGGCAAGGCGGGTAGATCACTTGAGGTCAGGACTTTGAGACCAGCTGACCTACCTGGTGAAACCCCATCTCTACCAAAAAACACAAAAATTAGCTATGCGTGATCATATGCACCTGTAGTCCTAGCGACTAGAGAGGCTGAGGTGGGAGAATCACTTGAACCTGGAAGGGGAAGGTTGCAGTGAGCCAAGATCAAGCCACTGCACTCCAGCCTAGGTGACAGAGTGAGACACTGCCTCAAAAAAAAAAAAAAAAAAAATGCATAGTTCAAAGGAATACAGACAACTGGAAAGTGCAAAAAGCTACTCTGGGATGAACTCTCAGCCATTACCCTAAAGCACACACTTGGCCTTGATCTCTTATCTGTAAAACTGGGAGAACAAAACCCACTTCCCACTAGTGTTATGGGGCCAAAGAAGATAACACATATGTAGTGCCTGGCACAGGTAGAATGCTAAATACGTGTGAGCTCCCTTCTTTCCACCTCCTACAGTTTCCCTCTCCTTGTGCTTTTCAGCAAAAACCCCTCACCTTTCTGACACTCTAAGACCACCAGACATGGTGAGTGAGGCACAGCTAACCCCTCCATGGGCATGAACCCAGCGGGGATGGAAACGGATGGAATCTGAGGCAGGTAAGAGGATGGAAGAAGCTGAGAATGAGACGCAGCTGGAAAGCAGAGACACTGGTGCTGCTCCAAGTCCAGGGTGGCCATTGCTCCTGCAGCTTCGGGGGAAAAAAATCATGGCAGAGCCACAATGGAAGATAACCTACTTTATCCCTTCATTTGACAAGTAATCATCAAGCACCTACTATGTATCGACTCTGTTCTAGGTGCTGGGGCAATGACTCTGAAGAAAAGGGACAAAAATCCCGGCCCTCATAGAATTTATATTCTAGCAGGAGAGAAACAATGCATGAAGCAAACAAGTGAAACCTTCAGCGTGACAGATGGTAATCAGTGCTTTGGAGGAAAAACAGAGCCAAGGAGGAGAAGTTGGAGTGTCAGGGTGATGGGAGGGGGTTACACTTTTAAATGTGGCCAGGAAAGTGCAAGCCTGAAGGAAGAGAGGGAGGGGGCTACGCTGACATCCAGGCAAAGACGTTCCAGGCAAAGGAGCCTTCAGTGCAAAAGCTCTGAAGCCAGCCCATCTGCCTGGGGCAGGGTGAGCCAGGGGGATGATAGGAGACCAGCTTGGAGAGCTACAGGGGCACTGAAGGCCATGTAGGCACCTGCAAGAATGTTGGTGTCCACCCAAGTGCAATGGCAAGGCGCTGGAGGTGTTGAGCAAAGCATGATATAATGATGCCTACATGTTAACAGAATCACTCTGAGAATAAGTGAAGGGTGTCGGAGCAGATGTGGGGTGACCAGTGAGGAGTTACTGCAAAATGTATGGAGCCTCTTAATGAGTCTGGTGCTTGAGGAGGGAGCTATGCACGATATGGACAGAGCTCTGTCCTCATGGTACTTACATTGTGGTTCTTAGATGTGTCCTGGGGGCAGTAGGCACTGGGGAGCAGTCCCCTGAGCAGGGGGCTTCCCCACCAGTGAACCAGGGTGGAGGCCAAGTAGGGAGGCTGGTGTCAGTGCAAAGGGGGCAAAGGTGTGAAGCCATACCAGGGTGAGCCCATGGAGAAATGGTTCTTCAAGAAGAAAGTGGACCAGCCTAGCCCAAGGGCAGGGAAAAAGATCCAGCCACATGGGCCTGGCCTGGCATACCGTGGTCTAACAGGTGTAGTAAAAGCAGAGAGGAGGCCTTCCGAGTTCATCTCTGTGCCCTGGGCCATGGGTGCCTCAGGTCTGAGTTCTGGGACACAGGAGTGAGGTCCCACAGCCAAGTTCTAGGTCATCTATAGACAGGGAGCTTTTAAAAGGCTTTAAGACAGAGCTGGGCATGGTGGCATATGCCTGAATTCCCAGCTACTCAGGAGGCAGGGGCAGGAGGAGGATCACTTGAACCCAGGAGTTCAAATATAGCCTGAGGAACACAGCAAGGCTCGTCTCTAAAAATAAATAAATAAAATAAAATGAATAGACTCTAAGGCAGAACGAGTTGCCATTCTGGGCCAGATGGCACACACTTTTCCAGCGAGGCAGCGAGCTATCTGCAGCAAATTCATTGTCGGTGCTGGGGACGGGAACTGTGTTGCAGAGACCCACCCAGCAGTGCAGTGCGGAGGTGGCATCACAGTGCCTCCTCACACTTGCCAAGTCCTCCACCCTCCATCCCACACGCCTCTCAGAATAACCCTGCAAAACCACCGTGACCCACATCTCACAGATGAAGGACTGGGGTAGGAGTGGTTAGGAAATTGTCCAACATCACAAAGCCAGTGGGTAGAGGGATCTAGACTTGAACCTAGGCCCTGTGATCCCTGTTTGATGCCTCTCCTCCAGCAGAACAAGGATATTTGGACAGGGAAGACCCCTACAACCCAGAACCAAAGAGGCAAGATGGCAACACTTGGGTCCCCCGGCCAGGCTGGGAACCGCAAGGGAAGCCAAGGTCAGCAGCCCCAGCCCTCTCCTCCCTGGCGGAGCCTCCCTCATCTGTGCAGCGGAGATGATGAGAGCTAGGTCATGTTCTCCAAGGTTGAGATCAAACACCAGACATGTCTCTTCCCCTCATCCCTTTAGAAATCTTCACTGCCCGTGGACCATGTGCCAAGCCTCATGCTGGGTGCTAGGGATACAGATGAAAAAACGATGGGCCCTCATAATCAAGGTGTCCACCTCCCAGTTGGCAGAGGTACAGGTGAGGTGCCCACCTCCCAGTGGGCAGAGGTACAGGTTAGGTGCCCACCTCCCAGTGGGCAGAGGTACAGGTGAGCAGGCGATGGTATAACTGGGTGATTCCTCCGACTCACAATCCATGCTCTACACGTAGCTCTGCCAGGTCCCACAGCAAAATATGGCCGTGGAAACTTGGCAGCAGCCATGCCACTGCCCTGCTCACTGCCTGCTGCCGGCCCACCTCCTTGGCCAGCCCAAGCTCCCAGAGCCCTGCAGAATACCAGCAAAGCTGGGGAACATAGGCAGAGCCAAGGACATCCAGACTTCATCCCTCGGTACCTGCTCCTTTCCTGAGACTCACAGGAAGGCAAAAGGAGCAGATCACTTCCAGCACATAATAGACACAGCCTGAGTGGGGGCTGCATGCCCTGCCCTCCTCGCTCCAGCTCCCCTTCTCATGAGGCCAACCAGAGCTGATGAAGCTGCCGGTGCAGGCCTCCAGATGGATGGCTGCAGGCTCTGACACTGCAGGAAAGAGATAAATGACTGGTCATTTCCCCCTGATGCACTTGAAGGCATCCATTCTCCCAGCCGTACCAAGCTCAGGCAACCCCCCCTGCCCAGAGCCAGATAAGCACTGACAGATGGGGGTGGGAGCCGGGGCATCCTTCCCCTTCGGAAGGACACAGCCAGACTCCTCTGCAGGCCGGGAGAAGGTCGCGTTGTCCATTGGCTCACACCTGGCTCGAGGCTCCGCGGGTCCCTTCCTCCATCTCCCCCCTCTTGCCCACCCCCGCCTGGCTCATCCATCTGAAGAGCACACGGCAGAGGGGGAAGGCTGGGGGCAGAAGGAGCCGCTGACAGGCTCATCAATCTCAGGTTACATGCTTGGCACCTCGGCGTTCCTTAAGTTGTTCCCGGACTGGGAGGGTGTCGGAGGAGCCATGGGCACTGTCTTGAGAAGAAGAGAAATCGCACCAAACATCAGAGAGCAAATGGTGGAGAAGCCTGGAGACTATTAAAATGTGGGCCATGTACAAAAGCAGTAGGGAACTAATTAAGATGCAGGATTTTCAAAAGCTGGGGAAGTTGGCCGCAGCCTGCTCCCATCTGTAGAGTTCTGGCAGTTCGGCGCAGCAGGGACAGCACCCTGGGCGGGTGAAGCAGGCCTCACCACCCCTGCTCAAGCAGGCGAAACTCAAGTCCCTCCATCTGGATAACCCCTTTGGGGGACACTCCTCTGTAGGTCCCTATGACTTGCTTGTTGGCCAGTCTATGTCCCTCTCTGCTTTGGGTCACCTAAAGCCACTGTTGTCTTCAGGGAGCCCGCCCTCTTGTTTGAGTTTCCCCCAACAACATGTGATGGGGCGATCATCCTGGTCATTCATCCCCAGTCATTGAAGGACTGCCAAAAACAGCAAAAACACAAGAGAAAGAACCCTATCCCTGGCTGCCCTCCCTCCCATCACCCTCGGAATTCGGCAAGGGTGGCAAAGAGCCACGCTGCTCCCCGAGTGTCCTGGAGAAGAAGGGATCGACAAGGCCTCAGGTGCATTCCAGGTGCGGGAGGAGCGTCAACTCTAAAGCCCTTTTCATCTGCGGGTCCAGGATAAGCGAGTGTGTCTGGCCTTGAAGCAACATGGCACCAGCTCCAGCAGGCTCCCCGTAGGGCTCTGTCCTTGGCATCACCAGGATCCCCTGGGAAATTAGCTTCCTAATTCTGTGCCGCAGTTTCCCAACCTCTAAAACGAAGATAATATCTGTCCCAGACCATGGGGACCGAAGGTCTGGGGTTGAAAGATGCTAAGTTGATGTAAGCAGACTATCTGGGCATTTACTCCAAGGGGACACAAGTAAAAGTTTGTTCCCAGCCTTTGTCTTTTCTTCTTTCAAAAAAAAAGAAAAAGAAAGAAAGTGAAGTTAAAGGCCTCTTTTTTAATCAGCTGGCTTTTGCCCAACATCTGCTGTGCTCCCAGGCCTTCTGGTGGATATTTACTCTCCACCTTTCTCTTCTGCCAGCTCCACTCCCCCTTCACAAGGACAGAGCCCTTTTCTTGGGGAGATGGTCCGGGGGAGGCCCCTTGGTGGCACCAGGCCCCTGCCCAAGTCTTCGTGTCGTAGAATTGTGATGTCTACATCATGAAACACCTTGCGTTCGCCTCTGTGGCCAAGTGCAAGCTGCAGAGAACACTGAACTCAATTGTCAGTCAGTGGGGAGAAATAATGTTGTGTGTGTTGTCCTTCAGACGCCCAGGCAAGTAGGAGGTTGCAAGATGTTTATTTAAGACTGACTGGAGGGGCGACGTTTGCCGTGAGAAACACATAGGTCCAGTGACACCGAGAACACTTTCAAATTCCAAAGAGCTCTTCCCAGGTCTCAGGCCCTTCCTACCCCATGCAGACAGATTTTTATTTTCAGCAAATAGTAAAGAAACAGGGCTGAGTGCAGTGGCTCACGCCTGTAATCCCAGCACTTTGGGAGGCAGAGGCGAGCAGATCATGAGGTCAGGAGATCGAGATCACGGTGAAACTCCATCTCTACTAAAAATACAAAAAATTAGCTGGGCATGGTGGCGGGCACCTGTAGTCCCAGCTTCTCGGGAGGCTGAGGCAGGAGAGTGGCGTGAACCCGGGAGGCGGAGCTTGCAATGAGCCGAGATCATGCCACTGCACTCCAGCCTGGGCGACAGAGTGAGACTCGTCTCAAAGAAAAAAGCAAAAAAAAAAAAACAAAAAAAACAAAAACACAACAACAAAAGAAACAGAAGAGGGATGGTGCATTTACCACACTGGAGGGGTGAGGACAGCAGGACTGGGGAGTCACTCCAGGAGGGAATAACTTCACCCAGGAACAAATGACTCGATGTCAGCCAAGACCCAGCTCCCCACTTTTTTTGAGACAGGGTCTCCCTCTGTCACCCAGGCTGGAGAGCAGTGGTGCAATCACAGCTCACTTAAACCTCAACCTCGCGGACTTCATTGATCCTCCTACCTCAGTCTCCCTAGTAGTGCCACTCTACCAGTGCCCACCACACTTGGCTAATTTTTCTATTTTTTGTAGAGGTGGGGTCTTGGCATGTCACCCAGGCCCAGCTCCCCACTTTCCAGCCTGGAATGTCCACTCATCCCACATGAGCAAAGTGCTTCGGGGGACTGGATCAGAAAAGGATGGTTCTGTGGCCCTGTCCTCAGATCTTCTCCAACAGCCCTCAAGATTCTTGAACGTGCACCCCCCTCTCTTTGCCCTGACCTGGTCTCCTGACAGAGCTCCGCAGACCTGAGGTCAGCCACAACTCTGACCCTCGTTACCCCTGGACTTTGTTGCTGAAACCTGCCCATCACTGCTGGACTCAGGCAGGGACAGAAAGGAATACAGGAGGGACAAACTGAGTGTTGGCATAAATTTTTTGTGACATCTCCTCACTGTCCATAGGAATCTGATGTGGAAGGAAACTCATGCCTTGAGACAATTCTGCTCCAGGCCAGTGGCCCCTCAGTCTCTCAAAGAGCAGGCAGACTGTTCTCCCTCTTCCCCGAGGAGATGAGGACACGTCAGGGTATACTGAGGGCGGAACCCGGGCGGGCTTCAAGAGTCCTAGGCATAACTAGATTCCTGGAGCATCTTCTGTCAAAAGGAGCTCAGGGGCGCTCATACAGGAGGCTGGGAGGGAAGAAGAGGAAAGGACAGGCATCCTTAGGGGCTGGGTGGTGGAGGGGCAGCAACGGTGGGTGGGTGGGTTCGTTTGGGGTTTGGTTTCTTACAACATAACCTCAGCCTTCCAGTTTCCATAAATTTAAAGAGATGCAGCTCAGAATGGGCAAATTATCACTCTTCAGCAAGTTTTGCCCAGAGGATTATATACAATGTTGTACAATTTGCTTTTTGTTGTATATTTTGTTTTTATGCCACTTAGCAATATATCTTTAACATCTTTCCATTTTTTTCTACTCATTAGTTTAAAGGACAAAATAATACTCCATTCATAGAATATACAAGTACTATATATTTAACTAGCCCCCATCAATGAATCTTCTGGAAGTTTCCATTCTTTGTTGTTATTACAAACCATGCCACAATAAAAAATATATATCCAATATATATTATATGCATATATTTATTTATAGAATAAGTTCCTAGCAATAGAATGTCTGGGTCAAAGAGCATGTGTGTTTTAAATACCGGTAGGTACTATTCATTGTACTTCAAAAGGTCATACCAATTCCGTTGCAATGTGTAAAAGAGAGCCTCTCCCTCCATCTCCACCTCTGTTTCCTTCACCTGCTCCCCTCTCCTTGGGAAGGTCAGCCTCAGTCCACCCAGCTAATGGTCCTCACCTCCTAGGAATTTGCAGCAAATTCTCCAGAGACTCTGGCCAGTGACTCTATCCTGAGTCACACACAAAGCATCAGCCAAAAAACTGAGCTCTCCTTGAGCCCAAATCAAGTGGAATAAAAATAAGAGATAGTGATTTTACAATACTGCCCAAGTTAGCCCTGTTAGCCCTCCTGAGGGAGGACATACCCCCAAAAAGGGAGGAGTCCTCTCAAGTGGAAACTGCATTTTATGAATGATGAGGGCAGAGCCTCTGGAAGTTGGGCAGGTTGTACCCTCAAAGGGACCCCCACCGGGTGCACAGAAGAGGGGCTGAGATCTAGCTCGTGCTCTACTAACCCACCAGAAAGGGCATCATACATTTTGTAAACATCCACCCCCCAGGGGGCACCACCCTCCACTTTTACACAAACAAACCATATGGGCTAGCCGAGGCCCTGGATGAAGTCACTCCTCTGAAATTTTGGCCTGTGCAAAAAATTGAAATGCAAACTTGCGTCACCTCTGGGAAGACAGTGGGTACATTTCTTTGACTGTGCTGTTTCTCATTCTCTAGATGGGCCCTGGCTGCTTGGAGGTACCAGGCTGAGGCTCGTAACCACTGACTCCAGGGCACTCCGACGTCCTCTTCATTCACCACCCACAGCTGCAGGCTGGCGTGGTGGCACATTCTGGGAGCCAGGCGCAGCCCCGGCTGTTCAGACTCAGAATAGGATTTGGAAATGACAAGCATCTGGCCTAGGGTTTGTGGGGGTTGTTTTTGTGTTTTTAGTAGGCCTAGTAGTAGGTCTGTTTACCAAAGAGGGGAACAAGTCCCTCTGAGAAGGTGCTCTGCCATGTGACTCATTCCAGCCCCGGCTGTTCATTGCTTCTCAGCATCTGGGGACTGGTGTGGAGGAATAAGCCTGCCTTGGGGGAACCCAACTTTTCCCCTGATGGCCGATCATCACAAAGGCTGGCACCTGTCTCTGCACCTTCCCCAGGACCCTGCCCATCCCTGGGGTGAACTTTCACCACTGGAAATCTGGTCTAGCCACTTCTGCCTCATGCTTGGGCAGAGGCTGAAGAAGCCTCTCAAATGATCACAGATACAAGACACCATGTGCAGGTGGGGACTTGGCTACAGCAAACCGCTAGTCCTAGGTTCTTCCTTTCCCTTCCCCTTGCGTGTCACGGCAGGCCCGATAACGGGGCATGGCCAAAGCCAGCTGTGAACTCAGCTGCTCCACGTTCGTCCACAGGCCGGGCATAAACACTGGCAGGCCAGTGTGCCCAAAGTAAATGTCTTTAGGCAGAAGGCACAAACACTCGAGAAATAGCTGCCTGCCTCAGTCCCACCAACATGGGCTTCTCAGATACATGAGCAGCACAGAAAATTCTCCTTGGCTCTGTCCACAGTCTGATTTCCCTCACCTCTAAAATGTGCTCACAACCCTCTTACCTCTTCCTTCTCTCTCTACCTCCCAGGGCTATGGTAGGGACCAAGGAGCTGACATGAAAGAAAATGCCGCGTGAACTACGGCGTGCTCTTCAGACTCTGGTTATGATGATGATGATTAACCAGAGTGTCCCATCCCCTGGGTGGCAGCGATTGGTTGTTGGGGGGGAAATAACCCCAGCCAGCTAATCTGTCCTTCCTAGGCCTCCTCTGCCACAGCTGTTGAGGGGAACTGCCTTTCTGTTGGGTGTGGTATGTGCTGAGACTGGAGCTGCTGGCAGCCCCCTCACTTGCCCTATGAGAAGAAGAGAGAGTTAGAGGTACACAGAGACTGGCTGGGTGTGGTGGCTGATCCCTGTAATCCCAGCACTTTGGGAGGCCCAAGGCAGAGGATCGCTTGAGGCCAGGAGTTTGCAACCAGGCTGGGCAACATAGTGAGACACCCATCTCTGTAAAAAAAAAAAAAATTAGCTGGGTGATACGGTTTGGTTCTGTGTCCCCACCCAAATCTCACCTTGCAGCTTCCATAATTACCACGTGTTGTGGGAGGGACCCAGTGGGAGATGACTGAATCATGGGGGCGGGTCTTTCCCGTGCTGTTCTCATTATAGTGAAAGGGTCTCACGAGATCTGATGGTTTTAAAAACAAGAATTTCTCTGTGCAAGCTCTCTCTTTGCCTGCTGCCATCCATGTAAGATGTGGATGGCTCCTCTTTGCCTTCCACCATGATTGTGAGGCCTTCCCAGCCACACGGAACTGTAAGTCCAATAAACCCCTTTCTTTTGTAAATTGCCCAGTCTCAGGTATGTGTTTATCAGCAGCGTGAAAACAGACTAATGCAGTAAAGTGGTACCAGTAGAGTGGGGCATTGCTGAAAAGATACCCGAAAATATGGAAGTAACTTTGCAACTGGGTAACAGGCAGAGGTTGGAAAAGTTTGGAGGACTCAGAAGAAGACAGGAAAATGTGGCAAAGTTCGGAACTTCCTAGAGACTTGTTGAATGGCTTTGACCCAAATGCTGATCGTCATAAGGACAATAAAGTCCAGGTTAAGGTGGTCTCAGATGGAGATGAGAAACTTGTTGGGAATTAGAGCAAGGGTGACTCTTGTTATGTTTTACCAAAGAGACTGGGGACATTTTGCCCCTGCCCTAGAGATTTGTGAATGTTGAATTTGAGAAAGATGATTAGGGTATCTGGTGGAAAAAATTTCTAAGCAGCAAAGCATTCAAGAGGTGACTTGGGTGCTATTAAAGGTATTCAGTTTTATAAGGGAAGCAGAGTATAAAAGTATGGAAAATTTGCAAACTAACAATGCAAAAAAAAAAAAAATCCATTTTCTGAGGAGAAATTCAAGCTGGCTACAGAAATTTGCATAAGTAACAAGAAGCCCAATATTAATCCCCAAGACAATGGGGAAAATGTTTCCAGGGCATGTCAGAGGTCTTCACAGCAGCCTCTCCCATCACAGGCCCGGAGCTTTAGGAGGAAGAAATGGTTTTGTGGGCTGGACTCAGGGTCCTTCTGCTATGTGCAGCCTAGGGACTCGGTGCCCTGTGTCCCCGCTGCTCCGGCTATGGCTGAAAGGGGCCAATGTAGAGCTCAGGCTGTGGCTTCAGAGGGTGCAAGCCTCAAGCCTTGACAGCTTCCATATGTTGTTGAGCCTGTGAGTACACAGAAGTCAAGAACTGAAGTTTAGAAACCTCTGCCTAGATTTCAGAAGATGTATGGAAATGCCTGGATGCCCAGGCAGAAGTTTTCTGTAGGGGTGGGGTCCTCATGGAGAACCTCTTCTAGGGCAGTGTGAAAGGGAAATGTCGGGTGGGAGCCCCCACACAGAGTCCCTACTGGGGCATCACCGAGTGGAGCTGTGAGAAGAGGGCCACCATCCTCCAGATCCCAGAATGGTAGATCCACTGACAGCTTGCACCTTGCACCTGGAAAAGCCACAGACACTCATTGCCAGCCCATGAAAGCAGCCAGGAGAAAGGCTATACCCTGCAAAGCCACAGGGGCAGAGTTGCCCAAGATCATGGGAACTCAACTCTTGCACCAGCATGACCTGGATGTGAGATATGGAGTAAAGGGAGATCATTTTGGAGTTTTAAGATTTGACTGTTGTGCTGGATTTCGAACATGCATGGGACCTGTAGCCCCTTTGTTTTGGCCAATTTCTCCCACTTGGAATGGCTGTATTTATCCAGTGCCTGTACC
The DNA here is from genome assembly GCF_000951035.1 of Colobus angolensis palliatus. Classification (NCBI taxonomy): domain Eukaryota; kingdom Metazoa; phylum Chordata; class Mammalia; order Primates; family Cercopithecidae; genus Colobus; species Colobus angolensis. The sequence goes on along the minus strand of NW_012116265.1, from coordinate 21,465,336 downwards.
CCCATTGTATCTAGAAAGTAACTAACTTGCTTCTGATTTTACAGGTTCATAGACGGAAGGACTTGCCTTGTCTCGGATGAGACTTTGGACTGTGGACTTCTGAGTTAATGCTGAAATGAGTTGAGACTTTGGGAGACTGTTAGGAAGGCACGATTGGTTTTGAAATGTGAAGATATGAGATTTGGGAGGGTCCAGGGTGGAATGATATGGCTTGGCTCTGTGTCCCCATGCATATCTCATCTCGTAGCTCCCCTAACTCGCATATTGTGGGAAGAACCCAGTGGGAGACAACTGAATCATGGAGGTGGGTCTTTCCCATGCTGTTCTCATTCTAGTGAATGGGTCTCACGAGATCTGATGGTTTTAAAAACAAGAGTTTCTCTGCACAAGCTCTCTCTTTGCCTGCTGCC
>NW_012116265.1:21395281-21464326 GCF_000951035.1 Colobus angolensis palliatus | reverse complement strand
TTACTGGTACATGAGCCAACTTCCCTTTTTCTACTTAAGATAATTTGACTTGAACTTCTAATGTTTATGACTAAAGGAATTTCAACTATCTCTTGGTTATTTTAATAATTTATATATTAGTTTTATAATCATAAAATAAAGTTTTTAAGAGAAGAAGCCTTGCTAAAGTTTCTTTAAGTTAGTATACCTATCAATAGTATGAGGAAGCAGAAAAAGCATTGAACAGTGAAATCAGGCAACCTAGATTTTCTGCTGGACCCACACAAATTGCTGTGTGACTTTGAACAAGTTTATTAAACTGTCTAGACTCCAATAAAATAAAGAATCAGAGTTAGTGATATCTAAGGTATTGTATAGTGCTAAATGTCTTTGCTTCTATAAAAGGAGACCTAATTAGTCTGATAAAAATTGTTCTTAACCAAGACTTTTTACAGAAATGTTAAGAATAAAGACTAATAATTTAAAACGTGTCAAGCACTTATAATAAAACCCTTCAAACTGACAACTTACGTATGAGACATCCTCATATACACACAAAATATCCATTGCATCACTGGTTAAATTGGAAAATTTAGAAACAAAAATTGAGAACAGCCTGGTTAAACAAATTGTGGTACATTCATACAATGGAATATTATGTAATTACAAAAAAGAAATGAAGAAACTCTTTACATTTTGCTGTGGACAATATCTAAGACACATTTTTAATTGAAAAGTGCAAAATCCAAAGTGGTTGTGCTGTGTAAAAAGAGGAGGGAAAGCTAGATAGATTTAATTCCTGGCGCATGCATGAATTATCTCTTGAAGGAATCTAAAAAAAAAAAACTGCTACTATTGATTACCTTCGGAGAGACTGGGTCTTATTTTTCATGATACAGTATATCCTTTTATCTTTTGAATGTCAAAATATGTAACTGCCAGGCACAGTAGCTCCTGCCTGTAATCTTAGCATTCTGGGAGACCGAGGCAGGAGGATTATCTGAAGCCAGGAGTTTAAGACTAGCCTGGGTAGCAGAGTGAGACCCTGTCTCTACAGAAAAGACAAAACTAGCCAGACATGGTGGCATGCACTTGTAGTCCCCACATACTGAGGAGGCCAAAGTGGAAGGAGCGCTTGAGCTCAGGAGCTGGAGGCTATAGTGAGCTCTTTGCAACCGCTGCACACCAGACTGGGCAACAGAGTATGACCCCATCCTCTAAACAAAAATAAAAACATAAAATAAAATAAAAACTGTACATGTAACTGTATTACCTATTCAAAGTCAAATAAATTTTAAAAGTTTTTAATTTAAAAATTACATAAGACTTTTTTCGTGCTTATGGTCATGCCAGGGTGACTTGTAGTCTAGCTACCTGTAAGTCTTCGAGACCAGCATTTCTCACACTCCATCATGCATTCTGGGGATGCACTCCAGGAGATCGTGATAAAATGCAGGTTCTGATGCAGCAGGTCCGGAGCGAGGACCATGCTTCTGCACGTCTGACTAGCCCAGGTGATGCTGCCGCTGCTGGACAGGACCGCACTTTGAATGTAGGTCTAGAACCACACTGATCGATACGGTCACCACTAGCCATATGTGGCTACTGAGTGCTTGAACTGTGACTAGTCCAAAAAGAGATGTGGGGATGTGTAAAATACACAACGGAATTCAGAAAGAGTACCAAAAAAGATCATAAACGATCTCATAATTTTTATATTGATGACATGCTGAAATGATGTTTTTGATATGTTGGGTTAAATGGAATATATGATTGAAATTCATTTCCCCGTTTCTTTTTCCTTTTTTTAATGTAACTAGTAGACAAAGTAAAACGACACATGTGGTTTGCATTATATTTCTATTGCATCGTGCTGGTCTAGGAGACCCTGATGATCTCCTACAACCTGCAACAAGGCGGGGGTTGAGACAACCTCGGTCATTACCCTGGAGTATTTGCAAGGGTCTATAAATTGGTATAAGGACCCTGAAGACCTGGGAGAGAGCACATTGAAGAATCTGGAGCCCACTCACCCCTAACAAATAAAACTTCTACTCAAGTGAAATGTAAATTGAAGCAAACAATCAAAGCAGTCGTAACCCTGGAACTGTAGGTAGAACTTTTGCAGAGCAAAGTCAGCTTAAGAGACCAGTGTTGAAAGGAAGGAGTGAGGTACCATTGCCAGGCAGCCAGCCTTGACAGTCTGCAATGCTTTGGTGACAGTGGGAGGAAGTACGTCAACTCTATTTGTACCACTGAACAACACCGTCCCTACCACCCTGAGTCACATCCCAGCATGGCACCCTCAAAAACAAAGATGCCTTTAAAGCTAAGGACCTAGGGTAATCACTTGACTTGCTGCAACACAGACACAGGTCTGAAGACAGCCACATAATCAGAAGTGTAATATTAGATTAGCATAGGCCAGGCATGGTGGCTCATGCCTATAATCCCAACAATTTGGGAGGCTGAGGTAGGTGGATCGCTGGAGGCCAAGAGTTCAAGACCAGCCTGGCCAACATGGTGAAACACTGTCTCTACTAAAAACACAAAAATTAGCTGGGAGTGGTGGTGCACACTTGTAATCCCAGCTACTTGGGAGGCTGAGGCAGAAGAATCACTTGAACTGGGGAGGCGGAGGTTGCAGTGAGCGAAGATCGCACAACTGCACTCCAGCCTGGGCAACAAAGCTAGACTTCGTCTCAATAATGTATATACATTAGATCAGTATAAACATAACCCCACCCATTCCTTCTGTGTAGCCACAGAGCAATCTGCATCACTCGGGTAAATTTTAAACTCAAACTCTTCCATCCGCATCCAAGGTAAGTGCAATTTTTAGTGAATTGACCCCTTTTTGTGTAAGATGCTCCAAAGCTCATACAGGGTAAGGGGTAGAGGGTCCACAGTGTACTCTCTTCTCCTCAGAAACATACAAACTGAGCCAAGATTTCTTTACTTGGGCCACAAGAAAGGTATCACATGACCCGAAAGAGCTGCATATCCTTTAGTTCTGTTGGGAAAGTCATCCTGGAACTGGTCCCATGCTGCTCCTGCTTGCTTTCCTTCCTCCCCTAGGGTGGCAAAGGGAAGGCACGAGACACCCAGAGGGCAGAAAATCTCAGGTGGATGCGTGGTCATGTTTCTACTCAGCAGGAACAGAGGTGCACCCTTGAGCACAATGTGGGCATGTTCCCTCTCCCGGAAAACGTAGCTCTATGGACAAAGGAGTAGACCAACCTTGTCCTGGGCCCAGCCCAGTCCTCCCACCTTTCCCATCACGGACCCAACCAAGCTCCAGAGCGCACTGACCAGGTTTTATCTCCAGCAGCCGCAGCTTTGGATCTTCAGGTGGGTGCAATCGTCTCTTCTTGCGCCAGCAGCGGGCAGGGTATGTATACAGCTGGCCCGGGGCAAGGCCTGTGGACAGAGACAATGTAAAGATTAAAGGCTCCAGGCTGGAAGGGGCCTTGGAAACCACCCTAACTAACCCTGTCATTCACAAGGAGAGGAAGCTGAAGCCCAGAGAGAAGTGACTTGTCAACATCACAAAGCTGATTGCTAGCAGTGGCAAGACTGAATCTAGGTCATCTGACCCCAGGACCCTGGCTCTGTCAGCTCCACCATGCTGCTCAGCAAGCACATGCCAACAAGAGCCATTGCCTTCACCAAACCAATTCTGCTCTCCTGCCTGGAGAGATCACCAACTGGACCTTCAGACAAGAGGGACCTTTGCAGTATCTCCAAAGCAGTGGATCTCTATCCACCGCCCCTCTATCCAGATCCAGTTTAAGCAGGTTCGCCTCAAAATAGAGCAGTAGTCAGTTGGCCTACTGTATGGGCAGCCTGGATTGAGAAGCATCGCAAAGAGACAGATCCAAAAACACTAGATCTACTCAGAGGCATCTCCCACCTCCAGCTGCTGCCAGCTCACTGCAGGCAAACAGAGACTTGTGTAGCCCCCACGAGAACATAAGCCCACTCTGGTGACCGGGCCACATGACCTGCAGAGCCCGCATACCTCTATATCCCAGCCTATGTGCCTGGGCCTTACCAAAAAAAAAATAGGCAAGAGGCCAGGGGCTGGGCTTACATGCCACAGCGTGTGTGTGGCCTTTGACACCATGCTGCATGCCAAGCACCATGAGGAGCCTTCCTGCTCACCAGACAACAACTCTGTGGCTCCGGTGGCAGCTACAGGCCTTGAAGGAACAGGGGCTTCTCCATGCTAGGCCACAGACTATTCCCAGGGAAATGGGGTGGGGAAGAGGCTGAGGGGTGAAAAGGCAGGTATTTGAGACTGGCTAGGTAATTTTCAGACTGGCTAGGTGATTTGCAGTCTTGAAGAGAGTGTCTGATAACCCCCATAATAAACCAGCAAGCCAACCAACCCCCTAATAGGAAGAAAAGCCTAATGAGGACAAGGACTTTTCTGTCTTGTTCTTGTCAGAAATCCCAGAATCAGAACTGTGCCTGACACAGAGCGGAACCAAACTAAATACTCATTGAATTAATGAACGAATATGTTGCAGCTTCCCTTTAAAGTCACAGCTCTGTCTCCTGCAGGTAAATGTGGCACAGGACAGCTGTTGGGTGCAGGCGGCCTACCACAAAAGTGTCACTGCACACACCTCGGACCATGGGCTCGGGAAACATCAGCACCTGATTCCCATCTGCTGTCTTCCATTTCAGGGCCCTTAAAAGTTAAGGAGGGAAACTAGCTTCATTCTTCACCCTTGCAGAGAAAATCTATGTAACTTTCATTGCTATATACTCATTCATTCATTTTCATTTTTACCCGTCAACTCTACCCATTTATCGGGATGGGTCTAAGACAGAGTCAATTATCCCAGCATTAAAGGAACGAAAATATTCAGGTCTCTATGTTTAATCACACAGCTGCTCCACAGGTTGCAAGATTGTGAGCAAGTTGGAGATTCTGACCTCCCCACCCCTTGGTTCTTAGAATTCAGAACTGACCTGGACTCAGAAATGTCAGAATCGAATGACCATTGGCCCTGCTGTTCCTGGCTCCAGGGGACTCATCCACCCAGATCCAAACCATCCAAGAGGGACTCCAGAAGTGAAGGCTCAGGCCTGAGGTCAGAGCTCCCTGCACCCCCTCTCCTCCCACGGCCGTCTCTGGGCCTTAGGTTGCCTTCGTAGCTCAAAGGCTGCTTCATGGTGCTTCCAGCCTAATCAAACACAGGTAAGTAAGAGCGAGCTGGCCCCACCAGCAGCTCCCAAAGGTCTCCATGGCAAGAGTGCAAAAGTGTCCACACCTGACCAGGTCCTACACCCTCCCTGAGACAGCAGTCACTGTGCTTGGCGGTCAGCGGTAGCAGAGAAGCCCCAGGCCACTCTACTTGGAGCTTTAGGCCCATTCTTCTGGGAGAATTCATTTTAGCAGCTAGTTTGACTCTCCAGAGGAAGGGTCTGTTTTTGTTTCATTCTTTCTCTGCTGGATTGGAGACGCTCTGCAGTGCAAAGGAAGAGCACGTGAGTCCTGGGAAACATCCTAACACCTTTCTGAGCCTATTGCCTCAGCTGTACGACAAGGGCATTAATAACATTAATACCTACCTCCTAGGGGCTGTCATGGGGATTCACTTATATTCAAGAGAAAGCTCTCTATATCCACAAAGAAGGCAAATGTCAGTTTTGAATTGTCACGAGTTAGCTAACCTAGTCTTGGACTTCACACCCATGCAACAGGACGGGCCCCCGCCCCATCCACCAAGCTGCCACTTGATTCTTTAGCCATGAGGGTGGAAACAGCCTTCTGTTTGATGTCTGCTTTGAATCCACCTCATCACAACAAGCAAATGGTCCCAAGAGCTCTCTTGGGGCTCCTTGGCCCCTTCCTTGCCCTCCTCACCAGGCTGACAGACACCAGGGTTCCTTTATAGGAACAACATGTTCAGTGCTGGAGTTCCACTTACAGAGGGAAGAGCAGGGACCCATGAGACTTATGTTGTTTATCTCATTAGAACAGGAGGCACATAACTCAAAGCGTGTGTGTGTGTGTGCATATGTGTGCGTGTGTGTGCATGTGTGGTAGATAGAGGTGGGGAAGGAGGATGGAGTCACAGCTCCTGTGAGGAAAGTTAACCTTGGAGAGTGAGCCCAGGGCTGGGGAGAGGATATGAAGGAGGGGAAACAAGTGGCCGAAGACAAGAGGGGAAACCAGTCTTCCCTGGTAACCAAGGCCACTGCTATCCATCACTTCACATATCCCACTGAGCAAACTACTTTTCTGTTATTTTGAGCTGCAACTCCAGCTACAACACTCATGCCCATGTGTAAGCACAAACGTGATGCACACAGACACACACACAATCAGAAACTCACACACTTGCTGAGAGAACTGGCTCCATGGAAACATCTGGCAATGAAAGGCTTGATGCCTTTATGGTCAGCAGATGAATATAGCTGGTTATACACACTGCACAAGTTCAGCAGGTGATCTCTCACAGACTAAGCATGAGCTATGCAAAATTTAGAAGACGAAATGAGAGAGAAAAGAGAGGGAAGAGTGGCCAGGTACAGTGACTGATGTCTGTAATCCCAGCACTTTAGGAAGCCAAGGCTGGCAGATCACTTATGCCCAGGAGTTCAAGACCAGCCTGGCCAACATGGTGAAACCTCACCTCTACCAAAAATACAAAAATTAGCCAGTGTGGTGGTGCATGCCTGTAATCTCAGCTACTTGGGAGGCTGAGGCAGGAGAACTGCTTGAACCCGGGAGGTGGAGGTTATAGGAGCCGAGGTCATGCCACTGCACTGCAGCCTATGTGACAGAGCAAGATTCTGTCAAGAAGAAAGAAAGAAAGAAAGAAAGAGAAAGAAAGAGAAAAAGAGAAAGAGAGAGAGGGAGAGAGGGAGGGAGGGGGGAAGGAAAGAAGGAAGGAAAATAGAAGAAAAGACAGAGGGAGAGGGAAAGAGAGGGAGGGGGAGAGGAAGGAAAGAAGGAAGGAAGGAAGGAAGGAACGAAGGGAGGGAAGGAGGGAGGGAGGGAAAAAGGGAGGATGATATGGGATAGGAACAGTAACTGAAATGGGGAAGAAAAAAACTGAAGTAGTTTCATCTTTCCCCATCCAGAGCTGAACTGTAGTTCAAGCCCCTCCAGGGAAAGACTCTCTCCCTGCAGGATCTCAGAGAAGTGGACCCGCAGCTGCCCCTGAAACTTCCCTTCAATGAAGAATTTATTATGTCACGGGACAGAGTTTCCCACTGTCAGCCAACTCTTACTGTGATAAAGAGATTCACCACGACCTTATTTTGAATCAAAATCTATCTTCCTGTAGGTTATACCTATTTGTCCACCCTCTGTTCCAACAGCAAACAGCTACATCCCAATCCTGCATCCCATATATCTGCTTGGGTTTGAAGGGGAGCTAACCAAGAAGCCGAGGAACTAAAGAGGAACAAGAGTTGTAGGAAAGAGGTAGTGACTACCCCTGCTCAGAACCAGGTAACAGGATCAAAGTTTCCAAACAGAAAATGACAATACAACAATTTAAAATACATTTTTTTAAAAATACAGTATAACAACTATTTACATAGCATTTGTATTGTATTAGGTATTATAAGTAATCTAAAAATGATTTAAGGAATATGGGAGAATGTGTGTAGGTTATATGCAAATATGCCTATGCCATTTTATATAAGTGACTGGAGCACCCACAGATTTTGGTATCTTCTGGGGTCCTAGAACCAATTCCCAGTGGATGATAAAGGATGGCTGTTATGTATATAACATACTATCATGTATTTAACAAATGGGGATACACACATATTCAGACAAATATATATGTGTGGTGTGTTTGTATGTTTTTTTATGGGAGTATAAGCCAAAAGCTAAAAAAAAAAAAAAAAAAAAAAAAAAAAAAAAAAAAGATTACCTAGAGAGCAAAAATAAAATAATAGTAGCAAGAAGAAAAAGAGGAGGAAGAAGAGGAAATTGCCTACAGGAAGAAGAAACAGGGTAAAAGTGAAGATACGCTAGACTTTCTCATAATATACCATTAGAACTATGCAAATATTTTACACAATTATAAAGTAAAATTAAACTAAAATAAAAATCATACATCTGTTTCTGACTAAGATGGAGTAGAAAGACCAGATTTAGCTCCCAGCTAAAACCAAAAGAGAGGAAGAAAGAAATCAACAACAGTTTTGAAGACAGTGAACATCAGGCATTGAAGGACAGTGATTCCTGAGACCCTGAAAACAAGCAAGATAAGCCCTGTGATTGCCCAAGCTTACAACCTTAAGAGAGTCTCCAGACTGGAACACAAGGAGGAGGAATACAAGTGGAGCCCTACATGGTCCCCACGTTTGAGTTGAAGAGAAAATGCCAAGAGTCTGAGGAGACCACAGTGACTAGAACCCAAGCAACAGAAGGGTGGACAAAAGAGAGCTGCACAAAGAACGTGGAGATCCACAGAGTGTCCCCTTCAAGTATTCAGGTTAGCATTGATCCGTGTATGCTTGTGAGGAAACTAGGCAGGACTGGGGAAAGAACTACCCAAAAAGATTAGAGGTAACAGCGCTTGGTGTGCACAAGGGGGCGGAAATAGTCTGTTTCCACCAGCCAATATGGAAAACCATATGACTCACAGGGTACTGGATAGAGTACAGTAGAAAGATCTTGCCTCACTAATAGGCAATACTTCGCAGCCCTAGACTAAGTACTGCTCGGGCTCCGCCTAACAAATCTTAAAAGCAAGACAAGAAAACATCAAACTGTTTCCAAATAACTTAAATATGTCCCAAAACAATGTTCAAGAACATTTCTAGGAATAAAATATATCTACAGCATTCAGCAAGGTAAAATTCACAATGTGAGGCACCCAACCCAGAATTACAAGGCATGTAAAGAAGCTGGAAAATATGACTTATAATAAGGAGAAAAATCAATCAATTGAAACCAACCCAGAACTGAAACTGATATTAGAATTAGTAGCAAGAACATTAGAGCAGTTATTATTTGTACGCTATGTGTTCAAGTTTAGTAAAAATTTGGAAGATATATGTATTTTTAAGACTCAAATTTAACTTCTAGAAATGAAAACTATAATGTGCAAGACAAAAAAATTTTCAGATGGAGTTCATGTCAGATTAGACATTGCAGAAGAAAAGACAGGTAAACTTAAAAACACAGCAATAGAAACTATTCCAAAATGAAACCCACAGGAAAAAATAGAAAAGAAAAAAAGAATAATGGCATAAATGAGCTATGGGGCAACTTCAAACAACCTAACATATGTGTAATTGAAGACAGTGAAGAAAAAATATTTGTAGAAATAATGGCTGGAAGCCGGGTGCAGCGGCTCATGCCTTTAATCCCAACACTTTGGGAGGCCAAGATGGGAGGATGGCCTAAGCCCGGGAGTTTGAGAGCAGGCTGGGCAACATAGTAAGATCCTGTCTCCATGAGAGAGAGAGAGAGAGAGAGAGAGAGAGAAAGAGAGAGAGAGGAGAAAGGGAAGGAAGGAAGGAAGAAAGAATTAAAAAAGAAATAAGGGCTGGAAATTCTGAAGTTTGATGAAAACTATAAACCCATAGATCTAAGAATAAAATCAATAAAACTAGGTATAAGAAACATTAAGAAAACTATAGCAAAGCATATCATAATCAAAACTGCTCAAAAATAGTGATAAAGAGAAAATATTAAAAGTAATCAGAGAAAGGAGACATGTTACATATACAGGAACATCCTTATCTTTGCAATGCAAGCAAGAAAAGAGTAGTTCAACATCCCTACAATACTGAAAGAAAAAAAAAAAAAACTTCTCAAACTAGAATTCTATATCCAGCTAAAATATCTTTCAAGAACTAAGGCAAACTAAAGATAGTTTCAGATATACAAAAGCTGAAATAATTCATCAACAAACCCATACTCTAAGAAATGTTAAAAAGAAGTCCTTCAGGCAGAAGGAAAGTAATACCAGATCTAAATTTGGATCTACACAAGGGAATGAACAGCATCAGAAATGGTTTAGTAAATGAATAATTATACAAGATGTTTTTCTTATTATTTTAAACTCATTAAAAGATGATTGACTATTTTAAAAAATACAATGACAGCCGGGCGCGGTGACTCACGCCTGTAATCCCAGCACTTCGGGAGGCCAAGGTGGGCAGATCACCTGAGGTTGGGAGTTTGAGAACAGCCTGACCAACATGGAGAAACCCCATCTCTACTAAAACTACAAAAATTAGCTGGGCATGGTGGTGGGTGCCTGTAATCCCAGCTACTTGGGAGGCTGAGGCAGGAGAATCGCTTGAACCCAGGAGGCAGAGGTTGCAGTGAGCCGAGATGGCACCATTGCATTCCAGCCTGGGCAACAAGAGTGAAACTCAGTCTAAAAATAAATAAACAAATAAATACACACTGACAATGTAGTATGTGGTTTATACTATACATAAAAAATAAAATGTATAACAACAATTGCACAAAGCTACTTGGGAGGCTGAGGGAGGAGAATGGCATGAACCCAGGAGGTGGAGTTTGCAGCGAGCCAAGATCACACCACTGCACTCCAGCCTGGGCGACAGAGCAAGACTCCATCTAAAAACAAACAAAAAAAAAAGTATACTTGTAGTAATTTCCTATTGCTGTAACAAATTACCCCAAACTTAGAGCTTTGAAGCACCACAAATTTGTTATCTTACAATTCTGGAGGCCAGAAGGCCAAAATCAGTCTCAGTGGACTAAAACCAAGGTGTCAGCTGAATTGCATTCCTTCCAGAGACTCCAGGAGACAACCTATTACCTGGCCTTTTCTATAATAGCTTCTAGAGGCCACCTACATTCTTTGGTGCATGGCCTGTTCCTCTGTTGTGTCACTTTGACTTCTGCTTCCATCATCACATCCAGTCTGACTCTGAACTCCTCCTGAACTCTGTCTTCTTTTTATAAGAACCCTTGTGATTACATTAGGCCCACCTGGATAATCCAAGATTATCTTACCATCTCAAAATTCTTAATCCTGTCTTCAAAGTCCCTTTTGCCATGTAAGGTAACATAGGCACAGATTTCAGTAATTAAAATGTGGATGTCTGGGGTGGGGGAGGGGCCTTATTCTGTTTATCACAGTACCATTGTAGACTCCTTATACTGTTTATGAAGAAGAATAATATAATTTGAAGGTTAACTATAATTAAAGATGTACACTATAAACACTAAGCAATCATTAAATAAACAAGTTATAGTTAATAAACCAACAAAAAAGAGAGAAAACATAATCACATTAAATGTAAATTGTCTAAATACCCCTAATTTAAAAATATTGTCAGATTACATGTAAAAAGCATAACACAACTATATGCTGCCTATTAAAAAACTACTTTTAATATAAAGATGCAAATAGGCAAGAAGTAAAATAATGGAAAAAGATATTTCATGTTAATATTAATCAAAAGAGAGCTGGAGTGGCTATATTTGAATTAGACAAAGGAGATTTCAGAGAAAATAATATTAATAGAGATTAACAGGATTATTTTATAGTGATAAAGGAATCAATTTATTAAGAGGACATAACAATGCTAAATGTTTATGTACCTAATAACAAAGCTTCAACATACATGAAACAAAAAGTAATAGAATTGTAAGGAGAAATAAGCAAACCCACAATTATCGTCATAAGTTTCAATACCCCACTCTCAATAATTCATAGAATAAATAGAAAACAAGTAAGGACACAGAAGATTTAAACAACACTACCAACCAATTTGACCTAATCAATATTTACAGAACATTCCAAACAACAACAGCAAAACACAATTCTTTTCCTGAGCAAACAGAATATTCACCAAGGTAGACCATATTTGGTGCCATAAAACAAGTTGCAATAAATTTAAAAGAATTCAAACCATAAAAATCATTCTCTGACCATTTGGAATTAACTTGGAAATAAATAATGGGCACATCTTTGGAAATGTCCCAAGTGTTTGGAAACCAAACAATACAGTTCTAAATAATCCATGAGTAAAAGAAGAAACCAAACAGGAAAATATTTTGAACTGAATGAAAATAAAAACCCCAAATCAAAATTTTTAAATGAGGCTAATATAGTATTTACAGGGAAATTATATCAGAAAATGATGTAGTAGAAAAGAAGAAATATCTCAAATCAATGACCTTTTTACACCTTAAGAAATAGATACACCTACTATGTACCCACAAATAGTAAAAAATTAGAAGAAGAAACAGAAGAGCAAATTAAATCCAAAGTAAATAGAAGGAAATATAATATTTAGAGCAGAAAAAGCAATTGAGAAATTCAGTTCTACCAAAAGCTATTTATTTGAAAAGATCAATAAGATTGATAAACTCCTAGTCAGAATGATGAGGTAAAAAATAACATTCAAATACCAATATAATGAGTAAAATAATATGTCACCACAGATTCTACATGTATTAAAAGGGTAATGCAGCAATATTTGAACAACTTTGTGCAACCAATTAGGAGAATGTAGATAAAAGAAACAAAATCACATACTAACAAAGCTTACTTAAGATGAAATAGATAACCTAAATAGCCCTGTATCTATAAAAGAAATTAAATTTACAATTAAAAACATTACTGCAAGGAAACTGCCAGATCCAAATGGATTCACTGGTAAATGCTATAAAATATTTATGGAAGAAATAATACCAATCCTATATAAAGTTTCAGAAAACTAAAAAGGAAGAAATACCTCCCAACTCATTATATGAGATCAGCATCACCCTGACACCCAAACCAGACAGACATTACAAGAAAACTATAGACCAATATCTCTCATAAACACAGATGCAAAAACTCTAATAAAACTTGAGCAACATGAATCTAACAATACATTAAAAAGATAAAATAGTATAACAAAGTGGGGTTTATCCTAGGAATGTAATGTTGGTTTAACATTCAGAAATCAATCAATGTAACTCATTATGTTAAATGTAAATTTAAGATATTAAATTTAATCAACCATTCCTACATAATGAAGCTTCCATGAACAAAAGAAAAACCACATGATCATCTCAATAGACACAGAAAAGCAGATGACAAAATCAAATATTCATTTATGATTTTAAAAAAACTCTCAAACTACAAATAGAAGGGAGCATCCTCAATCTGATAAAGAATAGCTACAAAAAAATCTATACCTAATGTCATACTTAGTAATAAATAAATAAATAAATGCTTTCTCCTTAAGATCAGGAACAACATAAGGGTGTCCAATCTCACCACTTTTACCTAACATTATATTGGAGAGTCTAACCAGTGCAAGAGACAAATAAAATAAATAAAAGTTATCCATATTAAAAGAAAGAAGTACGTTTTCTTTATTTACTATTCAGGTTATCTATTAGCGAACTAACAGATAATCAACTATATAGAAAATTCTACAGAATCTCTAGAAAGCTATTAGAACTAATGAGTTTAGCAAGGTTGAAGGACATAGGAAGAACATACAAAATCAATTGTATTTCTGTATATTAGCAAACATCAGAAATTAAAATTTATAAAAATGTATTTACAATAGTATCAAAAAAATTAAGTACTTAGAGATAAATCTGACAAAAATGTGAAAGATCTACACACTGAAAATTAAAAATCACTGATGAGAAAAATTAAAGAAGATATTAATAAATTGAGAGATATGCCATATTCATGGGTTGTAAGACTCAATACGGAAAATTGTCAATTTTCCCCAAATGGATCTATAGATGCAACACAATCCCAACCAAACTCCTAGCCAGTTTTTTGTAGAAATTGACAGACTGATTATAAAATCCATATATAAGTGTAAAGCACCTAGAATAATCAAAATAACTAAGAAAAACAAGAACAAATTTAGAGGGCTAACACCACCTGATTTCAAGCATTATAAAACTATAATAATCAAGACAGTGTGGTAAGAGTATAAAGATAGACAAATAGGTCAATAAAACAGAACTGAGAGTCCAGTAATAGACACACATATATGTGGACATCTAATTTTTGACAAGACAATTAAGTGGAGAAAGACTAGTCTTTTCAACAAACTATGTTGAAACAATTGAATATCCATCTGCAACAAAATAAACTAATCCATACTTTGTACCATATACAAAATTAACTCAAAATGAATAATAGACCTGAAAGGGAAACCTAAAATTATAAAATTTTAGGAAAAAAAATAAGAGAAACCCCGACCTTGCATTAGGTAGTAATTTCTTAGACATAACATCAAAAGCACAATTCATGAAAGAATAAATTGATAAACTGGATTTCACCAAAATTGAAAACTTCTGCTCTTTGAATGAGATTGCTAAGTTAATGAAAATACAAAACACAGATTGTAAAAAAAATTTGCAAAGCATATGTCTAATAAATTTATTGTACCTAGAATACATAAAGAACAATCAAAATTCAGTAATAAGCAAACAGCTCAATTTTAAAATGGACAAAAGATTTTAACTTTACCAAAGAACATACATGGATGGTGTAATATTGTGATATAATGAGAAATACATATTTTGGTCTTAATCCCCACTTTCTGGTATGCAGTTCCTAAAACCCCTGGCATCTCCAAGTGATGTGTCTTTTTATATGCTAAGGAGATGACCCTGGCTGGGACCTGCTGGATAGCCTCAGGATAGGGGATTATTAACAGAGGAGCCAACCACAAGATTAGCAGGCTGTACCTTTTAGCCCCAACTCTAAGTTCCCACCTCTGACCTCCAGGAAGAAAAGAGGCACTAGTGTTGAGCTAATCACTAATGGCCAATGATTTAATCAACCATTCCTACATAATGAAGCTTCCATGAAAATCCAAATGGACTAAAATCAGAGAGCTTTGGGTTGGTGAACATGTGGGGGTGCTGGGAGGGTGGCTCCACCTGGAGAAGGCATGGAAGCTTCATGTCCCTTTCCCCTTACCTTGCCCTGTGTAACTCTTCCATTTGGCTGTTTCAGATACATGTCCTTTGTAATAAACTGGCAGTCTAGTATGTAAACTGTTTTCCTGAGTTCTAGCAAATGATCAAACATGAGGGGCAGTCATGGAAACCTACATTTATAGCCCATTGGTCAGAAGCACAGCTGACAACCTGAACTTGAAACTGGCATATGAAGTTGAGGCAGTGCTGTGGGCTGAGCCCTTAGTCTGTGGAATCTGACAATATCTCACAGTAGATAGTGTCAAAGTTGACTTAAATTGTGGAACACCTAGTTGGTGTCTGCAGGGAATTGGAGAATTGCTTGGCGTAGGGGAAAAGACATCCACACATCTGCTCACAGAAATACTGAGTAAAAATATAGAGAAGAAAACAGTCTATTTTCCCTTACAGATGACAAATAAGCACATGTAAAGATGCTCAAAATCATTATTAACGAGGGGAATGCAAGTTAAAACTGCAATGAAATACTACTATATATCTATTAGAATGGCTAAAAAATTTTTCAGACTGACCACACCAAGTGTTGGCAAGGATATGAAGGAAGTGGAACTCTCATATACTATACTGCTGGAGTGAATGTAAAATGGTACAACCACTTTGGAAAACAGCCTGGCAGTTTCTTTAAAAGTTAAACATGTATCTCCCTTATGATCTAGTTGTTCTACTCCTAGGTAGCTAACCTCACGAGGAGAAAGGAAAGCATATGTCTGTTCAAAGACCTGTACACAAATGTTCATAGTGGCTTTATTTATAGTAGTCAAATACTGCAAACAAATCCAAATGTCCATCAACAGGTGAATGGATAAATTAACTGTGATACAGCCATGCAATGAACTACTACTCAGCATAAAAAGGAATTATTGATAGAGTATTAATTAGTAATTATGCTAAGTGAAAGAAGCCAGACACGCCCTTGTCCCTAAAAAAGGGAGTACACAGAGTGTGGTTCCAGTATAGAAAGCAAATCAGTGGCTTCCTCTGGGGAGGGAGTAAAGAAGGGTAGAGGCACAGAGAAGCGCAGGAAGGATGGATTTCTAGACTCATAGGAAACCTCTGTGAGTCACGGATATGTTCATTATCTTGATCGTGGTAATGGTTCCACAGGTGAATACATGTCAAAACTTATCAAGCTGGACACATTAAGTATGTGCAATTTATTGTATGTAATTATACTTCAATAAAGCTGTTAAACTTTTTTAATAACAAGGCAATCTTGGGGACTTCTGCTTCTGGAAAGATGAAATAGATAAACTTTTTTATATTCCTCCCACTAAGTACAACTAAATATCCTGGACATTATTCATAGAACAGACATAAGAAATAACTGAAAGATGAAGAGAACCAGTCAGACCAGCTTGGGACTTTGGGACCTGAGAAACAATAGGGTGGGTAGTGAGCTTGCTGGGTATTCTTTTATCTATCTACCTATCTAGCTAGCTGTCTAACTAGCTAGCTAGCTAGCTAGCTAGCTATTTATTGAGACAAAGTCTCACTCTGTAGCCTGGGCTGGAGTGCAATGGCGCAATCCTGGCTCACTGCACCCGCAAACTCCTGGGCTCAAGCAATCCTCCCGCTTCAGCCTCCCAAGTAGCTGGGACTACAGGCACACACTACCATACCTGGGTAAGTTTTAAATTTTTATAGAGACATGGTCTCACTATGTTGCTCAGGCTAGTTTCAAACTCCTGGGCTCAAGCAATCCTCCTCTTTTGGCCTCCCGAAGGGCTGGAATTACAGGCATGAGCCATTGTGTCTGGCCCAGTCTTGGGTATCCTTTATGCCTCATATATCCTGGACTGGATTCTGGAAAAGCTAATAACCCAGAAACACCAACAAATGAAGACCAATAAAAGCCTCAAGAAAATCCTGCTCTCTCTAGCCAGAGGACCAGGAAAGGAGCAGCCTAGCAACACAAGCAGGCATCCCAATAGCTTTGCTCGTTGGTGTCAGAGAAGGCTAAGGAAAGAGCTGGAGACTTGTGGTATGAGTAGAGGCCCTCCTCCACCCAAATAGGATAATACCAGTGGAGGCCTAGTGGGGAGCCTGAACTCCCACCTCCACCCAGCAACAAAAAGGTGTTATTCCCCTTGTTAAAGAGGATGTCATACTAGGTTGTCAACAGAAGCCAAGTAGAGAAGCTGGATTTCCACACCCATCTGATAGTAATGAGGGGAGCCTTGCCTCCCCTACTAGCATAGCTTGAAAGGAGACCTACTAATACAGATGATTTAAATAATATCCAGAGTCTCATAACATAACAGCCAAAATGTCCAAGATTCAGTCAAAGCCACTTATCTTATGAAGAACCAGGAAAATCTCAGAAAAGAAAAGACACAGATACCAACAACAAAATAACAAAAATGTTAGAATTATCTGACAAGGATCTTAAAGCAGCCATTATTAAAAGTGTTTCAACAAGCAATTATGAACACATAAAACACATTCAGCAAAGAAACAGAAAATATGAAGAATCAAATAGAAATTTGAAAACCAAAAAAATTTGTAACAAAAAATTAAAAAGCTCTCAATGGATTGTCTTAACAGCAGAAGGCAGAGGACAGAATAAAGAAGCAGTGAACCTGAAGAGAAAACTACAGAAATCACCCAAGCTAAGCAACAGAGAGAAGAATTTTAAAAATAAATAAACACAACCTCAGGAACTTCTGGGACTATAACAAAAGATCTAACATCTGTGTTGTTGAAGTCCAAGAAAGAGAGGGGAAAGACGGTGGAACTGAAGAGATATTCAAAGAAATAATGGCTGAAAAATTCCCAAATTTGGCACAAAAAAAAAAAAACCCGAGACCCACAGGTTCAAGAAGCTGAGTAAACTCAAATAGAATGAACCGAAAGAAATCTATGCCAAAACGCATCAAAATCACATTTCTGAAACTAAAAACAAAGAAAAAACGTGAAAACAATGAGAGAGCAATGACACCTTACTTATAAGGGAAAAAAAAACATTTAAATTTAAATGACAGCAGATTTCTCATCACTAACCATCAGAAAGAAGTGGCAAAACCTTTTTCAACTGCTAAAATAAAAGGACTATCAACTCAGAATTTTATATCCAGCAAAAATATCCTCCAGGAATGATGGCAAAATCAAGACATTCTCCAATGAAGGAAAACTAAGAAGTTGTCACCATCAAATTTACTCTAAAAGAATGGCTTTAAAAAGTACTACATCAGAAAGGAAATGCTAAAAGAAGGAATCTTGGAATGTCAGTAAGGAAAAAAAACAATGAAGGAGTAAAAATATGAGTAAATACAATAAATGCTTCTCTTCTGTTTTCTAAATAATGTTTGATGGTTGAAACAAAAATTATAACACTGGTATGGTTTTCAATGTATGTAAAGGAAATATTTAAGACAACTATATTATAAATGGAGGAGAGTAAAAGGATTTAAGTAATGAGAGTGTTGGGTTGTCATAGAATAGTTTTGTATCTTGATTGTAGAGGTTATTACACAAATCTACATGTGTGATAAAATGGCACAGAGCTACACAATGTCAGTTTTTTGGGTTTGATATTGTAAGATGTATTTATCTTGGAGGAAATTGGGTGAAGAAGATAGGCGATCTCTCTGTATTATATTTGCAACGGCAAATTGCAAATATAGTCACAATTGCAATTATTAATTATTTCAAGATGAGAAGTTGATTTAATAAAGAAGAAATTATATGAATCCCCTTCCCCACTCAAAAGCAATCCCTGACAAGTGAAAGCAAAATGAAACAAATAAATCCTACTGTGTATTAAGTTAGTGGCACAACCACACAGAGGAACTATTTCAAGTGACCTTAAAGGAGAGTAATTTGGCTGCACATGTTTAATGGAATATACCCTAAGGACAAAAAGAATTGCAAAAAAAAGAAAATATCTTAAACCTTTTTCAGTAATCTTATTGTTAATAGTCATATTGTTATTCTGATTGTGTGTGTGTGTGTGTGTGTGTAAAATAAAGCAAATAAGTAATAACATCAATATCATTTCTAGGATTTTTTTGGTGTAGGAGAAAGTAGATACAGAATTAAGATACTTAAAAACTGTTTAAAACTGAATTGAATGGGATGTATCAACACAATTTCATAATGTATTTTCTCTTAAAAAGAAAAAAAAAATCATATTTCTTAGTACTAGTCACTGATAAGGCCTAGAAACAAAGACCAAGCCAGGAGTGATGAACAACACTAGACTGCGGTCTCTAAGTAACATTTCCTACAGAAAGGAGCCAGGATTTCTTCAAGAGGCAGCTGATTTCAGGCCTGGAGAGCAGGAAGTGTACAGGATGAGCCTGAAATATTTCATCCTACTATTCGGGTGGCAAGAAGGCTATCAGAAACTACTGGGGTTGTTTCAAAATACCAGCACTGGGCCGGGCACAGTGGCTCATGCCTGTAATCTCAGCACTTTGGGAGGCCGAGGCAGGTGGATCACAAGGTCAAGAGATCGAGACCATCCTGGCCAACATGGTGAAACCCCATCTCTACTAAAAATACAAAAATTAGCTGGGCATGGTAGTGCACGCCTGTAATCCCAGCTACTCAGGAGGCTGAGGCAGGAGAATTGTTTGAACCCGGAAGGCAGAGGTTGCTGTGAGCCGAGATCATGCCACTGCAGCCTGGCTACCAAGAGAGACTCCATCTCAAAAAAAAAAAAAAAACACCAGCACTGACCAGAATGGCCAAAGATGAGGCAATATAAGCCTCATAAGAATAATAACTACACTGGATTAAAATACATCAAATATGTTTAAATCTGTGAGTTCCTGGTGGTACTCAAAAAAAAATTATTATTATATTGATTGTCTTTGGAGAATGTTAGGGAACCAACTCATTATTTTGAAAACTGGTAAATAGAGGGGAAAAAAGTCATTTATCCCGCCTTTCATATGTGAACTGTATCTCACAATAACTAAAATTTTAATGAGGGAATGCTTTTCTTTATAGAAGTTGTAGAGCTAACAAATGAAGATATAATGATAGTCCTGGATTGAATATTAACTTTTTGCAACCCTTAATGGGATAAAGAATCTAGGCAATTACCATGAAGGGCTGCTAACGTCAGTAAAGGAGGTAACCAGACTGTATGAGCCTCCTGATGAAAGTACACACTACCACTTAGGAGTTGTTCTTACCAAAAAAAAAAAAAAGGAACCTGAATAAATCTCTAGCCCTAACTACCAATTCACAGGAATAACACCATGGGAACGCAAGCACCAAATCCTTCTGGGAAATCCTGTAGTGTAAGCAACCCAGTGTCTTCAACAAGTAACATGCAAGGAGGAAAGAGAGAGTCAGAGACAGCGACAGAGAGGAAACACAGAGATGTTAAAAGACACATCAGTCAATTGCAATGTAAGGCTCCCATCTGGATCCTGATTTAAACTACAGGAGGAAAAAATGAATGTTGGCCAAATATTTGATGATATTAAAGTCTTATTGCTAATTCTTTGAGCTCTGATAGTGATTGTGAGTTTGTTTGTTTGTTTAAGTTCTTTACCATTTAGAGATACATAACAAAATATTTACAGATGAAATCACATGCTTTTACGTATTTGCTTCAAAATAATCTGAGGTCAGGGAGGAAAGTAAGGAGTGCGTACAGATGCAACACGACTGCCCATGAGTTGACCATTGTTGAAGCAGGGCTACATGGGGATGTGTTTTACTATTGTCTTCAATTTTATATGAAGGTGAAATTTTTCCAAATGAAACATTTTTAAAAATATATCCAGACAGAGCCAGAAAAATCACATTCCTATAGTTGTCTCCCTAATAAAAAGGTCTTTATTCTGTTCTTTGCAGCCTAGAAGACTAGTGTCATTGCAGCTGTAGTAATAACAGTAATATCAATAATAATAGGCCAGGTGCGGTGGCTCACACCTGTAATCCCAGCACTTTGGGAGGCCCAGGTGGGTAGAACATGAGATCAGAAGTTCAAGACCAGCCTGACCAGCATGGTGAAACACCATCTCTACTAAAAATACAAAAATTAGCCAGGTGTGGGGGCATGGGCCTGTAATCCCAGCTACGCAGGAGGCTGAGGCATAAGAATCACTCGAACCCGGGAGGCGGAGGTTGCAGTGAGCCAAGATCGTACCACAGCACTCCAGCCTGGGCAACACAGCGAGACTCCATCTCAAAAAAATAATAACAATAATAACAATAGCACCCAGCATTTCGGAAGTACATACTTACTATGTGCTAAATTCATGTTATGAGTTTATAGGAATAGTCTCATTTAATTCAGACAAAATCTTATGTGGTAAGTACTATTATTATTCACATTTTACAGATGAGGAACCTGAAGGACAGAAGTTTGGTGACAAAGCTAAGCCTCACACCAAGATCTAATGGCAGATTTCTGGCTTGTAACCAACACTTAAAGGTAAAAGATGAAGATTGCTGTCATGTCCTCAGTCTTACCTTCTTTGGGAGAAACACCTTTAGCTCTTACACTCCCCACTCCACCCCACCCCTGCCACATGGCTTCAATGCCCCACACCATCCTTGTCGCATTCCTCAGAACACCTGCCAGGAGCCATAAAGTAACTGAGTTGCTTTAAGGGATCTCAGAGGCCCATGTGCAGCTTGCCCCACTCAGATCCCACCCAGGCTGCCTGGATTCCTAGACAAGCTCTGGTCCTCCTCCCTCCAGACCGGGAGCCTGCATGTGCGCATGTCCCAGGAGTGGCATGGCTCACCTGGGCCTCGGTGCCTCTTCTCCATCCAGATGTAGCAATTGTTCTGGGCCACCCCAGTCTGTGAGTCCAGGAAGGGAAGACGCACGCTGCGCTCTGCACACAGCCGTGAGTTGTAACTCCGGCAGTGCTCAATGGCTTCCTTGTAGAACTGGTCCCCGAGCCTGCCAGAGTCAGAGAGTGAAAGGGTGAGGCCAGGAAAGACTGAAACACATCCAGAGGGAAACAAACACACCTCCCTGGGAAGACTGAGGACCCCCCAATTATGCAGACCAAGGCAATGAGCACCAAGAGCCTTGCCAATGAGCCGAATGCAACTCAGTGTCAGGTCTTGACCAGATTTTATTTTCTATCCCAAATCCGGCAGGCAACTTAGAAACTCCTCTAACAAAGAGCATGGGCTTCCAAGGATGAGTCACCAGTAAAAGAGAGCTGTCTATGTTCTAGAAAGCATGAGGTCCCGCTCCAGAAGGGAGGTAGCTCTGGAACAACCTCTGCATGGAATCTAGAGGACATCACACTTCTAGAACCTCCTCACTCATATTAGCTACATTTTATTCTCAGAAGTCACCAGCAAAGGCACTCTAGGTGAACCCAAATCACCAGCAAAGATACCCAGTTTTCCATTATAACAGAAGAGAAACACTCCATATAAACAAAAACTAGGACAGAAAAAAACATTCTATAAAAGTAGGGATATTGCAGGAAGAAGGAGGTATAGAGGAACAGGCACCAATCTTTTAAAACTGTATTACTCAAAGAAAAATAACTTTCTGATAGAAAGCAAACAGAATTCAACAATTTTGAATTCAAAATAATTCAACTCAAGGAGTTTAAAAAACAAACAGAAAGACCTTTCTGGTTTGCTGGACTGAGAATCTGATCAAGCACAGTAGGTTTTACATTCCTGACTCTTTGGTATTTTTGGACACGTGGTGATGCTACTAATTTTAAGATAGTGTCCTTTTCAAAGACCAAAAATAGAGCATTGATATAATTGATCAAATGCAAAGCACTAAAGTAATCAATGAGATCAAATACCTACCAAATAAAACATAGGCACAGGCTAATAAATGTCTCAAAGAAATACAAATGTAATAACATAACCTATGCCAGGTAAATTCAAGCCTCTTGCTGGGGTCAGGGGCCAGTGGGTGCAAAGGAGTGGAGTATGGGAAGAAGAAGTAGGAAGGGAAGGAGCCACAGAGGTCACAGGGACAAAAGGAAGAATCAAGAGTTTATTGTGAAGCAACATTATGATGTCTTTTTGTTTTGGTTCTATGAAGATTTCAGAAAGTCAAAATGAGAGGGAAAGTCTCTAAAAATAATATTTCTTAACCAAAGTATTTAGAGGAATAAAGAAAGCAAAATTAGGGATTTGTTTTTTGGGGGTTTTTTGGGGGGTTTTTTTGGTTTGTTTGTTTGTTTTTTGAGATGCAGTTTACTCCGTCGCCTAGGCTGGAGTGCAATGGTGCGATCTCGGCTCACTGCAATCTCTGCCTCCTGGGTTCAAGCGATTTTCCTGCCTCAGCCTCCTGAGTAGCTGGGATTATAGGCGCCTGCCACCACGCCTGGCTAACTTTTTGTATTTTTAGTAGAGACAGGGTTTCACTATGTTGGCCAGGCTGGTCTCAAACACCTAACCTCAGGAAATCCACCCGTCTCAGCCTCCCAAAGTGTTGGGATTACAGGCGTGAGCCACCACGCCTGGCCTCAATTTCTTAATTGTGATAAAATACACATAACATAAAATTTCCCATCTTAAGTATACAGTTTTAGTGTACAGTTCAGTGACATTAAGCACATGCATACTGTTGTACGACCACCACTACCAGCCATTCCCAGAACTCTTTTCATCTTGCAAAACTGAAACTCTGTACCCATTAAACAACTCCCCACTCCCCCTCTGCCCCCACCTCCAGAAACTACCATTCTGCTTTCTATCTCTATGATTCTGACTACTCCAAGTACTTCAGAAAAGTGGGGTCATACAGTATTTGTCTTTTTGTGACTGGCTTCTTTGACTTAGCATAATATCCTCAAGGTTAACCTATGTTATAGCATATGTCAGAATTTCCTTCCTTTTTAAGTCAGAATAATATTCCACTGTATGCATACACCACATTTTGCTTATCCATTCATCTGTCAGTAGACATCTGGGTGCTTCCACATTTTAGTGATTATGAATAATGCTGCTATGAACATGAGTATACAAATATCTTTTCAAAACCCTGATTTCAGGCTGGGCACAGTAGCTCATGCCTGTAATCCCAGAACTTTGGGATGCCAGGCAGGTGGATCGCCTGAGGTCAGGAGTTCGAGACTAGCCTGGCCAATATGGTGACACTCCGTCTCTACTAAAAATACAAAAATTAGCCGGGCGTGGTGGCGGATGCCTGTAATCCCAGCTACTGAAGAGGCTGAGGCAGGAGAATCTCTTGAACTCAGAAGAGGTTGCAGTGAGTTGGGATTGTGCCACTGCACTCCAGCCTGGGCGACAGGTAAGACTCTGTCTTTAAAAAAAAAAAAAAAAAAAAAAACTGCTTTCAATTCTTTTACGTATATACCCAGGAGTAGAAGTAGAATTGCTGAGTCCTATAGTAGTTCTACTTTTCATTTTTTGAGGAACCACCATACTGTTTTTCATGATAGCTATACCATTTTACATTTCTACCAAGAGAGTACAAGGGTTCCAACTACCCCACATTCTCATCACCACTTGTTAGAAAGCAAAGTTTTAAATGCACTTTTCTATACTCTTTTAAAAAGCCAACGGGTCAGGTTCTAACAAAGAGCTTAAAACAAATACCTTAGTTGGGAAAACACAACCCTGGAAGCTTCTGAGGCATCATTTGGAAATTATTTGTTGACAAGCATCCAAAAAAACAAACAACAAAACAAAAAAAACCCTTTGCTCCTTTTTCACCTCTGAACATCTTCATATTCACAAGGAAGGCATCATATGCTCAGAAAGTGTCCTGGCAGTTGCAAAACCAAACTGCAATCAAATTGTAATAGTCACGTGGCTGGAAATGAATTGGGGAGGGGATATGAAAGCCCATTAAAATGCTATAAAACTGAATGGCACATAAGCTGATGTAATCAAAGGATTACATCCTTTGTTTGATGTAACAAGGATCATGAGATTGATCAAAAATAAAGAATCACTTTTTACAAAGTATTTGTGTCACATCAGCTTAAATGCTTCCTTCTGCTATGGCGATGTAGCTCAGTGGAACAGAACTTTCACAGGCAGCTTGGTCCAGACAAGATGACCCAGGTTGTTCAGGGTATCCTGGATGCTCCAGCCCCCACCCATGAAACAGCAAGCAGCCACACCACATCGATGAGAACTGACAAGAACATTTGACGGAGAGGTGTCCAACGTGAGAGCAGCAATCTGTTTTCCCAGGACCTTCTGACAGACTGCCAAAAAAAAAATGTTAATTATCCCAACCGCAGAAATTCTGCTGAAAAGAGAACTCATAAAATCAGGCCCCCCAAAAAACGAAAATGAAAAATTATATACCAAAACTCATCTACTGGAGATGATCATTTTCAAAATCAACTTCTGGAAACCAATACAAAAGAAATCTACACAGTAGGATTCCAAATTGGACTTGTCCTAATATGCTAGTAACTCACTTCCAACAGCGTCAATCCAGACAAGAGGAACAATAAATTGAACTTGCTAAAAATGCAAAGTGAGGTTGGCCAACATTGGTGCTCCACACCAACTGGATCGAGAATGTCAAACAAAGTGGCACGCTGGGTGAAAATTAATTTCATCTTAAATACTTTCCACTTTCATAACATGCAATGTTATTAGTAACAAGCATGCTGGGGGAAAATGTATATTTCTAAATGTAATCTTTGTGTGAATGATACTTCTCTTATGTAAACAGAAAAGACTTTCTGTGGACTGGGACAACTGTATTAAAGATCGAAGCTGCAAAAACATGACATTCAACAGCCCCTCTACCATCATCTCCAGGGAAGTCCTTTCAAACAGACCAGGTGTTGGCAGAGATTCGGAACCAAAATTTAAAGCCTTTTTCAAGATATAAGAGGAGAAAAGAGACTTCAACCTCCCTGATAAATTCAAGAAGCACTGCTCCAAAAGTTAATTAGCCAAAATCTTCACAGGGCTTGCTATGCTCTCTAGAAGAAAATCAATGGCTAGTTCTCCCTAACCCGTAGAAAGCAATTTAAACAGTAGAGGACAAATGTCCTTTCCAACATGGTATTTCCACCAAAAAAAAAAAAAAAATCCCACAATGATAGGATCCCAGGAGTGACATTTACATTAAAGTCGAAGGGGTCAGACGGAGCAAGGAAAGGCTGGCAGCAAATGACTCATCTGTGGAGAGATGACCAGTGTACCCTGGGTTGGATCACACATGGGACAGTCCCCGCCATCACCTGCATGCACCAAACAGAGGGGCGCTGGATCCCCAAGGGATGATCGATGTCTTCAGCTGGAGGAAGCTGGCACAAGGCAGGGTAGAATGATGTTCTTATCAACAACTGACTTCAGGCTACTCAAGGCTGCAATCAGAAATAGGAAAGGCAAGGGGAGCAAATTGCTGGGCTGCCCAGGCCCCCCAGACAGCATTCTGGTTGCAGCAGTGCTGGTTGCCTAGTTCTAGGGGTCTTTATGAGGGATGGAGGTCCCTCTGTGATCCCATCTGAAGTAAGAAGCCATCCCAGCTCTGAGAGCTGTTTCCACATGAGATTTTCAGCAACGCTCCTTTAGCCTATCTGTGGAGATGGATTCCAGGGGGCCAAAGAAGACTCAGAATGGGAAACATGAGACTTCTCCAAAGTGACTGCCAACCAGGCTCCAAATGTGATTTTTCAGAGCCTGTGAATCACACCCCCTCTAAGACCCTCTGCCCTTCTTCCTCCAATCTCCTGCTCTCAAGACCACACCTGCTTGCTCCGATTTCTCAGATCACTCTCAGGTCCAGCCAGATACCTGGGCTCCTCCCTTTCACCATCTCTCTTGTTCTGTGTTCTTACCCGAGGACAGGTGTCCTGCCATACCAGAAATGTGTGTCCAACAGCAAGTTTCTCATCTTCTGCCAGAAGCCTGCTTCCGCCCACCCAAGTCTCAGTCCTCCTCGGGGGTGGGGACCAAGGCTATGCTCTCTCTCCCTAGCAACTTGACCTTGACTCTTCCCTTGCCTTCAACCCATCTGGAACTGAGTTCTTTCGTTTATCAGGAAGTTGTCCTTTCTCTCCACTCCCCCTGTGTGGCCCCAAGTCCTCTTTGCTGTGTAAACAGGACCTTGGCCCATCACTACTATCTGTGCACAGAAGCAGAGATAAGCAGAGCTGAAGAGAAGCCCTGGCCTGTGGCAGGATTTTGGGGCTCTCCTTCCCCCAGCAGCGCCTCTTCCTCACTGTGGGCATCAAGTTTTCCTGCTGTCTCACTCAGCTGCTCACACTGCCAGAGCCGCCCACAAACACACATGAAAGCTCATCTACACCAATACGCTAACTTCCTGCTATTTGCATTTAAACATGTTTAACTCAAACTGTTCATGGAAAGCTCTGTCTCCCATTTAGTCTTTTAGAATAACTGGCACACAGGGGGCAATATCTGGCAAGGTGGGGGAAAGTTTTTATTTTCCTTGAAGTGGTCCTGTTCCTAATGCATCTCTTGAAAGAAGACCAAGTTTAGTGTTTGTTACAGACTGAATTGTGTCGTTCCTCCTCACCAGAAAAAAATCCACATGTTGAAGCCCTAACCCTCAATATGATGGTGTTTGGAGATGGAGCCTTTGGGAGGTGGTATCATTTAATATTTACCCCTGCCCAAATGTCATGTTGAACTGTAATCCCCAACGCTGGGGGTGGGGCCTGGTGGGAGGTGTTTAGATCATGGGGCAGATCCCTCATGGCTTGGTGCTGTCTTTGTGATAGCGAGTGAGTTCTTGCAAGATCTGGTCATTTTAAAGTGTGTGGCGCCTCCCTGCTGACACTCTCTCTTGCTCCTGTTTTTGTCATGTGACTTGCCTCCTCCCCCTTTGCCTTCTGCCATGATTGTAAGTTTCCTGAGGGCTCCCCAGAAGCCAAGCTGATGCCAGCACTGTGCTTCCTGTACAGCCTGCAGAATGATGAGCCAATTAAACCTCTGTTCTTTATAAGTTACCCCATCTCAGGTATTTCTTAATAGTAATACAAGAATGGCCCAATCCAGGAGGTAATTAGGTCATGAGGACAGAGCCCTCATGATGGGATTAGGGCCCACATAAGGAAGAGACATGAGCGAGCTCTCTCACTCTCTCAATCTCTGCCGTGAGAGGACACAAGAAGGCAGCTGTATGCAAGCCATAAGGAGGACCCTCACCAGGAATCCGACCCTGCTAGCACCCTCATCTTGAACTTCCCAGCCTCCAGAACTCTGACAGATAATTATTGTTTAAGCCAGGGGTCCCAAACCCCTGGGCCACAGAGCAGTACCAGTCCATGGCCTGTTAGGAACTGGGTGGCACAGCAGGAGGTGAGCTGTGGGGTACAAGTGAGCATTGCCTGAGCTCTGCCTCCTGTCAGATCAATGGCAGCATTAGATTCTCATAGGAGCGCAAACCCTGCTGTGAAGTGCACATGTGAGGGATCTAGGTTGCCCACTCCTTATGAGAATCTAATGTTTGATGATCTGTCACTGTCTTCCATCACCCACAGATGAGACTGTCTAGTTGCAGGAAAACAAGCTCAGAGCTCCCACTGATTCTACGTTATAGTGAGTTGTATAATTATTTCATTACATGTTACAATGTAATAATAACAGAAATAAGGTGCACAATAAATGTAATGCACTTGAATCATCCCAAAACCATCTCCTCCCCCACCCCAGTCTGTGGGAAAATGGTCTTCCATGAAGCCAGTCCCTGGTGCCAGAAAGGTTGGGGACTACCAGTTTAAGCTACCCAGTCTATGCCATTTTAATACAGCAGCTGGACATGACTGAGGAAGTGTTTCTGGATGTTTCCCAAAAAAGGGCTAAGGTGGATGGGCGAGAAGAATTCCAATCCCCTTTCCTTCCTCATTTTTTCTTCTTCTAACAAAGACAACAATAATAACACTATAATATCAATTTCAACTCAATTCAATGTTTAGTATTTGTCTTCTCTACTAGATTATAAACTCCATGAGAACAGGGGCCACATCTGCAGAGCCACTGCACACAGCCACTCAGGCTGAACAACTCCAGCAAGTACCATTCACATCAGCATCAATGTGAAGGCCACCCCCTGGAATGGTGGAGCCCAGCACCCCTGCATACCTGCCTGGCCTTCTTGCTGATTTACCCACAGTGTTCAGCACAGAGCCCGGCACATAACAGGTGCCCAGTAAGTCTCCATTGAATAGCATTTGACAACTCACATTCCACTCACCTAGGGCAGGCATTTAAATTAGAGCAGGAAGGCGAATGTGGCATGGGTATGTACAGTCTGCAGAGTCTGTGACTGGCGATTTACACTGGATGGCTGTCCACTTACAGTTTCAGAAAAACATTGAGAGAATGTCTGCATTCACTCTCCTGTAGTCCTCATCACCCAGCA
This sequence comes from Colobus angolensis palliatus, assembly GCF_000951035.1. Classification (NCBI taxonomy): domain Eukaryota; kingdom Metazoa; phylum Chordata; class Mammalia; order Primates; family Cercopithecidae; genus Colobus; species Colobus angolensis. Next base: position 21,435,134 of record NW_012116265.1, on the reverse strand, counting down.
CCTGGGACATTGCAGCACTGAGTGGCCTAACTGCAAGCGCTATAGCCCTACTCTTACCCATCTTGGCAAAAGGAATTCTCCCTGAAACTCAATTTTTATTCTTTCACTTCTCAGTGTAGAACCCAAGATGGCACCCAATGGTGCCCAGGTTCCTCTGCCGGGCTGGGGAGGCTCCCATAAAAACTATGTATTGGGGTAAAGTGGAAAGAAGACTTGGAATTGGTCATGTCTGAGTCCAGCTCCACCTCTTAATAACTACACAACCCTCAGCAAGTTACCCTCCCTGGGCCCCAATTCTACCACTCACAATATGGGTAACCTGATGCCTACTTCAGACCTGTGAGAAAATTTAATAAGCTAGAACCTCTGGCTCACAGACATAAATGTCTGCAATGAAGAGCCGTTCCTTTCTTCTTCCCCAAAGTATAGTACTTGCTGCCACTTTGTGGCATGACCCTCTGCCTGAGCAGGCTGATCCCTGCCATGTGATGCAACACTCACTATCGTGGTGTCCTTAAGGCTGTCGGGGACCCACTCAAACTTCTGTTGCAGGACAGAAGGCCTCTGAGTCACCAAGGCTGAGCCTCAGACATCCAGGAGAGCAGGGCAGCTGATGCATGGTGACCCCAGCAATCCACCCAAGGACTGCCCTAAGCACACAGACCACATCTGGCTTGTTTACTGCTCTCTCCCAAAGTCTAGTACATGCTGGGTCATGCCTGCCACACTGGGTAAATGATGAATGAGTGAGTGAGTGAGTGAGTGAGTGAATGAATCTTCCTCTTACCCCCCTGCATATATGAAACAGACAGCCCTACCCCTGAACCTCAACAAAATACTTTACTTATATCCTTCCTTCCAGCTGGAATTTCTGTATTCTGTCCCTGTCCTGGCTGATCTTACCCTAGCCAAGGGCTGCCTGAAAACTTGCTTCTTCCAGGAAGGTTCACAAGTTATCTCTACCAGTAGGGTTTGCTCTCTGGCTTCTCTGAGCTACCTTACCTGTCTTACTTTATCTTTGCTGGTCTCTGCCATCTTTCTTATCTCTGCTCACTTAATTAGATTGGAAGTATCTTAAAGACAGGAACTGAGAGCTATGTGCGTGCATGCTACCCAACCATGCACAGTGCTGGGAATGTAGAAGCATGTGATAGATAGATTGCTTGACTGAACTATCATGTCATCCTCAGCAAACTAATGAAAGCTTCACAGTTGAGAGGTGCTTGGGACGTTCTACCTTTCTCCATGGGAACATGAGTTGAGCCTGAAGTTATCTGGCCACTTCTCCAGAGCCCAGGATTAGGTATCTGAAAATAGATATCCTCCAAGTTCAAATCCTATTGAGATTTTTCCCATGTCCTTAAAAAGGTCACTTCAGCTCCTGAGATTTTCATTTCTCCATATGCAAATTCATGCCACCCTGCAAGGTGCCACAGAACTGACATTCTCCTTCTCTGAACTTTACAAGAAGCTCACTGAATTCTCAATGATGCTGACATCAGACCTATGCCAGGAGAACCAGCTCCTTCTCTGCGTGGGTAGAAATGCCTTTCTTGTGCTTAGTGAGAATGCCATCACCACATTCTCCAAAAGAAAGGCTCTCAAACTTGGGATTGTGAAAGAATCAGTAAGGGGTAGGAAGCTGTGCAATTCTGATTCTAGAGGTTTGGGATGTGATCCAGACATCAGCTCCCCAGTGATCCTGAGAAATATGAGACTAGCTGATCTAAAGATAGCTCCCCAACCTCTAAAACAAGGGCATGAACGAGAGGGGCCTTGTGTTGCTCCTCAGCCGCCATGTTTGAATGGCAGAGCTGGACGGCCCAGTTAGCCGACTTTGTTTCACTCAGCTGGTTTTGTTTCTGTGGGAAAACTTCTTTCAGGCAGCTGGCATGGATTACCCTGGCAGCACTAACCTGGAGCAGACTAATCCCACAGAAGTCCTCATCCCTAACAAAATTCCCAGAAGCCCTGGTCAAGGCAAATGTATGAAGATCTGACATCCTTAGTCATTCTGTGGGTAGCTCTGATCTTCAAAACATCCCAGGAAGGGCACATTGGGGACAAAGGTATCCCCTCGGAATACCTTTGTCTGACGAACAGCTTGAATGTCCATCATGACTTTGATGTGGCTCAGTCTGATGCTCAGACCCAGTAGACCCAATAAATCCCTTTTCCAGCATCTACCCTGGTGAAGACTTTTCAGGGACTTATTATGCAAAGCTGCCTAAGCAAGACGGAATTTATATTGAACCTGGCCATGATTTCTGAGCTGCCACTGGGTGTTCTGATGACATACGCATCTCGGGGTTGAAGTCAAGGGGCTGCCAAGGACAAGAGACTGGAGGCAGGATAAAAGCAGTGTGATTCCTTCCAGTAAATAATGGGGGGATGGCAGGGGAGGCGGGACGGGGATGCTCCAGGGAGGAAGAGGACTGTAGCTTTTCTCGTACCCTAGGTTTGCCTTTCAAATGGCATCCAGACATGACCAAATAAATCTCTCCTCTGGAGGCTAACGAATGTGTAGAATGCAACAAAAGTGAGGTGGTGGGGAAGCCTGCTTTATCTAGGGTGAATCATACCTAGAAAGAAAACATGCATCCATCACAGAAATTTCATTGATTGACAAAGTATTTTTAGTTTCCTGGTCCACAGACTGAATCCTTCCTGAAACTCTCACTATGAGCAGGGTACTTGGATGATGCCTCCTGGGGGTGATCGCCTATAGAAGCAGACTATTGATTACAGACAGTTCTTAGACAAACAGATCCCCAGCCCTCATCTTTGCCACTGGAATGCAAAGGGTGCTGCCCTCCCCAGTAAAGGGAATATCGGTCTGGTATTTACCATGGCCATGAAGAACATGTTGTTCTATAGTCAATTCTCTATACAGCAGCCCAAGTGATTTTTTTTCTTCTTCTTCTTTTTGAGATAAGGTTTTGCTCTGTTGCCCAGGCTGGATTGCAGTGGTGCAGTCACAGCTCACTGCAGCCTCTACCTCCCAGGCTCTAGCAATCCTCCCACCTCAGCCTCCAGAGTAGCTGGGACTACAGACACACGCCACCACACCTGGCTAATTTTTGTATTTTTTTATAGAGATGGGGTTTTGTCATGTTGCCCAGCCTGGTCTGGAACTCCAGGGCTCAAGCAGTCAGCCTGTTTCAGTCTCCCAAAGAGCTGGGATTACAGGTGTGATCCACTACACCCAGCCCCAGCGATCTTTTAAAAATGGAAATCAGGGCTGGGTGTGGTGGCTCACGCCTGTAATCCCAGCACTTTGGGAGGCCGAGGTGGGTGGATCATGAGGTCAGGAGTTCGAGACCATCCTGGCCAACTTAGTGAAATCCCATCTCTACTAAAAATACAAAAATTAACCAGGCGTGGTGGTGGACACCTGTAGTCCCAGCTACTTGGGAGGCTGAGGCAGGAGAATCATTTGAACCCGGAAGACAGAGGTTGCAGTGAGCTGAGACTGCACCATTGCACTCTAGCCTGGGCGACAGAGTGAGACTCCGTCTCAAAAAAAAAAAAAAAAAAATGTAAATCAGGCCACAACATTCTCTCCTACAAACACCTCCAATGTCTTCTCACTGTACTCAGAACAAAATCCAAACTCCTCCCATGGCTACAGGTCCCCAGGTTGGCTGGGCTCACCTTTCCTGCTTCATCCTGTCCCCTGCCTCCTTCCCCACTGGGCTCCATCCTCACTGCACTCCTTTCTGTTCCTCTTCTATACTAAGGGTATCTCACCTCAGGACCTTTGCATATGCCGTCTCCTCTACCTGGCACGACATGCTTCTCCCAGATCTTCTTATGGCTGGCTGCTCCTCTGAGAAGTCTTCCTGGGTTCACCCTATCTGGAAGTAGCCCACCCCACCCTGCCCTACCCCTTGCTATCTCATATACTTTTTTTCATAACACCACTATCAAAGTTTTTCTCTTTGCCTACTATAGAGATTATACTATAGAGATTATAGACTATATCTATAGAGATATAGAACATCTCTATACAACTAAATTGTAAGTGCCACGAGTGCAGGGTCCTTGTCTCACCAGATCCCCAGCCCCCAAGGCAAAACTTGGCACATAGGAAATGCTCGACAGATACCACTGAACAAATAAATGAAAGCTCTAGGCCCACCTGCAACTGACAGCTTGGATGATACGGGAGCCTGGCCTTGTAGAGGGCTGGAAGTCAGTGCTGGCAGAAGGCCCCCAGCACAGGAAATAAGAATCACACAGCCGCCACTGCCTCATTCCTGGCCCTCCCTGCCCAACACACCATAAATGACAGCAGGTCAGTGGCACAGTCCACACTCAAACTTTGCTCATGGCCATCCACATACCCCAAACCTGGAGAGAGACTGGGGCCAGGTAGATAAACAGTGCCATTCAAGACATCAGACACTGCTTTCTATGCCCAAAAGGGACATTCCAGGCCTGATACTGGCACGAGAAACTAGCAGTGCCAGAAGATGGTCTCCAACACATCCATCCCGTGTCCTTGAAAGGGCCACTCTCTGGAGTCACCTCTTCTGCATGGTCTTTCCCGGAGAGCTGATCTGTGTCCTCCTGCAGAGCCCTGGGCCCATGGGTGGTGCCAGGGGCAGTGGCAGGATGGGGGTGGGGAGGCTGCTTGACAGGAAATCAATGGGAACTGAAGGTCATCCGGAGGGCGCAGTCTCCCCATCATGCACCTGCTGGCATGGGATTTGTGGTCCTGACCTCGCTTGGGGGCCTCTGCCCTCCTGTCAGAGTTGGTTAAAATCAGCCTGCAGAAGCAAATGCCCTGCACACCAAATGATCTCCAGGCAGCCCTTCTAAGGGACATCCAGCCAAACAAAGAAGCACTGAGTTTCATTTCACCCGCTGCAAGGTTGAGAGTCACCCCAATCTCTCTTGGCAGCCTCCTAGGAAAATTGTCTCAGACCTGCCACTTTTGGAGGCACATACTTGTAAATAGAACAAAGCCAGACTGACCGAGAGGCTGGTTACGTCCCCAAACTTAAGTTGCCTGGTGGAGGAAGTAAAAATACACTGGGAACCAAAACGACTGAAACTGCAATATTGAGCGCACCCTAGAAATGCCTAAAGGTGCCCTCCTCACCTCTGCCTCCCAGGATAACCACAAAGGACACCAAAACCTCTGTCCTGCCAGCGGGGACATCTCATTTGCTTCTCATCCCAAAAACCATCAGGGAGCTTGGCTCAATCTAGAATCTGATTTTCCTTCCCCACTATACTTGTTTTCCCAGGTTCCCATTCTCCCTTCCTTTCCAGGCCTTTCTCCTTTACCATCTTCTTTCCCAATTCGCACCTCATCAAGAGTCACTTACACAGGCCAGGAGCAAAGTGGTCAGCCTAAGTCTCCAATTCAAAAGTTGAAAATGGGCCAGGCGCAGGGGCTCACGCCTGTAATCCTAACACTCTGGGAGGCCAAGGTGGGAGGATTGCTGGAGACCAGGAGTTCAAGACCAGCCTGGCCAACTTGGTGAAAAACCATCTCTACTAAAACTACAAAAATTAGCCAGGCATGGTAGCAGGTGCATGTAGTTCCAGCTACTTAAGAGGCTGAGGCAGAAGAATGGTTTGAACCTCGGAGGCAGAGGTCGCAGTGAGCTGAGATCGCACCATTCTACTCCAGCCTGGGCAACAAGAGCAAAACACTGTCTCAAAAAAAAAAAAAAAAAGTCAAAAATGAATATGGTATAAAAATAAAGAAAAGGCCAGGCACGGCAGCTCATGCCTGTAATCCCAGCACTTTGGGGGGCCAAGGCAGGAGGATCACTTGAGGCCCGGAGTTGAATACCAGCCTGGGCAACATAGTGAGATCCCTGCCTCTACAAAAAAAATAATAATAATAATAAAAAGTTTTAATGAAGAAGAGAACCTTCAACATATTTATAGAAGGATAACAGGATGCCGGTCATAGTAGCAATAGTGGCATAGCTAATATTTATTGAACATTTACTATGTGTGCCAGGCACTGTTCTAAGCACTTTACAGGTATTATCCCCATACAACTTGTAATTGTATTATTTCCATACAGTTCCATGATTTTATACCCCCACACACACCCCACTTTGCAGACTGGCAAACTGAGGTACAGAACATCTTGAGTGATTTGCTAGGGATCTATGTGGCCTTGTTAACACATAACAGCCTTGCCAGAACCTTACTCTTGGCCACTGCACTGTCGGCCTCTTACAAGGGCGCCATTGCCCCCTCACGGTGAGTTTTGCCTCCAGAACTAGAATAACCTGAACACTTCCTTTCTTGGAGGCACTAGGTTTCTATGAGCATCACCAACTTGCTAGTTAATCTTAGCTATTTCTTTTCTTTGTGCCTCAGTTTCCCAAACTGCCAAATAGCACAAAAATAAACCTTTTTATCACAGAGCCACCTCTCAGTAACTCAAAAAGAGTTAACATGGGGCTTCCTGAAAAGATACCATCAGAGAAATACAAAATGTCATTATGCAGTTTAGAAACCAAATCCATCCCAAATGTGAGCAAGGGGTGATGGACTTGAAGAGGCCCTGTGGTTCTGAACATCGACTAAGGCAGAAAAAGAGAAATGCCAGAAAGTCATAAACTAAAGGGTCAGATTAAAGAATCCCAAAATGTAAGACACTGTCTAGTCTGGTGCCTGGTTTTATTGCAAAGAAAATCAATAACCAGGCCAGGTGCAGTGGCTCACGCCTGTAATCTCCCAAGGCGGGTGGATCACCTGAGGTCAGGAGTTCGAGACTAGCCTGGCCAACTTGGTGAAACTCCATTTCTACTAAAAACACAAAAAATTAGCCAGGCGTGGTGGCGCATGCCTGTAGTCCCAGCTACTCCGCAGGCTGAGGCAGGAGAATTGCTTGAACCCAGGAAGCAGAGGTTGCAGTGAGCCGAGATTGTGCCATTGCACTCCAACCTGGGCAACAGAGTGAGACTCCATCTAAAAAAAAGAAAAGAAAAGAAAAGAAAAAGAAAAAGAAAATCCATAACCACAGAGGTGAGGCGATGTCCACAGGACATACTGAGGCAGAGCTGGGATCAGATCCTCAGTCCAGACTCCTAGTACAGGGATTCCTCCATCATTTAGGGCAAGGGTCAACAAACTACAGCCCCTGGGCCAAACTTAGCCCAGGACTAATTTTTGTAAATAAAGTTTTATTGGAGGCCAGTCATGCCCATCCGTTTACATATTGTCTGTGGCTGCTTTTGTACAGAGTTGAGTAGTTGCAACAAAGACCATGTGGCCTGCAAAGCCTAAAATATTTACCATCTGGACCTTTACAGAAAAAGTTTGCCAACTCCTGGTTTTTAACATAAGCCTTGAATAATGAAAAACCTCCATCCTCTGAATACAAAATAATAGAATAGGAAATCTAAGAGTTACACAGCTTAAGCAGATAGTTTTACAACTATCTCAGCTTGGTACGACCTAATAAAAACTCATAAATACAGTTAATAATAAGGAAAACAAGCACTAGCTCACCCTACCTATTTAATAATTATTGTTAACTACAGTAAGCAAAACTCACAGCTGAAAATTTGTTTGTTGTTGTTTTTTCTAGCCTCCCTCAAAAGCCCTGTTTCATCTAGGAAATGCTGTTGGCCAATGGATGAAAGGATGCTCCTTAGAGGCGCACAGTCCTAATTTCCTCCTGTTGGGTTAAAGGCAGCCACTGAGGCAGCTGAAGACTTGCAAGCATTGCCCTCTCTCCAGAGTAGACTCAAAGGCAATGGTGCCAAAACCCTCCTTGTGCCCCTCACTCCAAATAGAACCCTCAGGAACAGCCAGGCATGGGAGAAACTCTCTTTGTGGCTTCCTCTCCCTACTGTGCCTCCACGCCCTGCTTATGCCCCTTTCCTCCCCAGAAAGTGACCAAGATATGCACATGGCCCACAGAAGCCCAGCCCACAGCTATGCTATCATTCTGTCATCCCATGGAATAGGGAAAAGCGGGTCTGCCCCTATCAGGCTGATGCGGGAATCAAGAGACCTGGATTCCAGATTGGAGTTGGAACTTAGTCACTTTGGGTCTTTGGCAAATCTCTCAAGCCCTCTGGGCCCAGGCCTCCCATGTGTCAAATGGAGAGATTGTCTTCACATATTCCAAGTGATGGAACATGGGCAGAGCCAAATTAAGGGGTGGGCAGGCCAACCACGCGCGGCACCCGGGCTCCAGTCTCTAATCACACTAAGTCATTACCAGGAATGTAGTGTCACTCATGCAGAGAACTAGTGTCACGCAGGCACAGAACTTTGAGAAATAGAACGCTTTCATGGAATAGTCCAGTTTGCATCAAGGTCCCACTGCGATGATTATTACACTTTTCCCTCTCAAAAGTGCCCTTGCTTGGTTGATAAATGATAAAGTCACCCTACTAATAAGCTGTTTGTGGTGGGAGTGTGGTGAGTGAGACATGTGGCCCAAGGCATGGACAGTGATGGCAATACATGGGCTTCTAAGGAAGACAGGTTCAGTTTGGTCAAGAGGTGGGGTGCAGGTCCGGGGTCAGAACTGAGTTGCTCAGGACAAGAGAGGAGAGGCTGCTTCTGGTGGCCCAGCTTCTCCATTTTCCATGCACACGGCCTTTACTTCTTCCTTTATTTGTCAAATATTTAGAGAATATTCACCAAAGTGTGAGCTCCCCAGGTGGCCCACAGGCTCCGAAGAGAAAAGAGGACTTTGGAGAGCACTGTAAGGGGAAAGAAATCTGCCAACAGGTGCCTACTAACTGCCTAGCCATGCTAAGCGCCTGAGCCCTGGGACAAGGTATGATCCCAGTCCTTCACAGTGCCTAACACTGACAGGAATGCGCTTGGTAAGTGTTCATTCTGGGGACCCGGCCCCAGTGAAGCTCAAGCCCTCCTTCTGTTCTTGGAAAATTCCTCCTCCCCACAGCAGCTGCATCTCAACCACCGATCCTGCTGGACCACAGGATGCAGGAGGACCACACTGTGCCCCGGACCTCGTCCCTACAAGAGCAGGAGGTGAGCACTGAGAAAGATCCAGAAGAGTTCATGCAAGCAGAGGTTGTGGTCTGTGGGGAGGAGGGCCAGGCAGGGCAGCTGATCAGAGGAAGAAGCAACAAAGAAGGAAGGGGAAGAGGAGGAGGAGGGGGACCGCGGAGTAACTGTGGGTGGAGGGAGAGTGCCACCGGCACATGCCCCCCAGCCATCAATATCTCTTCGGAGGACAGGTTATCTGGGGAATTTATGCTCTCTAATAATTACCTTGCAGAGGGTTCCGCTTATCTTACCAGAAGAGTCTGCCCGTTGCCAGACACACAGGGTTCTAGTCAATTCCATCCACACTGCCCTCCCTCTCTGCCCTGCTCCCCAGCTCCCTGGCTCCTGACTTCTGACCTCTGAATTCTAACCTTTCTTTGCCTCTCCAGCCTAGGGGGAGGTTGACAGTGGAAGGGTCACAACAACTTTTAACAGATGTAAAGGCCGACAAAGGGGTTGGTGGGTTGTTCCTTATCGGTAGATATGAGAGTCAACGTCCCAAAATTGAGGCCAGGCCTGGGGAAGTACAGGCTGTTGCCAAAGACAGTGTGTGAAGGGCCAAGCAATGCTTTGGGGCAGACTGACATGAGTATTTTTGCCTTCACCTAATGCCATCAGATCTGGTTAGGATTAATTTTATCTTCAAGTCTTCACATCCCTCCTCAAAGCCTTCCTATCCCCACTCCAGCCCTCCAATGATGCCTCCCTCCAATAACGGCGTGGCTACTTACTCAAAAACCATCACGTGTTGCTCCGGGTTGCTGTGATTTCTTTAAACACATGTTGCAATCTGGGTTGTGAGCTCCTGGGGAACATGGGCACTGCATCCGTACTGGATGAGGACTACCTGAGCAACAGTAACAACACCCAGGCGGCCCTGACGGTGGGAGGGCTGCTCTCCCTGCTTAGAAATAGGAATCGCATTTCATCTCCACAATAACCCTATGAGAGAGATGCTACTACTGCCCCTCATTATACAGCTGAGGACCTGGGAGCTCAGGGAGCTTCAGCCACAGGCCCACGGTCACTTGGCCAGTGGCCAAGTCAGGATTTGAACCAGGTGATCTTGTTTCAGAGTCTGGGCTCTTAACCACTCCACACCACGCTGCCTCTACAAGAAAGGTTTGCTGATTGATTCGGACATTTTGTGTTGTATCTATCTGCTTATTTACATCATCCTTTTCTAAAATAATATTTTTTTCGAGACATGGTCTCACTCTGTCACTCAGGAGTGCAGTGGCATGACTCACTGCAGCCTCGATCTTCAGGGCTCAAGCAATTCACCTACCTTAGCTACCGCAGTAGCTGGGACTACAGGCACGTGCCACCACTCACAGCTAATTTTTTTTTTCTTTTTTTAGGAGAGATCGTGTCTCACTTTGTTGCCCAGGCTGGTCTCAAACTCCTGGACTCAAGTGATCTACCTGCCTTGACTTCCCGAAGTGCTGGGATTATAAGCATGAGCCTGGTTGCATCTGGGCTGGTGCTCCTGCTCCTTAGGACTCCACTCACTGCTCCCTCCTCAGGGGGCTTCCCCCAAACTCCTTAGACCCAGCACTCATTCTTTTTCCATCACTCTGACACAATGCCAACTATCAAAAATTATTTTATAGGCTAGCTGCGGGTGGCTCATGCCTGTAATCCCAATGCTTTGGGAGGCCAAGGCGGGCGGATTGCTTGAGCCCAGGAGTTCAAGACCAGCCTGGGCAACATAGTGAGACCTCACCCCTAGTTAAAATTAGTTAATTGGCCAGGCACGATGGCTCATGTCTGTAATCCTAGCACTTTGGGAGGCCGAGATGGAAGGACTGCTTGAGACCAGGAACTCGAGACCAGCCTGGTCAACAAAGCGAGACTCCATCTCTTAAAAAATAATAATAAATAAAAATATAATTAATTAATGTATATGTTTATTTACTGCCTGCTTTTCTCACTAGATATAAAAGCTTCCTGGGAGAAAGACCCGTCGAGTTTGTTCACCCCTCTATCACCAGTGCCTAAAGCTGGTACCTGGCATGTAGTAGGCACTCTATAAATTTAATTAGTTGGATGAACGAATTGTCTGATGTCCCCACTGAGCCTTCCATAATACATGATGGCTACTTAACTGGACACTTTATTTTATGCAAACTCATCTATCTGTTCTTTATTTATTGAGACTTTACAGTGTACTAGGCACCTTGCTGAGTAGGTTAGGATTTCATTGTACCCCGATATGAGGTAAAGAATATTGTCTTTATCGTTCCCATGTTACAGATGAGGAAACTGAGACTCAGAGGTTACACAGCTTGCCGAAGACCATACAGAAACAGGGTAAGACCTAACCCCCATTCTGTCAGTCCCCCTGAGTCCATGATATTAAGCATTCTGCCTCATTGCCTCTGGCTGAGTCCCCTCAGTAACATGACTCTCTTTACCCCTGAACCTCTAAAATGCCCTCAGCCTCCCTTCTCCCCTCTGAGAACCCCATCGCCTCTTTCTCTGGCCTCTGTGTACTGGCTCTCCTCCATCGGTCCCTCCAGATTCTCTCTCTGCCACTCTCTTCCCTGCTGGTGCTGCGGGAGTCTGTCCTGTGTGGTCAGCCTCTTGCCCTCTTCCCTCTGCTTCTGGTGGTCTGGGTCAATGGCAGGTGCCAAGAGAGGGAAGAGAGACAGGGGATTTCCTCTCCCAGCCCTTTCCTGCCGGGTCACTGTGGAGTGTCTGCATCTGCCCACTGAAGGTCGCAGCTCCTGCGGGCCAGCCCTCTTCATACAGCTGCCTCTGCAATCCGGCGACCTTCCCCACTCCGCCCACCTAACCCTCGGCTGCTGCACTAGCCCCCACGATGTGAATCCCTGCCCACAGTTTTGAAACTAGACATGTTATTAAACACTCCTCAGTTTACTTCGTGTGAAGCTGCTGCTTTGCTGGAACCCTGACTCGGACATACAGGTGCCACATGGCTTCTGCCCCTCCCCCAGGTCCTCCACCACTGCCGATGTCCCCTGGTCACTGCAGCTGCCTCACCAGGCCCTTCTTTGCTGCCGGGGTTTGCTCTCTCTCTCCAAGACCTATAAATAAATGTTGATTTGCTGGCTTGAAGGTTTGCCCTGGCAGCCCCACCAGGGAGAGCAGTGTCCCAGGGAGCCCAGCAAACCCACAGCAAGCTGTCCTCCCAAGACTGGGAGAAAGCAGAGAGCATCGGGTCCAGTGCAGGGGTCCCCTATGGTGGGAGGTTCCTCCTGTGCAGGGTGTTAGGGGATCCCTCAGATGATGTCCTGTGCCTCAAACAAAGCCGCTATCACAGCTTCAAAAATCACAATATCATTTGTTGAGCAACTACTATGTGGCAGGTTCCGGGTTGCCATTTGCATACATTCACTCTCATGTTAAAAGACGAGAAAAACAGGTTCACAGAGGTTAAGGAATTTAACCAAAACCTTAAAACTATTAAGTGGCAGAACTGGAATGAGAGCCCAGGTCAGCCCAAATCTATAAGGCCTTAATTCCCCACCAGTACATGCTGCCTCATAACCGATCCCTTCGAACGACAGGTGGGGCCACAGACTTGAACCTAGTCCAAGCAGGCAGCTGAGAGATGCCAGCCACCCATGGCTGGGAGGAGATCAGGTGGAGCAGGATGAGACTTAGGATAAAGAACACAGAGGGCTCCGTGCTGCCTGGAGTCCCTTTGTCCAAGGGGCATGGCACAGTTTGGCCATGGTGAGTGCTGAGCAGCCAGGGGGCTGGAACATGCCCCCCCAGCCCCCCAACCCCGACCCACTGCTCCTTCCTGCAGAGCCAGCCAGGAGCCATCACTCGTCCTTGGGCACACACCAGCATTTCAACAAAACCAGCCTGCAAGCACAGACCCCTCCGAGTCAGGCCCAGGACTGTCACGAGGAAACACTGACGGGGAGGGACAGGGTGACACAAAGAGGGGGAAGGCCTCCTGCCGCTGGACCTGGAGCCGACTGTACTTCCCTAAGTCCTTTCTGCAGCCAAAAGGCACATTCCCTGTGAACACCACTCACAATCCAAAGGCTTTGGCTTTTTATTTTTTAGAAAGCAATGGCAAAAAAAGAAAAAGAAATCCACATTTCTAGTGTTGGGAGTGATTCTTGGAGGCAAACATACTTACTCTCTTGCACACACACACCGCACAGCACTGCCCCCACACAGCCCAAAATAGTCCACACCATGGACTCCTGGAGAACCCGGCTCAGCACAGCCTCCCGACCTTGGTCCACATGACTGCTGGCCAGCTCTCGGTCCCCAGGGTAACAAAGCACTCCAAGGACCCGCAGCAACAGCAGCAGCACCTGCTCCTACAAACAACTCCGCCCCTCCCAGTGAAGTCCTGTCTCCGGTGTCCCGATGGAACCAGGTCCAGTCAGCAGAGGCCACTTCCAATGAGCCAGTGTGGCCCAAATCTCCAGAGCTGACCTGAACCTCTCTCCCTCAACTCCTCCAAATCTTAGATTGCTGATGCTGCTTCTCCAGGGGAATGGCTCCCACAACATTTTATAGACTGCAAGGAAAATATCCAGAACTGAGACTATTCTTCAAAATAATAATTAAAAAAAAAAAAAAAAACCACTGCTGAAACACAGAACTGGGTGTTATCATAAAATCTCTGCACAAATAGAATCTGAATGGTCTCACTCCAATCAAAATCATTCTCCGTCCCTCCCTTTAAACACTGAAAGTTCAATTCCCCCTAAAGATGGGATTGCAAACATGATTAGGTCCAATTAATTTATGGAGAAACTCAGAATGAAAGGAGAGAAATCAATAGAACTGCCTTGTTCTGATCACTACTGCAAATGAAGTAATAATTTGAGGGAGATCTGGAGAGAAAGGAAACCAAAAGTGTCACACCACAGCCATGAGGCCATTTAATAAGGCAGCATTGCCCCACGTGGACTGGCTGGGTGAAGAAGACCACTCAAGCTGACAAGACACTCCTGGGGACAGAAGAAGGGGAGAGACAGCTGAGGTCACTTGCTTTCTCTTCATCGTACAGCATGAGGCTCATTGGTGGTAAATTCTCCTCTTTCTCACAAAAGCAAGACATAAAAGAAAGTAAGAGGTGAAAAAACATCCACACAAGCTGCCAGTTTATTAAGGACACTGGTAATCTCCAGGCAGGCCAAGGCCATATGGGCTCCCCCTGCAGCTTCACACTAAGTTTATCTCCATCCTCACGCTCTACCTCCATCTCTCTTCCATATCCAGGAAGGAAGAAAGGAAATTAACAAGCCAGCATCCAACATCCATCCTGAATCACCAGCTGGGCCATGTAGAGCATCCAAAGATGGGGTGGGGAAGCCCCGGGGGAGAGAGAGACATTGACAGATCACCGTCCCCACCTCTCACTTGTCTGTAGCTCCCTTGCATAGAGGATGTTGGCAAATTCAACGAGAATTTCGCTGGACCTGCCCAGCAGTCCAGATGTGGGAGCCTAATAACAAATAACACTGCCAGCTCCATATGATCCATGCACCTGCAAGAGAAAATGCCTTGCTGGCCAGCTGGGTTCTCTGGCCACCATCCAGCCCACCTTGCTGCCTTGGGATAGAGGTTCGTGAAGCTGCTCCTGGCCTATCCAAATGGCCAGTAAACATTAACATTCATCCAGTCAGGCAACATCCACAGAGTGTCTATTCCATGTCATGCTGCAAACACTTGTGGGTGGTTGGCAGCAAAACACTTCATTGAAAGGCTGGGGCACTGGCATTAGGACACCAGGTTTGAGTCCCAGCTCCTTGCTTACTTGCTGTCTGAGCTGTTGAACTCTGTGAGCTTCACTATCCTCATGTGCAAAATGGGTATGATACTAGGACCCTTCTCATGGACTCACTGACAAGAACAAATGAGATGACCTCACTGTGGGTGATCAGCAAATATTAGCGATTATTACCACAATGTGGGATCCTACCATCCACTCGCTGCCACCACCAGTGGCAGAAAAAGCCAGCTCATGAGTTAACTCCCAGGCAGTATTATCCACTCCAGGGGACTCTCTGTCCACAGAGCTGAGCAGAAGCAGAAAGCATTAAAAAATAAAATAGCTCAATGCCATTGCTACAGATTGCCTCACCACCACCATCTCACCAGTCAGCTTCTAGCTAGTGGGGTCAGTAGTCAGAAGCAGGGCCAAGAGTGTGGGGATGATTCCGTGAAAAACCATCCCCAGCAGCAGAAGCCTAGCTCACAGCACACATCCTCCCAGAAGTGGGTCGAGGGCATACATTGCCTTTGTTTAAAGGGCACCAGGTCACAAAGGAGGAGGAGTCTTAGCAGCCTGGAACTTTGGGATATTCCACAGGACAGGTAGAAAAGTGCCGTGTTGGTTTTCTATTGCTACTGAGACAAATTACTACAAACTTCACAGTTGATGAAAACACCAATGTATGATTTTACGGTTCTAGGGGTCAGAAATCCAAAATGAGTCCTAAGGCTAAAAATCCAGGCATCAGCAGGGCTATATTCCTTTTGGAAGCTCTAAGGGAGCAGCTTCTTCCTTGGCTTTTCCAGTTTCCAGCAGCTGCTTACACTTCATGGTGTGGCCCCTTCCTCCGGTATGTCACTTCTACCGCCACTTCCATCCTCACATCTCTGGCTCTGACTCTGACCCTCCTCTCTCCTCCCTCTTACAAGGACCCTTGTGATTACACTGGACTCACCCACATAAGCCAGGACAATCTCCTCATCTCAAAGTCCTTAACTTAATCACACCTGCAAAATCCCTCGTACCATCTAAGGTAACATACTCACAGGTTCCAAGGATTAGAATGTGGACATCTTTGGAGGCTGGGTCACACTTCTATCTACCAAAGGTGGCTCTGCTGCTGCTGCTGCAAGGTATACTTGAATACTGTCAAAGCGATGGTGAGGCATTGAAAGAAACACAGTTATGTCCCAAGCCCAGGAATATTGAAGCAGTCCTCTTTTTGACAAAAAAAAAAAAAAAGTATAAAACATATGATGCCTAAGAGCATAGGATTTGGAGTCACATAGCTCTGGGTTCAAATCTAAGCTTCACCACCAGTCCCAGCTGAAGCTATTCAAGACCAGAAGCTCATCTGTGTGAACTTCCATTTTCCCAACTAGACGCACTAACATTGTAGGGTTCATGTATCCTAAGGAATAAAGAATAAATGCACACAGAATCTTTCACGCCATGTCTGGCACACGGTGAATGTTTAGTAAATGGCAATTAAGAAATTGCTTGGTACTGTTATTCTATTACTTTGGTTCTATCAGACCCAGTCACTAAATAAACCAGCTTGACGTGAAGTACTTGGCTATCAGCAAATACTACCAGGCCCTGTCAAGTCCCAGGAATCAGAGGGGCTGTTTGGCCAATGCAGACTGATCCTTTCATGCTGAGGTCAGGGAGCCCCAGCAGCGATACCCAAAGATCTAGAGATATGATCAAAATTTCCCTGTCGGGATGTGGTCCAGAATCATGGATCTCAGTTTACTTTCCGCAGAAAGAAAAAGAAAAGATGAGGCCCACACACTCCTGTTTTCCACAAACTCAGGCTCCATTCCCTTGTAAGTCTTTCTCTTATAAACAATTGCACTTTATTTTTAATTGTGTTGTGATCAATTTGAGCTACAGCTTACAGTCAACAATTTCTATCACAAACCTTTCTGCCTTCCGATTCTGTGTATGTGCAAACTGAGGCAAGGACCAAAGGAACGAGGATTTTATCTTACATGAATCATTTGATTCCATTATTGGAATATCTCAGGTGAAGTTAAAATATATACACATTGGGTCTATATTAGAATATATTAGACTTGAATGTGATCTGCTAATTAGCTGGGTGACTTTAGGAAAGTATGTAACTTACCTGAGCATCCCTTTCCCCATCTATAAAAGGAGACAGAGGCCGAGTGTGGTGGCTCACGCCTGTAATCCTAGGAGGCTGAGGCAGGCAGATCACTTGAGCTCAGGTGTTTGAGACCAGCCTGGGCAACATGGCAGAACTCCACCTCTACCAAAAACACAAAAAATTAGGCAGGCATGGTGGCATGGGCCTGTGGTCCCAGCTAGCTACTTAGGAGGCTGAGGTGGGAGGATAGTTTGAGCCCAGGAGGTGGAGGTTACAGTGAGCCAAGATCATGCCACTGCACTCCAGCCTGGGTGACAGAGTGAGATTTATTTATAAATAAATAAACAAATAAATGGAGACAGGAAAATCTGCCTCTTAAGACTACAGCATAGGTTAAATATCACGTAAACCTTTGGCATGTTGGATTTCTAGAGCATGTACTATGTCTCAGACACTACAATAAACATTGTATGTGCATTAATTCATTTAATCCTAATAACAGCTCTATGAGTTGCTGTTTCTTATTCCTATTTTCCTAGAAAGTAGACCTCTTGGGGCCAGGGATAGTTTTTTCATCTTCAACTCCCAACTCAAATACCCCGTGAGTGGTAAATGCAAGCTACAACTATCATTGCCAATACAAAGAATTGAGAGGTCAGTTAAGTCTGGAATCACCACAGAAGATTTTATAAAGATGGACCCCAAGAGGTAGGGAGGTTTAGAGAAAAGGAGGAAGGAGAGTGGGCAGGTCTTCACAATGGGGTAAGGTGAGGCATGAGGAAGTGACAAGAAAAGTCAAGCCCGTAAGAAGACAGGATGAAGCATCGCACCTGGATAGAAGACTAAGTAAAACTACCTTCCTGCGGCCAAGGGGTCTACTAGGATACACTCATTGACTTGCTTTGGCCAACAGAATACAATGGAAGTTAGATTACACCGGTACCAAGCTCAGGCCTCAAGAGACCTTGCAAGCTTCCCCTTCAGTTCTCCAGGAACCCTGCCTAGTTGCTTAGCATATGAATACACTTGGGCTAGCCTGCTGGGGAATAAGCAGACACAGAACAGAAACAAGCTATCCTAGATGAAGCTATTCATCTAGGACAAGCCGACTGCAGACCCACAGGTTAACCAAGCCCAAATCAGAAGAACCAGCTAGCTGAGCCCAAATCGAATTGCCAATCCACGGAATAGTAAGCAAAATAAATGGTTGCTATTTGAAGCCATTAAGCTTTACAGTGTTTTGGTAAGCTGCAAAACTAACAGAGGAAGGAGTGAATGTCTCTTTCATCTTTATATCTTCAACAGCCAATAAAAGCCCTGGCATATAACAGTTACACAGTAAATGCTTCATGAATAAAGTATTGAACTGATAAATCAATAAAACTGTGAATAAATAAATGTCATATGCTGGAAAACTGAAATCATATAAGATCACATAATTCTATTGAAATACTTCAGCTTAAAGAATATTTTTAAATGGGGTTACCTAATTTTAAAATCCATTATCTTTTTTCTTCCTAGCCAACATTCTTTTTCACCAAGTTTAGTCAAATAGAAAAGAAAGTTTTACATGAACATATAATGTAGGATGCAGTGATTGAAAACTAGACTGGTTGCTTATAGAGATCTGGGTTCTGGATTCACAATAACTGGGAGATCTTGCTAATTCTCTTAATTACCATTTCTACATCTATAAAATAGATATTAAAAAATTACCCTTCCCTGTCAACCTCACAGGGTTGTTGTAGCAAATAAGATAGCATGGGAAGGCTCTGAGCACTTTTTACCATCAATGATTCTGCTTCCAGCCAGGCTCAGTGGCTCATGCCTGTAATCCCAGCACTTTGGGAGGCTGAGGTGGGCAGATCACCTGAGGTCAGGAGTTCAAGACCAGCCTGGCTAAAATGGTGAAACCCTGTCTCTACCAAAAATACAAAATTAGTTGGGTGTGGTGGCGGGCACCTGTAATCCCAGCTACTCGGGAGGCTGAAGCAGGAGAATTGCTTGAACCCGGGAGGTGGAGGTTGCAGTGAGCCAGGATCGCACCACGGCACTCCAACCTGGGAAGACAGAGCTAGCCTTTGTCTCAAAAAAAAAAAAGATTCTACTTCCTCTATAAGCAGAGCTTTACTTTTTGATGGTTTCTAGTGTTTTTATAATATATCCTCTTAAGAGCCCCATTTATCCTTTTGCTGTCTTCCTTTTAATATTCTGTATCCCAGTAGCCATATTTTCTACATACATACATACATGTATGAAACCAAGGTAGGAAATGGTTAAAATTATCCTTGATAGTGGAGAAAACTACTGCTCAATCCAAAGAGAGCTGGTATTTCTAGCACTGAGGATTACATGTGACCAAGGTCAGACCTGATACCTGCAAGATTTATCCTCTAGCTCCAGAGTTCCCATGGAGAACTCTGGGTCCCTAGTTGGCTGCAGCAGGGGCTGCCAGCTGCTGAGGATGCAGCCGGATCCCTTTCCCTTTCCAGAGACTTCTGCCCAATGTGGGAAGTCAGAAGCTCCACACTCCAAGTATGACTCTTCTGCAACCTCAGTTCCTGCCTTGGGCCAAGGCTTGAGATCAGTGTAGCTGAGCTCCGAGCCCAGGTCTGGTACTGCTAAATGGAAATCCTTTGTCTTGGCAACTCCTTCCACAATGGCAGAACCAGACTGGAAGTTCACAGGGTGCTCCAGGCATACAGGATCTGCTTGGGTTACTGCCCTCTCCTAAAATTCCTGAAACCTTTGGAAGTCACAGTTCTAGAGTAAACATCAGGTGTCCTCATACCCAAGCATCCCAGGAGTGTGCAGGAGGCAGCAGAAGGTAGCCTGTGTCCCAAGGCAGTGCGCTCTCCCCATCCCGCGGATGAAGGGGCTGGACAGAAGATATCAGGGAAAGCAACTCAAACCACCAAGCAGGTAGGGCTGAATGGCTGGGCAACACCAGCCGTGCTCAGGGCTCTGGGTCTTCCTTGACAGCGCAATTGTAATAGCTCCATCCTTCCATCAACACATCCCCCCTGTGGTGACATAGGTTGTCTGCCTGCACAGATACCATTCTACCTCCTTCTAGTAACAATACCTCCATTTTCTACCTCTCTCTCACTATCAGTTGTGTAAAATCAACTCCACTCCACCCTCCAACTTCAGAGACAGACTTGTGACTAGGCCTGGCCAATAAGAAAATCGCCATGTTCTCAACCTACAGAATGGGAGAAAATTTTTGCAATCTACTCATCTGACAAAGGGCTGATATCCAGAACCTACAAAGAACTCAAACAAATTTACAAGAAAAAAACAAACAACCCCATCAAAAAGTGGGGAAAGGATATGAACAGACATTTCTCAAAAGAAGACATTCACACAGCCAACAGACACATGAAAAAATGCTCATCATCACTCGCCATCAGAGAAATGCAAATCAAAACCACAATGAGATACCATCTCACACCAGTTAGAATGGCAATCATTAAAAAGTCAGGAAACCACAGGTGCTGGAGAGGATGTGGAGAAATAGGAACACTTTTACACTGTTGGTGGGATTGTAAACTAGTTCAACCATTATGGAAAACAGTATGGCAATTCCTCAAGGATCTAGAACTAGATGTACCATATGACCCAGCCATCCCACTACTGGGTATATACCCAAAGGATTATAAATCATGCTGCTATAAAGACACATGCACACGTATGTTTATTGCGGCACTATTCACAATAGCAAAGACTTGGAATCAACCCAAATGTCCATCTGTGACAGACTGGATTAAGAAAATGCGGCACATATACACCATGGAATACTATGCAGCCATAAAAAAGGATGAGTTTGCGTCCTTTGTAGGGACATGGATGTAGCTGGAAACCATCATTCTTAGCAAACTATCACAAGAACAGAAAACCAAACACCACATGTTCTCACTCATAGGTGGGAACTGAACAATGAGATCACTTGGACTCAGGAAGGGGAACATCACACATCGGGGCCTATCATGGGGAGGGGGGAGCAGGGAGGGATTGCATTGGGAGTTATACCTGATATAAATGACGAATTGATGGGTGCTGATGAGTTGATGGGTGTAGCACACCAACATGGCACAAGTATACATATGTAACAAACCAGCACATTATGCACATGTACCTTAGAACTTAAAGTATAATAATAAAATAAAATAAAAAGAAAACCGCCATGTTCTAGCCAGCCATGGGGACTCACACTTGTAATCCCAGCACCTTGGGAGACTGAGGAAGAAGGATCAGTTGAGGTCAGGAGTTCAAGACCAACCTGGGCAACATAGTGAGATCTTGTCTCTACAAAAATTGGCCAGGCATGGTGATGCACTCCTGTAGTCCCAGCTACTCTAGAGGCTGAGGTAAGAGGATCGCTTGAGCCCAGGATGTCAAGGCTGCAGTGAGCCATGATCGCACCACTGTATTCCAACCCGGGCAACAGAGCAAGATCATATATATATATATATGAGAGACAGAGAGAGAGACCCACATCCTTTAGTGATCAGTTCAAGAGTGGTCAGTTCAAGGGTGAACATGTGGTCTGAGGCAGGCAAATTAGAGTCAATCCTGGAACTTGTGGGGGAAAGAGGCACTTTCTTTCTCCTACTATGGAAAGGCAGATAACAATATATACCTAAAGCTGCTGGGAGCCACCCATCAAGCAGGCCTGTCTGCAAAGGATGCCAATGTAAGGAAAACTGGAGTTGAGAGATGAAGGAGAGAAGGAGGGAGTCGAGAGGACCTTGCTGAGCCCCTAGACCAAGTCACGATTGAGGCAGATACACTCATGAGCTGTTAGTTACATAAGCCCACACATTCCTCTGGGTGTTTAAGCACTATGAGTGGAGTGTCTTACCATTTGCAATCTTAAAAAGTCCTGCCTGATGCACATCCCACCATTTGATGTTACCAACAGATTCTAATAAGGCTGAGGAAGAGCCCAGGGGCCCCATCCAAATACCTCTAGGCTGCTTGAACTCAAACGCTTTTGAAATAAGGATGGTTCACTGTGGCTGTCGGACGCCACACATCAAACCTGAGAGGAAATTCTAGCCAGGGAATGATACAGATGGCAGTTCAGTAAGCTGCTCTCTGCAGCTCACCACGGTCTCCACCACTCCCTATTGTCTTTACCGAGTCCATTTCCTCATTTACCTTACCTGCCTGGTCCCTTTAAATACATAAGTTTACCATCCCTTATTGGATGGATAAATTGATAAATGGATGGATGGATGAATGGATGGATGGATGGATGGATGAATGCATGGATGGATGCATGGATGGATGGATGCATAGATGCATGCACAGATGGGTGCATGCACACATGGATGAATGGATGCATGCATGCATGCATGGATAGATGGATGGATGGATGGTTGCATGGATGGATGGATACATGGATGGATGGATGGATGCATGCATGCATGTATGAATGGATGAGGCATGCATGCATGGATGGATGAGGCATGCATGCATGCATGCATGGATGAGGCATGCACGCATGGATGCACAGATGGATGCATGGATGCATGGATGGATGCACGGATGGATGCACGGATGGATGCATGGACGGATGCATGGACGGATGCATCGATGGATGCATGGATGGATGCAGGGTTGCATGGATGGATGTAGGGTTGCATGGATGGATGCATGAACAGATGGATGCATGAATGGACCGATGGATGGATAGGATGCATGGGTGGATGCATGGGTGGATACACAGGTGGGTGGATGGATGCATGGGTGGATGGATGGATGCATGGATGGATGGATGAATGGATTGATGGATGGATAGTTGCATGGGTGGATGCACAGATGGATGTATGGGTGGACGCATGGGTGGACGCATGAGTGGATGCATGGGTGGATGCATGGGTGGATGGATGGATGCATGGATGGATAGGCAGACAAGCAAGTAGTTATGTAGTTGCAAGTTGAACCTACACACAAATAGGCATGATACAACTAAAGAATTAAAACTGCAGGCCACTGCAGTCAGGGGGCCATGTGATAATATAGGAAAGGAGATAACTATAGACTTACTTCTGTACGGTTTTGGGTGTCTGGAATAATGGGAGATGACTCTGTGGGTAGCACTCTCCCCATAGTTGCTCTCCTCCCTCTCAAGACACAGTGGTTGCCATGACCTTACCAATAGTGCAGCACAAAGAGAAGCCAGTCTTGGCATTCACAGGTAGCTGCGAAAAGCTGGCCCTAAAAGGCAGTCTCGCTCAATCCCCAGCATCTACTTGGATCTGGGCAGGCAGCCACAGAAACAGAAGAAGCTACAGAGGATGCAGGCACTGGGTTTTGGTGTCTGGACATGGAAGAATTGCAGGCCAATATCCACAAATGTATCCGTGAGGCTCTGGTCTTGAAACAAGGATGTGAGGACCCCAGGATGGCTGGTGAGGGACACTAAGTGGCTCAAAGAACTGAGAAAAAAATAAAAACATAGCAGCAATAGAGACCAGAGTCCAAGCCAGGACAAGGACTGTCCCTCAGCCACCTGGCTGAAGGCATCACCATGACCTCAAGGAGGTAACTGGTGATTCATACAGAACCACACTGTGAACCCTTCACCATGGTTTATATGCTCACAGTTCAGGCAATTGCTTAGAAAACTACATATCGTTCACGCCCCTATGAATCACATTCCTCCTTTTGTTGTCTTTGTGAAGTCACCACAAAGTTCTGAGTGGAAGAGTTCTTCCAGGGACTGCCACAGAGTGACACCGTAGCCGGGTGGGTTCGGCTCTCACTTTGCTCAGGATATAGGTATCCAGTGGGGACAGATCAGGAAAATAGCCTCATACTAAATGGTGCCTGGACAACACCCATACATACTTGGATATGCCGCCCTGAACACAAGGCACAAGACACAACACAGGAGGACCTCTCATCTCATGTCTCTTACAGCCAGGGACTGAAGGTGTAGGACAGTAGGAGAAAATAGAGTTTCACACACAACACCCCAAGGACATCAAAGAAGGGTAGCTGCCAAGAGGTAGGAAGAACTAGATTCTTAGGGACTTATCCTTAGGGATTGATACCGCCCCTGCCATGCATCCACCTTTGGGGTGACTCAGAGTCAAGAAAGCAAAGGCATGGGATGAGCCATGGAAAACAAATTCCTGCTGAGTAGCAAACAGAGTGGCACCAACAAGTGGCACCATGTGAGTGAAGAGAGCAAGCAAATGCTCTCACAGGGACAGCTGGGTGTGCAGGGCCATCACAGCTACCCCTACCCTCACCACCTGAACACCACGAGACAATGGGACTTCTGGCTTCTGCCCTCAACATGCTTATATTTGAGAGGCCACAGGACCAGTGAGTGCAGAGTCATGGTGAACTGTACACAACCTGCAGTCAGAAGACCCATGTTCTCGCCCCACTCTGTTGCCTTGGGGGCCCTGAAGCCCATCACTAAATGTTCTGGGCTCCAGTTTGCTCATCTGTTAAACCCTTCACACAGCTCCTAAGTTCTGTGAGTCCCTGTCTTTCAGACTGGCTAATCTCCAAGGGCCTGCCAGGTCCCACACGCATGCTCTTGAGAGTCACGTAGATATCAAAGCTCAAAATTAGCTCTTGGGAGTGGGAGCAAAGCTTCTGAGCCCCCAGCCCCTCCTGTGAGCACATACCTCAAGGCACATGCCCCCAACAGCTCAAAACTGACATATTTTTGATAGTTCCTGAGTACATGGATTTCCAGCCCTGGAAATGTTTGTTTTAACTTACCAGGAGAAAAGAATTTGGATTCTTTTTAAAATGTATACAAAGGGAATACATTTGTATATTTTCAGATACAAACTGGATGGGAAGCAAGGCTAAAGACTGTTCTTTTCCCTTAGCTCATGTGAGTGCTACTCCTCACAGTGAATTCTCCAAAGACCACAAATGGCAGAGATCTTTGATCTCCCTTCCAGCCTGTCTCGATGTGATAGCCTGGACATGGGCAGTTATCACGCCACCCTTCAGGACCTCAGCACTCCAATGACCACATCCTGCCATCATCACCCCCATGGAGGTCCAGGGCCCCTTTCCCACTGCCTACCTCTCCACCTGTGCCCACCTCTCCACCTGCCCACCCCTTGTCACATTGACAGATAAAATACAGGACTCCCAGTTAAATGCAAGAGTCAGATGGAGAACAAATAATATTTTAGTATAACATGTGCCTTCCTAGGCAGCACAACTAAAGCAGGCCCCTTCCAAGGATAGAAAAGTCCTCCTCTCTTCCTAAGTTTGTGCCCATAGAATCTCGTCCCAGTGGGCTTTCTGTCCCCCGGCTTCAAATGAAATCTGCCACTGCCTCTCTCTCAGGGTGAGGTGTGAAGACCCTGGCTTCCAAGACCAATAGGCATGTAGGTAGTCACCGCATTCAGACGCCAGTGGTTCTTAGTCAAAAAAGCTGCTTATGGCCGGAGTCAAAAACAAGTCTAAGCATGACTACCAGCCCCAATGCAGATGGGTCTGGGGAGAGGGAGAAACGAGAAACAGATATTACCACAAAACACTCCAAGGGAAATCTCACTACTGAAAAAGAGGTTGTTGCCTGGTGATGAGGCTGGCAATGCGCCATGAAAACCTAGTTCTGATTTTTAGATACAAGAGATAAGCCCGGCGTGTCACCCAGCCTGGATCCCATAGAGGTCCCGTGGACAACCAGTACCTGAAGACATTTGACCTGCCTACGTGGGCAACTGGAGTGGAAGATCCCCAACGGTAGGAATGCTGTCTTTTGTTTTCCTCATCTCTATGGACTAGTCCATCTAGTCCAGACCTAGTCCAAGCATCTGATGATCTCACAAAGAGTGAATGAATGAGTGAATGAATGAATGAATGCCTACGTTCTCCAATATGTCCCAGAAAGTGTCAAGAGCTTTGTATCACAAAAGGCTCTGAACAATTCAAATAAGAAACACAAACATGTCCAGTGAAAGGGCTGGGCCTGGATGGCCTGTGAGGTCACTGGCAATGTGGTGAGCCCTTGAACCTGTCATACACAGGCAAATAAC
Organism: Colobus angolensis palliatus; assembly: GCF_000951035.1. Lineage (NCBI taxonomy): Eukaryota > Metazoa > Chordata > Mammalia > Primates > Cercopithecidae > Colobus > Colobus angolensis. The sequence goes on along the minus strand of NW_012116265.1, from coordinate 21,409,270 downwards.
TTCACTGAAAGAATTTTAAACACTACCTCCAACACCCTAGCTCATCATCTATGGTTGAAGCCACCGGGCCCAGTCACGGTGATAACCCCAGAAGGGAAGGGTGCAGAGATGACAAGAAACAAGAACTTGGAGAGGACAATGAGGAACAAATGACTGGGAAAATAGGGAATGAGTGGGTAGGAATCCAAAGAACGGAACACGAAAAAATAACTCAAGATCCAGCATTGCTGTCCAGGACATACACACGCACACACACGCAGAAAAAGATTCCCCCCTTCCAGATCCACACTGCGTGCCTCCTGCCAGCCCCATCCCATCATCCTATGACAGTGCTTCTTTGTGGAATAGAACAATAGGTACATTATGCCAACCTATAATTATCCTAGGAGAAGCGATAGCAAAGTCAAGGCATTATATGAACACTGGAATACTGGATACCACCCCACCAGGAGCAAACAACAACAAAAACAGCAACGATCCACAAAATCGCTAATGTGGATAAAGACTGAAAGCTGCCTGAGCCAGTGCCCTTTCGCATTCATATGAGGGTGGGATTTTTTTCTTTTCACATGATTATTTAAGCACAAGGCCTTCTTTCATGGAATTGATAGAGGATTGGGGGAAGGGGCTGAGAGGTTGGGTTTGTTTTGGCTTTTGTTTTGTTTTTCCCAATAAGGAGGCAGAAAGTAGAGGAGGTCGTGGGCATGAGAAAGGGTATGTCACAGAGAGAAGCCCTCAAAGGTAGTTGAATCTGATGCTACTGAGTGAAATAATTCCATTAATAGAGATTCCTGCTCACTACTCCAGTATTACTTTCCAGGGATGTTGGTATAAAACAGGCAGAATCCTGGGACGTGTCATGGAAGACAGAGACAAGAAATCAGAATATCTGGATTCTTGTATCACAGCCACTAACTAGCTGTTTCCTTGATTTATTCAAGAGGTATGTGTTCCCTATCTGCCACATGCTAGGCATCAAGCTAGCAACAGAAGGAAAAAACAAAGCCGTAGTCACTTTCCTCTCAGAGCTTCAGCTTCCCCCTGTGTAAAATGAGGGAGTCCCACAGCCCTGGATACACACACACACACACACACACACACACACACACATAAATACATAACGTACAGCCCCAGCCTCCCACGGGACCTGCCTATATAGGCCAGGACTGAAGAAGGGGGAAACCTGCGGCTTCTAAAACTGCACAGAAGGCTGGGCATGCCAGCACTTTGGGAGGGTGAGGTGGGTGGATCACCTGAGGTCAGGAGTTCGAGACCAGCCTGACCAACATGGAGAAACCCTGTCTCTACTAAAAATACAAAATTAGCCGGGCATGGTGGCGGGCACCTGTAGTCCTGGCTACTCAGGAGGATGAGGCAGGAGAATCACTTGAACCCAGGAGGCGGAGGTTCCGGTGAGCCGAGGGCATGCCATTGTACTCCAGCCTGGGCAACAAGAGCGAAACTCTATCTCCAAAAAAAAAAAAAAAAACTGCATGGAAGCCCAAACCCCCAGGGCAAATGGAACAGTCACAGCATGCCATGCACACACAAGGTCAGAGCAATAATATGGCCAGGCATCATGACTCACACCTGTAATCCCAGCACTTTGGGAGGCCGAGGTGGAGAGATCACTTGAGGTCAGGAGTTCAAGACCAGCCTGGCCAACACAGTGAAACCCCATCTCTACTAAAAATACAAAAATTAGTTGGACACTGTGGTGGGCGCCTATAATCCCAGCTACTCGGGAGGCTGAGATAGGAGAATCGCTTGAACCTGGGAGGCAGAGGTTGCAGTGAGTTGAGATCACGCCACTGCTCTCCAGCCTGGGTGACAGAGCAAGACTCTGTCCCAGAAAAAAAAAGCAAAGGTGTGAAAAATAGGATTGGTGTTTCCTAGCACATCTCTAGTTTCTGAGGACTCTCTCTAATGGGGACCCTCCTCTTGAATTGTGGTCCCATGGGTTCCACCTCTTCTGGGATCCAGTCAGGGTTCCTTCCTTCATGCCCAGGCATCTTCAGCCTTGATACTCCTCAGCCTCCTTTCCCTTCACCTACCTGGTGAAACATAACAGAGGGTCTTCAAGACAGTTCCTTTAAATTGCCAAAGGGCCTATCTAGCAATGATCTAATCCCATTCCTTAATGTTTACTGAAAAGCTTCTCAGATACATGATCCTCCCCTCTGCCCATTCCCCTCAGCTCTTAGCCATCCTTCCTCAGATGCTACTTTTTCATAGGGACTAATTTCTTCCTTCTTGCCAAATCCAGTGGCCACCCGTGGGTGGTCCTGCTGCTCAACCAACATATGACAGTATTAGCCATGTGCTCCTTGAAACACTCAGAGCCTTGAGTCTACTCACTCATTTAGCTCCTCCCCAAAAGTTCCCTGAGCCCCTGCTAGGCAGTGGGGATTTGGCAATAAATAAGACCCAGTCCTTAGACCTCTGCTTATCTCTCCACACTCCGCTGTTACGGCTCCAACTCTCACCTTACATCAGCAAAGGGCTTTCAAAGACTCAAAGCACCTCCACGCTCATTACCTCTTGTAATAACAAAATTCAATTCTGCAAACTTTGCAAAAACACTTTATATTGTAATCCTTTTTTTTTTACACTGGGTGAAAGAACCTACTCATGCAACCAACACAATTCTGAAAATGTGGAAAACCTCTAATGGAAGTGCAACCAAGGGCTCCTGGAATTCGACGTGTTTTTGGGTCCTTCCCACCCCCAGTTCTCCCCTCCCTGCCCACTCTGCCTTCGCACTTTGCTTGCCTACCTTACAGCAGAGTTCATTTGTCAGTCTTTTCTAAGTGGTGGGCTCCTGGAGGGCTTCCAATGGACTGACCTCTTTGTAGACTCCATATTATCCAGTGCTTAAATATTTGTTGAAATGCAGCAAGATCAGGGAGTAATTCAGCACCAATTGTTTACCTGATCCTGGAAACCTCATCTCTGCCCCTCTCCATTCCTCAGGAGAGTCTGCCCATTTGAAAACTGTTCCTGGGTTTATTTCTAGCATGGCCCTGGGGAGGGCTGCCCTACCCCGCAGGGTCAGGGAGGTGAGTTTTCTCTGACCTTGGGCACTGCAGAACCCACCACCAGACCACCCTGAAATCTCAAAACAAGCCCACAGGGTAGATATCTAGGGACCTTGAAGCAAACATTTCACCTATTCAGGACACAAACTAAATGAGCTTGTGTTGCTTGGTAATTCTTAATTGTCTTACTTACTTATGCCCTTGGGCAAACCCCTTAAAATATTTATTTCTGTTTTCCCATCAACAAAATGAGAATTGAAACACCTATTTCTTAGGATTATTGTGAGGATTTGATGAATTAAAACTAGGAAATGTGCCTAGCACTGTTTAATATGTGGCAGAGGCTCAGTAAATACATTATCATTATTACTATTATTGACAGGTGAAAGGCCTGCGATGCCACTGACTCTGGCATAACTCTGATACTGCACCTTTGACTTGGCCAGTTTTGACAGAGGGCCCTTTGACAACACCTGAAAAACAAACCACTAAACTTTCAGTTTTTAAAAAAATACCAGGTAAGCTGGGTACAGTTGACTCACACCTGTAATCTAAGAACCTGGGGAGGCCGAGGCCAGAGTATGATAGGAGGATCTCTTGAGGCCAATTTTTAACAATCAATTCTCCAGGGAACTTATCCATTCCTGCCAGAACAAATCCAGTCTTACAAGAGTATGAATATTAGAGCTACAAGGCACCGCCAATAGATAGAGTTTCGCTTTGTTGACCAAGACCAGCCTGGTCAACATAGTGAGACTCCATGTCTACAACAAATTTAAAAATTAGCCAGGCATGGTGGCACACACTTGTAGTCCTAGCTACTCAGGAGACTGAGGCAGGAAGATCACTTGAGCCCTAGAGTTGGAGGCTGCAGCGAGTTATGATCACATCACTGCATTCCAGCCTGGGCGACAGAGCGAGAACCTGTCTCAAAACAACAACAACAACAAGAAGTAATGTGAGAAACAAATGCCCTCCCTCCCTCCCTAAGGGTCGCCCCCACCCTGACCTGATGGATGGGAAAAGATAAGCTCAGAGATGCGGTAAGGATGAGGTGGGAGTTAGGAATAGGGTAGAGGTCAGGGATGGACTGATAACTAGGAAAGGGAAGGATCAAAGATGGACTGGAGGTCTGGAAGCAAGAAGACAAAAATGGAGTAAGGGTCAGGGCTGGAGACCAGCAGAACTGAGATGAAATTTAGGACCATCTGATGGATGGTCACATTAATAACTTAAATTTTTCACCACCAGCTCCCACTACAGCATCCAAACATCCTTGCCTCTGAAGGAGTGGGAGTGGGGAGAGGGAAGAAGAAACCTTAACGGAGTGAACATTTTAAAACAAGCAGGACATTTTGAACTCAAACAGTTAAGAGTCACTATGCTGTCCAAATCCCACCAGTCCTTGGTGCAGTACTACAAGTGGGACTTACAAGCAGGACCCACAAGAAGGTTCTGGTAACTAGCTCAGCACACAGGATGTAAAATGACTGGTGAACTTTGCATTCTAAGGACAGAAGTTTTCCAAATTAAAATTTTAATAGTGTGTGAAAATAGCCATTTACTCTTAGGATGCGGTAGTGTTTAGAAAGTCAGCCCGGAAATCCAAGCCAACATTTTCAGGGATGCCTCCTATTCTGAGAGGGGAAAAACCAGCTTGTTGCTTCCCTCCAGTAGCATGAAGCAGCAGGGAACCGGAAAGAGAGAAGGGTCTGAACAGCTTCTTCTACCAGGAAACCAGCCAAAGGTCTCCGGGCATGTAAGGACATCTGTTTTCAGAAGCTACAGTTTGGATTTTGGCATGCTTAGGAGTCTAGGAGCAGTCCTCTTAATTTGGGTTCTAGCCCCAACCATACTACCTACCTGCTATGCAAACCCAGGCAAGTGATTTTACCTCTCTGAGCCCCTGTTTGCTCATCTGGTCCTTCTAGACAAGATTAACTTGGCACTGCCTTGTAGCTCTAACATTCATACTCTCATAAGACTGGATTTGTTCTCACAGGAACGAATTAGTTCCCTCGAGAGTTGGTTGTTAAAACACCAGGGCCCCCTTGGGTTTCCCCATCTTCACATGTGTCCACTTTCCCTTTGACCTTCCCCGTCATGTTGTGATACAGAAGGAAAGCCCTCGCCAGAGGCCAGAGCCATGCCCTTGAACTTCTCAGCCTGCAGAACCATAAGCTTATAAACCTCTTTTCTTTATAAATGACCCAGTTCCTGGTATTCCATTACAGCAATACAGACAGACACTCCCACATCATCATCACACAGGGCTCAGGCTGCCTGGCCCTGGCCACTGCCTGCCAACACCATGCCTGGTCCCTCCATCATCTAGGACCTTGGGGGACATGGCAACGGGGAAGGGCATGGGGATTACCGGAAATAGTAAGAAGTCAGCAGGTCAGCACAGCCACAAAAGCCACCCTCTCCCAACCCATGTGCAGGCATCATGGCTCCCCTCCACCAGCACTCCCAGGGCCACTACACCAGGCAGGAAAGGAGGGCGTGAGGAGACCTGGTCACACCTGCCCTTCCTTTCAGAACCCTGCATGTGGCTGATGGCAGGTCCTCGGCAGCCTAGTGGAAGAGAATGGGAAGGTGGCACTGGGGAGGAGAAGGTCCCCTGGTCACTGGGCTCCATAGGCAGTGATTCTCAGCCCTGCCTGTCACTGGGAGCTGGTTCCTGGGTCCCACCCCAACCTCTTATGATTCCATAGATCAGGAGGAGACCAGGAACCCAACTTTTCACTTAGCTCTCCAGGGAATACCAATGCAAATGGCCACTGACCACCCCTTGAGCACCCTGTGGATGAGAGAGTGGAACTAGAGGTTCTAGAAGCAAGTGCTTGAATCCCCTCACTAGCTGGGCAGTTTACATTTCCTTTCAAACCCTCAACTGACCATCTGAGAAACGGGGCTAATGAAAGTGTCTGCCTCTTGGGGTTATTTAGAGAAATACATGAGAAAAGGGATGGAAAGCACTTAGCACTGTGCCTGTACATGTTGAGAATCTGTAAGAGAAGATCCCCTCTTACTATTCAGGGGTGACTTGTACAAATGCCTTCTTCCATAGCAATCCCTTACTAAACTGGAGCATTTCACGGGGAAGATGGGAATGACGGCGATGAAGCCTCAGATACAGAGGGCAGTGGAGTACTGAGATATCTCCGTGCCCTCCCACGACATCCCGCGCCCTCCCACAATATCCCAACTCTGTGGTCCAGCAACACACCCGCCCCATCCCTCTAACTCAGAACATGCTCGTTGACGTGCCTGAATCCAGGCTAAATGGGAGCACACCAATAGTGGGGGTTCCCCTGTCAGAGATATGCACTGCAAGGGCCTGTGGTCCAGGACAAAGTGGAAGGAGGAGAGGGGAGGAGAATGTAAATTACATTCATGCCAGGGTGTGTTCTAATACATCAGCAACTGTGTACCAAGCTTCCGGGCTGCAGAGGAAGGTGGGCGTGTGCGGGGTTAGTGACTTGAAGGGAAAGAGGGGCATGAAAAAGAAGGAGGTGAAGAGTTGGAACTGGTGCAGCAGCTGGGTCTCACAAACACCATGGCAGGACTCTACTTCGCAGGTGCTACTCAGAAAGGGAAAAGGAAAACTAACTCTAAGAAACAAAGATCTTCCCCCAAATCCAAGAATGGCAGTAGAAAATAGGGTCCCTCACCCAGCAAGCACCCACATCATGTTTCATCAGTAGAACCCTCTCTTCTTCTCATCCAGGCCTGGCACACTGCCTTGACCTTCCCCATCACAGAGCTGGACCCTGGGCTCAGAAGACCCCTGATCATCATTGCTGGAAACAGAATCATTGCAGATAAGAGTTAGTTAAGATGAAGTCATACTGGAGTAGAGTGAGCCCTAATCTAACAGGACTAGTGAGTTAGTCCATTTGCATTACTATAAAAGAATACCTAAGACTTGGTAATTTGTAAAGAAAAGAGGTATATTTCACAGTTCTGCAGGCTGTAGGAACCATGGTGCTGGCATCTGCTTCTGGTGAGGCCTCAGGAAGCTATAGTCATGGCGGAAGGTGAAAAGGAGAGCAGGCATGTCACATGGTGATTGCAAGCCCAAGAGAGCAAGAGTGGGAAGTCCCCGACTTTCAAACAACCAGATCTTGTGTGAACTAACCGGGTGAGAACTCACTCATCACCAAGGGGATGGTGCTAAGCCATTCGTGAGAGATCCACCCTCATGATCTAATAATCTCCCACCAGGCCTCACCTCCAACATTGGGAATCACATTTCAACATGAGCTTTGCAGGGGACAAACATTCAAATCATATCAATTAGTGTCCTTATAAAAAAGGGAAATTTGCCCCATGAAGGAAGAGATTGGGGTGAGGTATCTATAAAGCAAGGAATGTCAAACATAAGACTGCCAGCCAAGCCCCAGAAGCTAGCACAGAGGCCTGGAACAGATTCTCCCTCGCAGCCCTCAGAAGGAACCGACCTTGCCAACATCTTGATCTTGGACCTTTAGCCTCCAGACTATGAGAAAATAAATTTCTGTTAAGTTACCCAGTCTGTGGCACTTACAGCCGCCCTACCAAACTAATACACCCAGAATCTTACTATCCTTCACCACACTGATCACCAATGAGGCAAGTCAGAAATTTCCAAAAAGTCTCCACATTTACTTTTCTACCCAATAAACCAGAAACGATAGGGGAATTCAAATATTAACAAGACATAGGCCCTGCCCTCCAGAGCTCCTAGGCATACAAATGTTAGTCACTTTACACTTTGCAAAACACTTTCACATACATTGTCTCTTGTAGATCCCCCCATCCCACATTGAGATGGGAAGGGCAGGCTGTAGGTTATTCCCATTCTGCAGACGAGAACACTGAGTTTTGGAGAGTTGGTGGCTTGCTCCAGGGCACCCAGCCCTGGAGTGGCAGAGAGGGAGCTGCAGTAAAGTCTTGAGTCCAAGACAATATTAGTGTGGCTGTTTCTTTCAGCCTGTCTTGCTGCCTCTCTGGCCATCTTGGAACCTCTTGCCTCCTTCAAACAGAAGCCCCTTCACTGAGGTCTCTTATGTCTAAGATCTGCCCCAAGTGAGCTCCAGGAGGCATGGAGGGAGGCCAGCCATGTTAAAGACCAAGCTAAAGACCACGGCGGCCGCAGCACCATGAGATACTGGTGCAGTTCCCCTTCTCTCACAGTCCCTTACCCTGAGGCTACTCCCAGCAGCCCCTCTTACCTTTTTCCCATCCCCACCCCCGGCCTCCAGCCTCTCCCACCCCACAGGCAGGGCAGGTTCCTGGTAACAGCATTGCCCAGTGTTGTCAAAATAGCAAGGAGTTGGAAAGAGTTCCAGAATGAAATCTATGTGCCTCTGCAGCCTCCCAACTGACTGCCACTGTGGCAGCTAAACCCGCTAATGTGCTAAGCATTTTCTGGCAGGGCCAGGAGGCAAGGCTGGTATTTTGGGAGCTGGGAGGGGCTTGGAGGCAACATCCTTGGCAAGTCCGGGAAGGAGGTAGAGGCAGGGAGGCAAAGAGAACCGACCCAGAACACTTCCCATGACGTCATCGAGAGCCACCTGAGCTGCACCTCAGGATTTCTGAAGCGCTGCTGGCAGGCGGAGAGCATGCTGGGCCCAGTGGGCAGGGCTCGGCAGGGCATGGAGGCTTCGCGGCTGGGCCTGGGGGCAGAGGGCGCTCTAGAATGCCACTTGTCATGCACACTTTTTCTGCTGACGCAGAGCAGTGTGCAATGCGTCCGGGAGCCCGGGCAGCCCAGGGCTGGCCCAAGCTCTGTTTGCCTGAGTTGGCAGCGGCAGGGCCCATGGTGACCAAACAAAAGATGGGAAGCCAAATGCCCAGAGGCTGGTGGGTGAGGCTCCCTGAGAGCGCTCTGAGGATACAGGCACTGACAAGGAAGGGCCAGGGGCTCGTTGGGATAGGAACGGGGTCGGGGGCGATGGGAACTTGCAGGCAGGGTCCCCTCTGGTTTCCCAGACACGCCTCCTCTGGGCACCAGCCTCTCCACACTGTCCTTGCTTTTCAGGGGCTCCTTCAAAAATGCTTCAAACCATGAGACCAGGACGGGGAGCAAACCACCAAATCTGAGATCCAAACAAGGTCCCAGCATTCCTTTGTCCCTGAGGGGCCCAGCTCCAAATTCTGGGAGAAACCAGAGGGTTTTGAGAGAGTCAGGAGAGGGGTTCAGGGGACAAAAAATAGGGCTGCTGAAGAATTCCTTCCGGGAGCCATCTGGTAGCAGAGAGTACCGTGGGTGGCAAGGCTTGCTGCTCAGGTGAGGGGACATGGTGTCATTCTGGGAACAGATGAGCCAGTAAAACCCTGACAGGATTCAATCGGGAGGAAAAAAATCCCAGCTGATAGGAACTGCTGAGCGCTTGCAGCTTTTAAAGCCCCTCTAGCAAAAGGATCTGCGAAAGCTTTGCAAACCCTGACCACGCAGCCAGTCAGCCACTTCCCAGCCCACAGCAATGAGAGAGTTTTTGCTACATCAGAACAAACCCACTCACAAATATCTCATCCTGGCCTCCCCCTGGCACCCATTCCTTTTGGGTCTGTGTGCCTGCCTTCCTCAGAAATGACATTTTGTCAGAGCAGTGGGAGAGAGTATTGCAGGGGCCAAAGGCAGCCAGGGGGCTGGACTGCAACCAGGCTCCTCTGCTCACCAGCGGCTGACCCCAGGCAGGGCACTTAACCTTTATGAATCTCATTTTTTAATCTGCAAAAATGCAAATAATGAAGCTGCTCTCGTAGAGTTGGTGAGAGGGCTAAATGAGATGATGGATGCTGGGGCTAGAGCACAGAGACGAGGGGCCTATGAGGGCTGGTACCCCTCTTCCCACCTTCCTCTCCAGGGCCCCCAGGCACCATAATCAGTGTGGGAAGGACGCAGAACAATGGGAGTTTAATTCAGAGGTTGGGGAGGCAAAGGCATACTTTAATAGAATTCTCTCACCCAGCACATGGTTTCCTGCCCACCCCACCCACCTTTCCCCATCTCTACCGGCTGGTAGTCTCTCAGCTAGTAGACCTTTTCCTGTTTAGCAGGGCCATTTTGTTTTAAAACTCCAGACGGGTACCCTCCATGTTTCAGTCGACGTGGCCCTGGATCACTCAACTGACTGTCATTTGAACGCTGCTCCCAGAGTGAGGCAATGGTGCAGCTGTCCTAAAGCCCTTCCTGAGTGTCCCTCCTTCATGAAGATGATTCTGAGGCTTCCCAGGCCTTCACCCTTCTTTGAAAGTCCATAGCAGTTCATGTGTACTTCTCTTCTATGCTCACCAAACTCTGCCTTCATCATACTCGGGGATGTGTGTGAGAGCGAGAGAGAGATTCCAGCAGGGATTGGATCTTACTTTTACACTCTCTACAGTGCCTGGCAGAACGCTAATGCATTTTATGAGGCCAGAATTACCCTGATACCAAAACCAGTTAAAGACATTACCAAAAAGAACTTTTTCAATTTTTGAATTCTTAACCCTTACCTCACACCCTAGATAAAAATTAACTTGAGCCGGGTGTGGCTGCTCACACCTGTAATCCCAGCACTTTGGGCGGCTGAAGCAGATGGATCCCTTGAGACCAGGAGTTTGAGACCAGCCTGGCCAACAAGGTGAAACCCCGTCTCTACTAAAAATATAAAAATTAGCTGGGCATGATGGCAGGCGCCTGTAATCCCAGCTACTCGGGAGGCTCAGGAGAATTGCTTGAACCCGGAAGGCAGATGTTGCAGTGAGCCTAGATCGTGCCACTGCACTCCAGCCTAGGCGACAGAGCGAGACTCCGTCTCCAAAAAAAAAATTACTCAAAATGGATCATAGAGCTAAATAGAAGACTAAAACTTTCAAACTTCAGAAAGAAAACTTGGAAGAAAATTTTTCTAACCTTGGGTTAAGCAAAAATTTTCTTAAATAGGACATAAAATGCATGAGTCATAAAGGAAAAAAATTGATACATTGGACTACACTAACATTTTAAATGTCTACTCTTTGAAAGGTACTAATATGAAAATGAAAACACAAGCTACAGACTGAGAGAAAATATTTTGCAAAACATATATCTGATAAAGGATGTTTAGTCAGAATATATAAAGAACTCTTAAAACTCGATAAGAAGACAAATGACCTTTTTTTTTTAAAGGGCAAAAGAACTGAACAGACATTTCACAAAAGAAAAGATACAGATGGCCAAAAAGCACATTATTAGTCAGCAGGGAAATGCAATTAAAATCACAATGAGATACCATTAAACATCTATTATAATGGCTAAAATTTGACAATGCCAAGCACTGGCAAGGATATAGAATAACTGTGACTCTTACACACCGCGGGTGGGAATGCTAACTGGTACAGCCACTTTGGAAAGCAGTTTGGCAATTTCTTTTAAAGTTAAATATACAATTATATTTTCATTTCTCCCAGAGATCTACCCAAAAGAAATAAAAACATATGTCTACACAAAGACCTATAAATAGGAATATTTATAGCAGTTTTCTGCATAATGGCCAAAACTTGGGAGCAACCCAAGTGCTCATCAGTTGGTAAATGAATAAGCAAGTTGCGATGCAGCCACACAGTGGAACGCACCCATACATGCAGCAACATGGATAAGTCTTAAACGCATGGTATCAGTTCCTATTGCTACTCTAACAAATTACCATAAACTCAGTAGCTTAAAACAACACAAATTTACTGCCTTACAGTTCTGGAGGTTAGAGCCTCCAACATCAGTCTCACTGGGCCAACATCAAGGTCAGTTTCCTTATCTTTTTCAGCTCCTAGAAGCCACCTGCATTCCTTGAGCTGTGTCCCCTTCCTCCAAAGCCATTTGTGTTGCATCTTCCAATCTGTCTAACTGCTTAAGGGAACAGGACTTTATCAAGGCACAGAGCCATAGCAAGTTTGGGAAATGTATAAGTAGTTCCATATTTCCAGGGTGTGTAATGTAACATTTCAAAGATAAGGAAACTGAGATTCAGAGAGATCGAGTATCTTACCCAAGGTCCAGGACACAGTGAAAATCATGTGCAACCCGAAGGCCTCTGAATCCAAATCCAGAGTCCATGTGAGCCCTCAGACTTCCCTGTCTTGGCGTTGGATGGTCATCTCCACCGTGTCTCAGAGCCCTGCATGCCCACCCCAGTACACTGCGCCAGCAGCGAAGCCCGTGGAGCTGGGCAGAACTCTGGGCCTCCCTATCTCCCCACCCTGGGACCAGTGGATTCCCAGCTCCCGCAGGATAACATTATAACCTTAATCAGATTGACATTTGCATCCTGTTTGATGTTCATCAGCATTCTTACACTTAGGTTATTTTATCTGGCCTTCTCCATCATATGAGAATATCTGCATCTAATGGTGCAGATATTCTCCACCCCATATTCTCTAACCCTCAGAAAGCTGAGGTACTTTCTTACACAGCAAGTGGGTAAGATCAGAACCTTACCCCCAACCCACCCCCTGACACCACAAGAGCCTATTGACTCAGAACAGAACTCAGACAAACCCCTCACCTAGCTGAGCTTCCCTTCCCTCATCTGTAGGATGGAAAACAGGGTAATACCTGCCCTGCCTATCCTGATACATCAGGTATAAATGGAAAAAAAAAAAAGGGAAGTAGTATGTAAAAGCACTTTGGAAATGTTAAAATGCTACACAAATTAAAAGAAACTGTTCTGATTACTCTCAAGAAATGTCGCAAATTTTCTCCAAAAGTGAGTAATTGTCATTACTTTTCAACTTCATCCCCTTGAAAAGCCAGTTTCTCCTCCTGTCATCTTTATTTCTTGTTAAAGCAGAGACGTTCTACCCAACATTCCAACTGGAATCTCAAGATCAATCTTTAATTCCTCCTTCCAGCTTCACCCTTTCTGAAATCAAGAGCAGGCAATTCTCTACTCCACCCGCCATCCCATCCTCAGTTTCTCTTGCCGTCTGCCCCCCTTTAAAGCTAGAAATCGCCAGCAACCATTTTCATTCCTCATCCCTCTGGTCTCTCCTCAGTCAGAGCCAACCTATATGAGGCAAAAGCACCCCTCCAATCTCCTCTCTCAGAGGCTCACAGTCCCGGGGGGACAGAGTCCGGGGTCCCCCACAGGCTGCCCCAGTGAAGCTCTCCAGCTTGTCTCCTGTGACTCACCGACCTAGGTAAGCCTAAGTGGCCCTGTTTCCCAAAACTCAACTCTCTTCCCATTTTTATGTCCCCACTATATCTGGAACTCCCTTTCCCACTATTTAATTAGCTATGGCGGTAGGAGGAATCGAACTAGACCCCCAACTCTTACATCAACCTAAATATATTCCAAGTGAATTGTGGTTAATGGCTGGGCGCAGTGGCTCACACCTGTAATCCCAGCACTTTGGGAGACCAGGGTGAGTGGATCATCTGAGGTCAGGAGTTCGAGACCAGCCTGGGTAACATGGCGAAACCCCGTCTCTACTAAAAAAAATAATAAAAATTTTTTAAAAATACAAAAATTAGCCAGGCATGGTGGTGCAAGCCGGTAGTCCCAGCTACTTGGAAGGCCAAGGCAGGAGAATTGCTTGAACCCACCCAGCAGATGGAGGTTTCAGTGAGCCAAGATAGCATCATTGCACTTTAGCCTCGGCAACAGAGCAAGACACCACCTCAAAAAGAAAAAAAAAAAAAAAAAAAAACCCATACACACACAAAGAATTGAGGTTAAAAAAAAATCCAGACTATATAGATGAATATCTATGTGATAGCTGAATGGGGTTGGAATTTCTAAGCTACATAGCAATGGAATAAATCAGAGGAGAATAAAATGAATAATAGTTAACATTTACCTATTTTCACTTCTTTAGACTGGATATCCATATTTTAAAAGTAAATAAACACACCCTTTACCTCATGTTGTACACAAAAAAATAACAAAATGGATCATAGAATGAAAGAAATGCTAAAATTATAAAAATTCCAGAAGAAGGC
>NW_012116265.1:21362886-21390961 GCF_000951035.1 Colobus angolensis palliatus | reverse complement strand
GGAGGCGGAGCTTGCAGTGTGCCGAGATCGCGCCACTGCACTCCAGCCTGGGTGACAGAGCGAGACTCTGTCTCAAAAAAAAAAAAAGTTTATTAACCAGGTGTGATGGCTCATGCCTGCAGTCCCAGCTACGTCGCAGGCTGAGGTGAGAGGATTGCTTGAGCCCACGAGTTCGAGGTTACAGTGAGCTTTGATCATGCCATTGCACTCCGGTGTGGGCAACAAAGATCTTGTCTCTAAAAAGATAAAAATTTAAAAATTAAAAATACATTGTTCAAGACAGGGTATATGGTTGCACAGCAATGGGAGTATAATTCATACCACTAAATACTCAACATGATTCAAACGGCATCTTTTATGTTACATATATTTTACTACAATTTTTTTAAAAGATGCTGTTAAGAGGATGAATAGACAAGCCACAGATTAGGAAAAATGATTCATAGTACATATATGTACATAGTACAGTCACATAGGATATAGATATGTGTATACACAGTACATATATATCACATACATGCACATACATATATGACAAAGGATCTATATCCAGAATATATAAAGCACTCTAGCAAGTTAGTCATAAGGCAAACAACACAACAAAAGATTTGAACAGACCCTACACAAAAGAAGATAGCCAATAAGCACGTGAAAATATGCTCAGCATCGTTAGTCATTAGGGAAATGCACACTAAAACTACAGCGAGCTACCGTTCACACCCACTAAAATGGCTTAAATTCAAAAGACTGATAATGTCAACTGCTGGTGAGAATGTATAGTAACCAAAAGCACAGCCACTGCTGATGGGAATGTGCAATGGTGCAAGTACTTTGGAAAACAGTATAGTAGCTGCTTATTCTAAAAACATGCATTTACCATATGACTGAGAAGTTTCACTGCTAAGTATTTATCCAAAAGAAATGTAGGAAAAAGGTATGACAAAAAGGAGACATACACAGATGCTTGTGGCAACTTTATTCATAATAGCCAAAATCTGGAAACAACCCAAATGTCCATCAACTGGTGAATGATTACAATATTTTGGGAAATTCATATGACGGAAAACTCAGCCAAAAAAAGAAGACATTACTGCACTGGTATCAGGACTGAAAAAAATAAAAATAAAAATTAGCTGCTAATATACACAACAATATGAGTAATAATTTCTTTTTAAAGTCTGAGTGAAATAAGCTAGATTCAAAAGAGTAGATAGTAGTCAGGCATGGTGGTTCACATCTGTAATCCCAGTACTTTGGAAGACTGGGGCGAGTAGATTGTTTGAGCCCAGGAGTTCAAGACCAGCCTGAGCAACACGGCCCCATCTCTACTAAAAATACAAAAAATTAGCCAAGTGTGGTGATATGTACCTGTGGTCCCAGTTACTAGGGAGACTGAGGTGGGAGGATCACTTGAGCCCAGGAGGCAAAGGTTGCAGTGAGCTGAGATCGCACCACTATGCTCCAACCTGGGCGACAAAGTGAGAATTTGTCTTACAAAAAAAAAGTAAATAGTGTATGATTGTGTTTATATGAACTCATAGAACCAGCAAAATTAATCTATAGTGACAGAGAGGGGGTGACTATAAAGAGGCACTGAGGAGCTTTTGGGGATAAGAATAATATTCTATTGTGGTTACATGGGTATACACATTTGTTAAACTCATAGAACTATATACTTTGAATGAGTACATTTCATTGAATGTAAATTATATCATAGTTTTAAAAGAACTTTTTAAAAGTCAAGATGCAAACTGGTGAAAATATTTGCCACATGTATGACAAATTAATACTCTTAATACACAAAATGTCATGCAAGTTGATATAAAAAGCATCAAGACCCCAATAGGTCAAAGGACACATAAAAGCCACAAAAGAGGAAATAAGAATAGCTAATAAACAGGTTAAAATTAAAACAATGAAATGCTGCATTTCACAAGCCAAACGAGCACGTTTCACAAACCAAATGAGTTTCTTTTTGTTTTTGTTTTTTGCTTTGATTATTTTTGTTTTGTTTTCACTTTAATGATAATGCTAGCATTGTAGGACAAGATGAGCACTCTGCTGGTAAAAATATAAATGGATACATTTCTAGACTACAATTTGGAATACTATTATATAAGTTTTAGCAGGAAGGTTAAAGTTAAGACCCAAAACCTTAACAATTTTCAGATCATTTGACCCACTTCTAGAAACCTGTGCTAAGGAATAAACAAAGATGAACGATCAAACTTAGAGATTTACAGGCAAGAGTTTTCAGCCAGTCACTGTGGTTCCCACCTATAATCCCAGCACTTTGGGAGGTCAAGTTGGGAGGATCACTTGAGGTCAGGAGTTCAAGACCAGCCTGGGCAACATGACAAAACCCCATCTCTACAAAAAATTTTAAACATTAGGCTAGGCACGGTGGCTCACTCCTGTAATTCCAGCACTTTGGGGGGCCGAGGCAGGCAGATCACCTGAGACCAGAAGTTCAAGACCAGCCTGGACAACATGATGAAACCCCATCTCTACTAAAAATACAAAAATTAGCCAAGTGTGGTGGCGCATATGTTTGTAATCCCAGGTACTTGGAAGGCTGAGGCATGAGAATCGCTTGAACCTGGGAGGCAGAGGTTGCAGTGAGCTGTGATCACGCCACTGTACTCCAGTCTGGGCAACAGAGTGAAACTCTGTCTCAAAAAAAAAAAAAAAAAGAAAGAAAGAAAGAAAATTAGCTGGGCGTGGTGGCATGCACACTACTTGGGAGGTTGAGGCGAGAGGCAGAGACTGTAGTGAGCTGAGGTCACACTACTGCACTCCAGCTTGGGCGACAGAGTGGGACTCTGTCTCAAAACAAGAAAAAATAAGTCTGGCCCTGGTGGCTTAGTCCTATAAACCCAGCACTTAACAAGGTAGAGGCAGGAGGATAGCTTGAGCTTAGGAGTCCATGACCTTCCTGGGCAACATAGCAAGACCCCATTCTCCACTAAAAAAAAGGGACAAACAAGAATTTTTATTACTGACTTGTTTCTAGCAAGAAACAATCTACGATAAGCCACTAGGTTGAGTAAACGCTGGCATCGATATGATGAAATATCAAATATTGTCCATGGTATAAACTTAATAAATATTTCTCAAACATACTCAATGTATACACTATATAAGAACCTTAGAAAGGAACGAGATGTGTAAATGACTTACACTCATGAGTAGGGAAAGGCATAAACAAATCGTTTCATTGCAGCAAAGATTGGAAATCATCTAAATGTTCAACAAGAGAGGTGAAATTCGGCCAAGTGCACTTGCTAATGCCTGTAATCCCAGAGCTTTGGGAGGCCAAGGCAGGAGGACTGCTTGAGGCCAGGAGTTCAAGACTAGACTGAATAACATGGCGAGAGCTCATCTCCACTAAAAACATTGTTTTAATTAGCCAGGCACCGTCGTGTGCACCTGCAGTCACAGCTACTCAGGAGGCTGAAGTCAGAGGCTCACTTGAGCCCAGGAGTTCAAGGCTATGATCACACCACTGCACTCCAGCCTGGGTGACAGAGCAGGATCTTGTATTGAAAAAAAAGAGGTGAAATTAAATAAATCATGGTATGTCCACACAATGAAATGCTATGCATCTCTTAAAAACAGGCCAGATCTAATCTATGTCCTAGGCTGGGCGCAGTGGCTTGTAATCCCAGTACTTTGGGAGGCCCAGGTGGAGGGATCACCTGAGATCAGGAGTTCAAGATCAGCCTGGCCAACATGGCGAAACCCCATCTCTACTAAAAATACAAAAAAATTAGCTGCATGTGGCAGTGCATGCCTGTAATCCCAGCTGCTCGGGAGGCTGAGGTGGGAGGATCACTTGAACCTGGAAGGCGGAGGTTGTGGTGAGCCAAGATTGCTTCACTGCACTCCAGTCTGGGCGACAAGAATAAAACTCCATCTCAAACAAAATAAAATAAAACAATCTATGTCCTAGATTGCTAAATTTTTTTTAAAGGTGCAGAACAGGGAACTTGGAATGCTACTATCTGAAGGGAGAAAAAAATAAAAGGACAGATACATATTTATGTTCATATAACATCACCAGAAAGATATAGAAGAAAAACAAAACAGGTAAGTCTATATTGAAAGACTAGGGTCTGAGGATGTGAGAACAGGGGTGAGAGAGACTTAGATTTACTTTTTGCTCTCAATTACTTTCCATAGTGTTTAAATTTGTTACCATATACAGGTTTTTCTTTTTCAAAAAACACCACCAAAAACAAAAACCACCGATTTTTTTTAGAAGGAAGGGGAGTGTTATTGATTGAGTTTCTTAGAAGGAAGGAGAGTATTATGAGTTGAGTTTTTTAGAAGGAAGAGGAGTGTTATAAGTTGAATTATATCCCCTTTATACGTTGAAGTCCTAACCCCCCTACAAGTTGAACATCCCAAATTCACAAATCTGAAATGCAAAATGCTCCAAAATCCAAAACTTTTTGAGTAGCAACACGGCCTGTGAAGATCTCACCCAATTTCCCAGAAGCCCTCACTCCCATCGGACTAGAATCTTCTTTTCAGAGGCCTTTCCTTTTCTCATCCCTGTTGCTACCAGTACAAAAAGCAAAACAGAAAGACACTAAAGCAAAACCAAAGTTTTAGTCACCAAAACCAAATGGGCTGGCGAGGGAGGGCAGTGGTTGCCGGGAAGGTTTTAAGCTCACCAGGCCCTATAGCTGAGGTTTTAAAATGGCAGCTAGCTGGACACCATTTGGTCTATATCTGCTCACCCAAACCTCCCTCCAGTTCTCCAAGGGGTGTCCCTAATTACTAGCACAGCCACCTGCCAACGTGGAATCTGGGTCTCCCTTCTTTCAAACATTAGAGATGTGAGACCAGAAAGATTACTTCCCAATGCCAGAGAAAACGCTAAGAGGGAGGCACAAGGGGGAGAAGGAGACCTTCACTGCAGCATGCAAGGACATGGCGGACGCACCCCATCCCATATCTCAGCTATTATGCATTCCCAACTGGCTTGGCCAACATCCAGAGAGACTCCAGGCTGGTGAGTCTGTGAATATGAAGCAGAGATAAGCAAGGCGGCGAGGGGGAGTTCGCCCACTGTTATATATGGGCTGCAGCACTGCTGTGGCGTGGAGTCAGGGGAATCTTCCATTTCCAAGACATTTCTGCACTCGATCCTGCTCCCAAGACTAAGAATTCTTTCTTGGCTTCCTCCCACTCCCTGGAATGTAACTAAGCAGTTACCTTGAGAACAAGGAAAAACTGGGGACTAGGGAGGTGTATGAGTGTTTTAATGTGTTAAAAACCACATTTACCCTGGATACTTGTTTGCAATAAAACAGAGAGTAGGAAACTCCATTCTTACCTTCATCTGTGGGACGGGCACCCAGTGGCAATCATTGTGAGAAATATGAAGAGGCCAATCTATGCTTAGGGAGCTCAGAAAGTGCTATGCTTCCTTCCAGCTGCAGGGAAGCTGAGCCCCTGGGGAAGAGTAGATGCATTTGGACAAACAGGAATGGATGGAAGGCTTTCTAGGAGAGGGGACCTCATGAGCAAAGCCTGAAGATGGGGAAGTTCTTGTTCTAGCAATAAGGAAGTATGAGGAGAGGCAAATAAATATTTTCTAGAAGCTGAGGGCTCAGGCACTGGAAGCTTATCTGCCTTCTCCAACTCCAAGGTATCCTCCAAGGAGAGCAAAATTCAGAAACAAGGGGCACCTGCAAAGTGGTGGAGGAAAGTGGAGGAAAGGAATGTCTGCCCTGAGCCCAGCCCCAGGGCCTCATGCCGGGAAAAATTCCTGGGATTATTTGGTGCTGTGTGAGATGGATCTGGAGCCACCCTGGCTCGAAGAGGGATGTGGGTTTGGACTGGAGCTGCCAGGACTGGTCTAGGGCAAGCTAAGGACACTTTCTGAGTGTCCACATTTTTGTACTTGCTGTTCACCAGTATCTCCTTTCCCCGCTCTCCTCCCTGTTCATGGAAATCCTTAAAAATCGTCTCCTCTGGGAAGTTCTCCCAATGCTCTCATTCAGAATTAACCCACCACCCTTTATGTTCCTTCAACAATACCTCTTTTTCCATTTACGTTTTCTTGAGACAGAGTCTCACTCCATCGCCCAGGCTGGAGTGTAGTGGCTCAATCTTGGCTCACGACAACCTCCATCTTCCAGATTCAAGTGATTCTCTTGCCTCAGCCTCCCAAGTAGCTGAAACTACGGGCGCATGCCACCATGCCCAACTAATTTTTGTATTTTTAGTAGAGATGGAGTTTCACCATGTTGGCCAGGCTGGTCTCCAACTCCTGACCTTAGGTGATCCACCTGCCTCGGCCTCCCAAAGTTCTGGGATTACAGGTGTGGGACACCGTACCCAGCCTATGCCTTGTCTTATTATTAGTCTCCCTCTCTTCTAAATGTAAACTCTCAGATGTCAAGAACTAGATCTTACACATCTTTCCGACCCCATCCCCCAGCACCAGCTCTTCCCCAGAGCAGACACTCATTAAATACTTATTGAATTGAATACACAGACCCACAAGGAGCAACCTGGTACTGGCTGACATTTTTTATTCCTACATCCATTCATTCATTTGCTCAACAGCCATGTGAGTGCCTAGTATCTGCCAACCTGGCTCACTCTCTCTCACAGAGCACACTCGAACTATTTCATCAACCAGCTAAAAGTAAGTTCAGTATCAATTCAGGGCTTCTTTCCAGGTCTAGAACACAGAAAATGTCACAGGACCACCTGAACACGGAAGGGGGTTGCAGCCTGCATTCCATTGCCTGTTTCTGTCCGGATGGAAAGTCACACCCTCAAGAAGGCCCCTGGGGAAGACAGATTGTCTGGGATGTGGATGAGGGCCCCCACAGGCTCTGCCCAGCCCAGCCCACCCAGGGGACCCTAGATACACCTATCACAGGAGATGGCCGTTAAGATAACTCTGTCTACGTACACAGTACCCTGTGGATACTAAGTAAGGAGCTGGTCATTTGGAATGAGGCAGGGGAGCTCTAGGAAGTCCTCTCTGCAGAGTAGATGTGGCCACGGAGGTGGGAGGATTAACTGAAGGTCATGAGAAAAGTCTGCCCTTCTCAGAGATCAATAAGTGCAAATTACTTGAGAGTCCAGGAACTGCTCTGCCATGGAGGAAAGATACAGATGGGGGCGGGGGCGGGAAAGGGAGGGGGCAAGTTAGGAACAGTCATTGATCTCGGCGGGCTCTTCCAAGTCTAAAATTGTAGGATTCTAACCTGAACCTCCCCTGCCAACAACTTGAAAAAGTTGTCTTGAGATCAGGGACATGTGGAGAGAAAGTTGAATAGCATGTCAGATAATAAACCAAGAAGAAATTGTGAAGTCAAAACAAGGGATAAATTTTCCTTATCTCTCTAAGACATGCATCAAAGCAGCTGGCTGCTGTCTGCCTGGCCTGGGAAGATGATAATGGTTTTTAATGGCCTGTAAACAATAGGACCAGCCTTTGTAATAAAGTTTAACCAATTAATCCTTTAGGCTTCCTCACTGCACTCTGCCTACTCCTCCCTCCTCCTTTCTGTGATGGGGCAACCTTCAGAGATCTGAAAAGCAAGGGATCCAGCCCCTAGACTCAAACCTGTAGGTGACAATAAGAGTTGTCCAGAGGAAGTGCTAAAGAAAATTGCCTCTAACCTGATCTGGCTAAAAGGATCAGGGAAAAGGAGAGAGAGGAGAGATCGTGCATCAAGGAATTGGCACAAGAGATAAACTTCATTCTTATTCAGGAGCTCATTCATTCATTCAGCAGATATTCATGAACACCTACTATGTGCAAGGCATCTGCAAGAGGGTGCAAAAGTGTGCAAAGAAAATACCTGCCCAAGATGGAATTAAAGCCATAGGGGACGGGGGGTGGTACTGGGAATAAGACACATTCACAGATACCAATCATAAAAGTTAGTACAAGAGTCTCTGCAAACCACTGCACAAGTCCAGGCCTCTTTTTCCATTTCATTTCTTCTTTCATGTGCCATGTTCCACTTGGGGTGATTACAACAGACCATATTCAGAAAGTGGAAGAATTAGAAAGAGAAGAAAGTGGAACACACAAGAGAAAGAAAATCAAGGCCCTCCTCCCTCCTGCCATGGCCCTCTCTGTCTTCAGCCCTAGTTCTGGAAAAGAAAAGGGTATATTGTCACTAGAGGCCTCCAGGCAGGTCCATGCCACTGAGTCACAATTCAAGCTGTGTTTGCTTCCTACACCAACAAGGCATATCTTTGCTGAATTGTGCAATATTCTAGCCACCTGGGTTTTTCTACTTGGTATACCAACTCCCAGTACTCAACAACCATTCCCTTTACTCTTTTTTTTTTTTTTTTTTTGAGACAGAGTCTCACTGTGTCACCCAGGCTGGAGTGCAGTGGCACAATCTTGGCTCACTGCAACCTCCGTCTCTCAGGTTCAAGCGATTCACCTGCCTCAGCTTCCCAAGTAGCTGGGACTACAGGTGTCCGCTGCCATGCCCAGCTAATTTCTTTTTTACTTTTAGTAGAGACAGGGCTTCTCCATGGTGGCCAGGCTGGTCTCAAACTCCTGACCTCAAGTGATCTGCCCGCCTCAGCCTCCCAAAGTGCAGGGATTACAGGTGTGAGTCACTGTGCCTGGCCCCCCTTTACTCTTAAACACAGTGTGTGCCAGCTGTAGTGGCTTATGCCTGTACTCCCAGCAGCTAAGGAGGGTAAGGCAGGAGGATCACTTGAGCCCAAGAGCTTTAGGCTGTAGTAAGACAAGGTCACACCACTGCATTCTAGCCTGGGCAACAGAGCAAGATCCTGACTCTTAAAAAAACAAAAATACAATGTGTAATGGTGATACAATAATTCAAAGGTTAATAATCTCTACTTTTGAAAACAATAATGAATACCTTGCTTTGCATTTGGGCAGCCTCACTTTTTTTCAGAGTTCTTCAAAAAATATTATCTCATGTTCATGCCACAAGCAACCTTGGGTGGTAACAAAGGTTAAACATTATTATCTCTACTTTAAATTTTCCCTCCCTTATCCATTTGTTTTCTACTCAACAAACAGTGGTTGAGTACTTGCCATGTGCTAAGCACCATACTGGCTACAGAGTCACAACAACACAGCAGAAAAAACAGCATATCCTGCCTTCAACAGGTTCACAGACCCATGGGGAGGAGAAGTGAGGACGTGGTCCCTGTCTCCAGGGTCTGGGGCATCTTCCAGAGGAGAAGATTAAAAGATTAGCATGGGCCAGGTGTGATGCTCACACGTATAATCTCAACATTTTGGGAGGCCAAGGCGAGAGGATTGCTTGGGCCTAGGAGGTCGAGGCTGCAGGGAGCCGTGATGGTGCCACTGCACTCCAGCCTGGGCAACACAGTGAGACCCTGTCTTTAAAAAAAAAAAAAAAATTAGCATGATTTCACCAGGTAGAAAAGAGAGGAAAGGGGATTCCAGAGACTGGGCAACACAGTGAGACCCTGTCTTAAAAAAAAAAAAAAAAATTAGCATGATTTCACCAGGTAGAAAAGAGAGGAAAGGGGATTCCAGAGAGTGGGTCAGCAATCTGTGCACAGAGAAGAGTGAGCCATCTGGGGCATCCAGACCATGGGGTGAGAAGCAATGTAGGGCAAAGGCTGAGAAAGACTGAAGAGGGAGGCTGGGCCTGAACAACGGAGCCAAGAGTGCCTTGCCAAGGAGTTTGGACTTTGTCCTTGGGGTAATGAGGAAATCACTGAAGGTTTTAAGCAGAGGTGGGTGACGTGATCAGATTTATGTTTTAGCAAGATTACCCTGGCTGCGGGATGGAGAAAGCACTGGACTAGGAAGAGACTGGGCAGACTCTAGAAACTTTCCCAAAATAGAATTTCCAGGACTGGGTGTCCCACTGGAGATGGGAGGAAAAGGAGATAATAGAAACAGCTTTCTCACTTGGGCTCGAGGGGCCCTCGTTCAAGATAAGACACCAGTAAGAAAGCCTTGCCCAAGGTCACCTAAGTTACTTGATGGCTGACTCGAATCAAGAACCTCAAGTTCCTTCTGGTAGAAACCTCTTACTCTGCCTCATTAACATCGATCAGCAATAAATTTAACCATCATCTTCCAGGCTTTCCTTGTTTTCCACTTTGTACATGTTCACTTTTTGTCCTATGGAGATGATTAAGATCATTAGGGCAAAATTCCTTTTGACCTCCCATAAGGCCTCTCACAGTATAAGACAATATGTGGTCAATAAATATTTGTTATTAAATCAAACTCCAGGAGCCCCAAGAACCCATCACCAGGCATTGCCTTACTTATAACATGAGATATTTGCCTTCTTTAATCCCTAATAAACAGTTTTCTGTTTTTTGTTTTCTGATTTTTTGAGACAGAGTCTTGCTCTGTTGCCCAGGCTGGAATGCAGTGGCGCAGTCTCGGCTCACTGCAACTTCTGCCTCCCAGGTTCAAGCAATTCTCCTGCCTCAGCCTCCCGAGTAGCTGGGATTACAAGTGCATGCCACCATGCCTGGCTAATTTTTTGTATTTTTAGTAGAGACAGGGTTTCACCATGTTGGCCAAGCTGGTCTCGAACTCCTGACC
Source organism: Colobus angolensis palliatus (assembly GCF_000951035.1). Taxonomy (NCBI): domain Eukaryota; kingdom Metazoa; phylum Chordata; class Mammalia; order Primates; family Cercopithecidae; genus Colobus; species Colobus angolensis. The sequence continues at coordinate 21,380,394 of NW_012116265.1, read as the reverse complement.
TTGTGATCCGCCGACCTTGGCCTCCCAAAGTGCTGGGATTACAGGCGTGAGCCACTGCATCCGGCCAACAGTATTTTTTATGTAATTCCTAGATCAAGTAATTCCTAGATGTTTGAATTTCACAATCCAAGATAATTTTTTTTTGAGACAGAGTCTCGCTCTGTCACCCAGGCTGGAGTACAATGGCGTGATCTCTGCTCACTGCAGTCTCACCTCCCAGGTTCAAGTGATTCTCCTGCCTCAGCCTTCCAAGTAGCTGGCATTACAGGCACCCACCACAACACCCGGCTAACTTTTTTGTATTTTTTAGTAGAGACGGGGTTTCACCACATTGGTCAGGCTGGTTTCAAACTCCTGATCTCAAGTGATCCGCCTACCCCGGCCTCCCAAAGTGTTAGGATTATAGGCGTAAGCCAGCATGCCTGGCCACAATCCAAGATATTTCTAACAACAACAACAAAATTGGAGGGTTCAACGTGGCCTTGCCAACTTTTTTTTAACACCATTGTTTCTTAAAAGAAAGGACATTGAATACATATCCCCAAAGTCAGGATAATATAATTTTAAGATGAATTTTCCAAATTAAATCAGAGTTCCTCAACCTCAGATCAATTAACGCTGGACTGAAGAATTCTTTGCTATGGCAGTGAAGGGGAAGGAGAAGGGGGAGCTGTGGGAAAAACCCCCCCGGTTCAGAACCACTAAATTTTTTAAAGTAAGCTTTATTAGAAATCCAGTTACACGGTCCTTGTATTTTGGATGAGTGAAAACTATCACAGACTGACGCCAGTCCATAAACAGCTTTTAGAAACAAGAGACTCAGAGGTGAAGAGTGTGGAATTTGAAATCAGACTTAACTCAGATCCCAATTCCACCTCTCCTCATTCCCTGACCTTGAGCAAGACACTGTTCCGAGCCTCCCTTTCCTCCCCTGCGCAGCGAGGACGACACCACCTCATCCCGCTTGTTGGGAGGACTCAGTGGAATAGATGTGACACACTTAGCATGTGATTGTCGGGAAAGGAAGTATGACAATTATTAACATTATTTCTACCACTTCTATAACATATATGGTATCTAATACAAATTAATGACTGCTACTCAAATTTCAGACTTTCTGGGTCAAAAGGACCTTACACATAATATAGTGGACTTTCAATAAACACTTACCGAATGGATAAATGAACCCCTTGTCACCCTAATCTCACTAGTTCCTTCCCTCTACCCCGACATATCTGAGTCCTTTTCTCCTTTACTAAACCTTTCTCCAATCCGACCCATGGGAATTAAAGCCGTAAAATAAGCTTGGCACACCTCGGGCCTCTGCCCTGGGCTCTGTGGGTCGGAGCACTGTGGATCACCCCCACCTATGAGAGCCTTTCTTCGGGGCCAGTCATGAACGTCCCCCATGTCATCAGCATCTTCAGGCTACTGCTGTCCTTCTTGGATATTTAACCTGGAGGTGGGCCAGGGACACAGAAAGGAGGTGGCAAGATCCTTGAACAAAAGGAGCTATAAAAGGGCGTTGGGGGAAGCCAGGCAAACGGCAGATTAAACAAGCAGGCACCTCAAGGAAACGTGGCGGGGGAGGGGGTTCTGAGCCTCTCTGTCTCCTAACTTGACAGCAAGCAGGTCAGAGTTCCTGCCACTTCCTTCTAGTAGAAACCCCACCAAGCCCACCTCCCCGCCTCGGCAGGCAAAGCACTGGTAGCTCTCTCAAAGGAAGAAAAAAAAAAAAAAAACACTCCTTGTTATAAAACAGACACAGTCCTGGCCAAAGCCCAGCTAACAATAAATTTCTGGGGTTCATCTCACAAGTACATTAAGTATCTTCTGACAGTTTCCCAAAGGGCTGGGTTTTTCTGGCTATCACAGGGCTGTAGAATATTGAGTACAAGGAAAGGGCTTCAAGAACAGGGGATCCAAGCCCTCATTTCATTGATGGGGAAACTGAGGCTCAGAGAGGGGGAAGGCACATGTTCAGGATCATCCAAGTATGCTCCCGTCAGTGACAGCACTGAGCCAAGAACTCAAGGCTTCAGTTTTGGCACTGGGTTTTGCCAGAGGCTTGAAAACATACCAAGAAGAGGAAGGTGTACTATGAACTAAATCTCACTTTTCCTGAAAATATAGATGTGTGCTCACACAGGCACACATGGGCATAAAAGGTAGAGAAAGAGGAAACAAATGTAGCAAAAGGCTGGTAAATGGTGAATCTAAGCGAAGGGGATATTGGTGTTCATTGCACTATTTTCACAACTTTTCGGAAGGCTTGCCATTTTTCCAAGGAAAAATTTGAGGAAGGGCTAGGTATGGTGGCTCATGCCTGTAATCCCAGTACTTTGGGAGGCCAAGGTAGGAGGATCGCTTGAGGTCAGGAATTTGAGACCAGCCTGGGCAACATAACAAGACCTCATCTCAACAAAAAAATTAAAAATTGCCTGGCGTGGTGCCAGGCTGGGACTATAGTAGCTGTAGTCCCAGCTACTCAGGAGGCTGAAGCAGGAGGATCACTTGAGCCCAGGAGTTCAAGGCTGCAATGAGCTATAATTGCACCACTGCACTCTAGCCTGGACAACAGAGTAAGACCATGTTTCTTTTAAAAAAAATTAAAATTAAAAAAATAAATTTTGAGGGAGAAAGATAAAGTTCTAATTAGCAATCTAAGATAAACAAAAATTTTTTAAAAAAAATAATTTGGAAAACAGTAGGAATCCCTCCTTTAATTTCATTCAGTTTCCCTAGCTAGGGACTAATATCCTTAGGAAAAGTTATAAGAAATCCAGAGGCTAAAGGGGTGGGACTCCAAACAAGTAAGAGATTGCCAGCATTCACAGCAGTCCGTAGCTATGGCAATCTTGGAATCCAAATAAAATTTCAGATATTTTGTCCCATCGGCTCCTAAAATACATATATGCTGGTCACACCATGTATCCTCTGTTGTTTTTGGTGCAAAAAGTAAAGTAACCATGAACTAAGGATAGGGCAAATGTCAGAATTTTTCTAGGGGACTTTATTGCCTTTGCAATACAGGTGGTTTATAAATGCAACACAATACAGTTTAATTTCTATTCAGTTTGCAAATTCTTTCACATAAGTAAATCATTGAATCAAAATCCACATCCAACCCACATTCACCATGTTCTCTATCCATATTAGTAGTTGGTTTGGGCCATACTGGGTCCATAATCTAGCCCTGAAAATGTGTCCTGGGCCACATATATAACTCATACCAATAGCAGGGCACTCAAGGCATGATGATTTGAGGGAACACAACCTATCCAAGAAACTTCAAGGAATTCCTTATGGCTGAAGTAAGGTCTGAGGAAACCATGAGCAGGTGAATATGACTTGGAGAGAAGGTAGAGGTTAAATCCAGGAGGGCTCATACACCCAACAAAGGAGTTGGAAGTTTATCCTTCAGAAAACAAGGAGTCACTGAAGGGTTTTAAATGGGCAGTGATATAATTGGATCATTCTGGCAGAGTACAGATGGATGAAAGTAACTCAAAGCTAGGAAGTCTATCAGAATGACAAAGTCCTGAACTAAGGCAGTCTGAGCGGGAGTGATGAACTGATAACACATTAGAAAGAGCTATCGACCAAAGTAAATGGACAAAACTGGTTGGGAAGAGGGCAGATGTGCCTGAGAGAGAGAAGGGATCCTAGATGACGTCTAGCATGGCCAACTAGGTAGACGATGACAACACTCATCCTGACGGGGAATCCGGGAGGAGGCGAAGGCTTGGCAGAGGAGCGTGGTGAGTTTTGAACATGTTGAGGTCCCAGTTGGATATGCAAATATGAAGCTCCAGAGAGAAGCCCAGGATGAATATGTGCATTGGGAGTAACCAACATCATGTATGGAGATGGATGCCAAGGGTGCGGAGGAGGTCAGCCAGAGAATTGGGGGCAAAACAAGAACTGAGTCAAGGACAGAAACTCTGGGGGAAAAAACAACATTTAAGGGCAGCCATGGAAGTGGAGACCCCAAAAAACGTTGAGGAGTAACCAAAGAGGCAAAGACCTAGGCCTGCTTTTAAGTGACCCACTAAACTCCTCCATCTCCACAGGCTGGTCACACCGTGCTGGGGCTGGGGAAGGAACAATCGTGTGTTAAAATAAACTCATTTCTCAATGAAAAGACAAACAGCCCAATTTTAAAATGGGCACATAACAAATAGATATTTCTCCAAAGAAAACATACAAATGGCCAATAGACACATGAAAAGATAGGAAGCATCATTCGATCATTAGGGAAATGCAAATCAAAACTACAGTGAGGCTGGGCATGAAGGCTCACACCTGTAATCCCAGCACTTTGGGAGGTCGAGGCAGGCGGATCACTTGAGGCCAGGAGTTCGAGACCAGCTTGACTAACATGGTGAAACGCCTTCTCTACTAAAAATACAGAAATTAGCCAGGTGTGGTGGCGCACATCTGTAATCCCAGCTACTCAAGAGGCTGAGGCACAAGAATTGAACCTGGGAGGAGAAGGTTGCAGTGAGCCGAGATCGTGCCACTGCACTCCAGCCTGGGTGACAGAGTGAGACTCTGTCTCAAAACAGAACAAACAAACAAACAAAAAACCCACAATGAGGCCAGGTGTAGAGTCTGATGCCTGTAATGCCAACACTTTGGGAGGCCAAGGCAGGTAGATCACTTGAGATCAGGAGTTTGAGACCAGCCTGACCAATATGGTGAAATCCCATCTCTACTAAAAATACAAAAATTAGCTGGGCATGGTGGCGGGCATCTGTGATCCCAGCTACTTGGGAGGCTGAGGCAGGAGAATCACTTGAATCGGGGAGGCAGAGGTTACAGTGAGCTGAGATCGTGCCACTGCACTCCAGCCTGGGTGACAGAGTGAGACTGTCTCAAAAACAAAAAAACCAATGAATGAGATAGCACTTCACACCTGGGGAGATGGCTAAAATCACAAACATCAGCAAAGAGGTGGAGAAACTGGACCCCCCATACATTGCTGATGGGAACACAAAATGCTGCAGTCACTGTGGAAAACAGCTTGGCAGTTCTTCAAAACTTCAAACGCAGAGTTATCATGTGACCCAGAAACTCCTCCCCTAGGTATATACCCAAAAGAATTGAAAACCTATGTCCACACCAAGACTTGTACATGAAGGTTTATATTAGCATTCTTCATAACAGCCAAAAAGCAGAGATAACCCAAATGTCCATCAACAGATGAATAGGTAAATCAAATGTGGTGTATTCATACAAGGGACTATTATTCAGCCATAAAAAGGGAGTACTGAAATATGAAACAACACGGCTGAACACTGAAAACATTATGCTGAGTGACAGAAGCCAGATGCAAAGGCCACATGTGTTATACGATTTCATTTCTATGGAATATCTAGAATAGGGAAATCCAAGGAGACAAAAAGCAGATTAGTGGTTACCAGGGGCAGAGCGGATAGGGGAGTGGGGAGTGCCTGCTTCCTGAGTGCAGGATTTCTTTTTTTTTTCTTTTTCTGTCGCCCAGGCTGGAGTGCAGTGGTGTGATCTTGGCTCACTGCAACCACTGCCTCCTGGGTTCAAGCAATCCTCCTGCCTCCTGAGTAGCTGGGATTACAGGTGTGCACCAGCACACCCGGCTAATTTTTGTATTTTTAGGAGAGACAGGGTTTCACCATGTTGGCCAGGCTGGTCTCAAACCTCTGACCTCGTGATCCTCCCTCCTCGGCCTCCCAAAGTGCTGGGATTACAGGCATGAGCCACCACGCCAGGCCAGGATTTCTTTTTAGGGTGATGAAAATGTTCTGTTGTCAGCTGTGGCTGATGGTGGATGTACGAACCACCACTGAATTATGCACTTTCAAGTGGTTAGAATGGTGAATTTTATGTTGTGTGAATTTTCTCTCAACAGAAAAATTCAATCATCCTTTAAAAAGTGACCCAGAGCCACAAGGCACTGGGGAAGCAGTTTCTCCAGCTTGCAGCAGGAGCTCCAGATATTCTGAGTCAAGCCAAACAGCCTGCTTCCTGGGAGAACCTTAAATGATGTCTTCACGCATCCACAGCTGGGGGAGGGGGCGCTGACGAAGAGGAGAAGATGGAGCATTGGCCTCCTCTGGCTGCTCACTCTGGGCGGGCTGCCTTGACCGCTTATAAAACCCCAAATGCCAGGGTGGCAGCAAGACATACATGCAACTATGTCTTGACCTGCAGCAAGACAGCAACTAGGTCTGACCCAGGCATGGTTACCCTACAAGGACAGGAAAGGAGAAATGATTTCCAGTCCCAGGACACCCAGAAGCCACCAAAAACCAACCTCCTGATTCATCCCCCTTATTTGACTCCTCGACCCTAAAACCTGTGCTTTGTGTTCAAGATACACCTGCTGGAGACAACACTCCCAGACATCCCGAGGGCCAGCAGTCACCACACAGGTGCCTCGGGGAGATGCTGGAGACACGAGTGGCTTTGAAATGAGTACAACTTACATGGCTTCCAGGTGTGCTGTGGAAATCCAGGCCCAAAGAAGAAGCCAGTGAGGAAGAGAAGGCTGACCATTGTGTTCTCAGAAGGGGTTGGAGCCTCTGGGGTGGGGGCACTGAGGACAGAGCATGGCGTTCTGCGGATCATATCACATCTCTGCTTCCCTCTCCAGTGATATGCTTCCCTCACTCTCCCATTTTGCTCCCTCTCTCCCACCAAACTCCCAGGGCAACCCTGGATAATAAAGCGACCGAATGTGAATGCTTCCAGGTGGCACACCAGCACGCCAGAGAAACTGTCACAGCAGGGGGGCAGTGCTGGGGTGAGAAGCAAAACCCCTGGCCTACTCCAGCCACTGGATAAGCGCGCCCTCCTCCATGCCTCCCTGCTCCTGCCTGCCCTGAAGGGAAAAGGAGCACAGTGAAACTAGGTCTTCCCTTGGGGTTCTGACCACCTCGTGGGGAGCTTATGATTGCCCTGTGGTTGCCATGCCTACTGTGATGTCACTCCTTTTATCAGTCTATCTGGATGAATTTTTTTTCCCTTTTCTCTGAAGGACAACCTCCTACCCAGTGCTTAGGAGCCCACTGGGAGCTCCCGCCCTTGTCTTATCTGGATCTGGGACCTCAGAAGACTCCACATTCCTAACAGGAGTAGCTCTCGGGATGAAGAAAATCTCTCTCAAGCTGGTCAGTCTACTCCTAGATTTAAGCAGAACCAAACAGAACCTATTTCAACATCCCCTCTCAGAATGCAAACAGGAGAGGAGTGTGTGGAAAGGTCCAATCACCTTTACTTAATTGATCAGAAGAAAATCACATTTTTTTTTTTTTTAAGACAGAGTTTCCTTCTGTGGTCCTGACTGGAGTGCACTGGTGCAATCTCAGGCTCACTGCAACCTCTGCCTCCCAGGTTCAAGCAATTCTCCTGCCTCTGTCTCCTGAGTAGCTGAGACTATAGGCGCGCACCACCATACCTGGCTAATTTTTGTGTTTTTAGTAGAGATGGGGTTTCACCATATTGGCCAGGCTGGTCTCGAATTCCTGACCTCAAGTGATCCACCCGTCTCAGCCTCCCAAAGTGCTGGGATTACAGGCATGAACCACCACACCTGGCCAGAAATCACTTTTTCAGTAAAACAGTGCAAAGAAGAATAAGGGCGGGGGAAAGGTTTACTGATCCCACACTTTGTCATGCACAGAGGAAGGCAAAGGAAGAAAGAAAACCCTTCCTAAATGATCACTTGTCATGCTATCCAGCCATGGATCTATAGGGAGTTTCATGCCAATGAAAAACATTTCTTTGGGGTCCTCCTATGCATCAGGCACTGTGGCAGGTACTGGAGACTTAGTCCCAGCCCTTAAGGAACTAATAATAAGATCATGGCCAGGCGTGGTGGCTCATGCCTGTAATCCCAGCACTTTGGGAGTCCAAGGCGGGTGGATCACTGTAGGTCAGGAGTTGGAGACAAGCCTGGCCAACATGGCGAAACCCCATCGCTACTAAAAATGCAAAACTTAGCTAGGCACAGTGGCAGGCACCTGTAATCCCAGTTACTTGGGAAGCGGAGGCAGGAGAATCGCTTGAACCTGGGAGGCAGAGGTTGCAGTGAGCCGAGATTGCGCCATTGCACTCCAGCCTGGGAGACACAGTAAGACTCCACCTAAAAAAAAAAAAAGATCACTGTCCACAATCACAACATTTACACAGGCTCCTTCAAAAGAATTTCTTCTCTAGAAAGATAAGCTGAGAGACCAGACAGTTTGTCTACGGCCTTCATGAAGTGAAAGGAGGCAGAGAGGAAAGGAGCTGGCCCATGGATAGGTTTTGCCCCAGATCCTTGAGTGAAGACCCCAGCCTGCTGCAAGCTTTTTCTTCATTCCGTCCTCCCCTCCTGGAATCTGTGGCGGCTTCCACAGGCAGTGAAAGAAGGCAGCAAGCAGTGGCTCCAGTGCCAGCTGCAGCAACCCCACCAGGGGAATGGGGCCACCTGACACAGAGAGGGCATGAGGGCCAGGGAGACTGTCCCTGCAGCCAGCTAACCCCTCCAGTCAAATCGACTTTCACAAAACGGGCCTGCTCCTGGAAGTCATTGAGGCCATTGTTAAAACACAGCACCAGGCCAAGCACAGTGGCTCACACCTGTAATCCCAGCACTTTGGGAGGCCGAGATGGGCAGATCACTTGAGGTCAGGAGTTCAAGACCAGCCTGGCCAACATGGTGAAACTTCATCTCTACTAAAAATACAAAAATTAGCTGGGCGTGGTGGTGCACACCTGTAATCCCAGCTGTTCGGAAGGCTGAGGCAGGAGAAAAACCCAGGAGGCAGAGTTTGCCATGAGTCGAGATCGAGCCACTGCACTCCTGCCTGGGTGACAGAGTGAGACCCTGTCTCAAAAAACAGCACCCTGGAGAAGACAGCAGTCCGTTCACAATGGAAATGTCCAGACTTATTACATAAAAATGGCGATTACTAGCCAGGCACAGTAACTCACGCCTGTAATCCCAGCACTTTGGGAGGCCGAGGTGGGTGGATCACTTGAGGTCAGGAGTTCAAGACCAGCCTGGCCAACATGGTGAAACGCCATCTCTACTAAAAATACAAAAAATTAGCCGGGCGTGGTGGCAGGCGCCTGTAGTCCCAGCCACTCGGGAGGCTGAGGCAGGAGAATGGCGTAAACCCGGGAGGCGGAGCTTGCAGTGAGCTGAGGTCCGGCCACTGCACTCCAGCCTGGGCGACAGAGCGAGACTCCATCTAAAAAAAAAAAAAAAAGAAGGCCAAGGCGGCAGTGTAATCCCAGCTACTTGGGAGGCTGAGGCAGGAGAATCGCTTGAACCCAAGAGGAGAAGGTTGCAGTGAGCTGAGATCACGCCACTGCACTCCACCCTGGATGACAGAATGAGACTCCATCTCAAAAAAAAAAAAAATGGCAATTACTGTTGGCATCAGTAGCATGATTGTTTTCAGCCAAAACTTAAGACACAGAACTAGCCTTATCTTTCCAGTATATGGTATGTCTCTTGCTATTTTTTTACAAATTATCTATCATATATATTCTTTTTCTTTTTTTTTCGGAGACAGAATCTCGCTCATTGCACAGGCTGGAGTGCAGTGGCATGATCTTGGCTCACTGCAACCTCTGCCTCCCAGGCTCAAGCAATTTTTGCACCTCAGCCCCTCAAGTAGCTGGGATCACAGATGCACGCCACCACACCCAGCTAATTTTTGTATTTTTTGTAGAGACGGAGCTTCGCCATGTTGGCCAGGCTGGTCTCAAACTCCTGGCCTCAAGTGATACACCTGCCTCCACCTCCCAAAATGCTGGGATTACAGGGGTGAGCCACCGCACCTGGCCATATATATTCTTTTAATGGCAAACAGGAGCAAAATCATATTCCCATTTTCTGAATGAGAAAATCAAGGCTAAAAGAGGGACTCCCAAGTAACATAAACTTGCAGACCTGTGATTTTTATCTTAAATACTGGCTTGGAGGGACCTTTGGTGACAGCAAAGGTACTCAGCAATTTGTGTGGAAGTCACGTTACCAGCCCACCAAATAAGCCACAACTATGAGTTCTTCTTTGGTCAGCAGGGCTGGGGATGTGGCAGGCAGGCGTGGAAGTGAGATCCACGTGAAAGACCTAAGCATTGACTCCCCGAGGGACTGGTGAAAGGACGCAGGGGCCAGAGAGATGTCAGATTTGGCCAAAGTGTCTTCCTTTTTCACAAGCCCATCTGCCTTTCACCTGTCCTGAGGTAGGACAACCGGAGGCCCTACTTTGCTGTGCAGCCCACTCTCTTGGGGACTGTAGCCCAAATAGGCTGCTCTCCCTACACACAAATAAGAAGCTTTGCCACCCAAAACCAAGAAAGGGGCCAGTGAAGACACACAGGGAATGCTCACTCCGTGGTGGCTGAGTCTGTGGAAGTAGCAAAACCTGCACTGTAGGACCCACACCTGTGAGAGAGGGCCCCACACCTGTGAGAGAGGGCCCCGCAGAAATCTCAGCTTGGATCAAAGCAGGTGGGTGCTCGCTCCACTGCGGGCAGCAGAGCCCAGCTCCAGGTGCCATCAGGAAGTGACCTGAGAAGCTGGAGTTCTGGACTCACAGACCCAGGCTTGAATTTCAGCACCACTTAGTCACTATGTGGTCTTGAGTGACTTGCTCTTGTTTTTCCTCATCCATAAAATGGGGATAAAAAATACCTGACCTTGAAAAATCATGCAAATGCCAGCACAGTAGATACACACAGCAGAGATGGGAGCTAGAATTATTGATTTGCCAAACGTAGCAGTGTCTGGACTCAGCTGCCCACTTCTGACCAATGTCCTTCACTTGGTAACACAGCTGATCTGGAGGGTAAAGCCTGCAGCCGTGGAACCGAACTCTTGCCAAGGTAACTGACCCATGTGGGGCTCAGAGCCTTGTTCTTATTAGAACCACTCTAGTTTGTTTGATTTTTTAAATTTATTTATACACATAATTATGTGCATTCCTTTATGCATATGTATACATATATATGCATATGTATAATTTATTCAAATAGCATCATATCACTGATACTATTCTCCTATGCCCTACCCTCCCACATGGCTACCCACAGCCCTGCCTTTCCAGGTGACCCATGTTAACATCTTAGTTTATGTCCTGCCACAATTCTCCCCATATTCATGTAATTTTACACACACAGAAACTGAATAGTGACGTTTTGGACGGTGTGGGGGCATTATTGTTTAACAAAATGGAATTATACATCATACACAGTCTCGCCCTTTTTTTATTCTACCATAATTTGCCAAAATCCTTTTAATGGTTCTGTTATGATTCACAACATAAAGGTGTCAAAGCTATTCGGCCATTCCCCTACTGACGGGTATTCACTCAGTTTCAACTCTTGGCCACCACCAACAAAAAAGCAATACATTCCTTGACAGTATGTCCTAACCAAAGACCATTTTCCAACCAGACAAAAGGCCAGGTCCCAGGATGTGAAGGTCACCCACGAAAAGGACCTCATGATGAACTCCTGATTCAGCCACATCATCCTTAAACTTCTCCTTAGAAAAGAGACCCTCTGCTCCTAGAAATACAAATTCCCAGGCATAGGTCTGGCTTCCAAACTCTAGCTCTTCCGATTCTTACTGTGTCACGTCAATTCTGCAGGTCTTCATTTTCCCATCTGTAAAATAAAATCATAACTGCCTCAGGCTGCAGGATTTGAGAGTGCTTTAGCAAGGGATTTTTATGAGGGAGCAGTGTGTGAAATAATATTTTTGCTGTAATTCTGTGGGATGTTGTTTCTAGCTTGTTGTTTGGGGGTCAGGGAAGGGAGGGCAAGCCAGAACTAACAGATTCAATTAAGTTCCTTCTGAGACTCAAGGCCCCTATTTATAAGGTACCTGGGGCTGGATGGGAAGGTGCTTCTATCTCTGCATTTCTGAAACACCAGGTACTGCGGTTGTTTACAAGAAAAACTTAGGAATTGGACGGGGAAGCTTTGGACTCTCTACTTGCCCAATTTTGTCAGATTCCAAAGACGGACAACTGTAATTGAAATTATAAGAAGAACGGTCCAATCAGCAAATTTTGGAAAATCTGTAGTCTCACTGGTGTTTGATTTTCACTCAAAATTTCCCTAAGCTCTACATTTCATTCAGTAAAAAGTTGGGGTTAGGGGAGAGATGGAGGACTTCTTTTGCAGGGGGTATAGTAATTATTTGTTCTAGTCTTGAAAAAGAAAAAGGAGAAATTTTAGGAAAACAATCTTAAAACTTCCATTTCGAGTAGCAGTTCTAAAAGAGTTTCAAGAGCCTCTCTGAAAAGAAGCAGTTACAGCAACTTGAATGAATTTTCCTAGTTATCATATGGCTCACATGCATGAGAGTGGGGGAGAAGACACAGTAAAATCAACAGAGTTCATGTCATGCTATTCTGCTTTAAAACCCAAATCAAGGCCAGGTGCAGTGGCTTATGCCTATAATCCCAGCACTTTGGGAGGCCAAGGTAGGAGGATTGCTTGAGGCTAGGAGTCCGAGACCAGCCTGGAAAACATCATGAGACTCCTCTCTCTACAAAAGAAATTTTTTTTTAATTAGCTGGATGTGGTGGTACACCTGTAATCCCAGCTATTCGGGAGGCTGAGGCAGGAGGATTGCTTGAGCCCAGGAGGTCAAGGCTGCAAAGAGCTATGATTACACCACTGTACTCCAGCCTGGGTGATAGAGTAAGACCCTGTCTCTAGGAAAAAAAAAAATAACTCAAAATCTGACCATAGAATAATTTTCTTCATCAAAATCGAATCAAGCAGATAATTGGCACCCCTTTGGAAAAGCATTCGGCAGCCTCTACTGAACATACGCCTGCCCCATGACCCAGTAACTCCCCTGCAAGGTGTATATACTTAAGGTCTCCAAAAGACAAGTACCAGCATGTTCCCAGCACCACTGCCCACGGAAGTCCCAGACCAAAAACTACCACATGCTCATCAAAAGTAAAATGGGAAAATAAATCATGGTGAATTTACGTAACAGAGCACTATACAGCAATGAGAATGAATGATCTACAACCACAGCCAATGTTGGGTGAATCTCACAAACCTAATGCTGAGGGGGAAATCCAGCTACTAAAGTGGACGTGCTAGAAGAATCCGTTTGATGGGGTTAGAATCAGAATAGTCACCCTTGGTGGGATGGGGTAGGGAGCATTGGGGTGCCTGGAAGGGGCACAGCTAGGCTTCTGTAATGTTTCTTCTTCTGGGGGTTGGTGACACAAGCATGTTCAATTTGTGAATTTTGGGGGGTGAACATATATGCACTTTTTGGTATGTATGTACTTCAGTTTTTAAAACTTAAGAAATTAGCCAATGAACAAAAATAAACATGGTTGTGAACTGGACACAGTGGCTCATGCCAGTAATCCCAGAACTTTGGGAGGCCAAGGCAGGTGGATCACGAGGTCTGGAGTTTAAGACCACCCTGGCCAACATGGTGAAACCCCATCTCTACTAAAAATACAAAAAATTAGCCGGGCATGGTGGCGGACACTTGTTATCCCAGCTACTCAGGAGGCTGAGGCAGGAAAATCACTTGAACTTGGGAGGCAGAGGTTGCAGTGAGCCCATATCACACCACTGCACTCTGACCCAGGTGACAGCGTGAGAGTCCATCTCAAAAAAATAAATAAATAAACAAACATGATTAAGGATAAAGCAATCCAGTGGACAGGGCTCTTGGAGCCATATTTTATTTGGCATGTATCATTCCAGGGAGCTCTCCCCTGTCAATGCCAAGACTAACTAGTCGAGTATGCAGAAAAGGCATTCTGTGAGAACAGATGAAAGGAAACAGAGAAACTGGCACTTTCTTTGGAAAAGAGTTGTTTCCAAAACCTAGATGTGCAGCCTCTACCCCAGGTAATTAGTCCAACACACTATCCATTACAGCTGAGTCCAGGGTTGCTTCAAAAGCATCTGGGGTTTTTTGGGTTTTGCTTCCCTTAAAAAAAAACTTGTTTTGAAAGAGGGGAAAGGCGTAGTTAATTTTTATACAGAAATCTGTTAAAGAGATCTGATCAATGGTAGCAAAATGGAAGCCAGAGATGGAAAAGATTCACTGTGAGGCTCTGGTACCGAAGGCCAACTTGGGCTTCCATTCAGTTCAATAATAATATTTATAATAGCTGCTAACAGGTTTTTTTTTGTTATTTTTTGAGATGGAGTTTCACTCTTGTTGCCCAGGCTGGAGTGCAATGGCATGATCTTGGCTCACTGCAACCTCAGCCTCCCGGGTTCAAGCAATTCTCCAGCCTCAGTCTCCCAAGTAGCTGGGATTACAGGCATGTGCCACCATGCCTGGCTAATTTTGTATTTTTAGTAGAGACGGGGTTCCTCCATGTTGGCCAAGCTGGTCTTGAACTCCCAACCTCAGGTGATCTGCCTGCCTCAGCCTCCCAAAGTGCTGGGATTACAGGTACGAGCCACCACGCCCGGCCAATAGCTGCTAATACTTACACAGGTTTACATATGCTAGACATTGCTCTATGAGCTTATATATATTAACTCATTCCATCTCTATCTATGAGGTTGGGATTGCTATAATCCCCACTTTACACCCAGAGAGGGTAAGTAACTTGCCCAAAGTCACACAGCTAATAAGTGACAAAGCTAGGCAGTTTGGCTAGAGTCTGTGCTCTTAACCGTTATATACCATATTGTTTCCTAGTAAGCATTTCTTATGCCCATACTTTGTGCTGGGCACCATGCTGGGCAAAAGGAGCACTGAGATGTATAAAACACGGGTACACATATGACAGGTTCTAGTCCATGTAATGATGAGAATCATACAGGCATCCTGAGGTCTAATTTCAGAACGAAATGTTAGAAAACTGCCTCCAAACACCTGGACATTAAGACTAAAATGCAGTGCCCATTTTCTCATTGATATTATTCTACTCAATAGAGTCAACTGTAAGACTAAGCATTTCTTGACACCCCACCCATCCTTGGGTCATGAAACTCAATAAAGCGCTCTTCATTTTGATTGGAGAGGGGAAAATTCCCTGTAAATATATTTGCTTCTTTTTCCTGAATCACCCTCTTGTGTGAAAAGGATTGCTTACCACTGATCTAACAGGGCCTTGAATACAGGGTCTCTCCGAGGGTACAAGAAGCCCAGGCGTTCAGGTTATTACAAAATGAAGAAATACAAAGCAGGATTACAACATTTTTGGTACATTATAGATCCTCACACAACAAATTTACATTTTCACACACACACAAACACACACACAAAGTCAAATATATAATGTAAAATAATTATGATCACAAGAGAATGATAGGCTCTACATTTTTAAATATGGATTCAGAATGCCCTGGGAATGGCATGGTCAAGGCACAGACTATGCATTTGACACTTTGTGAGGAACATCTTGGTGACTACACACGTAACCTAGTGCACAGAGAGTGTCAAATTCTCATTAAAATCCTCCATGGAACCGGGTGTGGTGGCTCATACCTGTAAACCCCAGTAGTCTGGGAGGTCAAGGCCAGAAGATCACAACCAGGAGTTCAAGACCAGCCTGGGCAACATAGTGAGTCCCTGCTTCTACAACAAATTTAAAAATTAACCAGGTGTGGTGGCACCCGTCTGTAGTTTCAGCTGCTTGAGGATCACTTGAGCCTAGGAATTGGAGGCTGCAGTGAGTTATAATCGTGCCACTGCACTCCAGCCTGGGTGACAGAGGAAGACCTTGTCTCTAAAAAAAAAACCTCCATGAATGGGAAGCCCAAGTTAAATCAGCTCCCACTCCACCCTAACCCCCTTCCTACGCCTTCCTTAAGGGAAAAAGAACAAAATATTGAGCCCAGTAGTAAGGAAAGAACAGTGAAAGCCCTTCCTAAGCCTTCCTTAAGGGAAAAGGAACAAAATATTGAGCTCTGTAGTAAGGAAAGAACAGTGAAAGCCCCAGCTGGGAAACTATGATAGAGAAGAAATGAGGTACACAGAGAGGGAGAAAACATGGATGAAAACCCTAGACCGTGGCCACCAACAGACCCAGGCTAGCCAGGTGTAGGCCTCTGTGACACCTAGAGGTCAAGTCCAAGAAGTCAGCTGAGGTTACGAAAGGCAGGCAGGCACTCAATCAGCTGCCTACTTGTCCACAAGCTAGTCCTCCCCAGGCCTCGCATCTCCACAGGCACAGGTGAGGCCCTAAACACCAGGGATCTTCTAATGTGTGCTGCCTTCTCCCACGTCCGTCCCATTTCCTAGGAGTCAATCATGGTGCCCATTGCAACATGGCACCCAGTGCCACTTTCCAGAGTAGTGTGACGTCCAATTCCAAGACCTGGGGGATAAAAGGTATTAAAGCTCCTGGGACCCCAGAAGAGACAGGGCAGAAAGCTGGTGGAAAACTATCACCAACATCTGTTTCTTTTTCTGTTAAAACCTATCCACTGTGTGAATTGCCAAGGAAAGTTAAGATTCCTGTTCTGAAGCGAGAAGGGTTCTCTTTTCACATGACACCTGCAGAAGATGGGAAACGTGATACCCCCTGCAGATCAGAGGACAGAGGCTCCCTGTAAGAGGATACCCCAACCCTCGCCAGTGCAGCACCCAGCAGGGTGATTTTTCCATTTTTCTCCTCTTGCTGAAGTGCCTCTAGAAAGGCCACCAGGGCTTTCCCCAAGAGTAAAATTCTCCCCAGCTCCCTAGGAGGCCTCACTGCCCATCATCCCCTTTACTTAGCTAAGTAGCAGAGTTTTTATTTTACTGGGTTTTTGTTGTTGTTGTTGTTGTTGTTGTTTTTGAGACAGTCTCCTTCTGTCACCCAGGCTGGAATACAATGGTGTGATCTCAGCTCACTGCAACCTCTACCCAACCTCTACCTCCCATGCTCGAGCGATTCTCATGTCTCAGCCTCCTGAGTGCTGGGATTACAGGCACACGCCACCACACCCAGCTAATTTTTATATTTTTAGTAGAGATGGGGTTTCACCATGTTGGCCAGGCTGGTCTTGAACTCCTGGCCTCAAGTAATCTGCCTGCCTCAGCCTCCCAAGATGCTGGCATTATGAGCCACCGCACCTGGCCAGTAGCAGAGTTTTTAAATAACTTCCAGAGACCTTTGCTGGAGACACACCCAAGAAGGCGGGCTCTTATTCTTCCCACAGAGGCCTGTAGACCATAAACTAAGTTCACTGGCTCCTACTCAAGCTATAGAAAGCTGAGGAGGACCTTGGAACATCCTCTCTAAATTCCTCCCCTAGGTCCAATCCAGGTAAACACAAATTGATTCTATTTTTTCAAAACACCAGCCCCTTCAAATGGCCTGGTTTATCTTCATTAACATGTTATCTTTATTAACATGTTTATCTTCATTAACATATTTCTCAGTGATAAGAAGGGCCCAGGGTTCAACATCCCATTTTGCATCCATGCAGACAAGGCCTGTGAGAAGCTGTAAAACTGAAGAGGTGGTGAATCCAGGAAGGATTCCCCAGATATTCGTGAGTCGGCAGTTGACTTTTTTTTTTTTTTTTTTT